>NW_027286625.1:15297910-16021033 GCF_022747635.1 Hetaerina americana
TCCTTCTTTGCCCTAAATTATTTATTTCGTCATTTCTTTAGAACTTCTGCCTACCTTCGTGCTGTCTGAGAGACCCAATCTCTTCTTTTTTTCTACCCACTTGCCCTCAGTTCTCCCTTCTATCATGGCCTTGAAAATACCACAACTTTTCAAAATTTTCTCCATCCACTTTCTCAATTTTTTCGGATTTCCACCAGTAATTTCTTCTCTTCGCCAGTCACATTTAAAACCTCGGCGCATCTTCCTCTCTGCCCAACTTATACTCTCTATTCTTCGCCAGAAGGCGATCTCGGGTACTGGTATTTCCTAATTTTCAGTTTTCACCGGTTGACTCTCCTGGGTCCCTTGTAAGGGTCCTAATTTTGGTTGAAATGCTTTCTGACGTCGAATATGAACTCGCCAGTATATTTGTTTGCATCACTTGTCGTGACTGGTGAGGATTCTTTGGTATTCAGAGCCATATTTCTCTATTCTACAAGTACATTTACAAGTTCTCGTAGCTCACTCATGAATTATATATCAATTAAAATACCAAATATGTACTTATAATTTCGTTTTCTCTTCAGATAATGTGTGGTCTAGAGTACTTCATGCGACGGAGGGAAAAACAGCTATGTTAATTCCAATTTGTTAACAGTTACAATCACAATTTTCAGTTACAATTACAATTTACAGTTACAATTACAATTGATAGTTACAATTACAATATAGAGTTACAATTACTATTTAAAGTTACAGTTACAATTATTATTATTCGGCTGGTAAATTGACTAGTAGATTTGAGAATCGGGTTCCAGTATGGCTCTTGCCTTGAAATTACTGAATAATACATGCTCACACAAGAGTGCATAAATAATGCAATACAAAATTGGAGAAAGAAAAGTTCAAAATCCATATTTGTGAAATGTATTGAGTACACGAGGGAATTCAGAATGACCAACAAAATGGTTATACCTGCTGACACCCTGTGGCCTACATTTAGTACCGTAAGCGATGCTACTCTCTGACGTAAATTGTAAAGGAATGCTGATGAGGATCATAAATGGTAATCCGCAAGCTGATACCAAGGAATAAAGCCGATATTCCCATGGTCAAGTCAATTTATAGGTTTATTTAAAATTTGTAAGTGAACATTTTTTCGGAGCTGTTGGCACATCTATTGATAAAATCATTATTTGCCGAAGGTTAACATTTAAAATGAATTCTCGAGGGCGAAACAACTTTCCTCATTAAAATGTATCCATTTTCTGTTTCAACAAATTTTAAGTTTTTATGCCACGAATAACGAAAGGCGCCCTTGTCGCAAAAAGTTCGTAATCCATTGCAGGTTTCCATATCATTTAGCTAACCTCGCACACAACAAGAAAAAAGTCGATACAATTTTGGCCGAATCAATATATCCTGTTTCAAATTATTAAGTAAACGTATATTCGGAGCAACTCGTACGCCTATCCATTAAAATGTAAATGCTCAAGTTCACATTTAGAATCGATTCTCAAGGATGAAACTATTTTCATCATGAAAATGATACAGAGTTCTGTACCAGGAAATTTTAAGTTTGTAATGGTCTGAATTGTAAAAGGTTATTTTATCCTAAGGAGTCCTTAACCATTGAAGGGTCCCATATTATTTCACCAACTTTGCATACAGGAAAATTGAGAGTTAAAGCAGTCGTTCAGAGACGATAGAAATGATAAGAATGGGAACGCTGGGAAATTGAATCCCAGCTTTTCCATTTCCAAGAAGAAGCCTATTAAGTCTCTGAGAAGGGTGAATAAAGGTCATATCATGAATATAATACCTCATAATCTCATATGGTGGACATTTAACTATTCGAGTCAGGGTTTTCTATTTAAATGACTCGGAAACACACATAAACTATTTTCAAAATGAAGAATTTTAGTCACAAAGTCACTTTTATGGTCACTTTCGATGAAATGCTTCACAAATAGGGATATTATGTTCTTATTTTGTACACATGCTTGATGTTATTTTATACTTTCTTTAAGTATTCGTTCTGTCCGCCCAATATACTTCGTGTTACATTCCGAGCACTTTAATTCATACACTCCACGCATCTCGTTTTTGGGAACTTTGTTTTTAGTGTGAGAGGTCAGGTTCTTAAGGCATGAACTAAGTGGCCACAATTGTGACCACAAAAGTGACCTTGTGACTAAAATTCTTCATTTTGAAAATAAAGGTCAAAGGCTCGACGCTTTGGAGCTGTTGGAAATTTTGAAATACGTCCTTTGCAAGGATGAACTTGCCAACGAAATTTTGTATTCCTTCCAACTCCCCACTCCTAGACCTATTATTCTTCCAAGTCAACGATTGACACCGAAAGATCTAATTCTCTTTCCCCCCCAGCTACATTTTGAGCTCTTTTACCTCTTCACCCTCCCTCTCTGACTAAGCCCTCCTCCCTCTGTCAGAAGATATATTTACCAAGTTTGCTTCTATGAGGGCCACCTGATGATGATGTTCAACGTCGAAACCTGGGTCATGTTTTTAAGTAAAGTGTGTTGAATCACAAAGTCAATAATTTCATATCATTTCAATATGCAATGCAAATTCTATAAAGTCACGCCGGAGACTAAAAAAAAGATTACCGAGCCTAAACTGCCTAATTTTAAGGGAAGATGAAAAAGCCTCCTACTGCGGAAAAATTTTCAAAGATTTTCAAAACTTTTGTAGTTGTTGGTGCTTTTTTGGATTTATGATCATTTATACTACTAGAGGAGGTTTCTCATTTAGATTTTATTGTATATATGGTTTGCTCCTACTTGAATTCAACCCGAGTTCCATCCTTGAATTTAACTTAAGTACATGAAGTAATGTTTTCAGATGAAATTTTATTGATCGTATTTCGCCAGCGAATGCATACATGTGAACAAAATAAACATTTTTGAGGACTTAGAATGACTAAATAATGAGTATGAATACATTTACTAAACATTTTTATTCGTACATTTTTTTGAGTGCCTCGAAAACATCTACAGTTCTTTTGCTCGATGTTCCAAGGTAGTCGTCAATCAAATGCTTCATACTTCTACAGGAATTTATGCTTCATACAGGAATTTATGCTTCATACAGGAATTTATGCCAACAAACGAGGTTGATGAAGAGGGACCGGGAAACAAAAGAGTCAACCGTAAAAACAGGAAGACGAATGATTTGGAAACATGATGAAGAGGTTGCCTCAAGTGGTTTCGGATGAGCAGAACGCTTTGGTGTGTGAAAATCCAGATTCGGTGGTGGTAAAAGGAATACGATGAACATCCCTCCTTTGTGAACATCTTTCCCCCTGATCGATGATCATTTTTGGCGTCAGTAGAGGTTTACGAAATTCTAGGGGTGATCATTTCTTTCTCTAAAATGGGAGTAGAGAGAGGGATATGGTGACGTTAGTAAACTTGAGCTCTCGCTATAAAATACAAGACGTAATGGTAACACTTCATCGTGCACAGTATTCGCTCGTGAGCTGCTAGAGTGAAAAGCTCCTTTGATAAGTCACGTTGTCCAGTGTACAATAGCGTTGAATGCGTTTTCTCTACTTAAACTGTTTAATAGCCATTGAAATTAATTTAAGATTTATTGAGGCGTAAGGTGATGATGTTTGGATATTAAATATTTTCTTTCGTGTGTACGACGCTTCAAAGAAGGCCGAACATCGTGCGACAACGAGCCCAAGAATCCTCGGCTATTTTCCATTAGGAAATTTTCAAGTGGGCAAAAGGGACTCTATTAGAAGTGCAGTCGACGGCCATTTAGTTATGCCGCTGACGTGAAAAATGTGTGTCCATAGGGTCTCTCTATTGCAAGTAGTTTGCCGGAAAAAATAGGTGATGTTAGACCTTGAACGCACCTCGTAGATGAGGAATTTTAGTTGACTGAGCAATCATAAATGATTCCGAACACAAGATTTGATGTGGCTCCTGTGTGTTTAATTTAAATCATTTAATGTGACTTTCAACACAGAATAAAATAATAGGGCTCGTATTTTTACTGTATGATAATGTATATACTACTTGAAAAAATTTCAATGTGCAGAAAAATAATTAAATATTGTTTATTAAATATTGATTAATTTTACCTAATGAAATTATCATTATTTAATTTACTTCATATTAAGTCACATCTCGTGAAATAGTGAACAAATATTACATACATGCGTGAGGCTTTGTGAATCGGGCATGAGAAGAATACTTTAGTGTGATTCCAATGCTTTGTATGCTCAGCAGTAATAAGAGGTTTGATTCAACTTATTTATACGATATTGATCAATACTTTTCAGGGTCCATCTTAAGCCAATCCGATATAATAATGCTAATGAAATACGCCACATGATTTTCCAGGACGTAACCACTCAAGCAGTGTTCACTCTGTGTCCGACCAAATCCTAACTTAGACACCAAACTATCAGATAGTAATGCTAATTATTGATTATTAAGTCGGACAAAATTGCTGTTCAATGAATTAAAGCGGAGAAAAAATTTAAACGCACGCTCTGTAGTACAGTACAGCTAAATGTTTATCTATAATAATTTAAAGGTAAGATAGGCATGGGTATTTCTGTTGCTCTGGTTGGTAGATTTATTTCGGACGGTTAAGCATTTATGAATGCAATAATCTCATCATGGGGCACCCCATGACTTTCCCGATGGTTGGAGGGTGTTACGCAACCGTGTTCGAGAACGCGTAACAGTCCAGCTTGGAATAGAGATGAATGCGAATAGAGGAGCTTGCTAGTCTTAACAAAATACGCAGGTGGAGCATCGACTTCCATGTGGATGAGTAAGCAGTTAATGACCAGTTAAAAGCGGCCTAGTGAAGACGCAGGAGAACTAGTAAGTTAAAACTGGAAGCATTAAAGGGAATCAGCTACTAGCGGTGAGTCATTGATAGAACGGGAGATAGGTACTCCTTGCTTTCAAAATGGAAAATGTGGATGAGTAATTAAAGTCTCAGCTCAATTCTCATTGGAAGAGATATTTTTGATGAAGCATTCAAATTAATATTTTAATGTAACAACATTTTAATTTTGCACATTTTTTTTCTCTTAAACCTTAAATACGATCGATATATTATATGCAACACGGAGAAAATAAAAAAATATTCACAAATATTCCGTAATTAATTAAATTTTCAGAAGGAGGAAAACCATGAAAAGGGTTAACACGAAACATTCTTTCTAATTCCAAGCCAAAGTTAATTTAAAATGTTCTAAACATCTATATTTTATTGATCTTTTGAATAATTAAATTGAGGGTGGAAGAGGGAATTTATAAAAGAAATCTAGTGTAACTTTTACTTTGATTCGGTTTGGTCCGCAGAAACAAGAAAATAATAATAACACCGTGGGTTCTGGATGAAAATATCCCATATCGCAATACAAATTGGTCTCACCTTCACGCCACTTGATCCTAAGTCTCGGTGATTAAGATTCAAACCTGAGAGGATACGCAACAACGGTGCTAACAGACTTATACTAATGGAATCGCGGGAGAGGCTCGAAAACCGTTCCATGGGATTCCGTTTCACCACGTCCAGTAACCCCGTGATCAGATTACAGATGGACTGTTATCGTTCAATTCAGAATCAGTAAAACGCGACCTCATCACCTGTGAGAAACCAAGCGTTTAATTCTTCGAGGAGAGTACAAAGAAAGAGGAAGGAAATTAGTAAAAATTTGCCGCAGTTAGCAATATTTTAGTTTAACTGATAAAACCTTTTGGCCCACTGCCTAGTTTCAAATTTAATAGTGAATTTGTATTTTTTCGAAGCGGCGTTATTCCGGGTTTCAATAGTTACAATTTTAATTCTTGCAGAAATGTGTAAATGTACATACTTTTTTACGGTAAAATCACTTCCGACAAAAATAAATTTATATATATTAAATAATATCAACCATAAACACAGTAATTAACCTGGAGGTCGGTTTGTTAGGTGACGGCAGAGTTCAACCAGTACTAAGCCCGACGGCGTGTGAAATTCACACATTAGGGGATGGAGACCAGTGCCTTTCCCTGCGGCGATTATGGTCTCCCAGGAAGATCTGGTACCCAAAATATCACACAGCTTGGGTGGAGCTTAGGGTGAGAGGCTCGCTCGGAGATCGAACCCGCGTGTTTTTTTACCCCACGTTACCAGAATAGGGTGTAAAAAATAGCGTTACCGTTCTAGAGATAAGGATGTCTTTTGCATTTAAGTTACTCGTATCGTAAGATATTCCATTAATATTTCAATAAATTTTTTCCCTTAGTTGAAGTGTAATTATAGTGCTAATCGGATACCCTTTTTCGTAATAATTCAATAGTTTGTGGGGATCGAGATGGTGCGGGGGCTAACGTACTGGCTTCCCACCCTGAGGGCGCGGGTTCAAATCCCGGCGGTGTTGAATATTTTTCAGAGGTATCTCGATCCCTACTTGAGGTGCTTTGTGGAGAGCACTTTGAGTGAGAACGCCGTCCGTCGGATGGGACGTTAAACAGCGGACCCCTTGGCGCCTTTCGTAAAGAGTAGGCTAATGCCGACGCCGGGTTTCTCTCCACCCTTCAACCTTTCCTGTCCATCCCCTATGGCGCAAATGACCTCAGCTGTCGGTCGCCTCCCCTAAATACTACTACTACTATTTAAATAGTTTGTATTTAATATGCCAATAGCTCCTAGGGAGGGGTCATTTATAATGTTGTGATTTTCAGTCGGAGAATATAAGTTTCCACATAATTCATATGCATGTAGTGTACGGTTATACACGGATAAATTTTTCTTTTTAACTGAATCTGAATTTATTCGATTTGAATAATTTCACGGCGGCAAACATGAGGCCCTATTATGCCCCATTATTCCTTTTGTTGTGAACAAATTATAACCTAAGACGTTAAATTTTCAAAATTTAATTTTATTAGCACCCAATTTGTTGTCCGTTGAACGAATCTTCTCCCCATTGAAATCTAATAATGGCCACAGAATAAGGTCCTTCCACGAGTCAGAAAGACAAAATGCTTAGTCAGTTTGTTGCTAAATTATGCTGATATATGTCAGTTAGTAAGCACGCGGAGCTATTTTGTATTAACCAGAATATTTTAATATATCTGTGTAGCCGGAGCATTTTTTAATACTAGTCTCTTTTGCTTCGAAAAACTTCGACAACATCGGTCTTATTCTGATGTCAACTACATTTGTGGCTAAAATTTTCATAAAATATCCTTTTAGTAATTATGACTGAAAGGTCCTCTCCCCCTTGATCAAAGTTGCTCTTACTAGTTGATCTATGGATGACCCTACCAGAAGCAATTTTTATTGCTTCAGCCGGCGTAGGCCTGGGTGTCATACGAACGCACAAGACCTTCCACCACGTCAAGGTTGTTGTCCATGGGGAGGGTGCATATCGATATATGAGAGAATTGGACTCCAATGCTGATACATTTAAATACTCGTTCTTCAATCTTGCAATTTGCCATCGTATAAAAAACCAAGGTTATAAGCCTCTATAGAATCGTAATTGAAAAACCATGCTGCCTCCATGCAATCTTTTTAAGAACCATTTTCTTTTATATGCAATTATATAATAAATGTTGGCTTCCCACACCCTCTGTTAAATACTCTCGGTGCTGCTTTCTTGCTAGATGCACAGGGCATACTGTTTTTCATTGCAAACGCGGTAACTTTACCGAGCACAAGTATATGTATGATCTATTAGAATAAGTAAAGGTTTTCGGCGTATTACACGTAGTAAACTTGATCTACAGCAATAAGTTATCATTGGGCAGATATTTGATGTAATTCCTTAAATTGAACTGACATGAAAAAAGGTTACCAATCGCTTAATATATTAATTAACGTATGCTTAAATTAAGAGTAACGATTAATTTTGATAAAATATTCGTATATTTAGACATTTATGAACAGGAAAGCGAATGATAACTGTATAATAGTCGAGGGTACTTCGTTTGAAAATGCTAAAAATTAACGTTTCATTTTATGATTTTCGTCAGCGTAAAATATTTAACCCTGAATACATTAGCACAAGACAATAGGGCTGTTATGATTGAGGATACCGATGAAGATTCAACTGGTGGGGATATTACGGCTGTTATTTTCTCCCACCAAATCTTTGACTCCCTTAAGTACATTGAGTGACACTTTTTCCTTTGAAAATCACCGGTGTATTTTAAAGAAATCACTAAAGGTTGTTCTAAAAAATAGTGCATTTCCTTAGGCCCAAACACAAGCAATGCTCTATATGAGTATTTTTAAATATAAGTAAAGGAGTATAAATTCAAGGATATACGAAATTGTTGCCACTTAACCGACAATGTCTCTAAATGGGTGAGTCGGAGTACGTATAAAACTTCAGTCATAAAGGTTCTAACATGTAGTCATGATTCTTTATCTTGGAATCCTTGAGAAATCCATTAGTAGGAGTCCGATGAATGTGTGGAAAGTGGCAACTAACTTAATGTGAGATGCAAATTATTTCCACGAAGCAACGTGGTAAAGATGGGCTTGGATTTTCTGAAATCAACGAGGCATATGAATTTTATTTAGTGGCATATGAATCAACCAGTGAATTGCAATGTCATTTAGCGATGATTGCACTTTGACCATTCAGATTTATTAAATGAGGACTTGCAGGATAAGACTCCAGGAATCACTAGTATGCCCAAGCGGGAAGGAAACTTTCCCCTTCAGGCCATTATTATTTATTTTTTGATCTAATAATTAACCTTGCATGTTGACACGACGCAGTTTTAGAGAAACTCGACTAGTACATCACTCGACTGAACTCTTTTGCATCACCACGGTGGTTAAAAACCACAAAGGCCCTTCGGCGTTCAGTGTCGTATAGCCTTGGTATATCCCAAGGGCAGGAAATGCACGAGACACTCATTTCTTCATTGTTCATCCTTTGACGCATCTGATTCACTCGTGGAAATCCCACGCAGGTGTCAGGAGATATCACGGGGGACTAAGGATCAAATGTTTGCCGCTCCCGGTCAAAACGTTTCTAAATAAAATGACATCTATAATTTAGCTTGTGCTTGTTTTCAATTATTTATTGTTGTGTTCAGAACACAATTTGTTCGCTATTTCTGTTCAAATACTAATGAGTACCTACGAGAAAAGAAAGATGAAAACGTTGGCAAATCAACGCCTGATATAAGTGTCTTGAGTACAATGAAACGAGAAAAAAGAATGTACCACTGGCTTAAATATGACATACATTACTATGTGCCCTTTGTACTACTTACTTTACTTACTTTGTACTATGTACACGTTTACTTTGATTGGATGCACAACAACAATTGGCTAAACTAAAACTACGAAGGCTTGAAATCCAATATCAACGTCATGAAAACGGTTCCTTTGTTCTGTAATAGTTTTAACTGTAATTAATGTCCAAGACTCACTTATTGCATTCTATTCTTTTTCTAAAAGCTTTTACACAACCTTATTGAATTTTATCGGTGTAGGCGAAATAAAATATGAAATAGCTTTGGTAAATATGTCAAACAGTTTATCTAGTTCGAAGTCGAAAATTCAACTAGTCGTTGCCATCGATAATGGAAGAAACCTCTTTTGAGTCTCGCCTTTACTTTATCATTGACCTAAAAGTTTTAAGGCTACATAATTAAGATTGCCGTTAGTAAAATGAAAAATAGCTTGGCATCAACCAGCCTATTACATTAAAATGTATGATGGTAAACAATCATCCATCGGTTAATTACGCAAAATTCAATGCTAGCAGCGCCATCAAGAAGGGAATGGAAAGGTTTGCGATATTCAAGAGGAGGCTAAGATGATCTTGGCTTTTCAATGAATAATAATAAGGAAGGACATATTTAATTAAATCGTAAAAAATGTGATATCTTCCCCAAATAATTGAACATATAATTGCTAATTGAATTGAGCTAAAATAGCGGAATTCATTGTGTAATTATTTCATTTGCAGAAATATTTTCGATTTTTTGCCTTGCAAGAAAAATTGTAGTGCTTACCAGATAAATGATTAAAGGCATAACATTCAAAACCATAATTAACCCCAAAATCCAATTATTACCTGACAATCTGTGCTTTGACCTATTTATACTCAAAAAACGCTTTGCCATTGCGTATTAAGAGTTCTTGGAAAAGTATATTGAACTCTTACCTTCATTATCATCCATAATATTTAAATAGAGAATTGCATTTGCATCAGCTTTCTGTCACATTCTAACTTCTCTTGATATTGCATCGACCGTGAAAACTTAGATCACAGTCGCATAGATCAATAACGGTTTTAAATATCACGTATTAAATGCTTCAACATTATGAAAGGAGAAACTTTGTAATTCCACATAGATATAGATATAGAGATTCCACAAAGTTTCTCCTTTCATTATGTTAAGTCGATTCCATGAAGTCACGCCTGAGACAACGAATTGCTTCAACATTATAATTTAATTTCAGTAATGAGCACTGGGGAAAGAGAGTAAAATCATTAGGGATGGTTTGAAAATTGATCTAAGTGGATATTTTATATGAGTTGTAAACCATAATAATTAATTTTAATCTAAGGTTGTTGATAATAGATTATGATGTTGGTTGTTGACAATAGAGAATAAAATTCTAGGTATAAAGTGTTGGGGTACTGACCAAAGGGCCTAGGTGTGATTCTTTTGGTACCCTGAGCTCCACCCAAACTGTGTGTTTTTTAGATCTTCGCGGGAATCCATAGCTGGTGCAAGGAAAGGCACTGACCCTGGTTTGTGAATTTCACACGACGCAGGGCTTAGTACTGGGTAAACTCTACCACCACCTACCAAACCGACCTTCGGGTTATTACTGTATTCATGTTTTTATCAATATTCACAAAATATCTTTCTCCATAGGGGTGCTGGTGCTTTTCTTTGTGCAGGGAGATATTTTTAAATAAATGAAATGTGAATCTAGCAACCAATCTTTTGAACCTCCTCAATATGAACATATGAAGTGGGCTTAGTTCGATTTATATCGTCTCGTGTCGTCAAAAAAATATTTCATCAATCTTAGATAGTTTTTCCATGATGGAATAGAACAAAAGGTTAAATTTCAAATTATTTTGTATTTTATTTTATTTTGATCCCGATATTTATATGAGTAAACCGAATTGAATTCCAGCAGCGTTGGAAAGTTGGTGAGGCACTTAAAATAAAAAATACAGGATAACTTCTTCTCCGACTACTTTTCTGTAAATTGATTAGTTTGTTTTTTGAAATTAGGAAAAAAATGTTGGGATGAGAATGAAGTCCTGTTGCTGATTATTAGCATACTCCAGAACTATTTCCGACTTTTGATGACGTTAAGTGACACAGTAAATCGTCAAAATTTCATTAAAGCAACAACCAATTAGTGCGGTTTCGATTTGGTCTGACAGCTACGTGTTTAATTGATGCCATCGATAAGTAAAGAAGTTTTAAAAATCATTTGTAAAAAATTGGAAAAAAAATATTTTCATTCCAATTCGTTGTTAGAAGGTATAAAACAATATAACTACTGGCTAACTATTAGGGATTAATTTGATTTTCGTCAAGAAAAATATATTGAGCCATGATTATGGTTGAGAAATATCGATGATAGTTTTAGACAGTTCCTATATCGAAGGCGGAAGTGTGGTGGACTGAACACATTTCGGAGTTCATGACCGCGGGGAGAATACAATTGATTTATTCCGAAGACAGGGTGTAATCGTTACGAAAAATTTGTTGAAATACCACTGTAGACGTAGATTTACAATGGAGATGACCGGGGTTTCAGAGAGATATCAGTCAGACAACATTATTATTACTTGGCACAGACTAAAAAGACAAAGATTAATTCACAGTTTTCCGGGAGTGAATGCGACTTCAGATTCAGCACTATTAAATAGTAACTTCAGATTCACAAGGATTAAACAGGAAGACAATCGTGAAACTGGAACGTAAATGAGAGCCAATAGGAACGGAGTACGGGCGAGCAGTAGGGAAGAATACTATATTGGACAAGGATAACAATAAAATATATGCAAAATAGGACCATCTAAAAGATATCGAAAGCTGCAAACGGAATTATAGGAACAGTAAATTGGAGAACGACAATCGATGGGTGTAAATTCAAAATTAGTTAGAAGAAAGTACAATGAGATAAATAATAAGTTGAGACGGGAAACGAATAGGGCGAAAGAAGCGTGGCGGAAGTCTGAGTGCGAGGCTATAGAAAGTTACAAATAAAGGCTGTAATTTGTGATCACTGCAGGAACGTGAAATTAGTGTTAGGAACTAAGAAGGGAAAACTCGCGCAAAAGATATATTTAAAGAACACTGGAAAGATTCCCCAGAAATGGAAGAAATACAGGGAGGTTCCATATACTAGTATCACAGACAATAGGCCAGCAAGCTTAAATTTAGAAGAAGAATATTATGTATATAAGGATAGATACATAGGGAAGTTCTGACATACTTGATGGCGAGGCAGAAAGGGCACTAAGGGAAAAATTCAAATAAGGACTTGGTAGTATATTAACTTACCGTGAAACTAATTCAAGGTTCAGGAAAGCGTGAGGTTAAGAGCTAATGCCTACCAAAAGGAACTCGTTCGGAAAATGTCGTCTGATTTGCGCTAGTTCCCATTCCAAAAAAAGGGTAAAGCAGTGGTTGAGACATATAGAACAATGAATTGGGTGGATCTAATGAATACGAGGGTTGCTATTTATATTTTTAGCCTTGACAACACTTAGTTATTTTAGCGCCATCTGACTTTTCCATATCTAAGTTTGACCCTTTAACGCTAACCCGCTTCAGAATATTTTGTCGTTTGATGATCACTTGTGTTGTTTACACTGATACAAAAATTTTGTCTCAGCGAAAAAATGGAGTTAACTCGTGAACACTTTTGTGCGATGATTTTTTACGTCTTTCAACGTGGATTATCAAGACAGGAATACATCGATCAAATTACTTCCACTTTTGGCGATAAAGCCCCATTCTTTGCCACTGTGAAATGGTGGTATAACGAATTTCATCATGGCCCCCGTTCGCTCAGCGACGGAAGTCGTGAAGGTCGTCCAAAATCAGTTGGTGTGCTAGAAAACATTAATGCTTTGCAAGAAATAGTAAAGGAAGATCGCCATGTGACTTATCGTTAGATTAAGGCATCCTTCGGGATTAGTATGACGAGCATCAATAAGATATTGCATGAACATAGAGCTGTAAAAAAATTTGTTTGTGATGGATCCCGCATAATTGAAAAAAATCTCAAAAAGATGCTCGTGTTTATTGGTGCAAAGAAATACTCAAGAAATACAATTGTGGTGAATTAAAAGCTGTGTATAACATCTACACTGTTGACGAATCTTGGATCTCTGCGTATCAGCCCGAAACAAAACAGCTATCCACTGTATAGGTCTTCCAAGGTGAGCCAAATCTGACAATAGTGATTCGTGCACGGAGCACATCGAAGTAAATGACCCTCCGTTTCTTCGGAATAAGTGGACATGTAGCAACCGTACCGTTAGAGCAACGTAGAACCGTGAATTTTGAATGGTACAAGATCATTTGCTTGCCAGAAGTGATTGGTGAAATAGGGAAAAACAAGCGGCAACGAAGGATCATTCTTCATCATGACAATGCAAGCCCTCGCAGATCGGCTGAAACGACTCCCTATTTGACTGGCCAAAACCTCGAATTAATGGGTCATCCTCTGTACAGCCCTGATTTAGCACCAAATGACTTCTTTTTATTCCCGTTAATCAAGAAAATATTGCGAAAGGGTATTGATATCATGTATAGCATATCTTCCTGGGCCGGTTATCCGGCTCAGGAAGATTTGGTAACCGAAAAATCACATAGCTTGGGTGGAGCTGCAGGTGCCCGTAGTGCCTTGCCCGGGCATCGAACCCGGGACCCTCCGGTAAGAAGTCCAGCGCTCTACCCCCTGGACTACCATGACCCCTATATATATATATATATATATATATATATATATATATATATATATGTATATAAATATATATCATATCAATGAATATTTATTTATTCATTTATAAAGAGAGATAAGGAAAAAGGAGGCAGCATAATTTTAGAGAGAAAAAACTGCAGCATTTCCCTGATAAAACAGGAGATGGGAATGAAAGTCAATGGGGAATTCATAAAATCAGTCAGGTTTGCGGATGATCACACTTGAGTTAGCCTATCAGCGAAGGAGTTGCTAACATTACTGAGTTCATTTGGTAATTATTGTGATGGATTATGGAGAATAATTAATGCTAACAAAGCAAATTCCATTTAGTTGTCGAGAATGGGTTAGGTAAGGTAGAGCTTAATGTTTATGTAGATATTAAAATAGGAGCTCATAATTTACACATGCTGGAGGAGTTTATGTATCCCGCAAGTTCTATGAACCAAGCTAATCGATGTTTAAGGGATATAAGAAGAAGAATTTCGCTAAGGAAATCTTTCATGAGGCGGAGAGAATTGGCGAAATGGTGACGATGAATAAGAATCTTGTATAAATATTCGTTAAAACTCATGTGTTGGTTCGGTGAGTAAACATGGTCGTTTTAGAAATATGGTATGCGTAGATTGGAAGCTTTTGAAATGTGGGCGGGAAGGAAAATGGAAAAGGGGAGACGGACAAAAATAATTAAACAAGGAAGTACTAAGTGAGTGAGGAGAGGGGCTATTTGGGAAAAATCCATGGGAGGTAGAAAAGATGTATGTAGAGCATTTTGACTGGCGATGGGATGTTGGGTAAGATAAAACGATAGGAAAGCAATTTAGGTGGACGGAAAGGAAAGGTATTTTGGAAGGAATGAAGAGAGGAAGTAAGTGCGCCGCATTGGAGGGTTTTTCGTCGTGCCGGATGCCATGCCGTGTTTTGTTAGATAAGGCACAGATAATACGATATACGATAATAATACCATGTATTGTATGCATATGTATATCCAAACTAATACATAAAGGAGGGCTTATTTGTACTTTTATTTTGTTTTTTTTTTCGCAATGTGGTGTTTTTGACTTTAATTTTCCTTCCTAGTAACTTATCAATTGCGTCCGTAAATAATGAATCTCAGGGTCTATACCCCTTTGTCCCAACATTTTTTTTGATTGGGACTCATAAAATATTTTGACGAACAAAGTTGTTTTCCTTACAATTTTATAATTTGTTTGATTGGGATATTAAATGCTCCAGCAAAGGTCCTCATGACCTTTGTAGTTGGTGTTGCCGTCCGGTTTTACTGTAACTGCATGCTGCATTTCTCAGTTTCACTTGAAGCATTCCCTCCCATGTGTTCCAAACATAACTAAACTTTTGCTGGGAAAATAAAGGCGAGATTATTAGCTTATCGTAAATATTTGTATTTATAGATATATATTTATATTTATTTTTTTATATATGTCACCTACGCGTTCACAGCTCTTAATTTTTCGAATCCAATATTTTCATTTAGATTGTTTACGTGAAATAAGAAATGCGCTGTATTCTTGCACAAATTTATTCATGTAGACCTAGTTTCAACGCTTCGCGTCATCATCAGGTTTCTTATGATAGCGCTGGGGCGTTAAATCTAGTTACTCCTGAAAAAATCTGTGGACGAGTGCAGTGCGCTCCGAATTTTATGAGCATTAACTTCCCACATGGTTAAGCCGGGAACTATCGCATTAAATGGTGTTTACTTTTGTAAATTTTAAATCCAGTCATTCAGATAAAATCAGTCAGCCAAGTAGTTTTCAGCATTGTTGAAATTTCAGCATTAGGACATGAATTTGATAGGTATAGGATGATGATCAATGTTAATAAAACAAAACTTAGGCTGTTTTAGAGAAAGAGGAAAACTATGTTAAATATTATGAGACGAGGTCATAAATTAGAGCAGGTAAAAACTGTTTACGTCTCTCGTTAGTTCTCTTGCCCAAAATGATCAAAGTATGAGTGACATTAGAATGAGAATTGCGTTAGGCATAGAAACTTTCTCAAGGAGGTGGATATTAAAGAGAGGGAGGTTTGAGATGTTTAGAAAAGACTTATTGAGACTTTGATTTGGAGTGTGGTTTTGTACAGTGAGGTAACATGGTCGCTGGAGTTATTGATGGGAATACGGATGATGGGAAATGCTTTTGTGATTTGAGTATGGACAAAGATGGAGGAAGTAAAATCGATCGAAGGGATAACAAAGTAAAAGGTACTAGAAGTGACTGGGGAGGAGAGGGGATCAGTGGGATAAACCCAAATGAGGCTGGAAAGGTGATACAGAGCATTTCCATTGGCAATGGGATGTTGAAGAATGTGATAGAGGGGAGAGTGTTAGGCAACCGAAGAAGCGAGAGAAATAGGATAGGCATGTTGGATGGAATGAAGGAAGGGAGGAAGTACGGTTAATTGTGTCGGATGTCAAATTATATTTCGTTTGAAGAGTTCATTTAATGTGTCTTTGTATAGCCAAAGCCCATTCTAAACCTTACTTAAACGATAGATTACAAATGATTACAATAGGTTAAAAAGTTCTTGTTTTGTTTAAGACGTGATTTTATATGTAATTATCTGTATTACTTGTGTGAGGTAAAGAAATTATATACATTTCGAATTACAAAGTTTGTTAAACTTTAATGTCCGTTAACTAAGATCAAATGTCATCCTAAAATAAAATACGGAAGCTACGTATAATTAAATTTCCAACAGGAAGAAATTTAATAAAAGCCTCTAAATAGGCATCAAGAGTATATCCACCGTTGCGATTTTTAACCAACTTGTGAGACATGTGTTGAAGTCTCCGTAGAGCATGATAATTTCCAAATTAAGTGCCATCTTCTAGAGATGAAATTATCCCATGAGTTAAATAATATAAATTATTTTTGGAATCTCTTGAATCTTAATTATTTCAAATCTCACAAAAATTCATTATTAAATTCGTGAATCATAAGTCGGACGTGAAATTAACGCCACACATCTTGCAGCAAAACTTTGGAAGAAATTGAACCTCTGTTCTTTCCCGTGATACAATTTGGGGTAGTAAAAATAGATTATCTACCGTCTTAAATACAGATAACAAACTTTTGCAATCCTAAAATTCCGACCAATGTTGGACGTGTACGGTAAAATCTCAAGCAACCTATCCATCCATAGATGAATGGTATTGAAGTTCATGATACACTTCTGTAATACGACCGTCGGCAAATATCAATTTCCTTAACGCCCTAAACGAAGTGTTCTCCGAAGATCTAATGAAAATATATAATCGACGATGCACTTCACTTCTCTAAAATATTTTGCCATCACTTCCCTCGCTTTGGAACGCGAAATAAAACGTTTCTCTATAGTCACGCACCCGATGATTGTCACTGCACGATCATGTTGGAACGAGATGTCATCAGAGGAAATTACGGGAGGGAACTTTGTATGAATGCATAAGGTATCCTTTGGATGTTAATCCTTTTTCGGGTACTCACTCGATTTCTGCCGAAATGTACAAATCCTCCGGCGTCGACCCCCTGGAAACCAGTGGATGCCGAATCCACGCGCTCCGGCAGCAACCCACCGTCTCCTGGGGGAAGGACGCCCCTTCCGCGCGGACGAGGAAACGGGCCAGGGGGAGGTTTGCGCACCCGTTTCCGAAAGGAAACCCAGGTCCGCGCTCTGCGTGGGGGGAAAAAAAACCACCATCAGATGTTTCGCCTTCCCTCGCCGCGATGCTTCGCTCCTAAGGAACTGAAGGGAACTGAGCGTCGGGGCACAAATGGTTTTCTTTCTCCACATCGGGAGCTCCTACCTCCCCTCCCCCGCGCCGGCCCCCTCCGTTTCCCCTCGCCATGCCTCCCGTCCCCCTTCCTCCCCGCCAGTCTTCGCGACGCCCCGTCTCGTACCCAAAGCCACCGGTTGCAGCGGCCTTGCGCTCCTCCAGTCCCACTCCTCCAGGGCTCTACCCCCCACCCATCCGCCCTTCGCTCCTCCCAATCACCCCTCCCATTTCGCGATTCGTCCCTTGCCCCTTCCTCTGCCCCCACGCTTACTACCTCCCCTTCATACTACACAAACACACATTCACACACGCAAACAGACACGGACTCACCGCACTTATACCTAATCCTGCGCGCGGTTCGCGTGGCTACTTCCTCCAAGCCGGCCCACGTCGGTACCCTCTAGCCCCCTCCCCTATGTCATGGGTGCCTCCGGTCCTCTTTTATTTATTTATCGATTTATTTTTCGCCAGTAAAAAAGTTCACCCCCTCAACGCGGCATAGCATCCCACCTGAAAAGCACGTACCACTCGGGAAGTCCTCGATGGCAAGTTTCTGGTTTTGGGTCCCAATGGCGGAGGAGGAAAAGTTGATTTGAACGTGCCTCCGCCTACTTGCAACTCCTAGGGCTCTATTTTCATTTAGAGGGGATTCGGTTGACGAATCGAGTGGTTCACTTAGACGTTGGGGCCATTTAAGGGTGTTAAGGGGCTACTTTTAGGGATGTTGGACCTCAATACTTATACACCCATTATGCCTTGTGTGCTTTAGATACATTCACTCAAGACATGGTTCTGATGAAAGAGATTCGTGTTGTAAATTTTAAAGCTTCCTCTTATTTACATAATACTTTTTTAAGTTCATGCATTCATCAAATATTTGTGTGTGATCAAGACAAATCGGGAAATTTGAGATAATAATATGCGTGCAATGAACTATCGAGACTCCATCCCCAGGTGTTCTATAACCTCTGTAGTTGAAGAGAAAAGGTGCATATTTCAAGGCGAACTTATTTCCATGAATTATATCAATGTATTGCCATTAACTTGAAATTGTTTCTTTTGATGTTCCCGATGCAGTAGGTGTTGGAGAGGGCATTGTTTTTTTCCAAAAATTCACCACTACACACTTTTTAAGGTTAATTCTAATTGCTAAGTGTCTTACCAGCATTGTATAGCATTTAGATAATGAGATAAAGCTGCTGTGTCCTCAAGATTACGGATATCTCTGTAAACAATTGCATCGTCGGCAAATAAACGCATCTCACTAGTCAGTGCCATTAACGTTAAGTAGGAATAAAAGTGGTGTCATGACAATTCCTTGGGTATCACCTGATGTAAGACTTCTACGGCATTAGAACGAACTCCATATACGACTTTTAAGTGGTTAGGGCAAGGGCGCGGCAAGTCCGTGGTTCAAGCCTCGGTCAAGGAAATATTTTTGCACTTGTGATCTGCTTGATTCCGCCTTACCCACCTCTCCTGTGTTTGTCTTTTATATGTGCTCCTATTCATTTCCCTATGCCTGTATCCTTGTGAATGGATATATATAAACACAGTAATCAACTCGGAGGTTGGTTTGGTAGGCGTTGGCTCGTATACATATATATATATATATACATACTTATATATATATATATATATATCGTATAGCTCGTATATATATATATATATATATATATATATATATATATATATATATATATATATATATATATATATATACATTCAAACACGAAAACCCGCCATATGACGAACAAATATTCACTCACATGGAAATAGATATAAGGAAAAGAGATAGGAACACATATATAATACGAACATAGGAGAGAGGTGGGGAAGGCGGAATCGAGCAAATCACAAGTGTATAAATCTCTTTCTTCTGGCAAGTGTAAAAGTCTCTTTCTTCTGGCTATGCGTGCCACGAAACGCACTATTCCTATTCCGTTGTATGATAGCTTTCCCACCGACCTTTCCTCTTGTGTGTCGTCTATTTCTCTTTTGGTGGGTGAAACAGCTCCATAACACCATCTCTTGTCAAAGAATCGGGACACTTGGTTGCATAAAGACCCGCAGATTTAAATGTACATTACGTGTCCTCCGTAGCTCAAGTGATTAGAGCATCGATCCGGCAAGTAGAAAGATCCGGTGTTCAAGTCCCGGTCAAGGATATATTTTTACGCTTGTGATCTGCTCGATTCACCCTCCCCATCTCTCCAGAGTTCGTCTTTTTATGTGTTCCTATCCCTTTTTCTTGTATCAATTTCTGTGTGAATAAGTATATGTTTGCCACATCGCGGGTTTTCGTGTTTGCATGTGTGTATATAAATATATCATACAACATCATGAAGCATAATCATTGTGCTTCATGCCTTGAAAGACATAGTTTATAGTGTGATTATTAGCTTATCAGACATGCAGTGCAAGGTTAGCTTGATCGTATTGCATCGCATTTAGCACGAGAAGCACTAAACATATAATTTTGGTCTCTTTCCGTATCTCATCTTACAATGGGATGCTCATCCGTCATGCTCTGTTACAGTTTTCAAGGCCCGTCATATGCATCCTGCCTAACACTTTATCTGGATAGTTATCTTTCGAATTCATGACCATAATACTGAAGACTTAGTATTCCAAATTTTACATTGGTCTATCAGACCTGATACTGGCTGGAGTGCAAAAGAAAGTAATATATTGGTATCGCTAGCGTATGTCGTATGAGCGGTTTCCTTTTTACGCCATACTTCCTGCAGTCCCTCTCCCTCCATATCCTTCATCAATCGAAGACTCCCCTCCTTTAAATGCGACCTTGGAAAGAATGGACAGAAAGTGCCTAAAGACCTTTTTCTTGCCAATATCTCTTGCCAAGCACAATGTTTGTGAATACAAATTAAAACTCCAAAGGTACGTACAAACTAAACCAACACCGAATCAACTCAGAATAGCATCGGGGGTGGTGTCTTTATTGCAGTTAAAAATTCTTGCGTCAGCAGGGTTGAGATAATTTCAGGTAATGGTTTGGAAAGCGTTAGGTGCTTAATTAAAACTCCTGAATCCAAAAGAATTTATTTTTGCGGGCATTTTACAGGCCACCGGACGACAATGATAATTCAATGCTAGAATTAGATCAGCAAATGAAAGGTTTATTATCCCAATATAATGACCGCGACGTTATAATCGGTGGATTTTTCATTGTCCCATTTATTGATTGGAGCACATACGGTTTTAAAATGGGGGGTAAAGACCAAGGTACATTTATCTGCGAGTCGCTATTTAAGTCTTAAATGTTGAACTCCTTGCATCAACTTGTATTATTCACCAACTAGGGGTAATATTATTTTTGATTTATTAGCAACGGACATGCACAAAAAAGTCATTAATAGAGAAACTAAAAAAAGAATTAGTGACCTCAGGGTAGTAGCTGCTTTTTCCTTAAATACTACCTTGATCAAAAATTTCCCGGAATTTATTCAGAAAATTAAAAATACAAGTTTATTCATCTAAATCTATATTGTCCCCTTCAAAGTAATCCCCATCGACTGCACACACTTATGCCAGCGCTTGATCCAATCCTCGAAACATTTTTTATATTCGGTTTTCGGTATGTCCATCAGTGCTTCCTGCGATTTTTCCATTACTTCCTCTCGGCTGCTAAAACGCGTTCCCCGTAATGGTTTTTTAACTCGATTGAACAGAAAGAAGTCACAGGGAGCCAAATCAGGTGAATTCGGTGGCTGTTGGATGGTATTTGTTGCATTTTTCGTCAAAAAATTACGAATAATGATAGCACTGTGCGACGGTGCGTTATCATGGTGCAAAATCCACGAGTTTTCTGCCCACATTTCTGGTCTCTTTCGGCGAATTGCTTCACGCAAACGTCTCATAACGCCCAAATAATACTCTTTGTTTACTGTCTGGCCTTCTGGCAAAAATTCATGATGCACTACACCGTTGTAATCCATGAAAACCGTCAGCATTGCCTTCTTTTTTGACTGAAAACGACGTGGTTTTTTTGGTCTCGGCTCATTTGGTGAACGCCATTCACTTGCCTGATGTCTGGATTGCGTGTCGTACTCATAAACCCACGTCTCGTCTCCAGTAATGATCCTTTTGATGAATGTGGGATCGGATTCAGCCTCGCAAATCATGTCTTTTGCGACGTCAACACGGTCTCTTTTTTGCATGAAATTGAGGTCTTTTGGCACCAACTTTGCTGCTACACGACGGAAACCCAAATCATTAACCACAATGTCTTGGGCGGATCCATAGGCAATGTTCAAGTCCTCCGCTATTTCTCTGATGGTTAATTTGCGGTTATTGACCAACATTTCTTTTATTTTATCAATTTTTTCACCGACTTTCGATGTCGATGGTCTGCCACTGCGTTCATCATCTTCGATTGACTCACGACCACTTCTGAACCGCTCGTGCCACTGGTAAACGACCGTTTTTTTTAGAGAATCGTTGCCGAAACACTTTTCCAACATTCCGTGCGCCACTAAATCCGTTTTTTACGCAAAATTTAATACAAGTTCGTTGTTGCAAATTTAAATCCATTTCTGAAATTGTAAAAAATCGCCAACACACACAGAGATAGATGTACTCTTGGCTACGTAACTTTTGCAAATGTCAAGTTATGACACTAAGATTTAAAGGGAATATCAACAACAGATGTACCAATTTAACAAAAAAAAAACAGAACTCAAATCGGAACGATGGGAGCGCCACACGGTGGTTATTCCGGGAACATTTTGATCAAGGTAGTATGGTCCAAAATAAGAAGTCTAAAAGGTAAAATTACTTATTTAAGGAAGGGGATTACAATCCGTGCTGAAAGGTAAATTTTCATCTTTTAAGAAATATAATAATCACCAAAAAACAGGATGCGTGGAATCACTTCATTGAGATCACGCGCTCAGCCGTCATCAAGTTCATTACCAGTAAATTTATAAAAGATAACACGGGACCCCTAAATGGTAAACCGCGGATGTTAATAAAGCATTGCGACGTCAAAGGCTATGTCATGCCAAGATGAAAAACATTTGTCCGGAAAATTTGTCCGACCGCGGTTGGGGTAAAAACATTCGTGTCAAAATTAGTCTATTGTGTATTCACTCCATGCCACACACCCTAGTGGTGGCTTGCAGGGTACTAAAATATCTAACAGTGACTCTCCTCATGCGTTCAATTCTCTTCTTGTACGTGTATTGCAATCAACTGCGGGCCTATGTCAATTTCGTAATGTGAGTGACATACGAAGTTAACAATGTTGATCAATTTAGGAGCGGCACCATGGGTCCTCTGTGGAATGTCAATTTTTAATAAGAATTAAATTATGGACAATTTTTTGGGTTCCGTGACAATTTCGGAGATTGGGATTTCATCCATTGGTGTTCCCTTTGATTACGCCCATTTTACTACTACGTTTTTGCATTAACGTTTTAACATATGTTCTTGACTAATTTAGCGTGATAGACGTTGTTAGAGACAATTGTTGGCGTTGTTAATATCATTAACAAAGCACATATTATAAAAAAATAATTAAATGTCAAACTTTAGTAAGATTCGGGAAAGAGAAGAACATTGAAGAGTGGAATGAAGGCCAAGTTGTGTTTTTCAGGAGATTTAGAGAAATTTTTAGTCCTTCAGTCTGATTACATCTACAAGCTACCTTAAATGGTTGATTATGTTTTCCTAGATTGTAAAATAACGTGTTCGCCGATTAAAATTTCAGTAGATTTGTAAAAGTTGCAATTATTTTAGTAATATTCGTAAAATTGATTTACTCAGGCTCAAAATTACTGTGATATTTCCGTTTTATTCAAACACTGTTCATTGTCATGAACAGCACAAATTATTTATTTATTTTTCAACTTGGTCACATAAAGATAATAATTCGAAGGAAATTTTCTCAATTACTAGTAAAAATAAGAAATAGAGTACGAATCCGTTGTATTAATGAAAGTGCAGAAAAAAGATAAATATTTGCCACCTCCTTGATGATTGATGCTATTATTTATCGAGATTTCTTATGTGGCCCTTCTTCTTTTCCCCAATAATTGGGCAGGGAAATGAATTTGAAAGCAAAATCCTCATGCTTAATAACCATATGAGAAAGCCAGTGGTTCCTGATGTAACACAATTTAAAAATATTTCGTATTGTTTATAATATAAAGGTGCAATGAGAAGAAATGATAATATCTTTATGCGAGAGATTTTATCTGTAATATAACAGCAGCTTTATCAAATGATTTTAATGCTATACAAGGCTTGTGCGACACTTGGCAATTAGAATTAACCTTAAAAAAGCACGTCGTGATATATTTTTGGAAAAAGAGCAATTCCCTCTCGAACGCCTCCTGCATCGGGAACACTGTAATGGCATATGTAGACTCAATTAAATACCCAGGCGTTAACCTCACTCACAATCTCTCCTAGTAGAAACACATACGGGGAATACGTGGACAAGCTAACAAAATATTAGGATTGATTAGATGAGTAGTAGTTAAATGTGATGAAAAGGTCAAAGAGAAATGATATCTGTCGCTGGTTAGGCCTCATTTACAATATTCTGCAAGTAAATGGGATCTTCACGAAGTCGGATCGATTGCCGAATTGGAGCTAGATTTGTAAAACGTTACTATGATATGGTAGTGTATCCAAAATATTAGAGCAGCTAGGCTGGGAATCACTCACGGAGTGAAGGTTAAATTCCAGATTAAACCTCTTGCATAAATTGGAAGGAAGTCTTTTTAGCAGTGATGCTGAAAATGTATTATTATCATCGTAATAGAGGAGGGAGAGATTATGTCAACAATATTATGGAGAGATCAAGGGTAGAACAGATAGATTTAAGGTGTAATTTTACGATAAGGGATCGGAATAACATTGTCCGATCGAGGTAAGGTCATATTCAAGTCAAATTAGGCTGGTGTGCATTCACCCCCTGCCATAAACCCTAGCGGTGGCTTGCAAGGTACAAATATAAATAAACCTTCGCTCCGTGTGTGATTTCGAGTATAACTCCTCTAATAATTTTGATACCCTTCTCGGTTAATCACAACAACGCTTTACAAATCTGGCTCTTGTACGCTGCACGCGATCCACTCCTGATCGATTTTAATGGAATCTGTCCTGGTCTCTTATTGCTTATTAGAAAATAAAGTTGAAAATAAGCTTAATTTCTGATAGTTCTCTCTCGACATCCCTAAGCTTAGGTAGATGGATTTTTTAATGCCACGTGCGTCCTCTGGGAAGAGATCTGTTTCACATATGCGTAGTAGATTCAGCTTGGGTGTTTTTGAAATCACTAGTCTCCATGGCTCCCGCAGTAATGCTTTCAAGGGTTAATCGAATTATATAGTTGCATCGTTGCATCTTTCAAGAGATGCAGCAACCCCAATTTAATACTATGTTTCTGAGCTAATTCTGCTATCGAGTTGATGTGGGTCGAGATATTTCACCAACCATCAGAGGAGAAAGATTTTTGTTTTCGCTTTGACCCGTGAGTGTGCGTCATCTATTATTCCCTCTCCGTCTTTCACTCCTGCCGACCGCCCTCTCTCTCCCTCTGTCTCGAAGTTTCTCCCTGTTTATTTCATACGTGCGTGTTTGTGTACCCCGCTGATGCTTCCTCCGTGAACTCCTCTCACCTTGACTTGTGACGCCAACGGTTCTCTTCCTCCTGCTCATTCAAGGACGGGAGGGCGACTGGCGACGGAGCCCGGGAGTGTAGCCGAGGGATTTTTTTGCTCGATGTTTGCATAACATGGGAACAATATGTCGTGAGAGCCCGTGGCGATTGTGTCCGCTTTGTCATCTGTCTCTTCGGATATTTCTGCGTGCTCAGGGATGTTATAGGGTGAACGAAGGCCGGTCTCACCTTGCATCGACGTGTGTATCTTACAGCCAGCCAGCCATTCATCGAAGAATTTCATCTTAATTGGTGTTTCTTTATCCTACTTGTCCATGTGAACCATGGCCATTTTATTCTCCGCATGATAGGAGAATAGTCTCGATATGTCCTCAGGACAACTAGAAATATTTTTAGATTTTCAAAAGGTATTTGATAAAGTTCTCCGTGATAAACTTATTCATAATTTGAAGATCACAGGTATAAACAAGAGCGCAATAAATTGGATTGAAGACTTTTTTCAGAGCGGGAACAGAGGGTTATCCTTGACGGCGCAAGTTTCGACAGCGTACGAGTGACCTCGGGGGTACCTCAGGGGAGTGTATAATCGGGCCGTTGATTTATTTGATTTTTGTTAACAATTTGAACCGCGAAGAGAAAAGTAAGATTAGGATGTTTGTGGATGACACGGTTATTTATCGGGAGATATCTGGGGATGAGTATCGTTAAATTCTAGCACAGGATCTAGATCGCATTATTAAATGGAGTTCAAAATGGGGATTGTCATTAAACCTTAACAAATTTTCGTTGGTTAATTTCTTCAGAAGATCAACGGTATATATTTACAAATAAGCTGGAGTTGATCTAGAAGTAGTTGATACGGTAAAATATCTAGGGGTTACCATCACTAAAGACAACTTTGGGGACCCATATACGTAAAGTCTGCGGGCAAGCATATAAAAATTGGGATTTATTAGACGCATTGTTGGCAGAAGGGACTCCAAGGTCAAGGAAAGTTGTTACCACGCTCCTGCAAGGCCTCATTTAGAATATGCATGCAGTGTATGGGATCCGAATGAAAAACGCCTCATTCGGGAAATTGAGAAGGCTCATCGCAGGGAAGCCCCGTTCGTTTAAATCTCTTACGATAAAGAGAAAAGCGTCAATGAAATGCTTCTGGATTCTAGGCGGGAATCATTAAGAAAGACGATTCAAAGATAGATAGAACTTACTAAAGAAATTCAGATCCACATGCTTCAGCGTCGAGGTCTCGCAAATTATTCGAACTCCAACATTCATTGGTCGCTTGGATCATGTTTATAAAATTCGGGAATTAGATGCCTGGACCAGCAGACTCAAGGACTCCTTCCCACGGACAATACGGGATAGTAACTTTAGGGTCATAGATAGCATAAATTCCAATCGCCACCCTTAGAGTCTGAGGAAAAATTAGTTCTACTCATTTTCATGCACTTTCACTGGCCTTGTGTGTTTTTCTGTCAAAACCCTTCCCGAATGACCGTATTAGAATGCCGTCAAATAATGTACTGCACGTTACAGTATAGCTTGCTCTGCTTTATCTGTTTTTAAAATTGCCCTTCCATCCCTCCTCTCTACCTGTGGGGTGACCCTCTCGCTACCTGCAGCGCTGGGTCATATTCCCTACCTGTGCCTTCGGGGGAGGAGACAATTGTACGAGTACTCGTATGTTGCTTGTCCATGCGGTAGTGGAATTTTACCTTCTTAGTTTTCTAATTCTAGCTTGCACGTTATTGGATAAAATTTTACTGTATTTACTGAATTACTAAGGTGCAATTGTTTCTTAGTTTATAGTATATGTATTTATATGCGTGTAAATTGAAAGAGTGTTTGAATGAATGTATCGTATACGCCACTGTGGGTGTAGGTTTGCATGGAGTTGTTGATTTTGCATCTGTGTTTGTATTATTTTACGAGTGGTGACCTAATACTCCCCGCCACACGCCCTTACAGCGACTTGCGGAGTATTATGTAGATGTAGATTTATTGCTAAAAGAAAATTTAAAACCTTATATTTGGAATCAATATAAAATGTCTCTTTCTGTATCGACAAAAATGTAGCACCAAAATATACCATTAAAAAATCTGAGGCTTATTTATGTTTTGTTCATGGAAATAAAATATTTAGGAAACGGTATTTTTTCATAATTACTCTTCTTTTCTTAGGCTTGAAACATTTCTTTTATTGATAAAGTGTTTGACCACGAACACTCGTGACATTCCCAGTCTACCAATCTCTTCTCATATATCTATCTGCTCGGTGATTCCGCTATCACCCATTCTCTAAACGTGAACAAACCGGGGAATCAAACTTTTCCAAATTTATCTGTAACCGGTGCTCGCGAGCACATTTCGAGCACATTTTCTAACCCATGAACTTCTCGCTCTATCTATAACGTTTTTACTCGAGTAAGTCTAGGATACCCCACAGCCACTAAGTTTGGTTGAAATTAATTCTTTTCTTGGAGTAGCAAAGTATCCCTCCCATATAGCAATATGGAAATTAGTACAATTAAACTTAACACCGTTTTTCCTGACTCGTTGACCAAAATTTCATTTTTTATGATGCGAATTGTTAGTGATAATATTACCTCTGCTACACCTGAGCGTTAGGTTGCAATGCATAATCAAATGAATGACTTAACTAAATATATATCTTAAGTTTGTTCAGAGAGAAATCAATGCAATTTATTTTGTTAAAAGCCAACACTTTGTTTATGAACGCCAATTTAAAGTTCTCGATCATGCACTTTAGCTTATATTTAATTATTGATAATGTGAAATGAACCCTTGTCAAAACAGGACCGTAGCTGACTTCCTATGCAAATGAGCGATTTTTATGGACCAGATACATATTGTTATAAGGGGAGTTTCCGGCGTATATTGTATCCTTTTACTATTGCTGTGGATTTAAATTTACAGTGAAAGTTAAAATTGGTATATTTTCAATGTTTATATATCCTGTTAAAGGTTTTAATTAACCGTTTTAAAATTAATTAATAGTTGTAGACGGTCACCTCAAAGTTTTTTATTCTTTTTTACTTAATAATCGTCGAATATTATTTTTCCTTCGGCTTATGACAAAGGTAGGTTAATACTATCGGTTTTATGCGTAGCAAGACTTGGAACATTGGAACCATAGAACACAAAAGAATCGAGGCGTTAGATCGAAATCCTAGATACAAGACGGATGGAGGGCTCTTTGGAGGGGTGAAATAGAATAAGAATGAATACTTGGGGTAACAGAAGTAGAATCCTGATTTTCGGACGTATACAGAAGGGTAAAACATGACACATGATGAAGAAATGACAGATGAGTGATAGAGAAATGCTGCCAATAATAGATAACTGAAGATTATTTATTTTAAATTCCTTGTTACCAGGAATATTCACATTTATTTACTTTACTTACTCATGTACACTACCTACTTCTTACTTCCTACTTTTTTGCCATATTCTCTTGAATTACTTCTAAATTAGTTTAATATGGTTTTGCCTTTAGCAAATAGCAATCAGTAATCAATCCGAAGGTTGGTTTGATAGATGAGGTCAGAGCTCATGTTATGCGGGTGAAGCTCACTCAGTAACAGGATCTACATCTACAAAATGACACGCAAGCCGCTGCAAGGGCGTGTGGCCAGGGGTGCTAGGTCACTACCCGTAAAAAAGACTAAATCCACATGCAAAAATAACAGATTCATGTCAATTCGAACCCCCTGAGACATTGGAGCTTTAGGAGTCATAAGGATTAAAAGGGGCGGGGGCTCTCTGCCACTCTATCACTCAATAGCTAGTGGAGATGTTAAATTCCTCAACTGACCTACATTATTGCCTTCCACCCGTCTTTTCTATGCAATCTTACGGAAAACCTTGCTGACTCTCTTAATATCTTATCCTCGCTGTAATTACTTAGTACATATTCTTTTGTAGTTTCCATCGTTATTCAATTCATTTCAGACGTACCTAGGGTGTCTAGACATCCTTCCATTGCGTGTTTGTCCTAAGGAAATCATTAATGATATTTTGGAATCATAACATTTTATTATTACTTGGCTTTACATCTTTAAAAAGTGGGCTTCATGCAACCATTCTTCCACAGTCCGAAGGTAGGTAATTGCTGGGTTCAGCAATCACACTTGCTTCGATGATTAATGGTCGTATTGAATGTGACCTTTAAATCGTATTTTTTTGCTAACCGGTTGAGTGAGTCACACGAGAGAAAGGGTTTATAATTCATGATTTAACGTAATCATAGATGCACATAGTTTACTCCACGACTTGTTTTCAGACCTCAGGGGATGGTCAGTTTCTACTAAGACTTGTGTTCATGGTCAAATCCTTGCAAGCCAAACTGCCAAACATATGCTTTCTATTTAATAAGGCGGCCTCTCGGTGTTTACTCGTTATCTTCCTGTTTAGGTCAAAACTAAGCTACTCAATGCGTATTCCCACATTTTATATTTTAATGTGACAATTCTGAAGCAAATACGTGGATATTTATGCCAGGATTTCCTATTCCAAATATTTTTTACTGTTTATTCCCACTATCATATTGTTAGATCTTTCCACTTTGCTGAACTCAGTTCAAAATGGCCACTGATCCACGTGGGAGTGCCGCCGCGCTGCTAAGAAGAGGCTAAATTGCTAATTAACGATAGGGTGTATTGAGGATAAAGGATTGCGACTTTTATTTTCTCTGCTTCATTCGGGGGGAAAAAAGTTTAAACACGTATTTGATATTATGCGGTTTTAGTTTTACTCGTATATTTGTGAGAAACTTATAGTAGCGCCTGGAAAAAATTCGAAGAACCACTAACGATGACCAGTTAAAGAAGTAGTTCGATTTGTACAACAGTAAACCCGCAACATCAGATCAGTCATTGTATTTTTTAAAGGGGTATCTGAGCTTAAGAAGCGTTGGAGAGGTTTCAAGTATATTTCCCTGTGAATGACTTAGGCATTTCCCTGAAAACCCAAGTAGCAGGGGCAGCTTATGAAGGAAAGAAAATTGCGGCAATAGTGTAGAACGAAATTGCTTTCAGCAATCCCACTTAATCGTATGATACCAGAAGACATGGAAATGGTCTCATATTGAATTAGTTATTTTATTCATGAATCTTCGTAAATCTACGTGTACTTCACTTATGTTATTCCAACTAATGGTATATTTTGCAAGATCCCTAATGTTTAATTTCTTATGCGTATCACGAGAACTTTTTTTTAAACCTCACATTACTTCCTTCACTTATTTCTGTGAAACTTCTGCCTACTTTTAAACTATCCAAGAAGCAAACTATTCTCTTCCTTTTTTATTTCACGTACAAAACATTCCCTCTTCTACCGTGGGCTTTAACACTGAACGGCCATTCAATATTCTTCGACCGACTTTCCCTACCGTTCAAGAATTTCCCCAAGCAACTTCCTCTCTTGCAAATCCTAATTATATCGTTCGGCGTTCGTCTTCCTCTCTCTTCGATTTATTTTCTTCTTCAAAATCCTTCAATTTTTCTCATTCTCTGGCCTAAAACACCAGGCTCCAGGTTTAAACAACGCTATACTCCAAGTCAAAGCCTTTAATACCTTTTTCCTCATCTACAGTACCTGCCAAGAATTCCCTTCTTGACAATTCTTCTTTCGCTAACCCAATGCTTCTCTTATGGTCTCCAATAATATTCATATTTGCGTCTATAATACTCCCCAAAATAGATTACTGCTCCAGCTACTCTAATCATTCTCATTAATTATGGATACGCAATCACACTGATAGGTCGTGGCATAATCATAAGAAAATTTAGAATATTACGACTAACTTCACACTACATGTATTAAGCCCTCTGCTGCCTCATACCATATGTATATGTCCTCACGAAAAGACAGCCGAGACACTTAAGGCACTAAAGATATTACAGACTAAAACACTAAGATATTAAAGACTTAGTATATTAGAGGCTGAGACAAATTAATAAGGAATCTTTGCTTGTATATGCTGCTATTATCTGTGCTTCGAAAATTATTGGAAGAGCAGCTCGATTCTTTAAATACTCCCAAAAAGGGTGTCATGGAAATACAGGGTCGCGATTTTTTTACAAGAATTTTATTGACGATATAGTTACATCGACTTGCTAATCTTCAAAGTATGCTCCTTGAGCTGCTACACACTTAGTATAACGTTGCTCCCATTTCCCGCACGCCCGCTGGAAATTTTCTTTGGGGATGACGTTGATGACCCTCGTCGAAGCCTCTTGAACGGCCTATCGAGTCAAAACGTCGTCCCTTGAGCTGTCTTTTCATAAGGGGGAAGAAGAAGAAGTCCGGTGGTGCCAGATGGAGAGAATAGGGCGGATGCGGCAACGTGGCAACACCGTATTTGGCCAGGAGCAGTCTGACGACGAGCGCGCCATGGCGCGCCATTTTCGGCACCATCTTGGCACACACCTTGCGCATGGCCAAATCCTGTGAAATAATGCGTTGGACGTTGGATGCAGACAAGCCCAACTGATCTGCAATTTCTTCACTGGTTAAGCGTCGGTCTGTGTTCAGCAGTGTCCTCACCCTGTCCACATTCGTGTCGGTTCTTGCCGTCGACGGCCGTCCGGAGCGATGGTCGTCTTCAACAAGCTCCCTACCCTCTTTAAACAACTTGTGCCACTCAAATACTGTGGAACGGCTTAAGGCAGTGTCCCCGTAAGCCTGCTTGATCATATCGAGGGTCTCAGTAGCCGTCTTCCCGAGTTTCGCGCAAAACTTCACGGAATAACGTTGCTCTAAATTCAGATTCATTTTGTTTTTCGACGCGTACAAAAAACTTGCTTCACAAAAAACGGTGTCCTCACTCAACGACAGCCCGCAGTCGACTGAGGTTGGTGTCGGTCTGTTGCTAAGAGCCCCCTCCACCTTTTCTGCCAGGCAGACCCCCCTCCACCGCTCCGTTCGCGCCAGAGAAAATCAGTCCTACCACTTTTGGGTGCGTCCCTGTATATTAGAAAGCTCGTATTATGCGTTCTCGTGAATAACTGCAGGGACCATCAAATGGGTGGTGGGTGGTGACCTAACACCCCCCGCCACACACCCTTGCGGAGGCTGGTGGGGTATTATGTAGATGTAGAAAGTTTACCAGGAATCTACTCGGACAGCTATCCACGGGCTCATCATGTTATGTGTCCAGTGGATCAACAAAATGTGAAATTAGATTTGATAAAGTTTACTTTAATTGGCTTACGCACAGGCCATTTTTAAAATATTCTACCATGATATATGAATTTTTTGAGGAGTAAAATTAATTGCTGTTTGACGGTTTTAGTAGCGATTAGTGTTTTTTCTTTATAAATGCTATAAGAGCTTTACATTTGTTTGTGTAGGTTAAAATTAAGCTACTTAATGTGTATCGGTACATTTTGTATTTTAATGTTAGAATGCTTGCATAAAGAGCTGATTCCGATCTCAGTGCAAAATGTTGACTCTTTAAAAAATGCATTGCTTCATACACGGCGGGAAATTCCGAAAAAATATATAGGAAAAAAATACTCTAGTGAACATTGAACGTTGGTAAATTGAAGGGCACTAAGCATTAAATAAGTAGGCACAAAATTGCATTTTTATTAAGAAACAATGCTATTGTATGGCTCTTTAAAGAACATAATTCATGCCTTGGCTTACAAAAGGCATTAAGCGATGATGATAGTCGAAAAATAGGATATCTTGTAATTTCCTCAAAATACTTTCCGATACTCTAAATCTTTGCGGATTCAGAAACACCTGTAAGCTCTCACAGTGAGTAGATGGCTCCAGTTTCCACTAAGGAATTTTGCATATACAAATAGCTCAAGCGTTGAAGATAAAAGCGACTAAAAGCGTCTTTTTCTAAAATTTAATGCCAGGTAAAAGAATAAAATATATACGTACCATTTGCGTCTTATTTTCCATTTCAACTAAGGATTGGACATACCATAGAGGAGGGAAAAACTTCAACATGGGCAACTCTTCGCCGCTCAGGGATTGGCGCGGGCCCACCCCTGCGTGGACCAACTGAAAGGACTAACCCGCAATCTTTACAAGTCTCAAACTACTCAAGTACGAGTGGCAAAAGCAGAGTCGAGAATGGCATAATCGAATCCCAATTAGTTTCCCGCTTTCCAATGAATGTACATTGAGAAAATGAAATAGTTTGCATGTAAAAAGTGGAGGTAGGAATAAAAGTAGGTGGCAAATCCATACAATCAAACTTGCAGATGATCAAGTATGTGGAATCGTTTATGGTTTATTGTAGTGTTGGATGTCAGGTTGTCGTTTGCTGTGGAGACAAATAAATGTAACGTTGTTCAGTCTTTGTTCATCTGAAACCTAACTTAAACGGTAGAATATCAATAATAGTAATATGACAAAAGAATACATTGGGTACAGGGTAACTGTCGACTGCAGAAATATATGGTATAATTTTCAGCGTTGAACAATGAATTTCGGAAAATAAAGAAAGCTTACATTTTCAATTAGTAGACGTATGGCTTTAATGAAGGTACAAAAACGATATTTGGCTTTCCAAATTCACCAATGTTGCACTGATTAATGTCTCTAATGAAATTAGGATGATACGGGTGCATTAAGCTGGCACGGTTCTTAATAATCAAGGTAATCGAGGAGACTAAAACTTAGTTATTTATGAGCGTGTCTGATCTCGTGATTTGCTTGTCTTACCACAGACAACCTAACTTGGCGAATACACGTCTGAGGCATATGTAGTGCGGTATTCTTAAATGCAAGTGATGAGGTGAAGAAAATTACAGGCACCTTAGACCTCTTTTACGATATGCGCATTTATGAAATGCTTTAAAATGTGCCCTTTGCTCTGTTTTCATATTAAATTGGCGTGAAGGGGTAGAGGAAGACGTTTCCCTACCCCTTCGAAAAATGCTTCGTTTAGTTCATTTTGAGCAACTGAATAATTTCTTCAATAGAAATTTTTTCTTGCATACCCCTTTCAACTTGGTGAGATTTAAAACAATGTTTATGCAATCGTACTTCAACGGCAATAACCACCCATGAATTTCTCTGCCTACCACTTCTTCTCATATCATTCTCAAACCCTTATCTCATTTATTCCTTTGGTAATTCAAATCTCTTACATTTTATTATTACGTCTGGCGAGCAAACTGTGTGTAAATATATCAAACAAGGGAGCGAGATGCAACGAGCATAAATATAGATAGACAAAGAAAGAGGACACTCCGCATTCCGGAATTTGCGCAACCACCTACCTCCTTTTTTCCTGAACTTCGCGTTGCAGCGTTAATATATTCATGATAGGATTTTAATATACTAGATTAAACTGTGTTATCCCGAAGTTACTTTTTTCGAAAGCTTGCTGAGGCATTTTCATGCTCCACCATGGTTAAATGATAAAAGGGCCGATTTACCCATTACTTTGTTGATCTACGGTTGCGTTACAGTGAGGAGACAACAGCCAATTAAAAAACTCTTTCGTTTGATTTAATGGCGTTAATTGGAGGATCCATTGAAACAAGATTCGATAGCATTGAGTTAAATCTTTAACTCCTAGATACTCCCTTTCAATCGAAGAAGACAAAGGATACGCCCATGTAAGTGATATTTTTCTCTCTACTTTTCTTAATTTTGATTAAAAGGTACGCAACTTCCGTGGTTGAACTTGAATTTTCCCCGTTTGACTTTGAGTAATGATTCATATGCATGGTATTTAATGTATCCACGCTCAGGATTTTGCAAGAATGAGATTTTCAAATTTCGGAAAAACGGTATCTCCTTAAAAAGACTCTTCTGTCACGTGTACATGCACGCAAAATAAATATAAGCTTGATTATGAAAGTTAATGCATGCGTACGTATATATAACCTCTCCGGTTCCGGGTCCAACTCTTACGCTGAAAAATGTGGTTGTACCACCACTATGTTCATGAAGACACATTCTGTCGCTTTTTAGCTGCTGTTCCACCGTCACCTATGAAAGCACTTGTGATTGAGCACTACTGTATTCACTTTCAGTGGCGTTATATTAGTATTCATTGGTAACCATTTAATGAACTCTCAAATACTGGAAGAAAAATGTTGCTCTTGCAACACGATGCTTAGCAGGTCTCTTGGTGATTTCAACGCCCGGCATTTTTTCTTTGTGATTACTGAATAAAAAAACTTTTGTAAAATAAGTAGCGCATATATAAATGTTCGTATACGATCAAATCACTTAGTAAGGGTGTACTTGTTCCTAGTAATCCAGCGTTTCTTTAGTCGTCCACACTTTTCCTGACTTGGGATGTTGGAAATATGAGGAGGCCGTAATGATGAAGTACGTGTAGCTCTACCTGGCAGCATTCACCTATTGATATGCGATCACGATCAAGGTTACTTGGGCGCTAGAATGGGCTTCAACTTCATTCCTTATACTGATCCAGGATGTTAATGCATGTTATTCGTTCTTCCATAAGAGGAATTTTTCCAGATTTGACGAAATACTTCCGCGAGTTACTCCCATAAAATGAATAACTCCGACTTAATTCATTTCAAAGAGAAAACGTCAAACACTTCGTCTAGTTTCACGTGTTGACTAAAATAATATGCGATTAGAAATAATTTTAGTCAATTCATTTCAGTTACGACAAAATTATTTGATTTAGTATTAAATTTTAAACCATTTTCTGTTGATAATTAAATCATAAAAAAATTGCATGCTATTATGATTAGTTTGCTGGAGAATATACCAGTAGGGAAAGAATCACAGATTAAATGCCTACATATAGGATTAATGTGTTATGTAAATTTGAAGTGGATCTATTTTCTGAAATTGTTAAGGAGACATTGCGAACGCCGTTATAATGAAGTAAGAGGAATCGTTTAAGTTTGGCTGGATGGATACCCTCTGAAAGATGACAGTTTTTTAGTTTCAAATGACAAATTTTCGATTTCATTTTTCTTAAATCATTAAGAGAAGAAATTGTTCATCATTGATATCATTATAATGAATAACTTGTTAACCTACGACGTCGTCTATTTTATAGCCATCGGTGAGTGTAACTTAATTCTAATCATATTTTATCTAATATGAGCAGCACATGGGGAAAGTACGTACGAGTATAAGCTAAAATGTATGTACTGTAGTTGATATAGCTTAATATAACTCTAGTAATATCTATCATTCGAAGTAATTAGTATTTCAATTAGTGACAAAGATGGTGATTGACCAATATGTTGCTAAATACTGTGGTTGGCTTGCATAATACCGTATTAATGTTGATGGATTACATTCGTATAACGTGAATGTGTTTTACCCGGAATATCTTAAAGAAGTATACCGGAGACAGATATGTTGCAGTTTTATTGTAAATACCTTATTCTTAGTTAAACTAGCTTCAATACGAGCCTGAAAGGTGTGCTTTAAAGGATAGTTTCTGTATGAATAGAATAAATTTTAAATCTGGAAAAGGCAGAAGCGCAATTCCATACAAAATTTTCAGTTAATTGTTTGCGGGAAATAAAATGGCTGTTAATAGTTGGGCCAATTTATAGTATACATGTAATGCAAAAAGGACTCGTTTTTGGCCTTGTTGAAGCACATTTTATTTACGAGGGTCATCCGGAAAGTAGTACCCGTTCGTGAAATAAAGACACAAAAGTAAATATTAACAAACATAAAAAATTTTATTTGAAAGAGGATACTTTAAACTACTTCTCAACATAATCTCCAAGCAAATTAAGGCATTTGTCATAACGTGTGACAAGTTTCTGTATTCCTGCTGCATAGTCCTTCGCCGCCAGCTCATTGAGATACGCGAGGGACCCATCTTGCACAAATTTTTGCATAATGCAGATGGTGTTTAACAATTTCATGAACAATTGTTCGAGAAACATTGGGAAAATGCTCACAGATGTCATCAATTGTGACGCGCCGATCGTTCCTCACGAATTCGTCAACTGAGCTCACCAGTTGGTCTGTAATGACAGACGGTCTCTCCGAACGCTCATCGTCGTGTGTGTTCCCCCTCCCCATGTTGAAGTTGCGACACCACCGCCGAACAGACGACTCGTCCATTACATTGTCTCCATACACCTCCTTTAATTGGCGATGAATATCACATGGGCGAACGTTTCTTGCATTGAGGAATTTAATCACTGCCCTCACTTCACAACTGGCGGCGTTCTCAATTTTTTTAAACATTGTAAACAATCACAGAAACAACACAGGCAATGCTAGCGTCACGCAACTTGGCTCAGAGAAGGCAGACAAGCCACTGAAGCTATCTGACCTCGTCCAGCGGCTACTCGCGTCGTCAGCACTTCATGCGGCACGAACGGGTACTACTTTCCGGATGACCCTCGTAATAAACAAGTATTCTATTTTAACCATATTTTCAGTTAAATTATTCTACATGGGACTTCATTAGGTATTTATAAATGTATATTAATATGGAGCAATTACGAAAGTTAACAATTTCTTAGCTTCAGCGGTCATTTGTACCTGGCTATAATATACCGAACAATTAGGAGATCTATTTGATTTTAGAGTTAGACAGAGTGGTTCCAATTGAAGTGCATTTGTAAAAAAATGTAATAATAACAGTAAGTAGTCTGATTAGATTGTAAAATTAAATGGATGGAAAGAAATACGTTGAAAGAAGATTGAAATGCAAACAACATCTGTTACTCATTTGAAACATTGCATCTCTCCAAAGATAATAAGAACGTATTAAAAACCATATAAAATATAATAGAGCAAAATGGATGATAAATATCAAATCGGAGAGATAAAGATTGGCGGATTTTATCACTCATTTCTGCAAATAGCCTATAAAAGTATTTTACCGATCGAAATGTCTGGAACCGAGATACAGGTAAAGATACCTGAGGACTTCGAGGAAAGGATGGTCATAGCATTGCAGAATAAACCAAGAACAGTTAAATGAAAAGAACTGACCATTAAGCCTGATGCCTTTCACATAAAAAATAATACTCGGATAATTATCCGAAGTATAGAAGGAAAGATAGAAGAAAGCGTCATGAAAAACCAATACGGATTCAGGAAAAAGCGAGGAGCAAGAGAAGCTTTACCCATATTGAGGGTACCTGATGAAAAATTGATTCATATAAACATGCCATTAAACGTGGAATTCGTGGACTTGGAGGACGTGACAGCGTCGAATAGAAAAATATATTTAAGATACTAGAAGCGCTTGGAATGGCTTAGGTATTTACACTTCAGAATAAGTTATACCTGAACTTCAGAATAACAATCCGTGACTCCAAGAAAAATCAGATAAAAATCATGGAAATGTACCACAAAAGGAAAAAAAGGCAAAAATAAACCAAGAGCTAGACGAGGATCCAATCTTTTTTTGCCAGCACTATTCCATGCATGTCTAGAAGAGGTATCAAAAGAAGCAAAAAAATGTGCATCAAAGGAGTCTAGGTGAATGGCAGAGAAATACACATGTTTCTGTTCACAAATGGCATCGCAACGGTGGCAGAAAGGCGAAAGGACCTGCAAGCAACTCTGAATGTTATGAGCCAATTACTTCGGGAATATAATTTGATCATCAGTAGGACAAAATCAAGCAAAGAATAATTTAAGCTAAAAAGGTGTTTATTAGAATGGGACAACTACTGTGTTCAAAGAAACTGAGCATGTAAGCCGGGAAGCAGTTCGTCAAAACGTTCGTACAGAATATGGCACACTGTTGATCAGAGACATAGAAGATTTGAAAAGTGCCTTTACGAAGAACAGAAGCCTTTGAAACATAGTGCTAGAAGAAAATGCTGAAGATGATGCCAGGCAAATTGAGGAACGTGGAACCATATAGAAGAGGCGAAGAGAAAGAGGCCATATGGAGAGCTCTAAAGCAGAAAAGAACTAAATGAGTTAGACATACTTTGAAGCACAATGAATTAGTTCGAAAGATTGAAGGGACATTTGAAGAGAAAAACCGCGAGGAAGACCGAGAAACGAATGCATAAGACAAATTAAGATGAGAGTAAAAACAGAGACGCCGGCAGGGGTTGTGAGAATTTTCATTGAATACAGAAGAATAGATGTTTGCTGTCAACCAATCTTAGGAATGAATAATTGAAGTTAATGATTAAGTCTGGTGTGCCGAAAAAAAAGGTTAAAGGCTTTATTTGATTCGAAAATATTCACATCGTGTCGCATCTGGAGTATTAGGGACGAGTAATGGCTCTATTACCGTCAACGTTTCATGTTTTAAATGGAGAACAAGTCAAGGGAACTGAGTCACGTGAGAAACCTTCTAGTCTCACGTTTGTCTAAAAGCATTTTTGAACGATGAGAGAATGAGCTCTGATGTTGTAACCCACTTTGAAGGAAAAAATCCGGCTTTATTAATACGAAGTTGTCCGACGGGAAACAGTACATTCGACCCATTAAAAAAATGCAAAAAAATCTCATGTTTGCTATGTGCTAAAGAGTAATTTTTTGAGACGGCTATATATCAATTACATGCAATTTCAAAGAAATAATGCTCATTTTATGATTTGAGGGGCACTTTAGCTTAATTTGAGTACGCGACTTTGGTCGACATGTGTTGAATCTCCGAGGTTATTCAGATGGTATTCTAGATCGTTGAAAAATATAATCCGAGTTTGTATTCTAAGTTTCAGCTATGGAATCGCTACATCTCACTTCGGCACCTATCCGTATGTGCAGAAGATGCCCAGGTTAACTCCACCAAACTACAATGTGCAATTTAACATATTTATCGAGTTGAATGTTATCAGGATCGTTGTATTTACCCGTGTAACATAGCATCAAACCATAGTATGCACCGCGGTAGCATAGGAGGACGTTAGTGCTGCCATATGTCATTATGAAGAACGTTAATTTACCTCTATTCATAAAAACCTTTCAATATTCTTTTAAAAATTTCGTGAATCAACCAGTTTCTTGACCTAGGAAAAAGGGAATTTCAAAAAAACTGCGGGGTATGCTGCAAATGTGAAGTAAAATGCATGGATTTCAAAGTGAAAAATCGATTTGTCTTGTGCAGGATTTGCACACAGACCCCTTTATATCTATCCTGGTTTTGTTCTGAATCAAATACACAAAGTCCACGCGCAGAGTGAACTTTTAAACACTATTGAATGCCGTACATTGAAATGTCTAAAATAATTGTTTTCGTGCGTTTTACAACATATTCCACAAGGTAAAAGCCAACTTTTAAACATTAGATGTGTTTCCCGTTTGAAAAATTTAAACCACTGCGGAAGATCCCGCGGCTACAACTTTAACGGAATCATCCATTAATATGTATCAATTTCAACACTAAAATCATTCGCCATGACCGAAATTCGATGCCGGATTCCTCGACATCCAGCCGTTATTTTATAAAGGGATCGGAATAATCAGTGACAGAGAGGCATAATGTCATCGTAAGCCTCTTTTTTTTTTGTTCGGCCCTTCGAGTTTGGAGCACCAAGTCTCCGAATTCTAATGTACGTCGGCAAACCATGTGGTGTAAAATACGAGAAGAGAGCATTTTCCGTTATCAGCAATGTTATCCAGGCACAACTGAGATGAACAATTGGAGAAAAATCAACTTCTTGCTAGTTTGGAGAACTAAATACTTCGTGGCGTCCAACTCGTCGAATTATTTTTTTTGATCACGCTGGGAGCTCGGTGTTTTCCTTTCATAATACAATAGAAACTTTGGCATCTGTCCTAATTTTAAAATACCGACTAACCGAAAGGACAAAGTGATACAAAGGTCTACACAGTGATATTTCCTTGTCTCATTATTGTGATTTCTTCAAAACCCAAGTAATTAGATTTCTCGGAATCGACCGACGAAAAATGCTTGAAAACGTTTTTAAAGTCCCCGAACGAGGGCATTTTCTCTTCTTGGATGTCAGATTCACCTTGAAGTCAACCCGACGGAGGAGAAATCTAGCCTCCAGCGCCAAAGGACGGTACTAACCTATCTCTAGCCGTAGAGGTATTGTATCTCTCTAGTATTGGGACAGAGCTTAGTGTTTCACATAGGGCAGGGTCACGGCCGTCTGAATTCGCAGAGGCTGTCGAAATGTGTGCTTATATGCGATCTACAGGTCGTTGTGTGCTTGTACAGGCTGTATACTTGTCATCGTAACCACCCATGTCTTCAATTGTTTGCCAATTACGTGATCGTAATCATGAAAGAGGAATAAACGCTCTAAACTAATGAATTTTACAAGAAGAATAATATGGATGGGAACGAGTCTATTTAAGTTTATTATTCCTTCATAATACCTTGCAAGTGCTTTGTTCATGCCATAGTATAAAATATATTGTAAATATGAGGTTAAATATCTTTTATAATTTAGTAAATGAGTCAAATACAATTTTCATTCCTTTATCAATGAAATTGCATGTGTAGAAATATTACTTATTGGTAGATAAGTTTTAATAATTTTTAAGGCAATAAAATTTACAAACATACTGCGGTTAAAGTATCATTATATTATGCGTATATTATAAATTATACTATAGGTAAAAGTAATGAATAATGCTGGAGAACAGCGTCCTAAAAAAAACAACAGAGCCTCATGGTGCCCTACAATTTGCTACTATGTTTTTTAAGTCGCCATGCTTGATTTTCTCAGAGCGTTGTAGTTCCAAAATTTCTCTCATTATCTGTCATTCTGTTTCTTATATCGCGTTCACTCACTCATTCTTCATTCATTCATTCTAGCATCATCTCTTATTTGAGGGGTATTAGGCTATCATGTAAATTATTTATAGCGGATAAGTTTATGCATTATGAAATTTAATAAAAATACCAAGGTTCAAATCTTGGGAAATCTTTGAATATGTCCTTTTAGGTGCGAAAGGAATTTTTCATGAGTGACGACGTCTGAATTTGAAGGAATAATTGGCTTAAAATCCTAGCGCAGCTAATTTGTCCTGGCTGTAATAGTGTTTCATTTCTTCTTGATATAATCCATCAATTCATAATTTGCCTCGCAAGCGAGTGGTCTTATCAATGCTGACTGAAAATGTAGCTTAAACAAAGTTGTTCAACCTTCAAAATGTTATCCTCACTGTGAGACTTATCGCTTGACCGATGACGTCAATCAGAAAGCTGCCTTAGGTAAGAATGTTGACATGTTTTATGGCTCTGACGATTGATGGTACCGTTCAGTTTTGAGATGTTTTGATTATGCTTAATTATCATGCACTACGTATGGTTGATATTAGTATTGGGCCAATTCTTTAAAAAATAGTTATAAGCTATGCGAAGGTGTAAACTATTTTATATTCTACTGAAATTTGAATCGTTTATATCAAACAAGAAAATAAATTCCTGCTATGTTTGTACCAAAATTTATTAAGCATCGGAATAGTACTATTTATTGGGTGCCAAAACGAGTGACTGCGAAATAACTGTCCTTCACTCTAGGAAAAATACTGCTATTCAATCACACAGTAAAAAGAGAATATTAAAGATTTATGCAGTTGTATGATGTATACAACTATCGGTAACATTGAGAATAACAACCGGCAAAAGGCTAAAAATGGCTTCACGATCACCTAGCTGGCAATGCGTCTGTATCGGAAAAGAGTTAACTTCGTGCAATAGTATTAATTTTCCATTTAGAAACCCAGAATTGACTATCAGTAAATATTAAAGAATTGAAATAAACACATCCTACTCGAGTGCTGTTCAGTACTTGATATTTTCTCTCCAAGAAATTACCCTTTGCTACGGGGCCATATTTATCACATAATGGCGGAAAAGTGAATTGATGAAGAATCGGAGCTTGTTCTTCAACTTTCTATGCGTTAATATCGAATATCTTAATGCAAAAACATAATTACTTTATCAAAAAGGCAAAAGCTAAGATAATATCAAAATGGAAGTTTATTAACAAGAGCCAGTGGAACAGTTTGCCCATCTCGGAAGTATTCTTAACCGAGATGGCCAAAATGGTAGGGATATTAGGCAAAGAATTGCGTTCGGCAAAGAAGCTGCCACAAGAAGGGGAGAATTAATGACATGGACGTTGAATAAGGATATTGGGAATGATGATTATGGATAGAATGATAAGCGAACGAAAAAAGGGGAAAAATAGGATAGGAATGTTGGACTGGATGAAGGGAAGAAGGAAGTATTAGGAATTGAAGAGGGGGTTGTTGTAATAGTGAATGTCCAGTTGTTTTGTTACGAAACACATGAGCATTGTCGCTGTACCATTTGGCAGCTTGTGTCCAACCAAAATCCTACCTTAATCGGTTGATTACCGGTAGTAACAATACTATAAGTATAGCAATTAATTTTAGTTTTCGAATACTGCTTATCGGGTCGAACTCATCAAGCCCGTGAGCTTCAATATCTGTGTTTAATAGCCTGTGATCCAATAATATTTTGACAAAATGCATTATTTTTTAGTATTTGTAATTTTGTATTGCTCGATAAGCTAAAAACGCAATCAATATTGCATGTTGAATTCAGGGTATGTAATCCGGCGTGCTTAAAATGAAGCCCTCCTTAAGTATTCTCACACGCTGTAAATATTACTTTCATTTGTGCACAGTATTGTTTGAAATTTTATGGCAAACTAGCTAACCAAAGCTTGATCATCCGCAATGCTTCTGATTTTGTGAATTCCCTACGCACTTTCATTCCTATTTCCAGTTATTTCCATGGCTTGTCAACCAATTCCTACACATACATGTTGAAAGTTGGAATAATATCAGGCATTAATTTCTAACGCCCAATGACATATCGCGTGGCTTCAAAAACAAGGAGTTGATCTCATTCTATAAAAATTATGCATGGGAGGCCAAAACGGCTATGATACGTCGAGGCCATCGTTCATTTAGAATGCGAGTGCCGTGCTCTACCGTACCGTCCTGAAAAATATCTGCCACAGTAAAGAATTCATGAGTGATAAAAAAGGGGTTCGGTCGGGTCTTATCCCTGACTTTGCCCTCCTCTCGCTTATTGTAAATGTATAGATGTTTTCGCGCTATGCATATCTTTCAAAGCTTACGTTTGTCTGCTAGAAATAATCCCTCCCCTATCCGGAGTTGGGAGGAGACCCAGTGCGATGATGGAAATGGATTACTTGAACCGATACGAGTACAAAAGAGTGCTCATCTTTGGAACGCAAGGCCATCGTGTTCATTTAGTGAATAAAATTCGAAACTGTAAGGGACGCAGAAGCCAGCGACAAAAACGCACCGGATCGGGTTTAATATATCAGGAGGAAGTTATCGGAATGAAACTTTGTGCTATCGGGACTACTGGGAAACTTTATGACAAGCGGTAAGTTGTTGAGTACCCAAAGGATATAATCTCTTAGAGTAGCGGTTGCGACTAAATCCGAAGATACATGAAACACGTCCAAGTTATTCAAGTTTTCGTCGTCAGCGCTGTTGATATTTCCTGTATGAGATACTGCCACCGTTTGCTCCACTCCTTTGTTATCACAAGTATCGAAAATGATGATCATTAAGGGGTATATCCGTAGGAAAAATGCGCACATGCGATAAACTACCGCTTTAGAAACTATTAAGGCTTAATCGTTGTTTCTGTTGCTTTTCGGAAAAATTAGGGGCTTCCCTTCATGCTTCGTTTACCCCAATAAAATACTTAACCGATGGTCGTACGTGGTTTGAGTAGGCTGTAAACACCGTGTGAGCGTGAGATCTTGCCAGCGTAATTTTTAGTTCGAAACGCTGCCAACATAAGTTAGTAGCGCTGTGGAAACCGGAAAAGGAAGTATAAATTGAATCATGAAAGTCAGCGGAGGCAAACAAATTGGAATAAATTCGGATGTCTTCTGACGAGCGAGTGGAATCGTATCAATTTTATATTATACAGATGAAACCTCTGGAATCGCAGTAACCAATTCGGTTATCTTAACTCTGTTTTATAGTAAAATTCAGAGTTTCCGGCGTGATGCGGTGGAAATAATTCACATTTAAAGGAAAGTTTAGGACTTTCCCACAAGTAAAAATTTGTAACTAACGATGGGAGTTTCAACACCGATTTTCAATACACAGTCGCATTCAGGTACAAGCCATATCAGGACTTATCAATATATGCTCTGTGGGTGTTCGAACTAGTTCCGTAAGTCAGTGAACATTTTAATGAAACATTTTAAATTGCTGCTAATGAACCTATTTAAAGTAGGCGGGTACACTTGCTGTGCAATAATTTGGTCGTCATTATTATTACTGTTACTATTTTCTAGGGTTTTTTCACTGGTAAACACTAACAATTACGTCTATTCCATTATTTCCTCGACTATTTTTATTTTGCAAATTTAAAATTATAATCTTGATATTTTTAAGAAATTACTTTATTTTGTATACATGACAACTCTGCGCCAAACTCTAATTAATATTGTGTTATCATTAGTAAACTTATGAGACATTGTAATATACAGTGCACTTCCAGCTGATAGAATGCATAAGTTTTCTAACACAGGTGCAACGTAAGATATATGTGATATATTCCTCTTTTTATACATATCTCTATCACAGATGAATACTTAACTATTACATATTTATTCAACCCCTTTATTGTTTCGACATTGCCCCAATGTGAATTTCAATCGTATATATGTTAAGTCAGGTAGCCTGCACGAAAACTTTTATTATTATTATCTTGAGTGAGTATCTCACATGAGTACGCCGTCCGTCGGATGGGACGTTAAGCTGCGAACCCCTTGGCGCCTTTTGTAAAGAGTAGGCTAATGTCGACGCCGGGTTTCTCTCCACCCTTCATCCTTTCCTGTCCATCCCCTATGGCGCAAATGACCTCAGCAGTCGGTCGCTTCCCCTAAATACTACTACCACTATCACATAGAGCCATTTTGAAATTTTCTTTTTTAAATACAAATCGTCATTGCCATTTACTAAAATAATACCTTCAAAAGAGAAAAACTAAATTTAGAACCAGACCGTACTTCACGTCAGAAATTGATCCCGCGGTGTTCATTTCTTCATGACACTTTTTAAGGAGGGTAACCCTGAGTTACGAGTTAAGCAAACGGCAGTATGAACGCCGTTAGGTTTTTACGTTGTAGCATACGTCAGTAGTGAAAACTGGGCATCAGTTTGTGGTGGAATGTGTGGCGCATTTACCGACCCCAGTTGTCGGCAGCCATGCTATGGTAACACATTCCCTCTTTCCTCCCTTCATTCTATCTCTCTTACCCTCTCCCTTTTGGGAAAACGGAGAGTGAGAGGAGTGGGTGTGTGAGGGGAAGGGGAGAGATAGAGGTCCTCCTCGGTTTTCGTGCAAGCGTGCCTCGCATCACGTACGCACCTTACGAGGGAGGGGGGGGAGAGCCAGCTCAACCACCTCCTCCACACGTTCCGGTGGAGAGGGGAGAAAGAGGACGGGAGAGAGCAGGAGCCGTTTCGGGCCTCCGCTATAAGGCGTTCGGTCAGCCGCCATGCCTCCTCTCTTCGCATACCCCCTTTATGGCAGCTCCGCGAACCAAAACTCATCTATGCACCCACTGCACTCCCGCCGCGCCCGCCCTCGCTTGCTGAGGGGTAACCTTTTTCGGCTGGGGAGGGGTATAGTAGGGGGATTTTGGCAACCACTGACCTTCAGAAAGGGTAGCAAGCTGCGTCGTCCCCTCCCTCCCTTCTCTCACGCCGATGACGCAGGTCCCGCCGTGCTCTCGAGGTCCCCGATCTCTACGAGCCGCGAACGTCGAAGTGCCGAAGGGAGGAGGATGAGGGAGTTGTTCCGTTTTTTTTCTTCGCCGATACGGGAGATCTGTGATCCGCTCGATTTCCCGGGACGTGGGTTCCGGATCTTTGCGATCCAAGGATCGGCACGGGATGATGATAAGGGGTGTTTTGGCGGCAGGTTCGTTCGTCGACTCCCGCTGGTCTCACAACTCTCTCGTAAGCGGCACACGGCTGATGAACTAGCAGGTGCGTCTCGAAGCAGGAACGAAATGAATTCCGACTCTCTCAAACGGAAATTCGGAAAGCTATTGACGTAAATTCTACTGCGCAGCGGCGACCCAACCCCGGACCGGTGAGTCAATCGACGGGTCCGAAACTGGCTCATGTGTCACGCGACAAACTGGAGGGACTCCACTGTGATATCTCCACTATGCGTAAAATAATACATTGAAAATTAAACTTATGCATATAATATCACTCAATGCATCCGCTCATCCGATGCGAAACAAATGATTTTTCGTCTCTTCATTTTCACCGCGGTCTTGCACCAGATATTGGTGTCCTGGAGGAGGTGTGCACACTACCCGGTATCCGATTCAAACCGGATTCGTGGAGGGAGGATAGAGATTACCGAAATGAGCCGAAGATCCGTGGAGCGAATCGGAAACGACCACCCGATCGGGAACGACTCACAAGTCACGGACGCGCGGGAGATCCGGAGCTCGCGAAAAAAACCTTCGCCAAATCGTCGAACTTTAATTTGGACTTGAAAAGTGGCATGTGACACACTCGGGACGGCCGGCAGTTAACAGGTAATGAGAGGGCTACGATGTTGGGATAAACAGCCATAAAAGAGAAAGGGAGACGTGACGAAGCCAGCGTCGCGCGTTCGTCCACTGTCACGGGGTTTGAACACTAAACTGAAGGGCCTCCCCTCCCGAAGAGCTGATCTCCAACGTGGCACGCACACACATCACACCCCCCTCTTACAGTCTCATTTTTAAACTTCCGACGAGCGCCACGGTACAGTCGCGCCCAAAGATGCCCAAGGCCTCCTTCCCTTCGTGGAGACTTGAAAATATATTTTCTGCCTATATCCTGACAGACAATGGACCCGGCGGGATACGCCAATGGAAATTTGCGGGCAAATCCTTTTGTCATTGTATTCTGCTTTGGAAGAGGAATACATCATCTCTTCATTCCTCTGCTTCGACGGTTGCCGAGTGATGGCAAATAGTCGTGTAGCATTGTATTTGCGCACCTAAAATTGAGAACCATGAAAAAGAAGCATTCATACGCGTACTTGTGCCACGGATTCCATTTATCTATGGGAAAACGAAATCTTTGCACTATCATGCATGTTATCCACTTCATTTTTTTAATAAAACGCCCGGAAAGTTCCTTGTCATCGTTTCCTGTGAATTAAGAAAGCTCTCCACTTTGAGTGAATTAAGAAATTCTCTCCGGTATAGGAGAGAATTTGATGTAATATGCAAATCGTTGCTTGTATGCGACATAAAAGCACAGTAATCAAGGACAGGTCGGTTTAGTAGGTGATGGTGGAGTTCACCCAGTACTAAGCCCGATGGCATGTGAAATTCACACAGGGTAGGGGGGCCAGTTCCTTTCCCTGTGCCGGTCATGGTTTTCCAGGAAGATCTGGTACCAGAAATATCACATAGCTTGGGTGGAGCTGCAGGTGCCCAGAGTGCCTTGCCCGGGAATCCTCCGGTCAGCAGTCCAACGCTCTACCCACTGGACTACCGCGACCCATATGTGATATGTATAAGTATATAAAGCATTATATCATATTAAAATACTGTGCGAAGTGTGACATTAATGACTGCACGAGGCATGTTCTTTGTTCAGTAGCCTGAATGTCTGATGGTCATAAAATTTTTGAATCTTTTCCCTTTCAAAATAATCGCTATTTTTTTCTCTCCCTCTGAAACTGATACATTTCAAGAAAAAGTTTGTAGGGTTAGACATCACGAGAGGGAGACAACGATTGGGAACGCATCAAAGCTAACCAGTGTACTAACCTACTTATAACGCAGATTTAAGTGTCTTTTTTGGCTATAGGATTATGTACTGTTTGCCGTTGTGTATACCCTATCCTTCTCATCACCCTTAATGTTTCACTATGCCAGTATTACTATAGTTTTCGCGGATGATTTCGACAGCTGAAGGCGCATTTAAACATGGATCTGTGCTTGGACAAATAGCGTGTACACGCGAAAGCAATACATACATGTTGACAGGTGTGGTTGCTTGTATACTATTTATACTTGGTGACAGGAGGTTGCTGAGTTCTTTAAAGGTGTTGGTGGAGAGTGACAGGAGTGAAGGTGAAAGTGATGAAATGTGGGAGGGAGGGTGGAAATGAACTTGAAGGGGAGAGAATGGTTGGTGTTCAGGTGGGGGAGGAGAGGAGACAGGTAGGCGGGGAAATGAGGATTTGTGATGAGCAGTCGATGGCAAGGTGAGGGAAAGTGAATACGAGGACGGGGAGGGATAGCGAAGGAGTTATTAGTGAGCCTTTGCTGACTGTAACGTCAGGGTAGTGGTGAGCCGTTTGGTGCTCTTTGAGTGAGAGTGAAATCAGGAAAAGAAATAAAATCACTGGATTAAGTGTATTTAATTTTCGACGTGTTCATATTTTTATTTCCTTAATCCGAATGCCACCAATCGAATTCCTTCGTTAAAATCACCATAGGAAATTTCCTATCCCATTAAATTATTTCATCCCTTACTCCTCTTTTGAACGTGCGTCAGGAGGGAAGTAGCGCTTAGAAATACATAGAGATGCCACATTTGAAGCGATTTAGTACAATAATAATTTTTTATAATTTAAGAATTGGGATCGATATCCATTTTGTTGAAAAAATACACTTTTTCTCGAGGTTTAATGCTAAACTAGTTGGAATTGGGTTTTGGAACTTTATTTTCACGGGTTAGCTGCTTTAAAAAATGTGCCCAGAATAGTAATTCCGAACGGAAAAATAAAGTTCATTGTGAATATTTTTTTGCCATAAAAATACGAATTTCAACACCAATAAATCAGATAATTAATTCCTAAAGATTTCTTATGCAAGTTAATATCAAAATAATTTTGGAAGTTCACCTTTATTGGTTCGATATTCCTCATTGACGATATTTCCCGTTTCTTTTTCATGTTTAGCATATGACATCCGGGTTGGGTGTGATTAGAAGGATATTTTCCTGTGAAAAATTAATACGAAATAATTTTCAGATAACGATTGATCAAATCAGTAAAATCTTTTCCATGAAGGAAAAAATAAAGTTGGCTAGCTAATTCATACCCTAGTGTGACAATATTCTTCTTTAACAACTCTCCAACTTGGCCTTAAAAAGAATTCGGATTAGATTACAATAAAAATGCCATACACAACAAAAAATATAAATATTAAAGAGTCAGGAATGAAAACGAGCGGGAAATTTGCAAAACCAGTTAGGTTTGCTGATGTCCAAATTCTAGGTTGTCAGTCAGTCAAGGGGTTGCAAGCATTCCTGAGTGAATTGGAAATTCATGGAAAACTGTGATATAGGGGAGAATGTTAGGCAAATGAGGAAGGGGCAGGAACGGAATAGGGATGCTGGACGGGATGAAGGGAGGAAGGAAGTATATAGAGATGAAGAGGGTTTTAATATTAATTTAAGTTGCAAACTTATTTACAATTCCACATAGTAAAGCCTGAAAGGGCAAAGCATATATTTTTGGCAGTTGTGTCCATCCAAATCTTACCTTGACCGGTAAATTACCTAATAATTATTAATTAGTTAAAGGGAATCATGGCTTACATAAATTAATATATTATCTTGCGAAACGCAAGCTAGATTATTTTTTAATGGAATCGGAGCGTGGGAATAAGCAAGATAATAAGTTGACGCTCCCTTGCAAGTATTAGACTCCAAATACATTTCGATGAGTTACCAGGCTGATACTCAAACTGAAATCATATGGAGTCATCGACAGATTCTTTTCTCCTACCTTCCCCTAAATCTTTAGGGAGTTTCGCGGGAATGTAGTATTATCTTATTTGATTTCATATCCCTTTGCGTCTTTTCTATCTCGCTACTAAGTAAACCTGGATCTAAGCTGTCTTTATCTACGTCATATTCTCTTTCTAAATTTAACCTCGATGGTTTAATGTATTTACCATACAGTTTTTCCATGTACTCCTTTCATCTTTCTTAGATCTTTTCTGATTTAACCAGGATAATTCCTGGTGAATCTTTATACGTTTGCAACGATTTTTCCTTCTAGGCAATGCTTTCACCTTCCTATCGAGCACATCAATTTTACCTTGTCTCTATAAACTTTCCATATCCTCACACCACGTGCTCCATCGCACGTCTATCACTGTAGTTGTTTCTCTCATCAGTTTATTATTGAACTCTCAATACTTCCTTTTGCATGAGGAGTTTATAATCTTCCATTTCCTTCTCTGTTGCAAAAATATCGTCTGCAATCCCTGGTTTCCTAGTTCTTTTTCTCTTTACAATTACTACAGTTTCGTTTATGGCTTTAGATATACGAGCTTGTACTTATTTTTATTTGTACCCATTTTTGTCTATAGTGTCTACCTCCCTGTCCTCATCTAAGATTTTTAAGGCCCTTTGATACTCCTTTCTTTTCGTTCCTGTTAATGCTTCCAAATTCCATTTCTTAAACCGTCTTCCCTATTTTATCTTTTTAATTCGCATTCTACTCTTAATAATTACTAAACTGTGATCAAAGTCCGCAATCTCACTCGAAAAATTGTGCGAATCAATGGCATAATTCTTAAATTTATGGGTAACCATAATACAAGGTCTGTCCCAAAGGTAGTAGGACGTACTTTTCTCGGATACACGGATAGTCGGCAGTTTTTCTAGCTGGGTTTCGAGGATGGATTGTTTTAAGGAAGGCTGGAGGCCCGTGGTAGTCGGTTATCAGCCTTGCGGATAGTTCGTTTGTGAAACCTCTATCACGAGACTTCGTTACGCTCCGTTCATGAGCCGTTTTTTGGAGTGGCGCTTCTCCATGAAATTTTGGTGAAACTGGGCATATTCGGGAAAGAGACTCATGGCATGCTCAAGTCAGCTTATGGTGATAACGCCGTAGGTAGATCAGTTGTTTTTGAGTGGCGCTAGTGGTTTCGGGACGGTAGAGACGATGTTAAAGACGCTCGACTCCGACTCCGGTTGAATGATGCCCTTCGACCTCAAGAAGTGAGAACACTCTTGCATGAGTAAAGACGTTTGGGCAGGGATCGCAAATTAAGTGTTCGTATGGTTTATGATCAACTTGGCATCACTAAAAGTGATGTGCATCGACTTGTGAGCGAAAATATGGGAATGAGAAAGGTTTATGCGAAGTTTGATACCGCAAGTGCTCTCGTAAGAACAAAAGGAAATTTGCACGCCACTCTACCAACAGCTTGTTGACCATGTGATGATCCAAATTTTTTAAACAATGCCCTACCAGACTTCTTACCTTTCTCCCACCTCAAATCCGTGCTGAAAGGACGTCATCACGGCTCGGTGGAAGTGTTACAACAGGCCGTGACGGGGGAGCTTAGCGGCATTCCGGGAGCCGCCTTCCAGAAAGCATACGATACGAGGAAATCCCGCGGACTGCGCTGCGGTGTGTGGACGCACAAGGGTATAATTTGGAAGATTTTTGAGTGAGTGTATTGATTCTGGAAATAAATATTTTGCAATCACCTCAATCCTACTATTTTTGGGACAGACATTGTAAATTTCTAAGCGGAATTCAACACGAAGACTCTTGGAAGAACGTAATAAAATGGCGATTTCGAATTCACTTGCAGAAATAGAATGTTCATTCAGATATTCGACCTTCGCAAAGTAGTACATCATATTTGAAATATGGAAATTTAATTTTGCCTTCAGTTATTTATCTTTACTCTTTCAATCTCGTAATCTCTCTCTCGTAAATGAGTCCTTGGAGCTATTTTCAATGTAGGTATTTGAAAGACGATTCTCTAAATAAGTAATTATTTCAGGTGAAATATGAATAGAAAATCTGCCTTAAAATCAATCAGATCTCCACTATTTACATAATTCGAATACTTTTTATAAAAATAAATGTGCTCTTTGCATAAAATACTTCCCAAAATAATGCTATGACCAGTTTAATTCAAAAAAGTAATCCAATGGCAAATATGAAAACATTTGACTTGATTGATGAAATAACAATTATGAATTGCTCTTCTGGAAATTTTTAGCAATCGAAAAACTCAAAAATTTAGTTAAGGCTAAATTATCTCCTTAATGTCATGTAAAGTTTAAAATTTCTGTTCTTCTAACGTAATAGGTACATCATTATTATTAGGTAATCTACCTGTTAAAGTAGGCTTTGGATGGACGTACCTACTAAATAAATGTTTCTCCTCACAAAACACAACCCAACATCCTACTCTACAACAAGCCAATATGCCCATTTACCTTCAGATATTATTCGTGAAAGTTAAACAATTATTTTGGAATACAAAATTTCGTAATTATGGAAAAGTGCATTGCTTCTCGGGAGTACGGACTTTGGCCATATTTCGCCATCAAACCATCTTTAAAGCTCCAATTAGTCTCTTCGCGAAGGCCACAGTCCGTTTCGAAACTTTTCAAGATGTTGAATGGAGAAATCTGGCGAGGATTAGAATGTTTAAAATTATGATGAGAAAGTGATGATTAGAGGAATTTATATGAAGCGCGTATAAAAGGATGGAATAAATGAATCGGGCACATTTTAAAGACTCGTTCCAAAATCAATGGAAGGGTCTATGAAAGGACGAAAGTACAGATGCAGACCTACACACAAATGCGCCAGAAAAATACAAAATGATGCGAGCTGCCGGAGCAACGTTAAAATGTAAATGCTAACCCAAAGTGAAAATAAACGGATAAAAGCTTTGAGCAAGACGTTGGCAAAAGGAAAAGATGATACGACCTCACATATATTTCGTCTAAAATCTTTATATCGTCTTTTCCTATTTCTTATGTACCGTTAAAATCTCCATTCCTTGGCAGGTGTCAACATCCTAACACCTCTTATCCACCTCTTTTCATGTTATCTGTCCCCTCTAGATTTTCCTCTTCAACACTATTCCACACCTGCATTATAAAACCTGCCCTTCACGATCATCCTCTTTCCTTAGGAACTTTAAGTTTCCGAATAATATAATGCAAATACAGTCCGAAGTTTGAATATTAAACCCAGTTCCTTAACCTGCGACTTGCAGAATGTATGTCTTCGGTGGTGCAATTAAGGTATTGTTCTCTCGAGTGATTGAAAATAAATGCTCCGCCTGCGTCGAACACAATGCTTTGTCTCCTTCGAAAGGTGTGCTGGATGTCAATGGAAGAGTGAAGGCGAGGCAGCAGTGAACTGTAGCGTAACGGGCCCCACCAAAAGTAGGAGAGAGAAAAAATGGAACCATAATTGAAGCTAATGGCGTTGAACGGTCATTAGGTTATAAATGGAGAGATGCAAGCGGGAGGTCTTGCGAAATAAACTGCTCCGGAGTACGATACACTTTTGGACTCGCCTTTGTAGTTTTTCCGCGTGGTTCCTCCCGTAATCATGCCAAAAATATTCAGTTCTCACTGACAAGGGCTTTACCAACAAAATTTCTTACCTGAGCTTCAAACCATCGAGTGTCTTTACTAAGTTTCGGATTCTGTATGGTGAAATGTAGCGTTAGGCCATTAGTAGAGTTTAGCTGGAATGTATGGGCATACTCGGGGGACCTTAGAGACTATCCTTGGGTAATATTTGGCCTAATTTTCTACGGGATTCCAAAAACATTGCCATAAGTGCTGATCGGATGTAGTTAAAAAATATTACGGGAGGAAACAGTAGCTTTCCATCAAAGGGCTGGACGCTAAGATCTCATTGGTTAGTACTATAAACGCCCTATTTGTATCTCCTAAATGAGGTCATCGCATTTCAATTTTCGGAGCTTACCACGAAAATTTCAGCAAGGGATGAATAGTATTTGTGCATTAGTTAAATGAAAATGTTGCGTGTATTCAAATTTCGACTTTGAAAAGAGTAATGTAGCCCAGTATGCCTGGTATAGTATGCTCAACCGTATAAATTAACCCAATTATGTATAAACAGCTCCAAAACTTCCTTAGTAAGTATGATAGAATACTTGTTGTACGACGTTATTCGTGGAGAGGCACGACACGGCAGATGTGGTAAAGCATTAAGCTAGTAAGGTCAAGGAAAATTAAAATGTACTGTACGAGAACATCTCTCTAAGTATTCTTCATTATTTTGCCCGTGCAAAAATTCAGGAGTTGAACTAATTAGCTCCCATTCGGATCGGAAAGGTTCCAATTGAATTAGAATTTTTAGGTAATTCTATGCATGCATATAATGCGAATAAAAAATTGCCTTAAAGGAGAAATGCATGTGTATAATTTGACCAGATTTTTCATATCAGTAATGAAATGTAATGGAATTATTCGAATACCGAAGCTTATAAGGATAATTTATGCAGAATCCGTAAATGGAAATGTGGACGTTTTGCTTCTTGCATCACTTACGTATTTACGCTAAAACAAGTTTCGTTGCCGGCATTGAAGCATTTTATTGCAATATCCCAGAGAGTACAGAACGATAATAACAATGCAGATTCGAATGCTTCGACCGTTAGCCCCAAATCTGGCGCAGTTGAGACAATGGTGCCATTTTTATTTTTTAATAATAGCTGGAGTGAAAGTAGTAGGGAAACTCATCGAAGCAGTCAGATTAAGATGAATGAATCCTACTAACCAGTCATCCATAGCGTTAAAATCTTTACTCAATGCATTGGAGACTCGTAATAAGAATGGGATGAGCATCAACGGTCACCGTTTAGAAATTTTGGATGTTTACAATAGATACACTTATCATGGAAGTGAAGGGTTCTATGAAGATTTTATCAGCAAAAGTTTCGGTAGATTGCGTGACTTAGGCATTTTAGGGAGGGATATGGCATGGGAGGCTGCAGTATGAAACTCGGTGTCAGTATTAGCCTTATTGTCCTTCCTTAATTTTCAACAGTAGTAGGAGCTGGAAATCAGATACAATATCAGCTACTTGCTGATTTCGGACCCTACTCTTAGCCTAGGAAATCTAGCGTTCCAGCCGCATCAACAAAATGGTCCTCTTCTATCGCTCTAAAATATTTTTCCTGCTATTAGCTTTTCAGGCCTTTTACAGAATAGCATGTCAGTGTCCTATATCTCAACCCAATACTCTCTGCTCCTTTCCTCAAAAATCTGTTTCACAGTCATAAAGCGCCACTCTCCATATGAACACATTCACTAATATTAACTTACGTATATTTAGAACCTGTGTAGTTGTCTTTAATTCCCTCATGTTTGCTTACTCTCCATTCCCCATTGAAATTCTTCTAATTCCATCGTTTATTAAAACTGTATAATATTTTTACACTTGCAATGAAATATTTTATAACTCATCTCCTATTTTAATGCATTATTCCTACGTCTCTAATATGATAACTATCGTTTCGTATTAAATCCCAGGGAATCTCAAAGGCTTTGCCTTTCTAAACCTTTCTTAGTTTCGTGTGACCGTTTGTCATGTTTTTGTTTTGCAAGCGCTAATTATCTAATGTTATTTTGTTCCATGACAATTATACAAGGTAAGACGACTGATATGCGTTGTAATGATAAGTGGAGGTTGTAAAATGGAATGTGAAATAGAGTGACTGTCATCTTATAATCTATGCGCATTTCCTCTGGGTATTTCCTTGAACTTCAACACAGAGCTTGGGAAATATGATGGAAATGATTCGAAATTGTGGGAAGATGTAAATTATGATGACAAAATCCAGAAAATTGAAATAAAAGATTAGATCATCAGAGCTTACATTTATAATCTTAAAAAAAAACCTCCTTAGCTACTTTTGTCGTTGGCATGTTCCAGCTACCAACAAGCAACCCATAACTTGCATGCTTATTCGCTGGTCGGTGAAAGCACTGATCTTAACCAATTTTCATATAAGCATGGCTTTTTTCTGGAGGATTGGCTCATGTTGATAAATTATTTTTCAGGAGTGTGCAGGATTATTGAAGTTCATTAGAATGAGCGTTGTATGCCAGACTCCTTGATTGCCAGATTAAAACGGACCTTTATGCTTCCGTAATCTCTGGAAAATTATTACGATGGAACCATCAAGCAAGATCGGAAGTGAATTATTTTCATATTAAATAGTATTTGATGATATAATAACGATGACATAGTACTGTTTAAATTCACTTCGCCAAACAATAGCTCCATATAATAATTTGATAGTTGCATACTTGAATGCGTGAATAGAAATACCCTGGAGTAAGAATTTATGGGAGCCTAGAAGATATTTCGAGAATTAGGGGTAAAATCGTTCAATTCTAAGAAAATGAATGAGAGAGAAAACGTCTGTAAGAATTGCAACTGATAAAACAATACTTTTGAGGCGGTTGCAAACCAAGTGAAAAGTAAATTACTAATGAATCCATAAATATTCGATATTTTTAAAACTTGTGCGGATGATGATAGGCTTTAACCGATTATAAGCATTCAGCTATTCTGTATAATAACAATTATACTCGTTTATCAAATATGAATTATATTTATACCTGTTGAGTGCACTCATAGTCCGAAGGATATAATATTGTGTGTACCGCTGCAAATATTCTATTTCCAATCAATTCATTGGGGACGTTATTTGGTAAATATTTTCTTTAGTCACAAGTTCTTAACATTTATATACATAATATGAGTACTCAGAGCTGAAGAGGGACCTGAGGTAGGGGGGATGTTGTGTTTTGCTGGGGGTCATAAATTGTTGAATTAGTAATTTTGTCCATCCAAAAACCTACCTTAACCGGTAGATTACCTAATAATAATAAAAAAATAATGCATAATATATGAGGTTTTTTCGGGATGTATGCTATTTGCTGTTATGTTAATGTTTTCCTTGATAACCTATTCAAGTACAAAAACAAGCAAAACTATATTTGTAATTCAGATTGAGGAAATACGCGATATACTTGAGGGTAAGGCGTTCTGGTACTGACCGGAGGATGTCGAAATACCAATTTCGTTTCAAGACAGCTCTATTGAAAACCGTAGCGGAGCGATTAGTCGGTTACTCGAACGTCGTGGAAAAAAACCTGAAAGCAGCAGAAGGATAATAATTGATATTCCTATCCCGAATGTGTTAATTTCTAATTCAATGTGGTGTGGCTAGCATTTCCCTCACCAATCAACATTTTCGAAAGATTCATTGTTTCCGTAATTTCCTCATGTAATTACGCTCCGTTATTTTTACGCTTATTTGGGGCTTCATTATTTCATATGAGAGATTCATTGTATTCTTCAATATTCCTCTAATTTCGAAATTTGCGCGCAGTATTATGAAATTAAGACAATATAACCAATAAGTGAAAAATTATCTTACCTTGGTTGTTGATGGTGATACGAGCCCTCCTTTTCAAGGTACATTACGCGTATACATGGTATAGTACGAAAAAGCATTTGGCTTTGAATAAAACCAAAAGAATAGATATATCTCTGAGAAGAATTAATGCAAGTAACAACAGAATCAACGCACTACAGAAAATTTCAAGATATTATGCATTTTATTCACAGATTAAAATTTTTAAATGCAAGAGGGTTTTATACTTAAACATTTTTATCTTCTATATATGGAGTTATTAGCAGTCTGAAAGAGGATTTCTCAATACACAAGCTTTGGATAAAAGCAATATCTATTACTAGACCAGGATGACATGTCTCAGTGGTGACTGATTAGAGTGATTCTAGTGATAAATATCTGTATTCTCCTCCGCTTTGATCGCATTTGATTTCTAACACCTCTTCACTTTGGCACTAAACGACACATCTTCATTATTATCTTTTGAATCACCCTTCTCTCCATCCAATCCGTTTGGAAACGTCCCTTTCTCTGTTGAACTCAGTTTCTTGCTTTGAGTTCTCATTCAACGTAATCACTTTGCGATATTTGCTTTGCACGTGGCTATTAGTTCACTTCGAGTTAGCGTGATAGCAGCTAAATATGCATATTCACTGGACGCCTTTCTTGGTGCTCTTCCGCTTTTATTGGCATCTTGTCTCACCCATTATCATCAAATCTTTTATCTGCATTCGGAACTTGTGTCGTCTTCTTGCGAGGTATTTTTTTTTCAAGCTCTACGCTCTCCCACGTTTTCCTCTTCCCACGGCTATTCCCTACAAACAGCGGAGATCACTGAAATTGCTTAATACTGCAATTCTCCTTATCTGTCTCTTCTTCTGGGCCGAATTCAGTTGACGCTTCTTCCAGAGGCGGATCCATTGGGAGGTCCTATACACCAATTTTGGTATTTTTTTATTTAAATAAGACCAAAAAAAAATATTGCTTATAGTCTCAAATAAACTAATTTTTAATGTGTGCCGTCGCCCAAAATTTTTCACGGACAGGTGAATTTTGATCCCAAAAAGTAGGGTGAATAGTTGAAAAATTGACATGATTTTTAAATTACGTTGTGCCAAAAAGATTGTTATTAATTATATTTGTTCACATAAGGAAATGTTCCCGCTTGCTTTTTGAGAATTTTCGCTCTTAAAGATGCTCAACGGTGTCTTTAAATGGGAAAGAGCCTGATATTTCTTTATTGACCACATAACGACACTAACCTCTAGTTTTATTTGGCGGTGAAGAAGTTCAATGCTCATTCCTAATTTTAAGTAGCTGTTGGTTCTTTTTCTTCCATGATGCTTAAAGCCGACCCATTGGGAGAAAGCAATACATACATGAGGAATAGCCTGTCATGAGAATAATTTGCACGACGGTGTTCTTAGATGAATGCAGTGTTTGCGGTGATACACCGTTCTTATGCACCGTTGTACCATCAGGTGTATCATATTTTCCATTAGAACGCAATGGAAGCCGAACGCCTCGAATCTGCTTACATTGAAAGGAGAAGGTAGAAATTGGTCGCCCAAGCGTGTAAGATATTAGGAATGCTCTCTGTTGGACGAATTATAGATGTTTATATTTTTTCAAAAATTGATATGAAAAAATCCACAGACTGAAGAATGGCAGGATAGCTCTGGGACGGAATAATTTTGCTATGACAAGTCCACTGCTGACTGGATAAGGACCCCAAGTTTTCCAAGAACTTGTAAATATTACAGAATGACAAACTTCCTTCTAATGAATGCCTAATTTTTTTACGACCATTTACATATATTATGATTTTTCCAGCTGATTTTCATATTACGATCCAGTTAACTATTTTACTAAATCAATCAAAAGTTAATAATTATATCGTTAATTTTAAAATTCACCCAATTTGTACGTATTTAGCTCCTCTCTGGATATTAATTTAACACTATACAGAATAAAAAAACCGGTGGCCCGCTAGCCCCTAAATCGTACAATTAGGTGTGATATAAATGGAGTTTTTGTGCGTGCATGAATACGTATAGTCCTTGTGCGCCGACGACGCGGCACCCCTGTGCCATTCTTGGTAGAAGGAGACCGCGGTACGGAGATTGCAGGGCGCCGTCGACGAGTTACAACTATGGTATCGCCGATAACCCTTTGCGGTCAACGCCCAAAAGTCGAAGGCGATCGTATTCCAAACAGGAAGAGGAGGACCGCCAGGATTGAGCGAAATCTCGGAGTGCTGATGGACCGGAAACTTTTTTGGAATTCCCAAGCGATTCGTGCCCTCGTGAAGGCGTATGCGGCGCCTAATCGGCGTCGGCCAATTATTCATCCAACTGTCCTGAGTATGGACACCAAGCGTCGACTGTACCGTTCGTACGTGCTTCCTGTCATTACGTACGCAGCATCGGTATGGTCAGGAGTGCCGCGAACGAGTCTCGCTCGAATTTAAATGGTTCAGAACTCTGCTCTTCGGTGCATCTTGGGGTGCATCCTTTTTTGCCCACAGTTTCGAGATGCACTAAGACTGGAAGTTGGAACCCCTAGACGTCATATTGCCGAGAATTTCAAGAAAATTCTTTGGCCGAGCAGCAGAATCAGAGGCGCCCCTCGTCCGACGGGTCGCGGAAATCTGGGTTTCGGCATGGGACCTCTACAAGCGCCCCATTGCTAGCCTGGACACATAGGAAGCCCTTCCAGATAAGGAAAAGCCTAGGCTACTCTGAGCGGGGAGGAATTAAAACGGCTGACCGCGAGGAAGATATCTCTCTGTCTTTGTAGACTTAGCGGCTGGAAAGTCTCAGCCCAGAGCACCACACGTATGACCCCTTGCAGACGATGTAAGCATGGCATACATGTACAGGTATATTAGACTGTTCTACCAAGCAACTTAGGATTTCACCTTGGGGTATGAAGTCACTTCAGACATATGTACATTAAAAAATAAAAGATCCTGAAAGAAAGCCTAAAATACCTGAAGTCAGGAATACAGAAGAGCTTCAGTCGCTTTTCCAGGTTAATTTTTCATATTATATTCCTTGTTTTCCGCATGTATTTCCCTGTTAAATCTATTGTGTGTCAATAAATTTGGCGACTCAGTGTTCGCTAAATCACCATCCCGAGTTATTCAACCGCCTTTTGTGAAATAAAGTTTTGAATTGAAGGATCCATGCTGCTTCCGGAAATAACGAGTACTATCGTGTAGGTTACTTCTTAGACAACTGTTTCGCCCCCAGTCCTGGAGGCATCTTTAGAACGATGTGATCTGCGTTAAAATTTGGCCGCTATACAGGGCGTATTCCGAAAGTAATGCAATTACATTTTCTGCGCCGCTCCTATTGGTTGGAGTGGGATTGAAGCACTTGAAGTAGGTGGGGGGGGGGACGCTAAGCTTTACCGCGAAACCGATCTTAGTGATCTCCAAGTTGTGGATGCGGCGGACGGCAGTTATTTTAAACCTCTGCGCGACGACCTTGCCACGAAAAAAATGGAATCGACGAGTAAGCAACGTTACGCGATTACTAAGTTTTGTGCTAAACTGAAAAAATCCCTTGAGGCGACTGACAAAATGATTCGTCAGGCTTACGGGGACTCTGCTCTGTCCTACTAACAAGTTTCAAAGTGGGTGAAGGTGTTTAAGGAGGGCCCGGAAGAGGTTCACGACGAACAACGCTCTGGGTGGCCTTCAACCAGCAATACCGACTACAATGTGGCTCGTGTTCGACAATTGCTGAACTCTGACCATTGATTGAGTATCAAGATGGTTACCAATGAATTGAACTTGTCGTCTACTGTTATGATTCGCACTGTTACTGAAGATTTAGCGATGAGGAAAGTGTGCTCCAAGCTCGTCCCCAAGGTGTTGTCAGACGACCCAAAGACCAACCGAGCGGAAATTTTGAATGAACTTTTACAACGTATTGAAAATGAACCTTATTATTTGGACTACGTCATCCGTGGTGATGATACCTGGTTTTTTTTAAAACCACTCAGAAATAAAACGCCAAAGCTCTGAGTGGTCCAAAAAGGCAAGAATGAGTAAATCAAAAGTGAAAAACATGCTTATTGTCTATTTCGACAGAAAAGGAGTGGTCCATATGGAGTTTGTTCCTCAAAGGACAGACAGGTAACGCAGCCTACTACGTGGATGTGCTGGAAAGACTCCGAAAATGGGCCATCAGGACTAGAAAAGACATCTCCGCTACCTGGAAATTCCATCACGGAAACGCGCCTTGCCACAACGCGCTACGAGTCCGCGAGTTCCTGGCCAGACACCAGTTTTTCACTCGCAGTATTGCATCGAGTAATTAAAAATTCCCTTCTGTATAAAGTTTCCTCTGATTTTACTTATATTTTGCCCAATCTACATCAATTTATAACTTTACTTTTAGTATGCTCATCCAATGGTACATTCTCCAATGGAGTTTTTAATTTATTTTTAATTGGACCGTTATCTGTCGGCTTCATGTATCTTGCTAGCATTAGGTAAATCCATATATTTCACATCCTATTTTTTAAGTTTCTCCGTCTCACAAAGAACACGCTAATTCATGTTGTGTTTTTCTAAAAATACCATTGCTATCATATTGTGAATCGACCGGTTAAGGTGGGATTCACCCACTTGGTGTTTTTGTGCCCGCAAGGTCTTCCAATGATCACCTACACCCGAAGATGCCTCCAGGACTTGGGGTGAAACATCTAACGACGTTATAATGAAACGGTCAAAAAATCAACTTGGCGACGGTATTTCCGGGAAGCAGCATGGATCCTTCATCAGATAGATGTCGCGGAAGCCTTAGGATTAACATTATTTAATTAATCAAACCTCAGCATAAAACCAATAAAATTGGATAATTGACAGAAATATGAATATGGGCCGTAACAAAGTACAACTGCACACAGTACAACTGCACCACAAATCAAGACATTTTTGAGTAAAATACGAATAAGTTGAAAAATTCAATGAATCAAAGGCACAGTTCAGGGCAACAAGAACCATATGTGGATTACAAGGAAAGAGAAGGGTGGATGTGTGGTTGGTAAAAAGATTCAAAGCAGGGATGTTTCAAACCAGCATTAAAGGCTAATTGAAGTGTGGAAATGAATGAATATTTAGTGACTCTAAGGCTACGAATGATGAAGATAAAGTCCCTTTGACGGGTGCTGACCTAACACTCCCTGCCACAAGCCCTTGCTGCGGCTTGCGGGGTATTATGTGGATGTAGAAAGTAAAAGAGCTCGTCATTATTGTAATTCTACTCTAATCAAATCAAATCTATTAAACGATCGAAAATATACTCAAAAAACGAGTGAACGATAGAGTAAGAATGAAATTAAAAAATCGGACTATCGTTGCTGATTCAAGGTTTTCGTCCACTGGGACGTTCCGTGCCGCGTGAAACCGAACAGAACAGCCGGTTCGGTGTGTGGACTATCTGCCCACTTGGGCGCGACCCGTCTCCCTTGCGGAAGTGTTGCGCGCTCTCGTGATTAACACAGGGAGAGCGCCAGTTCGTTAATCAGTTTTTACTTAAAGTAATTGCTATTCCGTCATTAACCTCCGCCCCTTGTCGCCCACTAGAACCCGTCGCTCCAAATGGGAGACCATTCTCGCGATAAGTTTTGAAATTACCCCATCAACATCGAGGCGTTGCGCGTCCAAGCAGGCGACAAGCATAAGAAAATGTATCTCGCAGGGGTTTAATTATCGCCTTTAACAGCAACGGCCAAAATTACAGTATTAATAATAAATTTCTTAAGTGGGAAAAAAGGCTTTTTAGGTTATGAACATATTTGATTGCACCTGTTCCGACTCAGCTCAACCACACTTTCCAATACTCGTATGTGCGGAGATCAGTGTCCTGACAACCAATTCCAAGGGACTGCGGTTGAAATCCTCACTTTGGCAGTCTTTGGTAGTATTGCGGTCCCTAATGAGATTACGTGAGACAAACACTTGAAACGAAGTACTCCTTATTTGTTATTCAATGAATCATTCATGTCTTCTACTTTATCCCAGGAATATTTCCACGATGGTATTACCTAAACCCTTTCTTCATTCACAGCATTTATCGTAATCCTCAGATTTGGGGTCGACTCAAATGGAATCGGGCTGGCATAAAAGGGGTTTAATCCCTTCAGACTGATGGTCTTAAGGAGAGTTACGTGCAGGGAAACATTACTTATAGTAATTCCAGAATTGCAAACGTGGACGCAGCCATAGTATACGAAAACACAGTTTCATTCGCGGGAAAGGCTTGGTTGGTCTTGGTGATAGAAGTATATAACTTGACAAGTGTAGATAAACGAGTAAAAGAGCTTCTGCACACTAAAGTTTTCATCTTTACAGCGTAATTGGTGCACGCGTTAATGCCGGTACTTTATCTAATCGCATTTCTCTGCTATTAGAGCCTCGAATGGAACATCTGGGAGCAATGGCAATTCTGTGCGGAAGTTAAGCTCCTCATACCTGCGCGTATTTCCCTCTTTTATTGCGTGGAAAATCTGACAGCGTGAACCATTTTATCCCTCCCGTTTTCTTTATAGAAAATCTTGTTACCTTTCATTGAGAGAATTTGAAGTAATATCCGTTCAAGCAACAAATGGGAATGTGAGGGAAAAAATAATTCTTGAATTAACTTACCCGAAATTATATTTCTCTATTTTTTCACAACGTTTAGGCATTTCAATATAGCGTGGAATATGGCCTTTTCCCCAATGATGCTTTCAAAACTGTACGACTGATATCCATATTAAAAGCTGGAGATTGGAGAAAATTATTCACTTAGCAATTATCGCCCGCTTCGTTGGCGGCGGGGTGGCCTGCTAATCTGAACGCCACGAATTATGGTTCTCGCTTCGGTGGCGTCCCCTTGACGTCCATGCCCGCGATATGTTATCAAAGGCTGGCAGGTCTTTGGCATTTTTTTATTTTGTTAATAATCAATGGGGTTTTTGTTGTCCTATGAGCCCTGGGCTACTCACATGAGGGCACGGGTACTATCGCCATCATGCATCTGATAACCCTCAGTTTCATCCAAGATGAATGAATTTTCGATTGCAAGATATTCCTAGGAAAACTCAGTACACGAGAGGGACTCACCCTGATGAGCGAATTTCACACATCTGCGGGGTAAAAATTAGTTAACCTCTGCCCTCACCTATCAAAACAAGCCTTCGGATTGATTACTATCGTAATTACGATTCAAATTAAATAGTCGACATACGGATATCTTGGAGTAATGTTACATCAGCCAACAAACTGATAAGAGTTCGCGCCAAATAAATTGAGGCCTCAATTTTCCTTTGAAAAAGTTTGACAGGGGTTAGGAAATGTGGCGAAGTAAGTGCAGCAAGGTTGTGAGAGAAATTATTATCTATAAAAGTTATTTTTAAGTTCGGCCCGTTTGGTAATAAAAATAAATATTCAATAGAAAATGTTGTTACTGACGGTTTTAGTTTCCTATAAACCTACTTCAATTTTTTACCTATCGCTGTTCACTTATAAGAACTTTTCGTTACGCGGCACCAACTCCTTACATCCCTTAGCATTTAAGTTCGCCGCCTTAGAATTGAATCAGTTGGCAACAGCCGTCTCGGGTTCCCCGTCGTTTTCAAATCATTGTCCATTAAGCTACTGTTCCTAGTGCAAGAAGAGGAAATAGCTGCTGGATGCAAGGGTCGGGACCGTAGGGAGGATGCTCAAAACGCTCATCTACTCAAATTTCTATGATCTGCGTATAGTAAGCATTCTCGGTACTCTTCTCGCACACGATTAGTGCTATTTGAGCGTCTCCATAGCAATCGTGCAATTATTGGTGAGTCCAACAAGAAGAATTCTATCGGCCAGAGCAGTATTCGTTAATCGTCTATCAGATCGCAGTTCTTGGTCCACTTGCTGAACGAATTTATTGGTCCGAATACTGGGCCTGTCACTGTGTGTGAAAGAGAGAAGCTGAATACAGATATCAAAGTTCGAGGAGTGAAACTAGAGCAAGTGGAATCCTTCATCTACTTGTACAGCAGTATAACTTGGGATGGAAGAAACTCGACCGATATCAAGCGAAGAATATCCCAAGTAAAGAAGTTGTTCATTGAGAAGAGGCAACTACTATGTTCAAAGAACATGAGATTGCAAACAAGGAAGCAGTTCGTCAAAGTGTTCGTGTGGAGAATGGCACTCTACGGATCGGAGACATGGACTAATGGAAAAGTGGACCAGCGAATAATAGAAACATTTGAAACATGGTGCTGGAGGAGAATGCTGAAGATTAAATGGACAGACAAAGTGAGAAACGATGAAGTATATAAAAGAGCAGAAGAGGAAAGGACTATGTAGAGACCACCTACGGCAAAGAAGAACTAGATGTATTGGGCATACCTTGAGGCACAATGGAGTAGTGAGAAAGGTAATATAAGGAAAAATTGGAGGAAAGATCCCGCGAGGAAGACCAAGAGACACGTATATAGGGCAAATTAAGGACGTAAAACAGGGAACCTATCAGAGGGTGAGGGAATTGACACTAAATAGAGAGGAATGGAGGGCTGCTATAAACCAATCTTAGGATTGAAATACTCATGATGATATATTGAAATGAAATAAAACACTTGACTTTGTAATTGCACATACTTTATCTAAAAAACAAGACCCAGGTTTCGACGTTAAACGTCATCATCAGGTGGTCCTCATGGAAGGAAACTTGGTGCATATACCTTCTGATCAAGGGAGGGGGGTAAGAGAGGAGTTGGTAAGAGTGGTAGGGTGGAGGGGTAAAAAGGTTACAATGTAGCTGGGAAGAAAAGAGAATTATATCTATCGGTGTTAATCGTTGACTTGGAAGAGTGATAGGTCTAGGTGTGGGGTGCGGGAGGGGTACAAAATTTTGTTAGCAAGTTCATTATCGTCACGGACGCATTTCGAAATTTCCAACTGCTCCAAAGCTTCGAGCCTCTGACCTGTATTTTAAAGATGAATTATTTTAGTCACTATGTCACTTTTTTAGTCACTTTCGATGAGGTGCTTTGCAAAGGGGGATGTTATGTTCTTATTTTTTATCCATGTTTAGTGTTCTTTCACTCTTTCTTTAAATTTCCGTTCAGTGTGCCCAACATACTTTGTGTTATATTCTGAGCACTTTAATTCATACACTCCACTCCTCTCATTTTTGGGGACTATCTTCAGTGTGAGAGATCAGGTTCTGAAGGCGTAAACTACTGTAAAAGGCACATATGATGTTTTATTTAGGTAAAATTTTAATAACTTTTTGGGAAATAATCTATAGATAGAATATTCGTCGCCATTTTGCAGTGGACTCTTTTAAATGTTCGGGCTTGTATATGTGGCTTAAATCTAGTTTTGTGAGTTTCTTCCGGTCAAGTTTATTAATTAGATCTTCTGAATTGCCATTGTTTACTGCTAACGTTTTAATTAAGTTCCTTATTTATATTGAATTTTGACACAGGGTTAGCGTTTAAACGGTGGATCATTGCATGGAATGCCAAAAGCCTTAGAGCGAAGCAATACCTTGAAGAGGAATTAATTAATTGGTCGTTTGCATTTCCTTCCGAAAAATGGAGTACTTTAACCGGTCTTTGTCTTTACAAATGGATAGGTCAAGGAAATGTAGGGAACCTTTTACCTCTTTTTCACACTTGAATTGTACAATAGAATTGACAGATTTTAAATGTGCTGGAAACTGATCTAGTTCACTGATATAATGTATTTTGTTTATTTAGATATGTAAACGATGTTTTCTGTGCGTGGACAGGTTCCGATAGGTAACTAGATCCTAGATTTCCTTGAGGGAAATATTTGATAATGATGGGGGATTGGAATGCAACGGTAGGCGAAAGAAGAGATGGTGATGATGAGGGGGACTACGGTTTAGGCACGAGGAATGATCCCGGGGAAAAAGCAATAGAGTTCTGCAGGAGACAGGGGTTAGTCATCACCAACACTTGGTTTAGACACCATAAAATGAGTAAGTATACATGGAAAAAGCCAGGTGGCTCAAAAGGTTATCAGTTAGATCATGTTATTGGGCGGATGCGGAGCCTCGGAGTTGTTATGAAGTGTAGCGTCCGTTTCCGAAGAGTAAGGCAGGGGCTGCGGGTTAGGATATGGAATGTAGAAGCATTAAATGGATTTACAAGAAAGCAGGATCGCTTGTACCAGCAGGCTAGTTGGGATGCTGGACGGGATAAATAGAGAAAATTAGAGAATCAGAGATTAAAATTGACTTCGTTGGATACTAAGATGTTGGGTCGTGTTTTTTTATTGGAAGCAACAAAGTATTTATTAGGTAGAGTCGTTTATTCAAAACCTACCTTAACTGGTAGAATAGCTAATAATAATATTCATGGAGAAAAATAATTCATTGATATGTTGAAAGTGATATTGTGAACAATAAATATAATGCCCCCAGGGAACCGGCTGCCCTAGGAGAGGTTACTTCCTGAAACCTATGTGACCGCGCCAAAAAATTAGACATGGGTCTATTTATATAAAACAGTTTTATACTTGCTAAGAAAAAGGCTAGGAGGAAAAAGAGCTGCGTTTTAGCAAAAAGATGAAAGGGACTGCGGAAAATTTACGCCTGGCGGGTATTCTTGCGTAAGCGTCAAACATCGGGAGGTCGCGGTGATTTTCATTAGTGGAAATGGATCGTAAACACTGGCGCAATGTGCACTCAGCTGAAGCAACCGGAAATAACTTTCGGGACTGATTTCCTATCCTTGATTTTCACCACTGACACCGGTTAAGGGAACTGACTCCGGTTAAGGGAACTGACTCCTTAGGTCGGTGTCGCAGAGACCAGTGGAAAGTGTGTCAATTCGTGGACCTTCCTCTGTTAGGTAGCCTCCGTTCCTTTCATACCTTTTAAAACAATTCTTCGCTGCAGAAGCAGCATCTTCAGACGCCAGAAGAGAAAAAATATTGTCTAGTCAAATTCATTTCAAAGCAGGAATCAATTTTTTGTGCATAGGTACATTGGTATTATATTAAAGAAATTATTCATCCCTCAGCGGCGTATCCCAAGGGGGCATGGTTAAAAATAAAAAAAAGGTCCTACTAAGCTTTTTTGGCCTGTTTTATTGGGATAAAAAGTAAATTGAATTTCAATTACAAGTAACCAGAGATGTTTATGAATAACTGAAACATACTTAAGCTAAAGATTTTGGCAAGGGTAATACTCCAAAAGAAACGTTTAGATGCGTATAAAAGATGTGATTTTACGATCCATTCAAAAAAGAAGGAACATTTTTAAGACCCCAATTGAGATAAGATCGTTTGCGGTTTTGGTAGGCCCATCTCATTGCGCTACCATACTTACTTTTTTATGCTCCACAGCATCCGGAGACTTTAAAACTAGCCATCAAATGATGTGGATAAAATCAAATATAAGTTATTGCACTTGCATGGGTGATATTTACCACTTACTCCCTCACTTTAGCGTACATCCGATAACCACCGGTTTTCACCGGAGGTAAAAGACTTCACTTTTTCATATCATTCACATCGTTTATATCTGCAAGCGTGGCATTAGCAATATATCTCTTGCCTGAGATAAATAATATAATCAATTAATTTGTACAAATGCATTCTTGTGATTAAGGATAGAATTTTGAACGGGAAAAATAATAAATTAGCTTAAGTCTTACTAAACGCTTTCTAAAATAGCATGAAGTCTGCATTCTTATGCCATTCAGCCTTAATAACGTTATGTTCTGAAAAGTTTTACCGAATGAGTTTGTAATGGCACAACTATTAACATGTGATAATACGTATAGTGTTTGGTAGCAACGGCACTGTAGCTATATATCTGTCAATATCTACAATATGTTACGCAGCCCTGTGAACTTCTAAAGCATTTCATTCCAAGCCACCCGTTTGCCATTTGCCCTTTTTTCGTTCTTGACAATTTATATTCCTCTATATAACATAAAAAAATGTCCGCTCTTTTCCTCTTAACCCTCACTCTCCTTTGATCACGCACGTATAAGTCTTTCACCTCTCAGAAACTCGCCCATCCACTTTTTCTGCCTTCTTAGAATTCCCTCAACAACTCAAAAAATTCCATCTCATGCTCTACAATTCGTAACACCTCATCTCTCTATCCAAATTACTTTCTCCATACTTTTCTATCCCGCGAATCTCAAAAATTTCTAATCTTTCAACTTAATCTTTTCCTAACAGGTCCGCATTAGTGCGATCATGTACTTCTTATCATTGCCTTTACAATGTTTTCGCTGTTTCGTATTTGTCTCGGTTATACTTCCCAGCTTCTTCGTAAATTTTCCTTTAATAACGCCATTTCATTTCGAGAGCCCATTTGGGAGCCACTCTCTTTGAAAATAGTAATATTTCTCAATAAATGACACAGTTTAAAATATACAAGGAAAAAGTTTGATTTTTTTCATAAACATGGAAGTACCTACGAGTAGTAGCCAAAATCTGTAAAATCTATTTCAAAATTGAAAAAGAGAGAAATAAAGGAAATTTTATTCCTCAAATGAGTAGTGATTATAGAGAGATCAAGAAGAAATGTCAGCCGTTCAGCCAGCGGCTGAAGTTAGAGGAAGAGCGTTACAGTTTAATAGTTTGATCTCAATCTTTTCCCGAGGTAAAGATTCATAGTGTATAAATACTGCACTAAGTATGATTTACATTATGCTCACAAATATCTTCTTATATAAGAGGTCTGTAAATTAGGCAATGCTTTAAAAATTTTTTTTTCGTTCAAATAGAATTGCAATTTTATATTGTCACCCTCAAAATAACTTCCTCCTGAGGCCACCCAGCGCTGGAGATGGTTCTTCCACTCCTCATAGCGGTGCTGGAACTCCGATACTGGAATACTACCTTGATCAAAAATTTCCCGGAATTTATTCAGAAAATTAAAAATACAAGTTTATTCATCTAAATCTATATTGTCCCCTTCAAAGTAATCCCCATCGACTGCAACACACTTATGCCAGCGCTTGATCCAATCCTCGAAACATTTTTTATATTCGGTTTTCGGTATGTCCATCAGTGCTTCCTGCGATTTTTCCATTACTTCCTCTCGGCTGCTAAAACGCGTTCCCCGTAATGGTTTTTTAACTCGATTGAACAGAAAGAAGTCACAGGGAGCCAAATCAGGTGAATTCGGTGGCTGTTGGATGGTATTTGTTGCATTTTTCGTCAAAAAATTACGAATAATGATAGCACTGTGCGACGGTGCGTTATCATGGTGCAAAATCCACGAGTTTTCTGCCCACATTTCTGGTCTCTTTCGGCGAATTGCTTCACGCAAACGTCTCATAACGCCCAAATAATACTCTTTGTTTACTGTCTGGCCTTCTGGCAAAAATTCATGATGCACTACACCGTTGTAATCCATGAAAACCGTCAGCATTGCCTTCTTTTTTGACTGAAAACGACGTGGTTTTTTTGGTCTCGGCTCATTTGGTGAACGCCATTCACTTGCCTGATGTCTGGATTGCGTGTCGTACTCATAAACCCACGTCTCGTCTCCAGTAATGATCCTTTTGATGAATGTGGGATCGGATTCAGCCTCGCAAATCATGTCTTTTGCGACGTCAACACGGTCTCTTTTTTGCATGAAATTGAGGTCTTTTGCTGCTACACGACGGAAACCCAAATCATTAACCACAATGTCTTGGGCGGATCCATAGGCAATGTTCAAGTCCTCCGCTATTTCTCTGATGGTTAATTTGCGGTTATTGACCAACATTTCTTTTATTTTATCAATTTTTTCACCGACTTTCGATGTCGATGGTCTGCCACTGCGTTCATCATCTTCGATTGACTCACGACCACTTCTGAACCGCTCGTGCCACTGGTAAACGACCGTTTTTTTTAGAGAATCGTTGCCGAAACACTTTTCCAACATTCCGTGCGCCACTAAATCCGTTTTTTACGCAAAATTTAATACAAGTTCGTTGTTGCAAATTTAAATCCATTTCTGCAATTGTAAAAAATCGCCAACACACACAGAGATAGATGTACTCTTGGCTACGTAACTTTTGCAAATGTCAAGTTATGACACTAAGATTTAAAGGGAATATCAACAACAGATGTACCAATTTAACAAAAAAAACAACTCAAATCGGAACGATGGGAGCGCCACACGGTGGTTATTCCGGGAACTTTTTAATCAAGGTAGTAGCCTTCAGCTGGTCGGTTACAGCTGTTTGAATGTTTTCGACTGTCCCAAAAAGAGTTCTCTTGAGGTGATTTTTCAACTTCGGGAAGAGAAAAAAGTCACAAGGACTCAAGTCAGGCGAATGAGGAGGCTGAGGAGCCACAGGAATGTTTTTACTGGCCGAAAACTCGTTTATTTACTCGCACACGCAGTTGTTCTTAATGTTTGGTCTCACACGAATGACCCTTTTCCCAAGTTTTTCAAGAACCTCCGGGTAAAAGTGTTGATTGACCGTTTGGCCTTGAGGTAGAAACTTATTGTGGACGATTCCGTGGATATCGAAAAAACAAATCAGCATGCATTTGATCTTCGACTTCATCATCATTGCTTTTTTGGGCCTTGGGGAGGTTGCCACTCCATGCTCTGATGCTTGGTTTCTGGGTCGTAGTCAGACACCCAAGACACCCACCAGTAATGATACGTTCCAGAAAATGGTGGTCCTTTTCAATAGAATCCGAAAATTAAAGGTACCTTTCACTCCTGATGTCCTTTTTTCTTGCGAAAGGTTTTTTGGAACCATTGTTGTGCAGATTTTTCTCATATCCAATTCATTGGTCAAAATCTGATGAATGGTGATGTGAGTAAAATTCAACTCTTCTCCGATCATTCTGACCGTCAACGGACGATCTGAACGATCGGATTCTGTCGATATTTCCATCGGTTTTTGAAGATGAAGGCTTCCGCTCCGTGGTTCATCTTCAATCGACTCTCATCCTTCTTAAAATGCCTTAAGCCACCGAAAAAACTGGGCTCTTGGCAAAACACTATCTCCGTAGGCCTGCTGAAGTATAGCTAGAGTTTCCGCTGTGCCCAGGTCTGAAGCAAAACTTAATAACAAACCGTTGCTCGAAATTGATGTCACCCCATTTTTAAAACACAATAGAAAAACTCTTTTACAAAAATATCGTTACGGGCAACCAAATGACACGAGCAAGTTCAAACCCATACTGAAGGCGAATCACATGTTCTCCTGCTGCCCCTTCAAGCCCAGCGCCTCCAGTGTTTCCGGATCGAACGCTACGTTGCCAGACTCGTTAACTGATTTACAGTCCTCGTATTGGTATAATTCCCCTTTTTCCTGATAAAAATCAGAGGAAAAATATGTTTCTCTTAGTAAAAATAAAATTCCGAGAATTTGGGGGTGGGGGTAGCAAGATAAGAAATATCAAAGAAATTTGTGTATTTGAGTCTGGCCATTCTCTGATCTCACGTACCTGGAAAACAAAGTCATCAGCGGGTAAAAGTTGCCAGATAATGACTGCCCAATTTATTAATTAAAAATACCTAAATATTTAAATTTATTTCATGTTCATATTACATATATTTAAAGTTCGAATGCTACCTATCTAATATTAGAACAATTAATTACAGTGATCTTTATTGTACATATTTATGGTCTCTACAGGATAATATATAAAGAGATCACTACATTTTAAATATTGGTGTCACATGTGGACTATTCAGCGTACTTTCATCTCCAGAAAGGCTTCAAGAGGGATAAAATAATTCCAAATACTTAAGGGTTGCGCAAATTATATTTTTCCAGTGAGTTTCTGTTTTTGCAAATAAGCAAATTATTGAGCGGAAAAAAACAATTTGCCTATTCATGGAAACCCAAAATTTTTCGTACTATCACAGTCTTCAAAATTCCATTACCATATCCCTGTCAATTACAGATTCATATGTGATGGAACTGTTCTAAAATAACAAAGACGAAGACTATTTACAATTTATACAAGCCTCTCTGGCCACCTGCAGCTCTACCCAAGCTATGTGATCCTTGATTTTAATATCCTCTTTTCTATACTCAATATCTCTAATTTTACTAACATTATCTCTCTTACCGTAGTGCGATAATAAATTCTTCTGACGTTTCATACTTGTTCACGTCTATCCTGAAATTTAGTTAGGAAAAAACCAAAGGCTATAGACGATAGCTCACTGTTGGAACCCAATCCTTGGTATATTAGCGTCGCTACTTTAGCATATACTCGTATTGATAAAATACATGAGTTGTTACGTAACAATCTGGGATGTTCTGTGTTTTATAGTCTTTCTTTTCATTTGCCTTACACTTTGTGAGTTTTTATGGAGCTAATTCCAGTTGTTTTAGGGTTACGTGTGTTGCCCATAAGAGTCATTGTTGATATTTTAAAATTTTTATATTCTACTATCGGATTTAGCAATAAGTTTAATTAATGTTGGCTTTACTTTTTCCTTTGATTCAGTTAAAGATATCTCGGTTATCGTTAAATGTTTTCCAATCTTGTAGAGAAATTGGTTTTTTTCACATTAGTAATGCCATACAATCCTACTTAAGAACTTATACCATAAATATGTATTATGGCCTGGTTTATAGATTTAAAAAAAATATTTTTGGTTTAAATATGCGTATTTTTTGGAGTTACTGTAGTTTTTGTGAAAGTTCTTTTTAAATTTAATAGCTTTAGCTGTTTATGGTATCCAGGCCCCATTAATAGTTGTTCCAACAGAATTCTTAGCGCTCATGAAATCTTTCAATCTAAATACAAGCATTGAGATCTCCCAGCTTGATGATATGTCAATTGTAATGTTTGTGTAGTGAGGTCCACTGCTGTTCATAGAATTAGTCAGAATGTGTTTCCTTACCATTTTTGGTGCGTATGTTTCCATAATTGTTGAAGCAATAAGCTTACAATTCACAAACATGAGTAATCAATAAATTGCCCCCGTAGCTCAACATTTTATTAAACATACCCTTTGAGTCTATTTTCCATTTTTCTAAATTCCTATTACTACTCACCATTATTATACAAACGAACTCTCCCTCCAGCACTCTCAAACTCCATGTTAATGCCAGACAATATAAGCATTCATATCCTTTATCGCATTCATCTCTTTTCTCCCTCCTTGTTTTAGCCTTTTATATGGATTTATATAGCAGTCACTTTAATCCTTCGAGGTAACGATCTATTTTTTTACCCACTTTTTTCTTTCTCCTTTCATAGCCTTTTTGCATAGATTTTTGTTCTCACTAAAAAACATTTCCTTTGAGTTTCCGAGCCGTTAACTGGAAACGGCTCTTTCTTTCCCACTAACTCATTCCACGGGATCACATTTCAGCACATTTAATTCGCTATTTTCCGCACTCACACTTTCAGTGAGTTGAAGAATCCTTTCTTTCTAATTCTACTCAACATCATTCACTCTTCGATTATTTAATGTATTTATTCAAGTGATTCATTTAGAGCTTATTTATAGGCATGAAGTCGCAGTAAATTATTGCCAACGTTTCAGTCTTGCAGCTCTTAGGCTTTTATTTTCAATTGCTCGTACATTTTGGCTTATATTGACCAATTTCTCACTGGATCCACTCTTTAGACAAGCATGCAGTAAGTAGTTTGTTCCACACAATCCATTTTTACCCTTATGCCCTTCACAATCGCTCCCCTCGGCTATCGCGAATACGGTGCCTGTGTCATGTATGTCCCGCCCTAAAAATAATTAAAATTCTGAAGATCTGAATCTGTAGTCAACACACCAACCGGTTACTTGAATGTGGTCTTTCATAATCCATTTCAGAGGTGCTTTCATCACTGAAATTGGGTATTCGCATGCAATAATGTTATTTGGCAACAATCGTGTAATCAAAATTTAATTAAAATTACTCAAGTTAATAAACTAATTTTATATAAATTGAATGAAACAATTGGTGACAAATAATGTCAGGTTGGGAGAAGTACCCGTTTTAAATTAAACCGCTCTTCTGTCAAAATGTGCTATTCAATTTCTCAGGCTAATGAAATATTTTATCTTGTGGACGAGAGTATAACATATAATTGTGTACATCCTCTTATTTATCTGCCTTTACTTCAATGCTTATTTGTAGTTTTGTAGATCTGTGATATTTTCTTTTTAAGTACTAAACAGAGGGAAAAAGTAATAGGATTTGGCTACCCATAAATCCTATCGCTGAATACATTCCAAATGTCTTTTACTATTGAATATGCAACGCTGATCCTAATGAAAAAGATACGGTAATTTTTATGATGCATTATTCAGATAAACAAATAGATTTTTGTAATTAAGGAGATGTAAAAAATCGAATGAGGCTAGCCATCGATTAAATGTGGTTCATTTCTAATAGCGACTTCGTTCTTTGGAGCCTACGGTATTATTAGAATATAAATCTATGGTTTATGAGTTAACTTTTACGATGGCGTGGTACGTTTACTTCAGCAAGTATGCATTAGTTTAAACCCGATCTCATTGCGAGAAGATGACAGTTGGGTCTCATTCGAACCTAAAATTCTGGCCTTTCACGCCATGCAAGATCTGGTTTCACGGAGGGCAATATTTATAGCCCAAGTTGGGCGTATCCGTGCCGGTAAATTTTTCAGACCAATCGCTCAGAGCCCTTAAACTTATGGCAATCGCCATTGGTATACGTGAGGTTATATCCTGTGGAGCACAGCCGTTCTGACGAGCAAGAAAGAGGTCGCTTGCGAACGGAGGAGAAGAGATTTGCTTAGTAAGGACATTACCAGAAAAGATAAAAGTCTCAAAGGAAAAAAGTGCGGAGAAATCTTTCTTAAAAACCACGTCTCCGGTCGGTATAATTAAGCCTTGATCGCGTTTTGACTCGTCTGCGGACATATGAATATCATACTTTGATGTAAATCAGAATAATTCATGGTTAAAGGTTATCATTTTAACCATCGTAAAATGCGAAATTAATCCCTTCAGCGGAATATTAAAATTTCTTTGGAGTATGACTTGAACTGAAAACTGAGAAGACGCACTTCGAGCAGAATGAACAAAATAACCGGATTGAGGTCCAACAAGAATGGAAACCACGTTCAACACAAATTGCTGGCTGTTTTTGACAAATAAAAAGAAGTCAAGGAATGAATAGCTGCAAACAGTCTTAAAATTTGAAAGCATCAAAGATGGGGCTTTCAGTGGAGAGGATCTCTGCATTTTTCACCGATACATTGCTCCTTCGAGCAAATATACATTTTTGGGTTCTGAAATTTGCCTATAATATCAAAATCTCCACCGCTAAATGTTGGGAATGAACCGGGATGCCTGTAAAAAAAATCGAAGATGCACCCTGGAATTAATTTTTATTTAAACATCCCCGAGATGGGCTATTCAATAAACTCCCCTCAATGGACGCTACGAAACTGAATTTTCCGGGATTTCTGACCCTCCTTCCTCCCTTGGTTTCTCATGAACCAAGTCCTTTATATGTGTGTCGAAATGGAGAACTTTTAGAGTTTTATGAGTGAAATAAAAGCATATTCGCCACCTTGGATTTGAGAGATAGGTCAGAAAAATACACACGTATGCAAAAACAGGGCAGTGTCATGCCACTATGCCTTATATCGAAAGACCTTGCTTATCAAGTCCCCCAAAACCCCGCCAATACTTGTGGCGGGGTGAATCTACATCAGATGTGCGCTATTCACGTCACGCATTGCTAATAGGTTGGGAACCAATATATTGACTATATGATTCCAAAGATGAAGTAATTGGCGTCACAGAGAGTCTGAAATTCCATTCATGTATACTACAAGATCTGACAGCATTAGTTATGGTATAACATTTAAAATAATTTAATAGAGATTTGGCCAATGTAGCTGAACTTCGAAACTTTGGTCGGCCTGTTATTATCAATCTAGCTGTCTACTTCTAATTTAAGCGCAAACATATATAAAAACTTATTTTTTATAAAAATATTTATGATGTATGAGTTAAGCGGTACTATTTACAATTAGAAGTAATGTGCCGGATTAGGGTTGGTTTTTGAAGGACCCTGGCACCACACTCCATTCTGCTCCGAAGTCCAAACTAACTTGACAAAATATTCATGACTTCCATACTGCATTTATGGATTATTATTATTTGGTTTAAGGTTTGGGAAGGGCACAGGCGGAAAACGCCTACATTTATTAGCCTTGTAAAATTTTAGCATTGTGGCCTTAATTCTTTGCCATGAAGAGTTAGCGGAAAGGTATTACTGATTATGTATATAAACTATGGTCCACATCGAATGATGTAAATTTCATTATTCTAACATAATAGTGTTCAGTGGACACAAGCATCGTTGATGGGAAATTAAATTGTATTTTTATTTAGTGATGTGTTCTGGTCATAAAAAAGCAATAATTTTTGTGTTGCACCTAAATAGTCATTTGTCGTAATTTCGGGTTTCTCAAGTTGGAAATCATTTTCGGTCATACAGTCAGTTGAGAACGGACTGGGGAGAGGAGAATAGTGAGTGGGAAAGGATTGACGGGGTTACTGAACTTTTTGGCTGAATTTGGTGTCCCAGGTTCACATCCCGATAATTATGGAGTTTTCATTAATATTCTGATCACTGCTAAAGTGCTGCGGGGAGGGACCGACGCAATACTTCCTGAGCAGCATTCCGACGGTCGGGTGTTAAGCTGAACTTTGAATCCCTTGCCCTTTTGGGACAAGTTCCTTTCAACTACGTATTTTTTACTCCCTTCCTCCTCTCTCTAGCATCCTAAATACTCCGAAATATCCCTTCATACAAATTCGGAGCAGATAGTGCATGCGACCTAAGCGATAGGCCAGAAAGGTGGCCTACCTCGCCTTAACAACTACCCATACTGGTTCCACGGAAAACACATTCATCTCCGAGGTATCTGGAAAACTGATGCAGTAATCATCACCCACAAAGCGCAATAAATTTAACCGGAGAGAGAAGTAGCGGAGTGGCTGTCTTCCACCAAAAGATTACGTCGTCCCTCCTTTTTCTTCCCACCTTTGAGCTACCGGTCGACAACGATCTACATGTCACCAGATCTTATCGTTAAATAGTCGTACTATTAAGCATAAAATCAAAGACATATATTTTCTGTGCCGAAACAATTCTTTTGTTAATCTTCTACATTGATTTTGCTCCTAAAAATGTCTTCATATTTACGAGTAGTCAATAATGTACAGTTTTATGACTTCAATGGCCACTGAAAACTATTTAATTCGTAAGCCTAAGATGTACTTCTGACAAACACAAACCTGAACATAGATGGAAGCTATTTTTTCTTCTTCATATGTCCTTTCTTTCTGCCATAACCCGGCCTAATAGCCTTTTCCTGTGCGAGTATGCCTCTTGGTTAACATGGGTTCAGTATATCATTGAAAACAATGCATGTGAAACAAAAGTTATGTAATTATTGAGAAATGGGAAGTTCTATAATTAGTTGTTTAAAAAGCCAAATAAATAAGCAAATTAAGGGGAAAACAGGAGGGATATGAAGGGGGGATAAAATATATCAGATATAAAATAGATGAAGCTAGCATAACTAGTTTACCTGTAATGAATGTGTTTTGGATGAAGATGGCCAGAATAGTTTAGTTTAAAGTGGAAGAAATGCATTAGGCAAAAGATGTTTTACTGAGAGAAGAGAGCAAGAGCCAAGAATCTTCAGTAAAGATATAAAGAATGGATTGGAGGGGATTTCAGTATGGACTTAAATGTACGTACGTTTTGTCAGTCCTAGAAATGGTAGTTGAGGAAAGGGGATAGCTGAGTGAAATTCAAAAGAGATAGGAGAAATGGATTCCGAGCATTTTGATTGGCGATGGATTGCTGGCCGTGGTATAGAGAAGAATGCTGGACAGGCTGGGTAGTGGGAGGAACTGAATATGCTTATAATGGGAAGAGTTCACCCCAGCCGTACTCTTATAAATGGGCAAAGGATGGGTGGGGGATATTGGAGAAAATAGAAACAGTAAATCGATAAAAATTATAAAATTAAATAATTAACTGAAAATAAGACTAACAATAGTAAAAAACTGAAAATAATTGAAATATTTAAATACCGCAAACGGTTAGAACAATGAAATGGAGGGGGAAAAAAAATTAATTTTTGGATACTAAAAAAGTGAAAATTAATCACGCATTCTCTAGCTTGGATGTACTATGCAGCAGTGATCCTTGCTAGTCGCATACACTCTCACCCTATCAGGGCTTACGAGAGGTTTCCCTCTGCGTCAGGGGCCCACCAATCACACGTATTGAAATAAAATTAAGAAATATAATAAACGAAAAATGATCACGCGCTCTCTAGCTCGGATGTACTATATAGCATTGATCCTTGCTAGTCACAGGCACTCACCTTCAATCAGGGCTTAGGAGAGGTTCCCTCTGCGCCAGTGGCCCGTCAGTCACACGTATAATAATAAAGGCAAAATAATCACGCACTCTCTAGCTTGGGATTCCTTCTCTGAAGAGGACTGCTTGGCAGTCGAAACACTTGTGTCAGCTTCTGGGCACTCCCTTTACCCTTCCACCAAGTGCGAGTCACAGTACTAACGTCGGAAGAAATTCCACGGTAGACCTGTGAGTGAGTGAGTGAGTTTTGCTAGGGTTAAGGCGTCTTCGCATACCCAAGCAAGTGAGTGATTGGCGGGCCACTGCCGCAGAGGGAAACCTCTCGTAAGCCCTGATAGAGTGTGAGTGCATGCGACTAGCAAGGATCAATGCTGCTTAGTACATCCAAGCTAGAGAGTGCGTGATTATTTTGCCTTTATTATTATACGTGTGACTGACGGGCCACTGGCGCAGAGGGAACCTCTCCTAAGCCCTGATTGAAGGTGAGTGCCTGTGACTAGCAAGGATCAATGCTATATAGTACATCCGAGCTAGAGAGCGCGTGATCATTTTTCGTTTATTATATTTCTTAATTTTATTTCAATACGTGTGATTGGTGGGCCCCTGACGCAGAGGGAAACCTCTCGTAAGCCCTGATAGGGTGAGAGTGTATGCGACTAGCAAGGATCACTGCTGCATAGTACATCCAAGCTAGAGAATGCGTGATAAATTTTCACTTTTTTAGTATCCAAAAATTAATTTTTTTTCCCCCTCCATTTCATTGTTCTAACCGTTTGCGGTATTTAAATATTTCAATTATTTTCAGTTTTTTACTATTGTTAGTCTTATTTTCAGTTAATTATTTAATTTTATAATTTTTATCGATTTACTGTTTCTATTTTCTCCAATATCCCCCACCCATCCTTTGCCCATTTATAAGAGTACGGCTGGGGTGAACTCTTCCCATTATATTTATACGGCCGTAGTTACCGTTCGCTTTGAATATGCTTGTTGGGTGGGATTAAGAGAGGCTGTAAGAATGTAAAATTCACGAAGATACTATTTTAGCGTAGGGTGTCACGTTATATCGTTTAAGTGAGGCACCTCTCATCTCATGTTCAGTTTCGGAATGCTTTATTTGAAGAAGGAAGGTTGAATATTCGTTATCCATAGGGTAGGCGAGTTATAAAGAACCCGCCCGCCCCTAATCTATTTGGAATAGATACGTTATGGTAGCGAAGCACGGTAGGGTCAACACTTTCAATCGATTGGTCACAGCCAAGCCTTTGCTAATGAAAGGTTACGGTTCGTTGCGAGCCGAATGCGCTTTGCGTCTCGGTAAAATTCGTGCAGGGATAAGGGCATAGCGTCCAGGGGGGGGCGAGGAGAATTGAAGAAGGAAGGGGGGGGAAGAAGGCAGGGAGGAGGCGGCAGAGAAGATGCAGGGGGGCGGAAATGAGGTGGCGGAGGGGTGGTTCATGGCAGTGGGCTGGCGGTGAAATGCAGGAACGGTATTAAAACCGGTTCCTTGCCTCACGATCGCTGAAGGCGTAACTCCCGTCCGAAGTCCCGACATAATTCGATTGTTTGAAATCCTATTCCATTTTACCTGCCCCACTGCCCGCCTCCGCGCCGGCGTCGTTCTCCTCTTTGTTGGGCTCACCCTCCCCATCCCCGCTCGGGCTCCTCATGCTCTTCACTCCTCCTTGCCCTCCCCTCCCAAGATCCCATCGGAACCGATCATGGCGGCAAAATAGCAGGTTCAGGTGGTTTGCAAAATTATATCCCGCAATGTACACGCTTCTGTTCCTTCTTATGCTGTTGTTTGTTGCGCTCAACGGGATTAGTAAGGCGACTGGCAGCAAGGGTTTAGGATTCGAATGCCGTAGGGTGCGGACGGTTTTTCGTTCCCTGCTTAGCCTCTTGTTTTTGCGTTGCTTTTTGCAGCCTTTCCAGGTGGGCAAGTACCTGCACTATGAATTTAGAGAATAATTTCGGCCTTAAAATGTATCTCATTCGTAAAAATATATTTATTCGTATCCAAGCATTGCTATTCCTTTTGTCTGAATTGAGGGCAATGATTTATTATTTAAAAATCAAATTGTTTTAATTTAGTGCCATTTCCATTGGGGTGACCAGATGGCAGAAGGTATTGATTTAATTTTCAATAGGGATGTTGGATGGGTTGAAGGGAGGAAGGAAGTACACGTGGATGATGAGGGACTTGTTGTAGTGTTGGATGTTGGGCTGTGTTTTGTTTGGAGAAATAAAATATTTATTTGGTAGTTGTATCCAAAACCTACCTTAGCCGGCAGAGCACTTTAATTAAATTGGTTCTGCAAGGAGATATTAAGATTTCATTCTAAGTACTGGTCTGTCACTCACTGGGTCTTTCTAGTTACTAAAGCACCCTTGCCAGCCCATACGAATTAAACATAATGTTCCCTTTGAGGATTTATTTATCCGCCCTCCATCCCGTTTACAATGAACCATAGGTTTTTCACGCATTTAGCAGCTGCCCGTCATTTGCCTTTGTGGAATTGTAAAATGTTGTCAATGGATCACTTTGCAATACTACTCACTTTTCATTGCTATATTTCTTACAAATAAAATCGCATTTTTTTGCTATACTATCATTACGAAATAGGGAGATTGCCGACGAATTCAGACATGGCAAAGCGCGGAATGCTACGAGGTAATTCATTTACAACAGGTTTCACGGATCCGAGAAGACAATGAGGCCTAGTTGGCTATTCATCCACTCCATACTATTCTGATTCTCTGCGGGTCAAAGGCGAATTAAATATTACTTTGATTTAAATAATGCAACTTTTTATTATATTCTCCATGTCATCACTCACTAGTCCCATTCTCCCATCCCTGTATAACCTATCTTTATCCCTTCTTTAAATGGGCTAATCTTACTATTCGGCAACAATCTCTTTCTTTGATGGTATGTCCAAAGATCTGCTAAGTTTCCCCTCAAGTTTCTTCATGGAAAGCATTCTCAATACATTTGTATTTTTTTAAGGTAATCTACCGGTTAAGGTAGGTTTTTGGATGGACACAACTACCAAACAAACATTTTGTGACTCCTAACAAAACAAAATCCCTCATCCTACTCTATATCAGGTCCCTCTTCATCTCTGAGTACTTTCTTCCTCCCTTCATCCCGTCCAACATCCCTATCCTGTTCCTTCCCTTTCCTCTTTTGCCCAACATTCTCCCCTCTATCACAGTCTTCAACATCCCACTGCCGGTCAACACCCCCTTCATCCACTTTTCCTGCCTCCATAGGATTTCTCCCAACAAACCCCTCTCTTCGCCCACCATACCAAGTACTTCTCCATTTGTTTTCTTCTCTGTCCATTTCACCTTCTCCAACTTATCAAATTGAAAACGATGATTGCCAAGAAAAGTGGCCGCTGATGGTTCCTATGGACATGATCAGAGGACATTATCGGCAAATATTTCCTACTAGCCGAGACAAAAACCAAAGTTAGTATGTAATGTAACTTTTCTGCGGACGTAAGCGGTAGCTGAGGGAACGAAATTATATGTGTTGGAGATGAGGTGCCGCAGAAAAATTATGAAAATAAAATGAAAGGCGAGTAACAATTGAAGAATCACTCTTGAGTATGTGTGAAAATTGAAGTCCATGGAAGATGCTGGCAAGAAGCGGACAACAATTGAGGAATTCTGAGACAAAAAACAAAAGGCTACAATGAGCAAAGCGATAGAAGGGAAAACTATCCGGGGAGGGTAGGGGATGTCTTAAGAAATACTGGAGTAGGAAGGCATCAGTTCAAGAACCATAGTTGAATGAAGAGATTGGCAGTTAAAGGGATGGATTGGAAAGGTGCCACAAACCACTTCTTCGACCGATAACCAATGATGATGAAATGATTAAAAAAAATTTTTTTATCTTTATTGATTGTCTGGATTTCAATTAGAGAAAAACCTTGACAGGGGCAGTTTTCAAGCAAAGAAACATTAGGGACAATCAAATGAAAACCGAACACCCGCCAAAAGAATAAAGTCCGCTAAAAGTTAGAAGCTAGCTTTTTACGTATCGATACTGCCGTCGATGGTGGGAGAACTGCATAGTGACAACTCACTGGCGCAAGCAGTTTTTGGGTGATGTCCTTGTATCCGTGCGCGGACTGGTTTTTGTAGCGGGTGCTCGACTTTCATTTAACTGGCTTTCATTAAATTATTTTGACCACGGAAGGAATTGGCACCTTCAGTTAAATGCATTCTTATGTGTTAAATGGAATGAAAGGATTAGAAAAGGTTGATTCAAGTGATGCGATTACAAATATTTCCCTCCAAAGAAGGACGGATTGCTAATTGCAAAAAAATATGATAAAAGGGAGGAATTGCGTTTAAGCGGCCGCGGACACATGTTGGGAGATTCGATGCGTTGAGTCTTCAAGAGGAAGGAGCCAAAACAGCAGCCGAAAGACCTCGGTGTGATTTAGCGAACATAACTCATTATTAGCTCGCACAGATATTGCACAGATACAATTAGAGCGTTTATGTTTTGTAGGTTTCAATCAATCAATTTATCAAATTCAAATTTAAGCAATTTTACCAATGGGAACTGCTTAAGCTAAACTAACGGGAATAAATTTCTCGATTGTATGGAACTGGGAGTGCTTTTCATGTCAAGCCGTACCAGTTGGGTTAATGCTTCCTCCTAGCAATAATAATAAATGAAAGTAATGGTTCTGTAAGCACTTAGGTTGAATGGTAAATACCATTTGGGTAAGAAATAGAAAATGCAAATGAGATGACAAGTAAATAACAACATTATGTCCCTCATTTTACGGACTAGGCACGGTAAATTAGAGGAGGAACTATTGAACTTAATTGTTCAAACGAATTTCTTGGTTAACATGCTCTTCCAAATTGTTAGAAGAATTGAAATCATCAATAAGATTCCTTTCCATTAACGGAAAAATGCATTATAAGGTTTTGAAAATCATTCACGGGTCCGATATCATGCTGGTGACGCTCCTTTAAGTTTTTGAAGGAAGAGAATAAGAAATTTGACCTTGATTTTTCGCGGAAATATTAAGAAGAAAAAATTCAATGCAAAATAATTTTTTGTAAAACAGAAATCATCTTTTCGAGTACAAATAGCTCGTAGATTGCGGGCGTGCCAAACACTTCAAACCGTGCGAAATTGATGAACATTTTAGTCCTGGTCTGGGATATCAATTATTGGATCTAAGCACATTTTTTGGAAATCACTTTTAAAACTCCGAAGGAACTACATAGTGCTCATCTCGTTGATACAAATTGATCAAAGAAAATAGAATCTCGTTATAGTATCAATGCGTAAGAATATACGAAACACAATTTAAAAAAAGATTCCAAATTTTTCACTATTGATTGACAGGATGACTGAGATGTCACCAATAACTGAGTCGAGCAGTTTCCCATGTCAGGTACTTATAAACGTATAAAATTTAAAGAAACTGGCGGTAGATTTTCTCGCATTCATGCTAGTGCACGATGCCACTCACTAACGCCGTTCAGAATTAAAGAGAATGTAATTTGAAGTGGAGGATTTAGGTGGTCAAGGATATGGTGGAGCAAGAACTGCTAACCATTAACAAACACTGTTATCAACCCGAAGGTTATGCTTGCTAGTTTAATGGTAAAGCTCACCTCGAAACTCTATGAGTGAGCAAATTACGAATAAACGAGGTACGGGGGCCAGTTCCTTTCCCTGGACCACCTGTAGTTTCCTTCGATGTTATATAAGGGACGTAGCACTGCTTTCCAAGAAACTACGTGAGAGGCTATGACAGTAACATTTAACGGAGTCATCTGCTGATTGTGCATTGCAATGAAACAATTTCAAATTGTAAAAATCATTCGCCTTAACCGGTCAAGGCGAGTGATTTTTACACTCTTATATTGTTGCATTGCAGCACTGCTTGAGTTTCAAATGTGCTTGTCCAGAGACATCACCCCGGATGTAAGACCGGTAATCTCCGATTAGTAGCCGAACTCCTCCATACTCGCTATGCTCTGTACCACATCCCCTCCACAAATATTGTTGTAGGACAAACTAGTTCCTATTCTTATCGCCTAAATATTTGATTAATTACCGCGGCAAGATTACCCGATTTTCAGCATTGCTCCTAAACACTGTTCAAAGTATTTACGTTCCTTAGATCGTCAAAAGAATGAATTTTTTATTAAATATGATGGAAAATACAAGAAAATCATACCCGGGGATTCCCAGTTGCTGTGAGATCGTATTGATCTGTTCCTAAACCTGTGTTTAATCAGAATATAATCTAGCCTTTCTGAGTCACTTGGCATTTTCCATGTATACCTGCGTCTTTTGTGGTGTCTAAACCAAGTGTTGGTGATGACTAACCCATGTCTCCTGCAGAACTCAACTGCTTTCTCCCCACGGTCATTCCTCGTGCTTAAACCGTAGTCCCCCACCTCACAGCCATCTCTTCCTTCGCCTACCGTCGCATTCTAATCCCCCATCGCTATCAAACGTTTCCCTGAAGGAACACTCGCGATTATGTCCTCTAATTGATCGTATATCCTATCGACCTCTTCCTCCTTATGGTTGCTCGGTGGCATATACAGGTATACCTACCTGAACAACGACCAAGTTCGTCGGTTCTGCTTTTATTTCTACTAGTAATATTCTATCCGTTGGTTGTTCCGTGTTGGCTACGCTTCTTCCTACCTCTTTTTTAAATCCTATCGCAACCCCTCGTTAACTCTCGTCTCAAACGCTGTATACTTTTCTATATCTATCACACCAGTAATCCCCGCTATCCTTACATCTCACCTCGCATAAACCTAAAGTATCTTTATTTCCTCTTGCCAACTCCCGCTTAACATTCTCCAATTTTCCTGTGCTCAGCATTGTCCTGACACTCCATATCCCTTTTCTAATTAATTTGTTCTTTTTCTTCTGCATGTTTTGTGTCTGCTAGCTCGGGCACTCTCAGTCGACGATCATCCAGGATAACTTTGTTGAATTTCTTCACCGTTTATGGAGTCGTCACCTCATTGTAGTAAACTAAGGAGCAGGCTTGCCCAGAGTAGAATCTAGTTCAGCTTTTATATTGGTTGGGCTGAGGCCTTTCAAATAAAAGTATTGTATCACATATTACTGTGGGTGTAGCTTGGCATTTATTTGTTGATTTGGCGTATGGTTTTGTTCCTTTTACGGGTGGTGACCTAACACCCCCCGCCACACGCCCTTACGGCGGCTTGAGGGGTATTATGTAGATGTGGATTTCGAAATAGCGATGACCAACGTGGCGTCTTTAAACTTGATATATATGCTTTATAGATTGCATACTTCCTAGTACAGTGATATTTTTCAAACAACTACCGCCACCTCTAGGTCAGGCCGGGTACCTCTGGGACCACCCTAGTATCTCCTCTCGTCAGCTATACTTGACTGAGGACTTCGTAGGTATTATTTCACCTTTAATATGCCTAATTTTTTTGCTCGCCATATTTTGCCATAAGGCATGCCTTGCTTGAAGAAGCGTCTTATTCATCGTGGATGGTTAAAGGAGATTATTCGGAGGTCCATCTCATCTTTGCTGACGGTTGATTTAGCCACAGAATCTGACGCTTCGTTTGCAAGGATATCCATGTAGCTATGATCTAAAATGTATCTATTTTTACAATTTTTCCCTTAAAGAAGACAATGGTTGACTGTGCTTCTTGAAAAAAAGGGTATCTCGGCAAGCTCCTATAATTGCCGGGAGCGCCCGCGAGGCCATTTGCAGTTGCTTTCATGCATGTCGCAATACGAAAAACCGTAAAACGAGACCAAATGGTTATTTATTGACATGTAGTGGTGAAAATGAAAAAAATGAGATACTGAGAGGCAATGATATTCTGAGGGATGAAATAACGGGAGAATTTTGTTTAAGGGAGGTAGAGAAGGAAAAGAATAGACTATTTGGGTAGAATTAACGGAGTAAAAAAATAACATGCAAAACATGGTTTCTTTAAATGTATAGTATGGGATTTATGCTTATTTATTGTTATATTGTGGTGGGAATAAAAGCTCTACAATGCGTAGCACCCGCTAACAACGATCTTACTCCACAAGTTATCTACAAGGCGATGACGTACTCTTTCTTAATAACTCTTTTGCTGCCTTATCATTCATGGAAATAACCTTTAATAACATTTATAGTCAAGCTTGCCAACTTCCAACCTTGCAGTCAATGCCCCACTTCAGTGCATGTAAATGGTGGCTGTGCCATACATATCTTTTGAATCTTAAAAATTACTAAACTTCAAATTTACTCAAATAATTTGGCCCATATTTTAGCATTTGATGTAATACCTGTACTTTATCCCACTGAAACAATCTATTCAGAAGACTTAACCATGAGGTCGTAGTAAATATGTATTTCCCCTTCGCCAAAATCTATCATATTTAGTATAAGCATTACATTTAGTACACTACCCAAGGATTCTCGGAGAATAACATATTTGAGAGTATCCGCGACCATTGACGGGATTTGATCCCCGAGTGCTTGGCGGCTGAATATTCTACCCGTTTGTCTGCCAATTCGACAAAAGAAAGAAGTGTAAATAAAAAAAAATTACCCACCACATTACTAAAATGTTTTAAAGTTTTGATCCTTCTTAGTAACCCATTGCATGCTATCCATCACACCACGTGTCAAATCTTCTTATCCGCACCGTTAATCTAGGTAGTTTCAAGGCAGCCAACAGAAAATATGAGCAACATGTGTAATCAGCTCAGGCTTATTGATGCGTTAAAAAATTTCGAATGTCGGTTAACGCTTGTTACTCTGTGGTATTAGAGTGCTAGTAATACATGCTACATGCCAGCGTAAAATAATTTCTAGTTGCGGTGACTGGATAAATTGCTTTTTAATTATTACTAAATAAGTGGTGATCGTCCATGATCAGAGTTTGTAGTGCATTCAATGGCTACTCTGGTGATTTGGATTATGATTCAGCTGATTTAGCTATAGTATACGATGCGTCTTCTATTGAATCGCAAATGTTTTTTTTTGCTTGAAGAATACATGGACCCACAATAACAAGGAAAAACTCTTTCCTGACCGTTTTTATTGAGATCACTGTGTAATAGGCGTCACAAGTAGCTTTGGATGTCCAAGGGCGCGGTTACTTAATGACCACTCGTAAGTACGTAACGTCTCATGCTCAACTAGCTCAATTAAAGCAGTTAAAAGGGAATGTTTCGTTATAACTAAAGACGGAAATCATTTTTTGACGGAAGGAGATGAATTAAAAGTTGAAAACAGCAGGAAAAAAGCATCATAAGTTTATATGGAATTTTCAGATGACTTAGTTCAGTTAAGCATGAAATATCGCTTTTTGTTTTTCATGATCGCAAAATTTATACCCATTTTTTGTAACCAATTATGCACAATAATATTTAATTGCTAAACAATCAGTAACATTAGATGTGTAAAAATGGCAGTTTTGCTGTTTGTTAGGAGAAAATAGTGATAATATTCATTAAACTATATTCCGGTGAAATATAGTATGTATTGAAAGGTGCAAGATCCTGTGGAAAAAATGCCCATTTATTTGGAGGAATAATGTTATAAGATTGTTATCCATTTTCTCTCAGTTACAGTTATGAAGGGAAATACCTACTAAAAGCGAAGATTTCTTACCAAAAATTATCGCCAAAACTAGCGACAGGCATTGAACTCACCTGCATCATTCTACACGTTAAACTTAGTATTCCTTAATTGTTCCTTATTGAGAGTCACCGTAGAGATATACTTATCAGGTTTATGCTTATCAGGAATATTCTTATCAAAATTGACACCAAGGATTAAAGTTTGCTCTAAACATGAGCCATGCATTTAATGAGAATATTATTTTAGGGTGTAACTTATCTTGCAGTATACCGCGGCAATTAGGCGTATCGTAAAAATTCTTGCGTAACCGTTAGGTAACGAGAGGGGTCTCCTGGAACTCTGAAGCCATGTCTAGACACTTATGCGTTGTGATCGAAGCGGAGGGGTTAAATTTCAGAGGAGAATAGACAGAATGAGGTGGGATGTCGTGGACTCGACCGGAATGAAAATATTTTTTTTTCGCTCCAAGGGGTTGAGGTTGCCGTCTCAAGGTCTTGGAGAGGGACTCCGCGTCTGCAGGGCTGAAAGAATGCTATTCTCCTTAAGTGTCGGCGGGACAAGAATGCAGGTTATTCTTTATACCTATCCCTCCCTCACCCTAGCTCCCCCTCCCAGTTCCACTGAGCATCAGTATGGAATGGACGCGTTGCAGCCCTTTAGAGAGATTAACAGAGGGAAGGGAGAGAGCGAAAGAATGAGGGATATGGAGGGAGGGAGAGGAAGAGAAGATGAGGCGATTTACTCTTCGAATTTCAGTCATCGCGACTTCGGCTCCCATCTCGAGGGGGCAATCTTCTGTTGACTCCGAGTGCTCGTGACGTTCAATTTCAGCACTTTCGTATAAAATGTCTGTCATTTCTCCAATGCAATATTAAGAATATTTTTTCCTAGTCGAGAGAACGAGCTCACACGCACAGTCGTTGAAGTAAAAATAGACGATTGGGGTTTGCGATTAGTATTTGAAAGTTCGAGTAAATGATATGGTGGAAATTCGGTCGATACAAATTATATTGATGATATTAACAGTTTTAAACGAAGGCTAGTCCAAGTGGCAGTGGTTTAAAAAATATTAAAATTATTGACTACCTTCCCGGCGGTCTTTGAATTTTTCATTTTCTACCTTTAATTTACTTCTTTAATTTCTTACAGTTCTTGATGAAAATCGGATTTAAATTAAGTTAAATTAACGAAATATCTATTGATGCTTCAACTGATAGAGATGGACTGTCTTTTTCTAATGATACGAAACAGCGACAACTTTATTTCCCCATACTAATTCAATTAGTAAATTCTTAGTATTACCATTCTCTAGTCCTTCATGGTGTCACTTTGGTTTCTGGATATGGGTTAAACTGTTTTTACTGTAGATACTCATGCAGATTTACACAACATCACAGAAATTTATCTACCACTGGAACAAATGCAGTTGTTAATTAAGTTGTCCATTCACACAACTTTGCAAAGAGTACAACAGCCTTGGTAAAAAAAAGCACTTCGTTAAAAAAGTATCTTAAAATGTGTAAATCTGTAATAGGGTAGAGGTCTGACAAGTAAAAGTAAGAGATAAGAAATGGTTAGTACACAAAAAATTTTAAAGTGGCTTATTAACGGAGAAGGTTAAGTTTAAGGAGTGAGCTGATGATGAATGAGCTTTGCAAAGAATTTGGAAAAGAATTCGTCTTTCGAAAACACTGCTGAGAAAACTAGAACTCAGCAAAAATATTCGAAAAAATTATTGCCTCTTAAACACAGTAATTATGGTTAACATAACGAAAAAGTTATATAAGAAGACCAAGAATGGGATAAGTTAGACAGATGTTGAAAAGTGTGAATGTATGCAGTTAAAAAATGCGAAAATAAGAGGTGAAATGCGGAAGTTAAGAGGCTATCGGGGAAGATAGGAAGTGAAGAGCTGCATAAAACTGAACTTTGAAGAGATAACTGCCCTCGAGATGGACTGTATATTCTATTAGATAGCACTTAACGATGTTGATTCGACATCAATTTACGTATCTTGCCCCTTGCTATCTCTGTGTAAAAGTTTGGATATGGTTTTGTGCTCTGGTACGGCTTGGCTAATTGCGTAACTCATGCATTACAAATGCAAAGTTGTCGTCTGTATACTTGTCCCTTTAACATTGCGCTTTTGGAGCACGAAGGTGAGCAGGTTCCTTTAAAAAGTTGATGCGAAATAATCAGTTGGAATATCACTTTGCCCAATACTTTCGTAAGAAAATTTAACACCGTTCCTCGGTAACTACGGTGAAAGGGGTTATCCCCTTTCAAATAGTTCATTCCTTGAGGCCATTTCCAACCTCCTGGCCACTTAGTAAGTTTGTGAAGGTGAAGCTTATCCATAAACATACGAGTGGGAATGCAGTTCCGATAGTATCGCCAAAGCGTCTTGACTTGAAATATTTTTCTTACATATAGAAATATAAAAATGAGCTCATTATTTTTTTCGAATAGTTCACCTTCGATGCCTTGTGGAAAAAAAAGCCTTTGAATAAGAATTTCACATCCAGTTAGTGAAAAAACTGCTTTTTGCAAGGTTTTTAATAGCGTACATAGGAATAGGAACATATAGAATTTTCTAATGCAAATATCTTTCCAATAACTTACTTGTATATTTTAGTTCTAAGTGATATTCACCTCTTAAGATATCATAAAGCCTTTGTAATTTTATTTATTCAATAATTTAAACGTCATTTTTCTATATTAAATAGTACTATCACGCTTATCAAATACTGATTAATCTAGTTTGACAAACATCGGATGCGTACATTTGGCTATATGCCTGAGTACGCGCACTCTCTCACCAAGCTCTGTCATAGGTAGTCAAACTGAATGTCAACCATCCTAATCCATACAATCGTTCATGTGTGTCTGAAAAAAATGGACAGAACTGACAAAGGTGTGAAGAGATAGGGTAACATTAGTGATAGCATCCTACCAAAATTCAAGGTTTTCCCTCGCATTTGACACTAGAAAATTCTTTAGTCCGTTCTTTCTCCATCTTGAACTGAAAATTTTGCTAATATTTGTAACGATGATTTGTTAGTTTATATTCAGGGTCAATATTAAATTACACCCTTAGCCTAGTGATATCTAGGCTCTGAAATCTTAAATCGGATAGATAAGTAAATGGATGCCATTTAGGATCAAATTTAATGGAAATATATTATAAAGGAAATTACCTATAAAATAGATTAAATAATCTTATAATGCCATGTCCATATCACCTCACCATCATGATTAAGAAAGGGCTTTTTAACAAACCGGCATAATAAATTATACTTCTCAGAATAATTCCCCCCAGAATTATACCCCACGGTGTAATTCTTTATCGTTAGAGTTAGATATAAATGAACTTGTTAAATTTTTTAGGCATTTAGAATTATTGGACAATGTAAGAATTGTCATGAGAACGTTTTACTTTTGACTAATCTTATTAATTTATTTTTCATCACACTAATTATTTTTCTGTTTTGTGTGTAAATTAATTACTAGCTATTTACCTGAAAACCCTCTTTTAGCATACATATTTCGCAAGATATTGGGTGACAAGAGTTTAGTATTAAAAAGAATAGAAATTTTTATTTTCGTAGTTGTAATTTGAAGATACACCCATGGAGACGGAGAGACAATTTGGAAACTACTACCTAAAGTATTAGTCCAGGCGGTGGTACTAGTCAGTAGTATGATGTAAATGAATAATAAATTTTAGCGTTGTACCAGCACTTGCAGGGCAGAGCTACAGCATATTACCATGTCTGACAACTTTGATTAATTAGAAGGGAGAGAAATGAAAAGAAATGGATGGGGTGTCTGAAATGTGGCAAGAAATGCAATAGGATCGGTTAAAAGTTAGTTAAATAAACAAAAAAACGTTAAATGGCGTGAATTGTTCTCAAAAGTGGACAGTAATTGAAAAAAAATATTCCAAAGTTATTATTAATGATTGGACCCTCATACCGCCGTCTACATCCGGGAAAGTGCCATTCCAGTGGTTGGAGAGGGTAGGTGGGACAGAATGACGGCTACCGATATTCATTGGACATTAAGCTTGAGAGGTCCAGACACTTTGTGTAGCCAGAAATGTGCCATCTCGTAATTTTCACACCTGGATGTTATTTACGTATTAGAGGAGTGTTCCGATCCTTGAAAACCCAGAAGCATATGCCAAATGGTACGTAATGGGAAGCGGAGTGCTCTGGGATGGGGTAATGGATGAGGATCTAAAAGGAGTGAGTGGAGTCAGAGACCTTAGAAGACACTGAAATCCACCTGCCGATGCGTTGTCCCCGCTTAACGGTCTGAGAACGAAGGGAAGAGAAAGAAGGAAGATGCTGGACTCAGCTTCACATTAACAAATCGGAACCACTGTCCACATAAAATCAAGCGACCAACACCATATATTCGTTTTAACAGCTGTCATCCATCACTTCACCGAACATGCCATTTTATTAACTGTCTCCATCCCCTGCCAATACATGTAAAACAGAGTTCCGCCCCGTAGAAGTGCATATAAAATCCTCCCCATGAAATTAAGATATGCCCATATATACAAGACATGCCCATGTAAACCTGTATGTTTAAATATTTTTCGACAACAAGATCCTACCCCAAGATCCCATGGCTCTAATCATCCCAATTACAACTAATCAGAATTCATAATTTGGACAAGGAATGGCACCCAATAAGTTCTAAATAAACTTAGAGAGAACTATGCAATCATTAGGAAATTGATTCCGCCTCATTCATCGTGACAGAATTTTCCTCCGTCTCATATTAATGTATCGAAATATCTCATGGCAAAATAAAATCGACGAGGCCTCAATTTCGCATGTTCGTTTCATTTCTACCCTAGCCTTCACCCTGCAACCGTCAACTATAGGCGGTTGCAGGGTACATAGTACCTGTACCTTGCCTTCTCTTACGCCCGTAGACACGTTTCTTATTTCAAAGACCTTTGCACTCCCAAAAGCGTTGGATTCGTTATAAATTATCCCGTGTGTCCCGTATGTATGAATGCACAACCTCTTTTACACCCTAAATCAATAATATAGTATGTTAAATAGAAATCGTCGCATGTTAGAACCTCTCACTTCCAATATCTCTGATTACGCCGGCCACTTTTTAGATCCTCTTTCATTACTAAATGCCTGAACACACTGCTTACCACTGATAGTAGTCTACTAAACTCTTTAGTACTGCATCATCAATACGGTACATCTTTTTCTCAATTTAGGTGATTGAAATTATCCCCAAATACTCGAGGATCGACCTATAAACTGAGGGGATGCTCCATTTTGACAGCTTGAGCACTACTTTTTTAGATACTCAGCTCGCTTTCACCTTATAATTATTGAAGCCCCCCGTCTGTAATTTCACTGATAATATTAAGCATGCACAATATTAGACTGTAATTAAAAATATTATTCAAAATTACAATGCAACAATAAATAAAGCGGATGAATCCCTTACAAGTTACTGTTGTGGCATCTCCCGCAGTTTCTTGTGATATAAAATATTTTATTTTTATTGAATTTTATTGAAAATACATTAATGTATGGTTATTCAAGTGTTTTCTTGAACTGTTATTCGTAACCCTCGATGGATACATGCATTCGTAAAATAGCATTATTTACGGAATTAAAATATTGAGGGCTAAAAAGGCGAGTGTTAGTTGCCATGCACAATTATAGGACAATAAAATGGTCGGGAATTTGAGTATTCGTCTTGAGTTTGATAGGAGAACAAAATTTTACAATCATACATATTTTTTCAGTTTACGTATCTTGGTAGTGTTTTGGACCAACACAGTCAAAGTAGTAGGGAAGTAAGGAAAGGAATTGCGCTAGGCATAGAGGCTTTCACAAGGAGGAGGGAGTTGATGACAGGGACGTTGAGTAAGGATATTAAGAAAAGACTCGTAAAAACTTTGATATGGGGCGCAGCTATGTACGGCGCGGCAACGTGGTCATTGAAACAGGAGGATAAACGTAGATTGGAGGCTTTTGAAATGTGGGCTGGAAAAAGAATGGAAAAGGTGAAATGGACAGAGAAGAAAACAAATGAAGAAGTACCTGGTATGATGGGCGAAGAGAGAGGTTTGTTGGGAGAAATCCTATGGAGGCAGGAAAAGTGGCTGAAGGGGGTATTGGCCGGCAGTGGGATATTGAAGGCTGTGATAGAGGGGAGAATGTTGGGCAAACGAGGAAAGGGAAGGAACAGGATAGGAATGTTGGACGGGATGAAGGGAGGAAGAAAGTACTCAGAGATGAAGAGGGACTTGATGTAGAGTAGGATACTGGATTTTGTATTTTGTTAGGAATCACAAAATATTTATTTGGTAGCTGTGTCCATCCAAAAACCTACCTTAATCGGTAGATTACCTAATAATAATAGTACATATTTTTTCCATTTCCCTTTGAAGCATAAAAATTCTTTCCCTCCCTTTCTCTTCTATTCTGAAAGTCCTTAATGATGCTACTTTCATTCTCCCAGATATGAAGTTACATTGCTCTGTGCTATCGGCAGTAGAAGATTAAAGAATATATGTGTTGCATTTGGCTGATGGCAGAATTTGCTTGACACCGGGCCAGAAACTGGTTCTCTCGAAAGAAATGGTTATTCCATAGAATAAATGTTCTGCATCGCATGTGGAAATGACCTTTATATTCAAAGGTTTTCGTTATTGAATAAGCGTCTTCAGGTTTACGTTGAAAATATCAAGATGCTGACGTGGTTGACAGCAAAAATGTTGACTGACAAACCTCAACGCAGGAGATGTGATTTTAAAATAAACAGCAAGATTTTAAAATGTAAATCCATCCAATTTATCAAGATTGTTTTTTGGACAAACGTAAGAGTGTCGCAATAATTGAAAACCTCAGTAAATACGTTCATATTTCTACCAAATTGCATTTAAATAGACTAAGGATATTGCTTCCATATTGTGTACGAAGTACTGTCAATAAACCATAATCTGGCAATTTAAGCCATTGTTGTCGCAGAGCTACTTGCGCTTATTTAATAGATAAATTAAATTCCTTGGAGGATGACTATTGCTTCGACCCTTGTTAAGTACATGCAGTTGAATAAATTATATATATATATACTATATATACGAGGGTCATCCGGAAAGTAGTACCCGTTCGTGCCGCATGAAGTGCTGACGACGCGAGTAGCCGCTGGACGAGGTCAGATAGCTTCAGTGGCTTGTCTGCCTTCTCTGAGCCAAGTTGCGTGACGCTAGCATTGCCTGTGTTGTTTCTGTGATTGTTTACAATGTTTAAAAAAATTGAGAACGCCGCCAGTTGTGAAGTGAGGGCAGTGATTAAATTCCTCAATGCAAGAAACGTTCGCCCATGTGATATTCATCGCCAATTAAAGGAGGTGTATGGAGACAATGTAATGGACGAGTCGTCTGTTCGGCGGTGGTGTCGCAACTTCAACATGGGGAGGGGGAACACACACGACGATGAGCGTTCGGAGAGACCGTCTGTCATTACAGACCAACTGGTGAGCTCAGTTGACGAATTCGTGAGGAACGATCGGCGCGTCACAATTGATGACATCTGTGAGCATTTTGCCAATGTTTCTCGAACAATTGTTCATGAAATTGTTAAACACCATCTGCATTATGCAAAAATTTGTGCAAGATGGGTCCCTCGCGTATCTCAATGAGCTGGCGGCGAAGGACTATGCAGCAGGAATACAGAAACTTGTCACACGTTATGACAAATGCCTTAATTTGCTTGGAGATTATGTTGAGAAGTAGTTTAAAGTATCCTCTTTCAAATAAAATTTTTTATGTTTGTTAATATTTACTTTTGTGTCTTTATTTCACGAACGGGTACTACTTTCCGGATTACCCTCGTATATACATACACCTGATATAAAATAGGATGTTGTGTTTTGCTAGGGGTCACAAATTATTAAATTAGTAATTATGTCCATCCAAAAACCTACCTTAACCGGTAGATTACCTAATAATAATAATAAATACATACATACACCAAATGCGATAAATACGTGCTTTGCACAGCATTTTTATAGCTTATTTATTTTTAATGCCTTCATTTTCTGTATTTGAATGAATTGCAACCTATCTACAGATACAGGACTACACTACTTTTCAAATGGTAAGCTGCCTGTTTGCTTTTTCTAAAAACATTGATAAACATTACAGGGCTACCTTATTGACAACCTGTGAAATGTTGGCAAATGGCAACTAGAAGTTGCAGTTAACAGGTGAGGTTAGAACTCAAACTCGGTACTAACTCGTATAGTGTGTGAAATGCTTACTTCCGTATAGAGGGGCAGTTCCTTTTCCTATGCTGCCTGCGTTTTTCCCCGGAGAGACCTAATGGCTAAAAAAATCGTTCCTCTTGAATGAAGCTGAAGATATCCAAGTACAAATTCAGACCTTCATGAGAGGAGCCAAACGCTCTACCTACGAGATTATCACACCTCCGTTCTAAAGGAATTATTAATGCCTTGTTGAATTAAAAAGTCTGTATATGAGCATACTACAATGTCTGGCACAGAGAATCTCAGTTTTTAGAAGCGCTTCCTTTAAGGTTTAGCTGAGTCAAAAAAATTTGCCAATCCAACTCGAACAGATTCAAAAAACCAAATTCGACGAAAACCTCGGCTAAAGTGTTTATGAGACCATTCTAATTATGAATTCAGGAATTTTCTCAAGTTAACTGCCTTCCATAACGTAAGTTAGTAAGTCAGTCCGTTAGGCAGTCGCACTTATCAAATTACTGTGATTTGTGCGTCTATCCTTTTGGTATCTGTCATCTTTGTGAAAGTTAACAGGATGTCCACAGGATAGGCATTATAGGAGACCTAGAATACGTTCTAGGTGACGACTCTTACCCGAATTAGATCATTTTATAAAGTAACTGGTCTATGTAGCTAACTCTTTGTGACTGACACCATTATGCTTTATTATTTGGAAATTTGGCCACAGCATTATATCACATCATTCGAACGAATGAAATAATTTCTTAATTTTAGGTTGGTATTGGCAAAACACAACCTCTACAACTTTAAAACTGGTACTACTACTATCTTGAATCCAAAGATTTTTTTCACAAAACGCCGTTGTGAAGTTGCGAGAGTTCTACACAAGGGGCCCAACATCTTCCCGACATATTTTGTACCCTTTCCATTAAGGCAGTCTAGGTTTCATGTTTTCATTCAAATCGCATGAAATAATATCTGCAAGATACTTCCTTTTTGATGTTTAGTTTATTGACTGCAATCGGTTGTGGCAAAAATTAAATATCTACCATTTATAGGTTGGGGATGAATTAAATATTTCACATCAAACTTCTCGATATCGTTTAATTAGGAATTAAACACCAAACGTTAGCTTCCCTTTCGTTTCGGCTTTTGATCGTCGTGCATGGATTTCCACCTAGGGCTAAATCCGCTTCAGTGGAAGTAAGTGGATTCAATTTATTGTCGATATGCAATTTTCACCTTCAAACGATTCCCGCCCTGGTGGGATGGCATTGTTAAATGAATGTACTTATTTTTGCATGGGGTGTTTGAAAGCGGTTTGGAGAATTTATACTGGAGAAAGAGTAGGAAAACGGTCGATGCAATCTAAACTAATAAAATATCCAGGCAATCAAAATTTGACATTTTAATTGCCATAAATTAGCCGAATACACTTTTTTCTCTCATAATATCACTTGATATTCTACATCAGTGGAATATCTTGAGCTTAATAGAGAAGGAGAATTAATGGATTTTACCTTTAGGCACATTTTAGTTTTCCAGATTTATCTATCGTATCAATACAACAATGTTTATCACTCAATTCATTTTCTTATTTGCTTGTCTTGATTTAGATATTCCGCATGATGTATTTAATTTGCACTATCTCTTGTGAGACTGCCAATTGAAGATCTAGATTATTAACACTCCTGCATATATTTCTGGGGTATTTCAAGAATAAATAAATGTGACACAAGAGAAAACGCCAAAAAAGCGAATTTCGAAGCTCACGTTTCACTTTGGAATCTTAATTTACAAGGCGAGTTTTTACCAGATAGAATAGAATGTATTAAAAATATAAGGGACAAAATCTAAACAAAAAAACACGCAAAATAGTTTAACTGAATGAAATTAAATCATAATTTAATATGTGGATAAGAGGAAAAAAGTAAAAAAAAGAGTAAAATACATAGGTTAGATACATCAGGAGCTCTCAGGATAGACTGATAAGTAAGGTAATTTCTGTTTTTTCAGATGGACTGGCGATATATGAATTTTAGCAGCGATAGAGGGAAAATTATCATAGGCTACTATGAAAAACGCGTGGAGGACAAGAGTTTAACGTCAAATTTGTAAGAATGAAAACTTAAATAGATTAAATCCTCCAAAGCACAGTGTAGGTGTGAGAATACTACTGAATGAAATGTATTGGCGTTGGTACGAGTCGGTGCATTTTAATAGAAATCATACACTCTTAAAATGGTTGGGGAAAAGTTGATACACTAGCCATTGCGTTATATGATTCGCCCCAGGAATGGAAAATAAAATGCATTCGGACAGGGAAATAACATGCATCATTGATTTCCTTGGTAGCTTGAAATGATTTACGGCACTCAGATGCGTGAAACAGCTACCGTGAATGCCCTCTCCGTGGACTTCAACCTTAGCGTCGTGAAAGGTGTTGCGAGTTTCGACGGCTCCCAAGAACCCGCGGAGGAACGAAGATTGCTCTCGGTGGTAGAGTAGTAAGACACAGGAAAACCCTTGAGTTATCTGACCGTGATTATTTACTGTAAACGCTGATTCTGAGACTTAAAAATTTCAAATACATCCGTTAAAATATGTGGCCATGATAGGAATAAAAACCTTACATATACATTGTTTGAGCCAAAAAGAATAATAATTGTAATGATCAAAAAATAGGTGTATTTGCTATAGATCCCAATACGGAAATTAGTTAATCGAATTATTGAATAGTTATGCAAAATTATTATTCTTATCACTATTATTATAACTAACTGTTATTAAATTTAGAAAATCAAAATTGAATACACATGCCGATCTCTAAGTACGACCTCTTACTCATGAGGGGCGCCGAATACGCCCCGGCTATGCTTGAGCTACTGATTACTGATTCACATGACTAATTTATGGCTATATTGCATTAAAATTTGAAGTAGCACATTTCCTTTTGGCAAATAATGCTATTTTTATGGCAAATTTTAACAAAACATTCTATCGGCCCCAGTTCATAGGTTTTAAGGTTTTACTTAATACAGTCATAAATATATGACATTTTAAATAGTTTTTATCACCACTTTTTACTTCCAAATAGCTTAGATATAATTTGCAATTCAAATGAATGCACTTTGTAGACGCGGTTTCTATTGCACGCCTTCGAAAGTCTCTAATGGCAGGAATAGGAAAAGGAAACTTATAAAAATCATTAGCCCGACACAGAAATATTGAACTGAATTTATGGAGTGTTTTTGCTCTCAGTTCACATGCTTCCTAAATTAAATATAGCTAAAACTTTTCAGCAAAACTTATGAGAATTTGAAGGCCAGAGGTTGAAGAAAATAACGGTCCTCCAACAGCAACTCGATCCGGTCGGCGAAGATCACGAAAGCACCTGCTTTGCAGAAGAATTTTAGAACTATAACTTCGCTCAAATACCAGCATTACTCATGTCTACTCCCTTATGGTGCATGTTCAATTAATGCCCCTTGAGAAAGAACATTTCCCCTTCCCTGAAATGATTTAGGTGCTTGTAGCAAGCCATTTTTTCCCACCAGTTAATCATGAACATGCATAAGGTATGATATTTAATTTCGATTTTATTCGATCATGAAGTGAATGACAAGTGAAATCAATTTCCTTTCTAATTAATTATACGCGCATAAAAGGATTGCTACGCTCATACCAAATAGTCTCATCAAAAGTATTTTTAAAAGGAGCTAGCTGTGGTGTTGGGGACAAAGTTTATGGCTTTAGATATTTTGCGAAATATCCTGTGCGGTGAGTGAACGAGAGATGCATAGCGAAATCAATGTGCTCACTATAAAATATTGCTTAAATCAGAATGCATTGAATAGTGATAGTTACAAGTTTTGAAATTTAACTTTCTGATTATCCTTTTATTTGCAGTTTTCATTTGCACAAAATTTAGAATAGTTTTGCAATTTTTTCATTCCCCTCTACACCTTGAATGTCAGGTTGCTTTGCAATTTTGAGAGAAAATTTTTTCATTCAATTTTACCTGTTGAACGTATATGTTCTCCATTTTACATTAATTACATGGGAATGCGTATTTAAAGCGTCTCATTGACCTGCGTTGGTTTGAGTCATGCTGACACCCCATAATTAGGGTGTCAAATGGGTGGTAGTAGCCAAAAGCTATGCCGCTCAATGTCTGTTAAAAAAACTGAGGCTTAAGTTATAGTGTTAATGGCTCGTTAACACAATAATTGGGTAGGTAGCGGTGAACTTCGTTTATCATTATGACTAAATATGAGGGACACAAAGTAGCAATGAATCATGGCAACTAACGGACTCAGGGGGGGGGGGTGTTGCATTCCGCAGCGGGAATCAGAATAGGGATCGGTATACCCCTGAATTATCCTGACACAGCCGGGAATCTCGGGGCTCACCGTCCCAGCCCGATCTCCGAATGTTGGGAAGCACAGTAAGAAAAAAGTATGGCTACCTAGATACTCTTATAGAATGACGTGACGTCTACTGGAATATCCTGAGTTCGAATATCAACGCTAGGGAACAGAAAACGTGTTTCTGACAATTATGGAAGGCATATCAGTTGAAATAAATATCACCACGGGATTATCTAAAGGTATAGAAGAGCAACAAGCATGTTGGTTGGAATAAAGGCGGGTGGAAAGTATGCGGAATCGAAAACGTGTTTATTGCGGTGTAGCGTTGCAGGTTGAGTCTTATTAAGCGAGGCTTAGAAATGTAGCTGTATTCAGACTATGTCCATCCAAAACCTACCTTATACGGTAGACTACCACATAAAAATAAAAAGTTGCTGGAATGAAAACTTATAATCAAGTTTATTCTTATTTTTTGAATTCTTAAGGTACTTTATAACTTATATCCAGAAGAATAAACCACCGAAAGCCATGAATGAGAGGCATTGAGAAATGTCAATGAAAGATTGCATAATAAGGCAAACAAGTATATGAGCGAAGGTCGATAGAGTGGACTGGAGCAAGTTGATAAATGTGTCGTAGAAACGCACGTCTCCTATCGGAGGAGGGTGGAGTTGTAGTCAATTTCTTTTCCGTTTAAGTGACCCAGACTGCATCACTAATAATAGTGGATGATGAAGAGGAATGGTTAGGGATAAGCGTGAATTTGAAAAAAACGATTCTATTGATTACATTTTGGGAGAGGCATGGAAGGGAAAAGGAGTGGGATAAAGATTGAGTTAGAGGCTAACAGGCAGGTAGCAGAACCCCTACAACAGCGGAGAGTCCGACTTCAACATGTGCAGTGGGGATTTTTCCGAGGATTGCGTTGGTGAAATGGCTTATTGCCCTGTTCCTGTCCCCCTAAAATCTTGTCGGTCGTCATTCAAAAACAAGAAATTAATAAATCGGTACTCGACTTGGCTTAAACTGTTCCAGTTTCATATGCTTTCACAGCAAGCACTCAGGCCTTACATTTACGCTGATTAATTACACTTGCATACTTTTTTTCCTGTCCTGAGGGAATCAACCAGCATTTTTTAAATCTCGTGGAAGTTGATTTTATTCTGATTGTTTAAAATGTTCCACCCTGTTGAGCCGGGGCCCCTTATCCTAGCCACTAATATAGTTTCCTGGTTGCCTCTAAAAGGAAGATGACTGGCTCTGCAAAAACACTTGTCTAAAGTTTACACCTTACCATTAAGGGAAATAAAGATAAAAATCTAGATGGCTCTCTCCTGCCATTGTGGTTTCTTCTGCGCTTGGTCCGTGGCGGAAATCTGTTGAACCAGACTTAATAGGTTCGTAGGTCGAGGTGGTTGAACTGCTCAGCGTTCGACTTCCGAAGTTTTATCTAGGAAATATACGTGGAAAATTTATTTCTTTATCTGAAATCAAAGGTAGGCCGACAGGACCCTGCAAAGAAAAAAAATGATATGCAATTTACGATTGAAATGAGTGCACATAAATTGTTCAATTTAGATGTCACGTTAACTTCAAAAGTAAGAGAGAAATAATCTGGTCCCACACTCATCAATCCATATTATTTAGACTCTGAGCCTTCCTAATCGAAATAAAAATGTTTTTATGTGGTAGCCTTTCATACTTTTGTGGTGTGGTCTCAAGTTATGCGATGGGGGAAAGGATTTCCTTTCATCTGCACTTTCAGTCGTCGATATTTGACCTTATGCTTTCTCTAAGGCTATACGTACCGATAAATTAATGGCTTTGTACTATTCCTTCAATGCGGTAGGTCATCACGAATTTGATAAATGGTCATTTTTCGACTTTTGTATGCATAATATGTTGTCACAGTCTCCTCGGGAGTAACTCATGCGTGGTATATGCGATGCTTGTCTTCAAGAAGGAAGTAATTACAAAAAAATCAAGGATAACAATAATTTAATTTGTTCATTCATAATTCTCAGGTTAAGACATTGCCGCAACTTTTAGATTATTGCCTCTTCCATTCCATTTGAATAAGATTAAAATGTTCTCATCATTACCTTAATGCCACCCAAATGTCTCAGTCTCAAACTTATCTTTTTTTTCCTAACACTTTTGCTCCCAGTATTTCTCTAATCAGTCAGTTACGCATGCCTCAAAATATGTCCTTATATTTTAAATTTACTTTCCATGTTAGTAATTTATTATAGTGGAGATAAAGTTTTCTCGTAATACTTCACATTGAAAAAGAGGGGAGAATTTCGATTCAATCAAGAAAAAGTCAATAAAATAACTAGAAGCTAATACAGGAAAAAAATGCAGAATAAAAGCATCTAGGTACCTGAAAATATAGATAAAAGCATACAATATCATACGCATGAATTTACATTAAGCCCATTTAATAACTTTTCTTGCTGCGAATGAAAATTTTTAAAAGGAGATCTGCTCCACTTCAAGGATAAACAATGCGCAATTAAGAGTTTAATAACATTATAATATTTGAAAATCAGTTTCAAAGTATATTGGGCGTATTTGCTTCAGCCGTGACAGAAGTCAAAATTTGGATATTTGAGTTATTTCAGGGGATATAATGAGGCTAACACACTTAATATATCTTCAGTGGGTAGCGGGCGGCTCTTTAGTTGGCGAAAAGTTTCATTATCCATACACATATTTAACTTTTTCATTCTTAACTTTTTAGTGAGATTGTAATATTGTGTTCTTATACTTTTATTAACTTTTTCCCCATCTGAGTACTACACTAAGAATGGAGTGGTCCTGCCCGCGTGCTAACGTTCTATTAAAAATGAATAATGTGAATTGAATATATTATCGAAATATCGTTCTATTCTCTGTATGTACCTGAAATTTCACTTCCTTAGTTAACCAATTTCCGAGAATAGTTCGTTTTCAGAGGAAGTCGGACGCAAGGAATTAATTGCCAAGATATGAAGTAGAGAACAATTTACTTCCTGGAGTGTACGGCTGGAGTGAAAATAATGAAGGTTGCCAGTTTTTAGGATGAAGAATGTTGTCCTTGCTGAGCTTCTGATGTATAGCTTATTTGAAATCGATCCATGCAATAAAAATATTAAGAATGCCCGCCATATTTTGTTTTATTTCATATAGGTAGTATAATGTTGCGGTATGGGGTAAGGTTTTGTTTTCCTGTTATATAACAGATATTCAGTGACCAATTTCACTTTAAAAGCATTATTCCAGCCTGCTGCTTTCAAAAACCTACAAGATTCCAGCCTTAGTAGTCGTAATTTGTCTGTAACGCATATTCTATCATCTTAACTAAATCTTCGGTGGAATAATACGTCATATTTAACACCATTTTTCCCCCGACCGAAGGGGTAGGTATTCCAATTTCAATGATGTGCTACTGATTGACTTTAAAGCGTGAACTAAAATGTAGGCTACAAGCGGTAGCCTTTCTTAATGGTTTAAAAATATATATAGTCCGCAGTTAATTTAGAACATGCGAAAAAATCTTATGAGATCTTTAATGTTCGCACAACTGATGTTTTCGTGTTTTAATAACTTCCTTTCGTCAGATTTTTTTCTCAACGCCCTGATCATTATAGTAAGCCAAACCAACGAAAACTGGATAAGAGCAGCCAATAGTTTCTAATCGTTAAGTACAGGCTCGATTGCTTTGAATTTATTGCAGCTGAAATCGCTCTAAGATCCTAATTGTTTGTTTTTTAAAATAACCTGAAATGAATACTTCCCGAATGCAGGAAGAGTTCAGCCTTTTAAAGATTTCGATAAATGAGCTATTTAAAATCACATATTTACATCTTGTTCCATATACTTATTTATATACTTGTATACAGCGTCCAAGTCTCGCCCATCAGAGGGCGTTGTTCTCATCTCAATGCAGGTGAAACGTGGCTCGCCCAAGGACGCTGCGTAATTAATTTTTTTGCTTGCATGTTAAGCAAGAATATAAAAGGCCCGCATCTCGTTAAATCTGGTCTCAGAAATGAGAAATTATTTTTACGGTGTGTCTGATATCCCATGTAAAATTACGTTTGTGACTGCTCTGATTGAGATACATTATTCTATAGGGACCATATAAAAAATTACAGTCTTACCACAAAATGTGTCTTAATGGAATTCTAAGTGTTGAAAAATGGCATTTCATCTGTTCAAGGACTATCTATTTTCTGGTATTCTATTCGTTTTTACAAGGTCCCAGCTATTGTAGGGAATTAATTTTAGCTACATATCCATTGGATAAAAATGGACAAGTAAAATAATAAATATACGCAAGTTTAACTTTCTAAATACTTCTGAAAGCGGAAATATTGGAAGTCGTATTATTTAGTGCTAAGGCAGATTTGGATTTCGAAAATCGACATTCCGAAAGGTGAGCCGTAGTCAGGGGCGAGAACTGTAGTACCATACGTCTGATTAATAAGTGTAAATTAGGGTTAATTATCATAAAATTAGAAATTTACGTGATTATATGGCAAACATTCAGAGACTTGTGGAGAAAAAATGGAAATATTAAAATCATTTTGTAAAAACTGAAGGAAGGTTGAAGTTTTTGTGCTTTTAATGAACTTTTATTTTTGTTGTCATTAATAAATTATTTGCATTTTCTGGTAGGTTTGAAATAATAAAAGGACAAAATAACCATAGCTACACTTCTAAGCTTCTAATCATCTAACACGGAAAAACATGACACAGTACACTACAATTAACCCATCTTCAACACACATACTTTCGGCCTTCCTTAATGCCGTCCTATATTCCCGTCGTATTATTTTCCTCTCATTACCTCGCTCTACATTCTCCACTCAATCCCAGTCTTCCTTGATTCCATCGGCAATCTGAAAACTCAGCATCTAATTTTCTTGACTTCTTCGGATTTCTTTCTATTGGCAACGATCACTCCCACCTACAATTTCTGGTAATTTTTTTTATTATATCCATCATGACATTTTATTTTTTACATTATAAATCGCAAACACTGCACATAATCATCTAATCGTCTTGCATCAAAGGACACGTTCAAGAGTTTTACCAACGATAAGGAATAGTATAGTTTTTATGACTCTCTTTAGAATAAAAACTCTTTCCATAAAGTCTTTTCTTTTTATTAAAAAATATTTCATCCAACGCTAAATTACTTTATTTTTCGACTTTTTGCCCCTTTCTATCCAAAATACTTACTAAATAGATGTTTTCTTCTTTTGGCCTTATTTGATAACATCCTATACTCGACGATGAGATAGAAAGGGCATTAAGGGAGTTGGCCGTGGGGGTGGATAACTTCCAGCGGAACTACTGAAAGGCTTAGGAAAATGTGGGAGGAAGAGGCTATATGGGCTGATTCGTAGTATCTTTGAGAAAGGAATCTGGCCGGAAGACTTTGTGAGGTCAGTTTTAGTTCCTATTCCGAATAAGGTAAAGGCTACATCATGTGAGGACCACAGGACAATAAGTTTGATATCCCACGCAGCCAAAGTTGTTCTCAGGATCAAAAACAAAAGGATAGAGAGTAGGGCAAATGATTACTTAGGGGATGATCAGTTTGGGTTTAGGAAGGGGAGAGGTACGCGTGATGCCATGGCAGTATTGAGACTCAGGTCGATAATTTAAAATGAATAGAAAAGGATAACAAATTACTAATAGGAGAAGAAAATGAAAACTCTAGTTTTCGGAGTTTTTTATGCTGTCAAGGCCTATTTAGGTGGTATATTATTTATTTTTCTCTTTTTGTCGTTATAAAAATTTCTTATAAATACACAAATTTTGTATAAGTATCACTCTAAATTCACAGTTCCAGTCCTTTGATGGTTTATTGCTTATTATGATTACATTGGGCATGCTTATTTCTGCCAGGTATATATTAAATCGAAAGTAGGTCATATACAAAATTTCTTGTTTATAATTCATGCCATTATAATTTATGCCAAAACTCCCATCCAACTTGATTCGGAAGTTTCATTTAAATTAATATTCATGGAAATGGAGCCAACGTTTCATGTGGATTTTTAAGCAATACTATATTTAGGCACAAACTCCGCGAGTGTAGGAATTGAGAGCCACAAGCCGTGCCGTTTCAGTTACCTATGAAATTAAGCAATTAAAATGCCAAGGAAATGAGATTCAAAAAGAGAAGTTTGCCTGGAGTAAATAGTAACATTTTGGAGAAATTTAATTAGGAATTAGGAAGTTGGTAGGATATTGCACACATTGTAGTCGTTGGCATTTTTTCGGAAAATATCCATAGGAACATTCAAATTAAGAGGAGGAAAGAGACACAGGTACCTCCTGCCTTAAGGGAAATCTCGACGAATAATTGACTGGAACTGGCAATAAACAAAGATATAAAGACCTGATTCATGTAAATTAATTTGCATTGTAGAATATTTTGGTTCCGAAACCTGGCATTAGATAATTCAAAATGGCTGATATATCAATAATAATAATTGGAATTGTTTTACCTTTGGGTATTTCCTGTTATTTTTCATGGCATTTTCCGACATTGCTGTCACGGATTGAGTGAGAGAAAAAGGAGTCAATTTCCTATAACTTCGCGATTTACCTACAGATGTATTTGGAGTCTACAGTGATTGCCTATGTGTCATAGTTAAACTGATAACAAGTTGTATTAATTTTGTTGTACAAGTTTTCTATTGTAGCATTCGTGCCATTAATGACGATCCAATATATCCGTAAATAATATTATGATGTTCCCTATTCACTCATAGCAATTTTTCTCCAAAATAAATCTATATCATGGATGTTTTTTAGGTCAATTAGTTGGTCTAACGGTGGAGTCTCCAAATTTCTAGACAATTATTTCAGTGAGATTGAATAGCACTTTTAATGTTTTCATTCGAGTATTTGTCAATAATTTGCTTGATGAAGCCAGTCTTCAATGTGGCTTTAAATACGTTAGAGCTGAGTTCCGCGGAGGAGATCCTAAATTGTTTTTCTAGTACGAGGTCTAAGTTTTGATGCTAACGTGACTCCCAACTCCTCCTCTACTTGGGTAATTTTTCTCATGTACCCTTACTTATCCTATAAAATTTAAACAAGCGATAAAATTGTATTTGAATAGCACTAAAGAAAGATTGAGTTTCTTTTCTCTAGCATAATTATATACATAATGTTTGATTAAATAGGCTGAAAATGGATAAAAAGAAAAGAATAAGAAATCGTTAGGCGTTTTCCCTAGCCTTAAGCAGGGAACAAGGAAGAAGAAATTGCGTAGATATCAGTTCAGAAACTCGAGTAATTAAGCACGTGGAAAAGAATGCATGAAATATTTAAGGCAAAGTCTAAATACTGAAACGGATTCTTCCCCTTGCATCTTGGACATCCTAAAGGAGAAATCCTTGCAAATTTTGAGTGTGCGAATAAGTGTGATTCACCAAGGTCACTGTTTCCGAACGCACCCGAGTAATTGAGTGACTGAGCGTGAGCGTGTGTCCATATCCTTTTTTAAATGCTGTATTCATCTGTAAGAATGACGGGTCCCTTGCATAGGAGAAATCTTTGCAAACCCTGAGCGTGCGAGAAACAAATGATTGCCAAAGGTCACTGTTTTCGAACATACCTGACTGATTGAGTGAATGTGAGCGTGAAAGTGTGTCCTTTATGATTATAGTTTTCATTCTTCCGTGAGATTGATGGGTCTCTGGCATAGGAGAAATCCTTGCAAACCGTAAGTGTGCGTGTGAATGCGATTCACGAGAGTCACTGTTATTCCTTGTTACAGCCTACTGATTGAGTGTTGTGTGTCTCTTTCCTTTTATTAATTTTTGCGTAGCTTGTGTGTCATTTTGGTGCACAAGGGTCACTGTTTCATACACAACCGAGTGGTCGAGTGTGTGATTATTAAATTTCCTCTAGCTTTTCGCCTTCTGTTACCCACTCCCTTAAACAAACCCAGTGCCAATCATGTTTATGGCCAAGGCTATATCGTGTTACACTGTTTTACAACCGTACATATATACGTCCATTTTACGTTTACAACCTAAATGTAATGAATTAGAAGCAACAATTTTTTCATGATATGTCCCGAGTTATATTATAATTCATTGATTGTAAGATTACATAAATCAAGTTTCCCTAATTAGCTTCGAAACAATTTAATAGTTTATACGGCACATACCAATTATAGAGAAAATCAATCCTGACAACTACGGGACTCGGTCAAATCAGCCGAATTTCGTAACTGGCAGGAGGAGAGCCCAGGCTTCCGCGGTCGTCATCTCACGAAACCCTTGCAAAGGAATACTGACATCAGCAGAACAGACTATGAAAAAGATGAAGACCGAATCAGTTAAAATGGGAACTTGGATTTCTAGGACAATGTTGAGCACAGGAAAATTAGAAAAGAAAAAGCGAGAGATGGAAAAAGGAAATGGATATTATAGGCCTATGCGAGGTGAAATGGAAGTATAGCGGGGAATTTACAGATAAATATGCAGCAAGGGGGACAAGAGCCAAGGAGGGGCAGAGAAATGCGAGGCTACCAACAACCAAACGGGACCAACCTTATGTCCCGACCTTACACCAAGGGAGTAGTATTCCCTCTTCTTTCATTGGAAACAGTAGCTTGGTGAACAAAGGTTTGAAGGCGACGAGCAACTCACGACGGCCGTTGTCAACTGGCTCAATTACCAGGCAGCAAACATCTATGCTGAGGTATTAACTAAGCCGGTTCAGCGTTACGGAAAGTGTTTAGATATGAACGGCGATTATGTAGAAAACTGGGGCAGGTTTGTTGGGAACTGAAACTGTCAATAGAAACTCGTTTCAACAAATATGTATTTTTTATGATCAAATGGCCCCTACTTTTCAAATATACCTTGTATTTTCTTCCTCCCTCTCTCCCTGTTAGATAACTTTTGTCCTTCTAATACGGCCTTCAGTATCCCGTTACCTTTCCCCATTTCATCTTCAACTTTTTCGACTGCTCTCAAGACTTCTTTCCGCAACCGTGCCTGACTCTGTTATTCTGCACTTCCTCCAACGTTTTAGGGGATAGGTTGTAGAAGAGACTCCATAGTATCAATCTCGCCCCAAAATGAAGACGACTATCTCTTTATCTAACCTTTCCTCCATACCCACATGTAGATAGAGTTCAATCTATTCTTATCATTTTCCCTGGAAGACAGTAGTTTTTAATAATGCAACGTGTCTCTCCGTATGAAAGTATTTCGTAATATTTTCTGATAGTAAAAGTTTTTTAGAGAAAAGAAAAAAGTAAAGAGACCATTCTGGGAAGTAACGAAATTAACTGTCTTTATCTGTAAGCATTTCTCTTGAAACAGCTCTTGCACAGCAGATCGTTGAAACTACGACACTCGTAATTGAAACAACATTATCTGATTGCGATCGGCCTTGCGCGATTGAACTTTTCGGAAATATTTAAAGTGGTATTCCTGGAAGAGAAAATTTGTATATGATGCGCAGATTGACAGTATTACTCACATATATATTTTCAAACTGCTTTTTCTTTTTTTAATTGGTTTTAGCATTGTTAAAATTGCATAATTACGGTGAATATCTGCCCTAATGCATACTCAAGGTTTATAATTAGGAGTAGCACTCGGATATGGAAAAAAAAATAAATGTTTTCATGGTTTTTTTGTCCCGTGAACTTCGGCAAATAATCAGAAGTTACTGGTGGCCCACCTCGTGGACCTCAGTGGTATCAGAGCCCCCAAATGCTACAATAATCTGTTTAGCCAAGGTTCTTGGACTGAAAAAAATAATTGACATTCGACAATAAGAAACTACTTCGAGCAGTCACGGAAGGATCAAGATTGGGCCACAATCGATAAATTTAACGTAGAAAAATATCGAATAATTTGCAAAAACACCACATGACATAATACCACTAGATCCTCGATGGGTTTTGGAGAGCTCTATGACATCGGATACCCTTTACATTCATTTGCAAACTGGTGTTACTTATACATCCATTAGACTTCGTGGCCTACAAAACGACCGTCCACTCGTTTAAAAGGATGTGCGAAATTTTTAGGTGGTCGTTGGGCTTCAAGTTCCGCCCCACCGTTTCCCGCTCCGGGGCAAAATGTTTTAAAAGCTGTCTGATCTTTCGACATCCTCGTGGAACGAAAAAATTTGGCTTACGTGACGGCGAGCACGCGTGGCGCGACCGATCAGAATTCGCACGGCGTTCCTTCTCTGCGAATTCATTTCTGGCAAGGGCGGCGCGGTCCTCGTGGTCACGAATGACTCGTCCCTCGCACTTCAAAAGGATTCCATCTGAATGCGCTATTCGAACGGTTATTTCCATATCCCACGCATCTATTTCTCGAACTCATCCCCTGTGCTAAAGCTCCTTACATTTCTCTCGTCCCACTCTCCTCTCTCACCTGACATTTCAAAAGCTGTGGCGTACTAGTTGCCATTCCGTCCGTGTGCCAGATTTTTTCGATCGACTGAGCACGAAGACTGTTTACGTGCACCATCTCAAGATTATCTATTTAGACTCCTAAGCTATGCCAATGATGTGTGGTGACTTCTATGAAGGGGGTGGATATAATATTATTGAGGATCTTATCCGCAAGCGAAGCGTGAATTCTTTTAATACGGATGCGAGTGAGCATTGGTTTGTCTGGTTTCTCAGGCAAAAGGAAAGTGGCTTCAAGATAATTTGGAGGGAAAAAATTAGAAGGAAAAATCTTTCAACGGAAAGTTATTCGCAAAAAACTCAATTGCTTCGGTGCTGCATGATTTGTTTCATGTGGTGCACATAGGGGAATGAACAATTAATTAATGGCTTAAAAATTTTTAATTGAAATAAATTGAGCCGTAATGAGTCCGTGAATAAATGCTAAGACAAATGAGCATTTTATTTTGTTTTGTAAATGATGGTGATTGAACAACATGCAATGTTAATTTGAGCTGCAGGCATTGTGTTGGGAATTAGAAAAAGGAAGAATTGTTTAATCATTTTCCATTCATTGGGTATGATATGTTTACTTAGTTTAGGTCATCCAGGTAACTCTTTTGTCATCTATAGCATCGAATAGCAAATCCATATCCTCGTGATTTCATCGGCCCATATGAAAATTTAGCGAAAGTAAAAGCAGCAGCTTTACGTCTTTCATGAGAACGATGACTTGTACCGGGCTATTGCACCATCATTCTATTGAACTCTACCATAGTCTTAATACTCTGATTTCAGTATGGAATCAGTGTGCAGGGTTCGCTTGACTAAATGCTGATGAAAAAATGTACTGCTCAAAACCATAGTAAATCAATATTCCCTGTAACTTGTGGTGGAAATCAAACCAACTCCCTCCTCCTCAAAAAGTTTTTGAAATAGGTGAGTCTTTCTGTAACGTTGGCAGTGTCTGGGTTTTGAAATCTAAAGCTGTTATTGCTCGTACCCTCATATTTGGTAAAAAATGGGCCTTACTGTTGCCTTTCACCCCTCTGGTCAGTTATTCCATGGAGTCTCACATATATAATTATGTATATATATATATATATATATAAATATATATATATACATATATACATATATACTATATATATATATATATATAAACACACACACACATAAATTAAGTGTATATCTGTGATGTAAAAGCACTCATTACTAAGGAGAGCGATATAATACTTAAAACAGCACCACATAACCCAAAAATATGCGTAGAAAACACGTAAAAGGACGCTTTCAGGATAGCGCAGTCTTTCGGCCTTCTTATAGGTCTTTTTTGGGTGAGACTCAAAGGTTTTGGGCGGACGCGAATGCGAGGGCAGGGGGTAGCGCGGGACGTGCAGGGAAACATAAGTTCCACATCGGCCTGCTCGGCTGTTAATTAACCTTCATTTCTGGTTGTTGTCTCGTCTGCTAAAGTAGCACGGAGCCACAACACCTATAAAAAAGTTCCTTTTTCCCAAAAACGCTTTTCAAAGCATGAGGAATTGTAAGCAAAATGTATGCCCTCTCTGCCGCTGCTATAATGCAGTAGGTGATAACGATGTTAAAAGAATGCATTTGTATCATTCGACGTCATTTTATCCCAAGTCCGCCTCGTGGTTTGTGTATTGATTTTTTCCTATTGTGGTCGCCGCAATGTTCGACATGTACCAGAATTGGCCTGATACCTCTGGTCTTAGTCTACACCTCACTTTAATCTCACTCTCCCTCTTTGCAGCCGTTGATTTGTTACTTGGTGGTAACTTATAGACTCAATTTTTGCCATTTATTTGGTAACACACATTTTGCTCTTTCCCATTCCAATATTCTACTATTTTCAGCGTGTGCTCCTCAATAGTAGGAAAGAATATGAACTCAAATTGCATGAATCATGATCGACTTTTGGATTGGCTACCGTGATGATGTATGAGATTAGTTGGTGTTTCGTTGCTCACATTCGTGTCGACTGCTTTCCTTTCTACTAATAGAAAAGTGAGTACCTTTGAGGTTGATTTTAAAACCATTTTATCTGCTGTAATTGGAGCCTAAGGCATACGAGAAAATGTGAACGATGGTAACAGAAAATACATGAGAAACACTTGCTATGGTGACTTTTCTGAAAGCTCTGAGTCATAGATTCGACCTACGGTGAAGAAATAATTGCTAACTCCGTCAGTCATACTGAGAATAGAGCAGATTTTTTTAATTCTGTGGTTAGGCATTATCACGCTCCATAAAAAAGGTCTGTTCAATGAGGAACTTGCGGTACCTTAGCACAAAATAACTTTTACGGTACCTTAGTACAAAATACCTTTTCGAAGTTGTCACCACCTCACAAATGCGTAATCGAAGAGAATTACGTTGTCTTTTTCTTTGAATATCCTTGTGACAAATATCTTTAAGAATCTCTTCGAGTTGCGCTAATACCTTTGTGGATCGAGATGTTGCGGTGGCTAACGTACAGGCTTCCCACCGAGAGAGCCCGGGTTGAAATCCTGGAGACTAGAAATATTTTTCAGTGGTATCCCGATCCCTTTAGGTACTTTCTGGAAAGCACTTTTAGTGAGTATGACGTCCGTCGGATGGGACGTTAAACTGCGGAACTCTTGGCGCCGTTTGACAAGAGTAGGCTGATGCCGACGCCGAATTTCTCTCTTTTTTTCCCATCATTCCCCAATGGCGCAAATGACATTTGCTGTCGGTCACCTCCAATAAAAACTACTGCTTCTCAAATCCAGGAATAGTGAGTATTTTTCAGTGATATCCCAAACCTTATTTAGGGCACTATGCGGAAGTTTGGTATACGTCCGTCGGATGGAACGTCAAACTGTAGACCCCTTAGCACTTATCGTTGAGGGTTTCATAAAGCGTAGCTGAGTTTCCCTCCACTTTACCGCATCCATAAACGTTCTAACCCTAAAAAATAACCTAGCTATACCTGATGATGCAGAAAAACTTCAGTTGTCGGTTACCTCCCCTACTAACTACCAGCAGTGATACTACTATTCGTAAAATGTTTATTTTACTTAATCCACCTGCTTGCCGCTGCCTTCGTTCTGTGATATGAATTAAATGTTCGTCTGCTTGAATTTCAATTGCGTGATGATAATGATTCTAGCATAATGATCCAATAGGCTGAAATTACCACGTAGTGGTGTAGGAAAGGGCATTTATGCACTCATGTTACCTACAGGTATATCCCACCTGTATATCACAATTTAATGATGATAAATCCCTCGAAAAATGAAATAATTGTACGTTCACCTTATTCTGAGAAGATTTCTCGCCAAAAGGACTGTTTTAAATGAAAAGAGAGGAAGAATAACTTTTTATTTATGCGATCCGAATAACGAATATGCTTAGACCTATCTTATGTTTCACTCGCCACAATGTTTATCTCTAAAACATGGAAATACTTGTGTAATCTTAGAAGCAATGCTCATGATGATTTCCTTCATATACAAGTCCAGCTACAATTTCATGAATTTTGAACGAAATAATAAGTAGGTCAGGAATAATTGAACTAGGTTAAAGATGAATCAAGCGTGACCTTAAAATGTGAGTGTGCCGTGTTAGAAGGTTTCTCCGTGAGTTTTCTTCGCTCATAATGAATCTGAATCTAAAAGAATCGCTTAATTATGTAATAATATAGTTAAGTAAGTTAAAATTTCAACCATGCATATAATTTGCCCATTGACTAAGTAGGATTCACATTATAGCTGGCATCGCCAGAATATTGGTTTATTGTCTTCAAGTTTTTGTAAGTTTTCCATGCTCAGGAAGAACTCCGGGTGACGTCAATTATCTTAAGCACTCATATTCAATAAAGGTTATTTCATACTTGCTGACTCGGTTAGCTTGGGGGGGGGGGGGGGGGGCTGGCAGAGAGGGTGACGTGCTTCCGTAAAACACGCGAAGGTCGCTTAATCGAGTCTCCTGTCTCCTTCATGTTGTCGAGTAATGAAGTGGATGTAACAGTGGATAAAAGATTCAGTTTTCTCTATGCCTTTAGTTAATCAGTCACCATTAGCCGACAGCTGGATAAGAAAAGCTTGTATTGTTACTCCAGATCATATAGTGTATAATTACTGAGCATCACCGTATTATATCTCAAGCTATATTGATCTTCACCTCTCCAAATTGGTATATTGTCCTTCCTTCGTTTGTGTATAATATGTTTTTTAATATAACAAACTGTATAAGCCATCATTTTACCAGTTGACCTGCATGATCTACTTTGGGGACTACTGCTGTAGATGGTCTCCCTCAATACGTAATACCTTACATGGTAAATCCTACTATGATTGTTGTAACTTAGGTGAGGAAATAGTTACCATTATCAGTATTTCTAGTTTACCTTTTGGTATTTTCTTTACATTCGTAATATTCTACTCAGAGGTACCGTGTAAGAGATATACGCTAGTTTTCGAGGCTCACATTTTTCGCAAAGTGTATTTAACAAGCAAGAATGACGTTTTACTTATGATATGAAGAATTATCAGTCAGCCACTAATCAGCATACACCCTTAAATTGCTTTTAAAGCCTCGAATGTATTTTTAAAAGAATATTACTTTTAGGTTACAAAATATTTTATTAAAATATCTTATTCATGGAAACTAATCAATATAATTCAGCTTTCTGTGAGAGTGTGAAGGAATAATATTCCGTTTACCACAGCGTGAAATGGTTAAAAAGTATCAACCTCACGAACCTATTTGTGAATAGTGCGCTTGTAAAATGAGATATGCGAATGGATACTAATGATCGGGACGAAATGGAAACGTTGAGTGCTGTAGTATTCGGAGGCTCAGACGGCTGAGGTCGTATCGGATCGTTAACTGGTCATAAAAATATCCGTTACAAGGCGAGTTGCAGCGCAGAACTCGAGTCTGGTATGAGATTCAAGACCGCACTCTCCAGAGATTTTGTATCCCGGTAGGCTTGACCGATCATACCCTTGACGCAGGGGATATCGTTTTTGCGAACGGATTACTATACACGAAAGCGGTGTTTTTTCGGTAGTCTTCCATTTTATAACCCTTGTGTGCCATCTGTAAGATTCCTCAGGGAAGACATAGGTATCCGGTGGTATAGTCATCTGGTGTTTCTAATGCCCCATTTGTTATGAGCATTCATGATCCAAGCGACCAATGTGTGTTGGAGCGCAAACATTTTGCGAGACCCAGATGCTGTAACATGGGGCTCCAAATCCGGTTAGCAGGCCCAACCCAGCACTGAATCGTCCCTCTACCAATGATAATTAATTTTGAATTATCCTTCCTTCCCTCTTCGGTCCCTCCATTTACTAAGCTTCTCTCTCCCGTAAACTCAGTGACCTGGACGTGTGAAGCTAGAAAGAGCGGTAATATCATCATAATTTGTGATATAATTAAGTTTTAATGATCCCTAAAAACCGTTATCTATTCTCGTTTCGTATGATAATCTTCTTTCGTGAAATTATGTCATTCTCCGAATCTTCGTAATTTATACCCAACTTTGTGCCGACGAAATACTATTCTTTTCCCGTTCATCCCACTTGCTACCTTCTTCACATCGTAGCCTTCCCTCAATTTTAAAAACAACATCTCTTATCCATTCTCCATTATTCACCCTTTGCCCATATTGCTTCTCCAATTTACTTTTCCCATTTTTCTCCTTGAATAGAATTAAGTAGCCACCTATACGGTTAGTGTTAAATGGAATAAGGAACCTTATAGTTTCAATCGATCTTATTTTATCGATTTAATTGGGCGACTTATAGTCCCTTCTTCCACATAGACACGACACTGAAGACTATAAGATATACTCAAGCCCTAGGCTGAGGAAAATCTACCTAGGAAGGAATCGAACCCGATACATCTAGGTTGGCAGGCGAGGACGTTACCCCGCCGCCACTGGGGCCGACAATTTCGACCGAATAAAAACGTCTATCTACTTGTATGTATGCCCATCTCCCCACCCCCCGCCACACACCTTTTTGGTGGACCGCGGGGATTTATGTCGATTTCGAGCATCTGAAAATATTGCTTTAATTTAGCTGGTAATACTCCATAGGGAGGGTGAATGAAGGAAAAAACATGATTAAAGGTATAGAACTATGAATATAAAGTAAAGGGTTTAATACCAGCGTGTTACGTTTTAAAAAAGGAAGTTATGTTGCTGCACCCCGAATTGCAAGTTCACTAGAATTAAAACTCGTCTAGTTGAATTGAAGCTATTCCTTTGTGAGAACGTAGAGGCTAAGCGTTTATTGATATTTAGAGTACTCACTGACCGAGCACCGTCACCACTCCCCATCGAATTAAGATCTTTAAACTCTTGCGTGTTAAGGCCCCATCACAGTAGGGACAATATGGGGCAGATTGCCTATTTTGCTTATAAAGCATATGCTCAGCGGCGTGGTGGATAATGAGTAAATTTTGATGTCCAAACCAGAGTCCCGGTTTTTATTCCAGGTGATAAATGTAAACAATTCCAACTACAAGTAGTCCGTGAATTTTTCTCGGTTTCAAAATATTTTGAAAACCTAACTGGGCATAAGAAAAAATGTGCCAGAAAAACACCAATAAGATTTAATGGATGAATAATTAATGGAAATATATTTACATTACAAACTAATTATTATAGCCCAGTGAAAGATTCATGGCATATGCCATATAATGTCCATGATAACATATAGATGGTATTCCGATGGTACTTGATATATCATGGAAAGAAGGCACACCGAATTTTTTTTTGTTGCTTTCAAAGCTGGCTTTATTTTGAAGTGTTGTCAGACAGTTTTATAATTTTCTCTGCCAAAATATCAAACTTTTTAGATAAAATAAATGCTAGCATGAGCACGGAGGAAAAGAAAAAAATATTTTTTGGGAAGAGCTGTGAATCAATCGTACTTAATCCAATACACTGGATATGAACTTCGGTACAAATAACTCATTTGGGTAGGGTTTTGTGTTCGGATGACAGTATAACTGAAACATTTATTTTTACCTGCTGGACACTTCTGGTACCCAATATGACACCCTTTCCTGTCTCCTGATGATACTGATTAGCAATTATTCATTTCTATCCGGGAATTCCAACGGTTGAACAATTACCATAGTTAATAAAACACACATATGTTCATAGAAATTTCTAGCCCGTGAATTACTTTTTAGGCAATGATTATCTCACTGGCTAATATTTGTGGAAATTAAGTTCAGCGTAATCTAAACCATTGAATTCAGTATTTGCTGATCAATGCGTACCGCAGAAATTGGCTTAGGATATTCCGAAACAATAATTCAATGATTATCTCTCAATTATACAATTTATATGAGTTACAAGGAAGGATAATGTTGTACAGTAATGAAAAGATATGGCAAATATATGTTACAAATGCAAACTATGCCAGTTTTATTTCATATTCGTGTCTCCATTCCTAAACGCCGAGGTTTGAAATAGAGTACGGAAAGTGGAAGTCACTGGGGTAATTCCGGAAAAGGCATAGAAAATGGATGGGGCAAATATTGAAAGTTATTAGGATGCTGAAGGCCGTGATAGAAGTGAGGATGCTGGGTGAGCGGGTTAGAGGAAGGGAGAGAGTAGGCTCTCTAGGCAGCATGAAGGCTCTTATAAGTAGCGAAGAAATGAAGAAATAAGTAGTGTAGGGCAAGGAAAAAAGAAGCAGCAACGATACTTAGAAGTAGATAGTCATTAGGGACCGTCCTAAACCTACCTTTTAATAGGTCAAATGCCTTGAATGAATCACCATCTCAATTGGTGGATGTAGCTTTTCCGGACTGTTTGAGAATTTGAATTTGGATTGTTGACTGAACATCAAGGAAATTCCAACACTATCCGTTCTATCTTGCTGACCTGTTTATCCTTTACCAATTAGTTAATTATTTTGTAATCAATTTTATGCACTAAAATCGTTTGTGATTCTCTAAAACGTAATTTTCAAGGTTAATCTCACCTTACCACTTTAACATGGGTGGATTTAGCGAGTAAAATAAGACCATAATCTTTGGAAAAAGAAGAAATATGCAAAATTCGCATTCGCTTAATTACTCAATAAGCAAAACTTTCGAGAAATATTATAGGTAATACAGAAAAAAGGAGTAAAAGCTGTCATGAAAGGTATATTCTAGTAAAATGAACGTTTTCCTTCAATTCGTTTAAATTTTTGTACATAAAAATGTCTATAAAATTATGTTTTCATGATTGACTCTAAATGTTAGAAAATGCGTAAAGAATGCAGTATCCTATATATTTAAAGCGCTTATTGACTTTATGCTCGTAATGCTCAAGGTAACAATTTTATGAATGTCACAGAAAATGAAATTTCTCACTAGCGTGAGGCGTGATGCTTAAAGCATAACTGTTTTTCGTAATGAACTTAAGTCTTTTGCGAGTTAGATCATGATGTGTTTTAAGAAACATCACAGTTAAGAGTTCATAAGTTCCAAGGTACATAACTTTCAAAATGTTAATCCTTTAACCTCTTTGATCCTAACCCACCGGAAGTTCGAGTGTCTTTTTTCCATGTCTCAAGGAGGAATGAACATTTCTTTCATTTTGCGGTGGTAAATTGAAATTAAGTCCTAATTATGCATTTTTATGGGAAAGGTTTCCTTGAATAAATCGAGGAAGGAAAAAATATTTGATACATTTCTTCTTTCACCCAAGAAATCTTTACGCTAATATGAGAACATTTCCTTTTCCAAATAAAACTGAAAAGTATCATTTACCTGAACAAAAGTCTTGTTAGGTGATATTTCATCGTAAATTATTCGTTCAATGAGAAAAATAAAATAAAACTGTGAATAATAAGGATGAAAAAACTCTTGTCACCCAATAAATTTGAACACCTTAGCCACCATCTGAAATAACTCATCAGTTGCTGAAAACCGTTCGCCAGTCGTCATTCCAGAGCTGATAATCGAAGCATGAAATATATATTCACGTCAGGAATCCTTGCCGAGGTGACTCAATATTCCAGTGACTACAGCGTGAACGACCTTCGCATTTCTGCAAAACTCTGAAAAGGCCTCGCGGCAGAGATGGCAGGCATTATTTTTATATATTTAGTTCAGTACTAATCCGAAAACAGTTTCACTATTAAAGAAATAATGTCGCTAGCAATGAAAGAAGAAAATGCCATTTAGTGACCGAGTAGATGTTGTCAAAAAGGCTTTGTAGTCGTTAGCAAAGAGTGAAATCATGTTCATTTAGAAGCGATTTACTAAAATGCATGATATGAGTCCACTTTTATAGGATTGTTATACTTGGCCATTGGGAAGAACGAGCGATAAAGATAGAATGGAGCTGATGATAATGTAGAGCTAGCGGAGAATACGATAATGTGATGATAGTTAAATTATGCAGAGTGACAAATGAAGTGCTTTGAAGATGGAGTGAAAAGTGACGCTTATGGAAGACACTGGCAAGAACAATAGTGAAACTATAAAGAGGGAAAATAAAATTTACAGATTCATGTGTCATGTAGTGGAACCGTTCCATTATAACAGAGACTTATGCAATTTTCCACTTAATAATTATTAAATGGAAAATTGCAAGAGTTTTGTCTCTTTTATTGTTAATAGAGCAATTAATTGGACATATCTTGAGGCATGTTAATTCACTGAATACCATAATTGGAGGAGATATAGAGGGGAAGAATGACAAACGAAGGCAAAGAACTAGCTACTAAAGGAGGCGATGGGCAATGTTGGCGAAAGTTACCGGGAGGAAAAGAAGAGGTCGTAAGGGAACAGAATTATATAAGGAGTTGCCGCAAAACAATTATTGAATTTACGTAACTGACGATGATGAATCCGAAAACAGCCAATTTTTAGACTATATCTTGGATTACGAATGGAAAAGAACAGCATTCACGATCAAAAACAAGCCTAGGAGGAGGAGAATTTACCTAATCAGGAATCAAACCCGTGGTTTCTCGATTTATTGGCCACGACCCCTAGAGACTACAATATTGATGATGCAATACGACTCAGTTTATCCAATCACCAGAATATTTTAGGAATTGGTGCAGTGTGGCATTAGCTTCCCACCATGACACCCCGATTTCGATTCCAATGAAAGAATTGTTTGTAGATATCTTAATATCTACTTGGTGTGCCGTATGCAGAGCATATCGTCCGTAGAGAAGGGCGTTAAATTATGAGTCCTTTGCAGCCATTCATTAAGAGTAGACTAATGCTGACACCGGGATTCTCTCCACCCTTCCCCATTCCCTGAAAATCCTAATGACCTCCCCTAGTGGCTACTATCAAATTCAGAATATTTTGACTCTCAATAATCTTTAATCGTTCACTTCTCTATGAAAGTTAGTTACAAAATAACAAAACAATTCCAGCTAGCTCTATTGGACGATCTGCAAGAGGAATCTCTCGGTTTTGCCTAAGGCTAGTCCGTTAATCAAAGGCTTTATCGGCGCCTTTCTTTGAGAGTAGGCTGATTTCGCATGTATTTCCATCCTCTTCCCTCCTCTCTAACTTGCCTACTCTCCTTAATTACGAAATGGCGAAAATGACAGTTATGTATTCAACAATAACTTGGCCTATACATATATGTCTTGAAGGTAAAATAGAGAGCAGCCATCAGAGGAGTTTGTAAGGTTATCACTTGTACAAGTATTATCACTTGCTACAAAGGGCTTCAGATTATATCAATTTCAATTTTCGTTGCTCATAATTTATGCAGTGATATCTATCCTTTGAATTCACAATGGGTAAGCAAATTGTATATTTACACATCCTTTACGCAGTCTCCCTTTGGGAAAGATCTTTAAACACCTATCTATACTAGCTTATCGTTATCAGGGTAAAAACAAACTTTACACTTACACAATAAAGATTTAATATTTCATGACCATGGTTTCAATACAGCGCATCATTATCAGGTAATATACATCAAACTTTTTCATTTACATAGACTGGCTCCAAGAAGGGAGTAAGGTAGGGGGAGTAAGGGAGAGGGGGTAAGTTGAGTCCAGGTGCAGCAACCTATTAGTGGGCTAGGGGAGGGGAGGGTATGTATTCGAAGGTTTCTGGCTCAAATTTGTGAAAGTTTATGTTAATTAAATGATCATTGAATGAAGAACACAATGTAACACTCCACCGTTCTTAGAAATAGCGGTGGAAAAAAAACACATTGTGTTCTACATTTAATTAGGGGGACTTTTGTTCTACAATGGTTTGACTTGTATTAGGGGACGATCGACGATCATCACTGCTTTGGTGGGGGTGGGTTGGAGGTGGGGTTGGTGCGGAAAGACATTGGAATATTTTAAGAATATTAGGAGGGGGGAACGGGAGAGGTATATTGCTTAATTAAAACCTGTCAGACTGAAGGGATTGCCAAATCTAGTTTTTTGTTTTCCGCCACTATTTCTAAGAGCGGTGGAGTGTTACACTGAGTTCTTATTTTAATGTTCATTTAATTAAAATAAACTTTCACGAATTTGAGCCAGAAACCTTACAATACATATCCTCCCCCTCCCCTAGCCCACTAATAGGTTGCTGCACCTGCACTCAACTTTACCCCCTCTCCCTCACTTCCCCTACCTTACTCCCCTCTTGGAGCCACTCTATATAAGTTGAACATTTTTTATGTATGTTACCTGATATTGATACATTACATTGAATCATGGTCGTGAAATATTAAATCTTGATTATGGAAATCTTAAGTTTCTTTTTACCCTCATAATGAAGGAATTCCACAAAGTTAAACCTGAAACTGTTATGTTTAGCATATCCTTGTTTTCTTATTAAAAAATCGCCCATTGTTGCAAATATGCTGCTTTATTGAAGTCTTAATATTCCTTCTCTTGATATTTTTTCTGCTAAAGGCCCTCATGTATATAGCTCCTCAATTTTCTAGGGCCAAATGTGAATAATTATAATATTTATTTGCTAGTTTTCATGCCCTCATACCGTCAGTTATTTTATCTTACCATTACTGCTACTATTAGATAATGGCACATATCAAAAATATGAAACAAATGAATTGTGTGATTAGTGTCGCAATCCACAGTTTTGAATTTTTTTCTATGAATGACCACGGTTAATCGTACTCATGATCTAGAGACCTTGGACTGGACATTCAGGAGGAAATGATAGCTTGTGCCAATTAGGTGACTTATATTTCCTTGAAACCGTGACGTTTATTATATCCTCATTAAATAATACCTTAATTTTAATTTATTTCATGACATTCCCTCTTTTTCAGAGGCCGTCCTAAATCATGCCTTGCCTTTTTAGTCGAAATGTGTCGGCTGCCCGTCGCAATTAACATGATGGATCATGGATCAGTCTGGTTAGAAGGGTAGTCGGTAAGTTGAGTGTCACCATTGAACGGCGCCTTCCCTCATTTAATAATGAAATAGTGTAGCTATGAATGCTTTCCTTCTGAAAGATCTACACATTGAGCTCCTTCCATAATGTAATGCATGGCGGAAACTTTTCGCTTACTTAGCATAAAACATTGATATTACTGCTGGAATAGAGTCATCGTCCTGGGATGTAGTTGGCAAATTCAGCTCTGAATAAAACATTACTGCCTATCAACCCTGGAAAAACGTAGTAAGAAATCCCTGCGTTGACAATATAACATATTCAACGAATTTAATTCTTCACTGATTCTGTAATTATTCATTAGTTCGTAGTTCTATCAACCCTAAGGTAAAAATGGCTAATATTTATTTCCTACTCTTCCTTCGTGAAGTTCAAATAATTTTCTGAATCATTCAGACATTAAATCGTTCATGTACGGTTTGAGATCGATGGTAATGTCTAAACCTCGATGAAAAAAGCGGGAAACGTGTGAACTCGCGCGGATATCTTATACGTAAACATTTTTTTAGGAATAACCTCTACCATTTAAATGAAAAAAATATTATAATTAAAAAATTATCTTAAAGCTCCGCACTTGGAGTTTTCTCTCACGATCACATCAGATTCCGCGATCTTGTTGACAATTTTTCAATGAACACCTACTTTTTGCCGATACAGTGCTGAAATGCACGAAAAGTGGCATTACGAATATCAAGATTGCGCCAAAAAAAGGAATCATTCGACACAATCTTTCAGAACGATCCAAGAAATAGATGCTCAAACTGATGACCGAATTACTACCAAATGAATTTCAGACGTACTGAAAAATAGAATCCTCCGAAATTAAGATGGTGAACCAGTTAGACGAATTTGGTTGCCCATTCTCTTTCGCCCTTCTCCTTAATAACCAATAAGTCATTTCTCTAAATATGATTTCAGAATAAGTACAACTTATATATATATATATATATATATATATATATATATATATATATATATATATATATATATATATATATATAAGTTGTATATATATATATATATATATATATATATATTAATATATATATATATGTATATATATATTAATATATATATATATATTAATCTTTTGCAGTCACGAAGGTATTGCTTTCATCATACCGAATGAAGTACTTTTTATGCTCTAGTGTGCCACGCTCCAAATTTTCCACTCAATGAAAGAAATAAGACAAATGTATGTATTGTTACGTACGATACTGGAATTAATACCGATACGGCTGACAAATATTGAACAAAAAATTATATTATTTTCGTAATATTTTTATGCATCAAAGCAAGCCAGTAATCACGCAGTGGGAAAAATAAGAGTCAAACAAATATCGGTTGATGATATTGTATCTCTGCATATAAACCATAAGTATTTAGCAAAAAATCAATTGTAAAAATGACCATCACATTTAATTTAAAGATGAGGCCACATGTTATAGATAACATAAATGGTAATATTATTGGTATTCTGCCGGTCAAGATGAGTTTTGGGTGGATATAATCTATACAGCGAACTGGAATTGATTTTACATGCTTCTCCCAGCAAAACACAACCTGATATCCGAAATTACAATATGCCCCTCTTCAGTTGGGAATACTTCCTTCCTCCCTTCATTCTGTCCAACATGTGAATCGTATTTCTACCACTTCTTTATTTGCCTGTTGAAAGAAAAATACTTTCATTGCGGCACCTCTACATACATCTACCGCACCTCTACATCCTTCGGACAGAAGAGTCTTAGGAAACAAATGGTGTCTCATGAAATTGAAGTGGCATTGATGCGCTTCGTCTCTCGACTGCATATAGCAATCTCAAATTCAATTATTTTTTGGATTCTGCTTGAAATCCAGTATAACTACTTTTTTTTAATATGAAAAACTTGACCAGCGGCAGGAGGAACGTATGCTGTGCTCCATATGACTATGGCATAAAGAAAAGTCGATACCGACATCTGATAAACTGGGGCGAGAGGAGAGGGAGATTGTTTTTTTTTCCAAAACGTTTACCTTGTCCTTAATATATAATGTAATAACTGCCTGTTTATCTGAATACAATTTAATTCTGAGCGCCCAGGAAGGTATTGGAGGAATATCGACGGCAACAACTCAATGGGAAAATCTCAATGTACAGGACAAAAGAAATAACTTCGTAACATCATGCAACGATGTAAACCCTGGATCATCCAAAACCCTGTCAGTATTTCCAGAAGTTTTGCTCTGCCTATAAACGTTTTGAAACTGGGGAGCAACGATGCTCAGAATGCATTTTGTAACCTCATTACTGGTCTGCTAAAATATAATTCTCATTTCAAGTATTTTCGGCCGTAATAATCTGTATTTAAGTAATACCTTGTTTGAAGACACTCTGATATGGTGATTGAAGTGGAAGAAATAGCTATCTTCCAGAAAATATTTACACACCGAAGGGAATTTGAAGCTGCAGCCTACCTTTGGATTCAAATTCGAGCTCACTGTTGCTGCTAGAACTTTCTGCTCGAGTCAAGGAAATCACAGCCTTAAGCTGTTATCCAATGTCGATTGAAAACTGGTTGACAAACATCTATTTTTCCGTGCGATTAATTTGTTTGCACTAGTTTGATATGCGAGTAATATAGTTAGCTTTTATTTTATGATCCAATCAAGGGGCGCCTAATATTACTGTGAGTCAAGATCTGAGCTACTACCCAAGTGACGCCGCTGGTCACCCTCCGCTTTACCAGATCTCTGTGATTTTTCGGATACCAGATCTGCCTGGGAAACTTCATGCGACACAGAGAATAGGAAATGGCCCCCTTACAAATCTAATGTGTGACTTCTACACGCCATATAGGACATAGACAATCTCTACCCTCACTCATCAAACCAATCTTCGCGTTGATTACATACTTTGGCTTTCGAAATCGTTGGAAGAAGGAAACATATTAAAGGCATTGAATAGGTCGAGAAATTAAGAAATTAGCTAGAAAAAATTCAAAGCATATTGAAAAACTGATGGGAGTGACGTGGAGAGGAAAGAAATGGAATATTTGGAAAATAGCATTTAGATGTGTGATAGCGGTGAGAGAGAGAGAGAGAGTGTTAAGTAATCAGTGAAGATGGAAAAATGGAACAGGTGTTTTGGACGGCAATGGGCGTGGAGTTAAAAACTCTAAAGAGACAGAGACGGAAATATTGCCAGACACAAGGTGTTTTATTCCCCGAAGAGGCAATGGAAAATTATCACACATCGTTTCGGGCGATGTGTGATAATTTTCAGAGACCCTCCAAAAACATGCCTCAATATGGTGCGTCGGAATATCTATAATGATGAATGAATATTCAATGTAATAATTTTACGAGGCAATATGTCGACGGAAAAGTCTGGGAGAAAGTCCCTCCCGCGAAGGACTATTCGCCTCTGCAACCACATCGGCTGCTAGAAGAGGGGGAAGAGATCAGAGCATCACGACCTCGTGCGTGCCGGTACATTAAGGCGGAGGGTAGTTCACACTTCACGGTGCGTCCGGCTCGCTCACGCGGCGTAACAAGCAGCAATTAAACGTAGGCGGGCTGAAAACGCCATCCCTGGCCGAACCTGACGTCGAAGATGAAGACGGAGAGATAAAGGGAGTGAAGCAAGTGGGCTCAGAAGCGACGTGAGACTCCGGGCCGTCGTAGGATTATCTGCCTCTCATTTCCTCCCTTCGCACCTCTCGTCCTCTCTCTCTTGAAGTCGCGCGATTAATTCGAAGCGATTTGTTTCCGTGAGCCTACTCCCTCACCTGAGCACGCCACCGTCGCTGCCACCCGGGTAATCTTCTAGGACTGCGTTCTTAGGAAACAGCAAACAGGGTCGTAATTTCCCGTTCAATTTGTCTATCCAATGATATCTTATGGGTCGCGGACGCGGCGGCACGTGGTCTCTTGAAACTCGAGAGAGGAGAGCTCCGATAAATTGCCGACGCCTTTCACTGCGTTTGCGTGTATGTACACAGCTCCATTATTCTCGTTGCATGAAGGCTTCTTGACTTTAAGAAAAAAATCTAAGATTACTCACTTTACTAGGTTGACTTATAAGAAATAAATAAATTTGCGAGTGTATTCTTCTTCTCCTCGATATTCAAGGATTGAGTGAATATTCTTTGTCGGATGGCGGCGGCACGTTCTATTCAGTCGTGAAGGGCTCAAAGATCTGATTGGAGGAGTATATGAATCACGCAAGATTTATGGGCAATAAGCCTTGTGTCATTTTGAATTCAGTACGCCCAATGATCTCTCCACTCAGATCATATTTTATCGTCACTCATCCTATGCACAGGATCAACGTAAAATATTACGAGCAAACAGAAGCAAAGTCTGTAGAGCCCGCGACCTATTACATAATTTTCCTTTGATTTTGTACCTAATTAGTTAGCCTTTTTGGCGTTAGCAAGCTATTATTGTCATTATTTTATTCTTTTATTATATTAAAATCAGCTATTTTAAACGTGATTTAGTGGAAAATAAATCATAAAAGAAATTCAAAGTGAGATTCATGGCGGCTATGTTCATACTTCTTGCGGTCGTTCTATGTACAATTGCCATATTTTAGTAAGCCAATCACCCAAAATTTTTCAACCATTGCGTAGCAAATTAGATAATCTCAGATGAAATTTAGAGTTGTAGAACATTAACCTGAATAAATAGAACTGTTAATCTATTTTGGAAGTACACAAATTAAAAGAAGACCTGCGTTAGGTAAAGAGGTGAGCATGGAAAGCAAAACAAACAAAGATGTTCACTTTTGGGAGAAATTAGAAGTCTAAATATTGGATTCAGGATGAAGTGGGAGTCAATGAGATGTTGAAGTTGATAGTAAAGGGACACCAAGAAAGAGGGAGGAAAAGAATATGCATCTTGGATGGAAATAACGAAGGAAAAAAGAATGCAGAGCTAAATATTGAGTTATTATAATGCATGATACGTATTACGTATGCAGTGAGACATTGAAGTATAGTATGGCATTTAAGCATATTTTCTTTAGGTTACCAACTGGATATTTACGCAGTTTCCTTCTCCTCTACTTACTCACCCAGCACTTGCACGATTATTCCCACACAATTCTTTCCTCTCTCTCATCATTTTATTCCCTAGAATGTATTTATAAATTCCCATGCATACATTCTTTTAACTTGAAAATAACATGAAGCTTTGAAACGTGTGGTGTACTTTAAATCAAATTACATTTTGGAGAGTATAAATGCTTCTTCAGTGTAAATAAAGTATTACCATACGCTAATATAAACCTATTTTGCGAATTTTCCAACTGTTCAGAATTAATAGCGGGAAAAATGTACAATCCATATTGTTAAGAACAAACAACTACAAAAGAGATGTAGACGCCGAATGAAAGAAAATATTTTGATTATGAATTCGTTGATCCGACGGAAGGTAAGCATAGATCGACACGCCAGCGACCCCTCGTGTATCAATGCATGGCAAGCTGTGTATGCCCGCTCTAAGTAACCGATGATGCAAGATCAAGGTGGTTCCTTAGCAGCTCTTCAAGAATAGCAATCAAACACAGCTGCGGGACGTGGCGCGGGTTGAAGAGACGCGATCATAATTAGTGAGTAGCCCTCCCGGAAATCGTGCAAAAATTTATAAGTTTTCCTTAAGTGTATGGAGAACCGTGTTTTCTTATTATTTCTATTAATACAGGGTGCGGCAACATAACTTTCTAATTTGAAAGCGTTTTGCGTGTGATTAAAGGAAGTTATGTTCCTGCACCCTTTAATGAACACTGAAATATTGTGAGATGTAGTTTGATTACGCAAATGGGATCCCGATTTGTAATTCTTTATTTCCCCTTAGGCTTTCTCCATAATTGTTTTATTTTAATAGTCTCCAATGTTCGTGTATCACCTTGCTTTAACGAATATGCTTCCGTATTCCAGTCTTTTCTTAACGTCCTTATACAACGTTCCCGTCATCAAAGCCCTCCAACCTGTGGAAGGAGCTTCGCCTAGAGCAATTCTCCTTCCTATGTCCCTACTAATATGACCGGGTGGCTCCAAAATATTTTTAAGATATGTAAACTGTTCCCCGTGGTTTAGTTTTTACCCTCCTATTTTAGAGGTTAACTTACCCCTCCTCTTTCTCGGAAAAAACATAACCTTTGTTTTTTCACCAGTGATTCTCGCCCCATGCCTTGAACAATGACTTTCTGATTCGCTTAGTAATGCTTGAATGACTAGCATTCCAAAGCTTGCTCATTCGCAAAACTAATAAGTTTTTGAAATTCCATTTCTTTTCTATCTCCAGTTCTTACCATGACTCTTTGACCATTCATGCCCCATACACGCTGAAAAGCAAGGATGATAACGGACAATCCTGTCTGACTCCTAGCACTGGCCATCCAGACCCTCCATCCGCCACTCGCCCGTGATCAGTCTGAGACATGTACAGGTTACGGATTAGCCTCTTGTCCCTCCAATCAATTCCTATTTTTGTCATAAACTCTACACAATTAACCCTCTTTATATACCTTCTAGATTACTGTGAAAACTGCACTCTATGTTCCTCTTTATAGGCGGTCTCGTTACTACTATGACGTCATAGGTGCTTATTCCCTTTCTGTGCTAAAACTGATCATTTCCTAGGTAATTATTTTTTCCCATGAAGGATATCAGGTTTTCCCGGCGTATGGTATTCAAGAAGTTCTCTTCAGGGTGAAGTCACTTCACCCTGAAGACGATGGCAGAGTCAGCCTTCGAAACGTCGGTGTACTGCAACCTGACCCGGTGGGAAACCCGAGAGAACTTCTTGAATTTTTTCCCATTTTTTTCCTCTCATTGTTGATCCTAAGTACCACTACGTACGGTCACGTCCGTCAAGAGAAATACCTGGCATTGTTTTAATGGGATGGTCAGAGCCAGTTCTAGTTATGATCGAAGAGTTGCTAATAATATCCGGAGGTATTTTGACCAAACCAAACCGTCCCTACTTTCTATTTGCTCCGTCATTTTGAGGTAGCACCACAGGTGAACAAGCCTGGGAGTTCCATTAATGTAGTTCTAAATGCATTTAATCTACAATATAGGTATAAAACTGGAACCTTAAGTAGTCATCAGTGACGGAAAACTAGAAACAATTTAGACGCTAATAAAAAACATCGTTTTCGAAAGAAAAAATGCCTTATCAAACAAGTTTGAGTCATTTTATAGATATTCACTTTCTATTAATATCGGAGAACTCTTAGAAGCTCTGATTTTTACTTCCTCTCACGATCGCGCAAACTTAAGATTGCCAGTGTTTTGGAATTTAAGTTCTGCATGAAAATGGAGTCTGCATCCAAATCCTCGCTTAAAGAACTTATCTTTTTGATAAAAAACTACTCTTCTAATTATCATTACAGCTTCCTACCAACTTTAAAACTACTCCTCGGGTATGGTGTTCAATTCAAAGTACTACTATTAAGGAAATAAAAAATACATGCAAAAAAAAAAACAAATACATACAAGATATTTGTGTAACACCAATTAAGGTAAAATTACTTAAATATTCGATATATCCAACGTTTTGTGAAGGTAGTGTGTGGAGCGGGAATATCACCCCAATAGGATTTTCATGTCAATAAGAATGGTGATGTTGGTCGCGTTAGTCCAGGGGGTAGAGCGTTGGACTGCTGACCGGAGGGGTCCGGGTTCGATTCCCGGGTAATGCACTCTGGGCACCAGCTGCTCCACCCAAGCTATATGATTTTTCGGGCACCAGATCTTCCTGAGAAACCATAACCGGCACAGGAAAAGGAACTGGCCCCCCTACCCTGATGTGTGAATTACACACGCCGTCGGGCTTAGTACTAGGTGACTCTGCCATCACCTACCTAACTGACCTTCGGGTTGATTACTGTGTTTATGGTTTAACAATGGTGATATGCATGTAATCAAATAACGAAAACTTTTATCGTAATTTCAAATTGATATTTGATTTTTAGTTTGCGTCGGCTTGCATCCTAATCTTGGTTTTGCTGTGATCGAGGATCGTGCGAGGGAAGAACTACCTAAAAGTCTGGCATTGCTCAGTTTATTCTCCTTATTTTATTTTTCTGTTGATATAATATGGGGTCAATATTAACTCTAGAGATTTGGTCCCATCTTAAAGGTATGTCCCTCGTGCTCTTTTCGCTTTTCTAGGAACTCTCACCTATGTGTCTTCAATAATCCTCACGCTTAATTTTTTCTGTAACTATTGTCTGAAAATCTGATACATCTCCTCGGAAGTTATCTGATTCCATAATTAAAACTTTCTCCGGAGAAGTCAACCAATCTTTTGATTAAGGTGGTTCTCTTGAAAAAATAATGGGCCAACTTAATTATTTATCATTGAGAGAACATAAACTGTGAATCTAAGTTAACTTTCTGGGAGATTTACAGGATATCTCAAATTATATTCAGGATTATAATGCATATTGCTTTGAGAGAAACTGGTTTTGGTTCTGGTGAGTATTCAGAGATAGAAACGGTTCGCAAATGACGGATCACACATTTATTTTCGTAGATATTAGTATTGGTATTTTGGCATTTAATATATTTAGTAATGGAATATTGAACCATGCACAGGAAATCTCCCAACGAACTACAATCTTGGCTTGGTGGATGTATTGGCATGTTTTAAACACTTCTAGGATTGTGCTGTAGAGAGCATTGACAATTGCCCCAATACTCATCCTAATTTCTTTATCTACGCCCCCTAAGCAAGCCACCCCCGGCATAAGCCCTCTTGGTGGCTTGTTGGGTATTTTGTGGATGTAGATAGATGAAAAAGTCTTGGAAACAGAGGCGTCTTACGCTAGTGGGGGAGTTTTAAGTGTTAAAGTCAAGTTAAAAACACTATTGGGGAAGGAAAAGGGGAATCGCTTCAATTATTTATCACAAGACATTATGATTTCGAGGAAAATGTGAAAATGAGTCCTAGTTACTGCGAGAATCGGTCCATTGGGTCGGGTTTCATGTTGGTATCAGGAAAGGCAAGACGACCGAATACCTCCAAGGTCGTCTTCACGAAAAATTCATGTACAACCGTGTTGGCATTAGTAACGAATATAGAGACAGATGAAGAGCACAACTGCCATAATCGGGATATGAATATTTTAGAATTGGGAAATTGAAATAATTAATAAGGCGATTAATAAGTCAGAGTTGATGATTATTTGAGGGGTAGTTTTGTAGAAATAGGCAGAATAGGTAAAGAGAAACAGTATTGACAACCATTAGAATTAAGCAAATATATAGGAAGAATTAGTAGGTGAGTAAAAGACAACTATTATCACCGCTGGGATAAATCAATGTGATTTATAAATAAAACAACATATAGACATCATTGTATACGTAAAGGTGATTATTTAGATAATTTTATGATGTAGTAGAAATTTAAGAACGGTATAATCATTTTGCACACTTTTTAGGAAGTGGTTGAGGAGTCAGATAATAGTTTACTGCTTATTGAGTGTAATGTGCATTAGTTATGATAAAAAATGGAATATGGATGAGAAAGTGGAACATAGAAGTTTTAGCTAGAGCAAAAAGGAAGGAGTACCATGAAGTCGCTGATAACATCCTAAATGAGGGCAAGGAACTTGGTGAAGGGAGAGAAAGGTGAGAATTCTTTAAGACAGGGAAGCTAGTGAAAGGGAAAATGGAGAGCGTGAGCATAAAATTAGGAAAGTAATAGAGGATACAGATTAGGAACATATGGCTCCCGGAAGGCATGGTTAGATATGAAATATAGATGAGAGAAGGAAATAGAACTTCGCGAGCAGAAAGGACTAATAAGATATGGCGAGAAACTAATTGGTTGAAAGAAACGAGGTGGAAAGGTGACATGGAAAACTTTACAGAGACGCGATGAAATGGATGCACTATATAGGGGGATAATGGTACTGTTAGGAAGTAATTGCTATGAAGTTAGGAAGTTATTGTTATGACCAACGTAGTAGCTTAACTACTTTGCTAGAAAATTTAGGCTGGGATTCCCTTACACAGCGGCGTTTACAATATAGATGAAACTTATTAAAAACATTTTATGATGGGTCCTTTTCCGATGAAATCAAGAACATAATACGATACGAATATAAGATTGGAGAGATAGCCTGCAAGACTGAGAGGTTTAAAATGTCATTTTTTCCAAGAACTATAAAAAACCAGAATGATTGTAATCGGAAGCTCCCACGGGAGTCAGTTCGACACACAATAAGTATTAACCTACAAGGTAGGGACTGCGCATGGATATATATATATATATATATATATATATATATATATATATATATAAGGAGTATAGATACATGCAAGATGGAAAGAATGCATAATAGAATTGTTAGGCAACATGAATAGGTCAATAAATGTATAAAAAAGAGAGAATATGATGTCGATTAAAATAGCTTTGGGATAGACATAAGTATAAGATTGCGGGGTAGCAAAGACATGAAAGGATATGAAATTGAATAAGAATGTAAGGGTAGATAACATCTCGCTGATTCTATCAACGATTTCGGAAAAAAATGAGGAGGCAAGAGTAAAATCTACAATCACGTAAAAACTGTGGAAAAGTGTGTTGGAGCTACAAATATATACTTGTAAATTTGATTTTATCTGAGGCATAGGTATTGTTTAGAAATATCAAGAGAAGGCTGAAATACAGTGCAAAATGATTAAATAAGAGTTAATGAGTTGTCCTTAGAAATGGAGGGGGGCACGCGAGATGCCATAGCGGTAATGAGGTTAGTGGTACAAAGGCATACACGAGAGATTAATGGATGAATAGGAGAAAACCGAAACCTGTACCTGACCCGCACTGCGCAAGTGTGATTAGAGGGCGGAGAATCACGATGGGCAGTGATAGGCAGGGCCGTTCTCACTCGTCATTTTCATAGTACACTCGGAAGAAATGGCACGTGAGGCATGAAAAGAGCTGGCGGCGGGAATAAAAGTAGGACAGAAAATGATCACGTCAGATTAGCGAATGATCATAGCTAGATGGCCATTTTGTTGAGAGAGCCGATTGGCAACAGGATGGTGAGTTTGGAATGAAAATCAACCAAAAGAAAACGATGTTGAGGTTCTCAAGTAAAAGGAAGACCAAGACCAATAAACATTATTGTTGAGGAACATAAACTAGAACAGTTGGCCCATCAAGATGCGCTCAGAGTACTGCGGGAGGCACCGCGACAGTTACCATGTGGAGTCATCCGCTGATTTGCAGTAATTTCACATTGTAAAAATCATTCGTCTTGACCGGGACTGAAAACCCGATTCCTCAATATCCGGATGATTGATTAAACAAAATAAGCTACTGAGACTTGGTAGATGGTTTGGTAGCTTAAATGCAGGTAGTTAACATTCGGCAGGAAATTGAGGGATCCGGGTTCGAGTCCCAAAAAAGATAAGTAAATTTTACCATGTGAAATTACTATACATTAGGAAGTGTTTCTGACGAAGGTGGGTTTTAAAGGAAAGTAAGAATTGAATTAGGTTAAGAAGCTTTTAAAAGAGTGGGGAGTCGATATTATGGACCTTGAGTGAAGAAGTGAAGAAGAAATTGATGGAAATTTTATGATAACCTGTAGAATACTCTTAATCATCAATGCATACTATTACACGAAGTATAGTATAAAAGTGTTTGGGAGAGTAAATTTGTAAAAATCAATGTATTTTATTCAACCAATGATAGTTAATATATTTAGCACAATATTTTTTAGCACTGAAGTGGCAAGAACGGGCACTCCCCTACTGACAACGCTGTCTCTCACTCTACGGGATATTTCCTCCGCCTTCCCAATGACGTCAATTCTCATATCAGCAACCATGGAATTCATCCGTTAAGTAAAAAGCGGAAGTTGCCGTTTTTTTAACTGCTAGGCTACAGGCCGATTTAACATGAACACTCTTCACGCCTATCATTATTTTTTCATTTCTATCAATTATATTCATCGGCGAAACCAAGTTTAAAACATTAAACGTGAATGAGTGCCGGTAGACAGATTCTATCTCTGCTATAATAACTTGCTCCATGGTATTCTGGCCATCATTTTCTCGTTTTTCTTGCTCCATAGGATTCTTCCAACGCAAAATATTCCTCTTTGACTTCCAACTTAGAGTTTGGCCTCTTATGTACCTGTTCACCCTATTGAGTTCATTTTTACCTAAATATTCAAATATTTTCAATTAATAAACACTTGTTTGTATTTTAACCTTTGCTGGAAATACTTTCCCTCAAATATCTTCCAAGTGGTATTTCACAGGATATGGATACGATTTGAAAAGTCTACTTCATTTACATTTATTTTGCGTAAATTTACTACTATGGCTTGTTTAACCACATTAGGCAGGATCGAGACACATATTTAGGAATAAGAGTTTGAGACCAGGCGGAAAATATATCTCGAATAACATGTGGGACATAACCTGTGAAGGTCACTCGGATCTTGTGTTTATATTGACGATGCAACTTGCGTAATTCTTTACTTGTTTGATACAACCTATTCGGGATCCATATTCGGTGAATAAATAAAAGGTACATGTGTATTTTCACTTAGTAACACAATTTTTACAGTACGAGGTATACCGAAGTGCATACTGTTAGATATTGAAAGCTTAGTTTTGCATTGTTTTGGTAATTAATTTACTTTACCTTATTTTTACATTTCGGCATTAGTATGCAATTGAAATGTGCAACTTTTTAAGCTTAGATAATCCAATATTATCATTATCATGAGTTTATCTATGTGAGCAGTGGTTTGTCGCAGCTATCTAAGTTGTGTTTTTGCGTGTAAATTTCTTCATAGTTTCTGGAGTTGGCTTCACTCTTCTCCAGCTACTCGTATTCCAGTCTTGGCCTTCTAATCTATAATTCCTCTCACTAATTTATTCAATTGAGGAATTATAAGTACTTCTCAAGCAGTTTACCTATTGGCTTTGGGCCCAATTTATTTTCCTATTAAATATTCAAGTGTCGTCCATATTTTAAATTTTATCTCTCTGCACATATCCTTCGGATAAACTTTTCATATATTACTGGGTCTATTTATTTCAACGGCTTGACTGAATCGGTCCGTTATGAGTTTGCTGCAAATATTTTTTCAAGGGGCAAATATGCATTCAATTTTACTCATTCTTATAAACACGCTATTTTCACTTCCAGAAATTACTCATTAACTATCTTCTTCTTTCTTCTTATTTGTAGTTATTGAAGTTAGGCAAAAAGAAATAAGTAAGCCAGGGGAAAGTATGAATACAATGGGATTTATACCCAGTTAGCCCTTTATTCGTTGGCTACTAGCGACAATTTTTCTATCGTTTGGGTGGGATAAACCATACTATAATCTATATTTCCAGGAATAAATAAATGCGTCCCTGGAAAAACTTAGGAGCTACTGGAAACTATTAGGGTATAATATGTAAAATTAATCATGATTATTAAATTAGAATTGGTCATTTCCTTACGAATAAATTACACTCCAGTAGTGCGATCCACCACTTTTCAAATTGTTTGAAGAATAGGTTTTCTTCATTGTTTTCTTTAAAATGAAGAAAAAACGCTCGATATTTTAAACGGAATCGGTAGTCGCGCGCATTCATAAACCTTGTTTTGCTTTCACTCATGTAACGCCGCTCTCGCTGCGAGTACCGAATGAGTTCCGACGTATTCGCCCTTAAAGTGTGATCAACGGAGATTGCTTAGGGGGACGCCTGTTAAAAGTGACTTTCCTCAATATCTAATAAGTGTATGGCGAAAAGCAATAAGTCATTTTGAAATGCTGTGCGTTGAAATATGATTTTAATCGAGTATTGAATGGACACCAGTTATGTTCAACGCTTGATCCCTGTACAAGCAATAATCGAGCCAGATAACATTTTAAACCAGAAAAGGTTTTGCGCAAAGTATGAATCTAGGAGGCTGATTACGAGTAATTCGTAACCTAATATTACTTTAAACATGCATGTCAGTGCACATAATTAATTCAAACACATTACGTTGTATTTTATTTGATAATGTTACTGTATGAGATAATACCTTAATTTGCCTCTTGCCTGATGTGCAAATTTGCCTAATATTTTCAATTGCATTCTAAATATCAGAAATGCTTAGCATGTAGAAATGGTAGCATGCTGCTTATACAATAGATTAAGGTAATTATCAATGTATAATTGTTATGATGTATACTTCAAGGTGTAACTTAAATTCAGCCCATCATATCTTTTGCTTCTTTGAAGGAAATCGGCATTATACAATTATGATATTAAACTTTGATACCATATTTTATTTCCGAATGAATAAATATTATATAATCACTAGTAAATTATGGCTTATTTTGTTTTCAAATTTCACTTTCGCTTCACTCTGAGCACTTTCATATCATTATGGCGCTATTTTCAGCTGGCGTTGAAATATTTCAGGAATTCAGTTGCTCAGAGTGAAATTTCTTCTTTTCTTCTAAGCGACATTTTTTTATTCTTATGTTATTCTTTTAATATGATCACAATGTACAAGTTTATTTAATCGTTATTTTTTAATAAATGCATTTAATAGAAATTTATTTTGGCGTTCATTTTGCCGTCCATTACTGCCATTGATAAATTCATTCAAATTAAGGAAATAAATAATGCAAAACGCAGCTCGGGCGATCATTTTTCAATCATCCCAAGACTTAGAATGAACAGCAGCGATGGTATAGTGATATTTGGAATATCTAGAATAAGTGAGGCTAAATCCAGAGCCACCTTAATTTTAGCTTGGCCTTTGGAGTTACCTCCGTCTATAAATTTTGAGGAGGCATAATCGTATGAAGGCGTTCATATTCTCGCTCAAAAAGCTTGGAATCTTACTATCTTCGAACGCTATATTGTTTCGATTCATTCGCCGACGAAATCCAAAAATCTTCCAATGCAGCCTTCAAGATAGTTTATATCCTCGCATTTATCCTGCCCCACCTCCTAAGCTAATAAGACCGAAGAGCTTAATGTGCGCAACATACTCTCCAAACCGACAATGCAGTTACCGAACGAACATCTGATGATCTGGCTTTTCAAGGTGCTGGAAAGAGAACCAGGCACGCCCTATATTTTTTCATATATATATATATATATATAAACCATTAACACAATAATCAATCCTAAGGTCGGCTTGGTAGGTGATGATAGAGTTCACCCAGTACTGAGCCCGATGGCTTGTGAAACTCACACATCAGGTTAGGGGGGCCAGTGCCTTTCCCTGTGCCGGTTATGGTTTCCCAGGAAGATTTGGAACCCGAAAAATCACATAGCTTGGGTGGAGCTGCAGGTGCCCAGAGAAACTTGCCCGGGAATCGAACTCGGGACCTCCGTAGTCAGTATTATTTTTTCTATATCTCGGTACCCACCGTGACAATATAATGCATTTAAAAATGTATTATATAAAATTACAATCTCAATCGCTGGTTTATGATTTTTTCTACCCCCACAATCATTTTGAACCCTTCTCTTTGCTCGAGTGGACTTAAAAAAAAATTAAGCTTAATGTGACAGATAGCGATTTGGTAGAATAATTAAAAAGAGTTATTGAAAACCTGGAATGGAACCTAGGTTTCGAAACTTGGCCTGTGAGAATAGTGGATGAGTTCTAAGTGTAGGCTTTTGACATAAGTTTAAAGAGAAAGGAAGTTGATTGAGAATAAGACAATCAAAAAGCTAGAATCGAGGAGTAAAAGAGAAAATTTTAAGGAAAATTATGAAGAAATAGAATTAATGTGTGCGAGATCGTGAGAGAGATAGAAGTGTGCCGATATATCTCCTGTGGATGGAAGGTTTAGGTTTAAAAAGCGGAGGATGGGGATGAGGTGTGACTGTTGAAAGGTCTGAATAAACGGTAGCTTGTATAGTAAAATTGATGAAGAAAATACCGTTGGGCAAAGGAAAGTCAGCTCTGGGAGAAACTACACTAAAACTGTATGAAACCTGTTAATCCTTTTGTAAACCGTCCTAAAACCAAATTTATTCAAACGGTTCCTTATAGTGATGATGATGAGATTTTTATATAATTTAAAAAAGAGGTCCTTTATAGTTGATTATTCATATAGTTGACTTAATTTAAACAGGAAATGAAGATCAATGGGAATAATACGGGAATCCTCTATTTTAATTGAAATAAAACATGGATTTACGGTTAGTTAGGCTAAGGCAGTGAGAAGAACTATAATATTTATATGAGTCAGAGTAATATAAAGAACTTTTCAAAATTATTTATTTAAATATATGTAAAATAGTACTAATTGTCATCTGAGAGAACACTTTTCAACACTCAGAATAATTCCGCAGAATGAAAATATTTATTGTCTTACTTCATATCATGAGTCTTCTTGTGGTGGCACACAGAACATTATTTATAAAATTGACATTTTTTCATGAAACTTGAAATATTTTTACAACATTTTTCGTAAAACTAGTAGTATCACTGCCATACCAACAGAGAACATTCATCAATTTGTTGATTTTAGTGCATCAGTTTTTCAAGGAAGTCCAATCAAAAGAAGCATTCAGTTCCAAAGAAACTGCGGGAGATACCGCAACAGTAACTTTTAACGGAGTCATCCGCTAATGTGCATTTCAATGCAACAATTTCAGAGTGTAAAAATCATTCGCCTTGACTGGGATTCGAACCCAGATCCCTCAATATCCGGTCGAGTGCTTTAGCCACTTAAGCTACCGAGATGTTGTGACGAAATACCGTACATACAATGTCACAGGCATTCGTAGTCGTACGCGACGTGCCACAGTCCACGAGGTTAAAGCGAGGCGTCCTCTTAAACTCTGAAATTTTGGGGCTTTTAAGAGGACGCCTCGGTAGCTTAAGTGGCTAAAGCACCCGACCGGATATTGAGGGATCTGGGTTCGAATCCCATTCAAGGCGAATGATCTTTACACTGTGAAATTGTTGCATTGAAATGCACATTAGCGGATGACTCCGTTAAAAGTTACTGTTCCGGTATCTCCCGCAGTTTCTTTGGAATTTGTCAAAGTATAAACACCATAAGTGTTTAAAGTTGGCTTTAACCTCGTGGACTGTGGCGCGTCGCGCACGACTACGAATACCAGTGACATTGTACGAGGGTCATCCGGAAAGTAGTACCCGTTCGTGAAATAAAGACACAAAAGTAAATATTAACAAACATAAAAAATTTTATTTGAAAGAGGATACTTTAAACTACTTCTCAACATAATCTCCAAGCAAATTAAGGCATTTGTCATAACGTGTGACAAGTTTCTGTATTCCTGCTGCATAGTCCTTCGCCGCCAGCTCATTGAGATACGCGAGGGACCCATCTTGCACAAATTTTTGCATAATGCAGATGGTGTTTAACAATTTCATGAACAATTGTTCGAGAAACATTGGGAAAATGCTCACAGATGTCATCAATTGTGACGCGCCGATCGTTCCTCACGAATTCGTCAACTGAGCTCACCAGTTGGTCTGTAATGACAGACGGTCTCCCCGAACGCTCATCGTCGTGTGTGTTCCCCCTCCCCATGTTGAAGTTGCGACACCACCGCCGAACAGACGACTCGTCCATTACATTGTCTCCATACACCTCCTTTAATTGGCGATGAATATCACATGGGCGAACGTTTCTTGCATTGAGGAATTTAATCACTGCCCTCACTTCACAACTGGCGGCGTTCTCAATTTTTTTAAACATTGTAAACAATCACAGAAACAACACAGGCAATGCTAGCGTCACGCAACTTGGCTCAGAGAAGGCAGACAAGCCACTGAAGCTATCTGACCTCGTCCAGCGGCTACTCGCGTCGTCAGCACTTCATGCGGCACGAACGAGTACTACTTTCCGGATGACCCTCGTATATACGTTAAATGAAAGCACTGCACGATTCATTCGCTTGATGCATCCATTTTTTGGATATGCCATTGCATTGTGTACACTGTGAGGCAAGTGCATTCTTTGCTATACTTTCCCTAGATTGATGTTAAGGTGAGGAGATGGAGGGAGAATAACTACCAAAGAGAAAACGGAGACATTGTAGAAAAACAAAGAACTATCAAGAATTCGACTTCTTGTTTGCTATCTCCTCATAAATTCCTCAAAATTTGTACAAGATTAAGTGCATAGCCGCAAGTAGATTCTTCTATTGAATCCCACCTTTTCATTTTGTCGCTCTGGGAGTTGTGATGTTGAATTGATAATCTTAAGAAGGGGCATTAGGAGCGTTGATAATATATAGCCTCCACACGTTGCAAGTAGCCGATAGTCATGAAACCGACACCGATTCCCCATTTCCAGATGGGAGAAGAAAATTCGTGTGTGTATACGTGGTTCACGTAATTGCCTTCCTTCTTGTAAGTTGTTGTTGATATTATAAAACCGGGTTATCCTTCTTAACAGTGATAACGATGCCGGGTACACCTCAGACAATGGTAAGGAGATTCATTATCCGCCTAATTCTCTGCAAGGATACCTACCGCACAATATGTTATTACATTGCATAATGGAATGATACTCCAGTCGTCACGACATCTTCGTAAAAATAATTCCGATCGGTCTTCTGAAAAGCACTGCCGCATTAATGTTGAGTTAAAAAACATTATAACTCAGCACATGCCCTGTTGAAGTAACAGTAATAAATTACTCAGGGATTAGTTCTTTTTTTGGTAATCGATTTTAATCAATACGCAATTTGAGACTAGTTAGGTAAAACTACATGAATCATTTTACATTTGGCTAACGATCATCGTTCGGACGCAGAATAATGGAATGCTTCGAGTTCTTTGCTTATTTGGGAAAATGGAAATGTATGATTTTTTACTAAAGTTTCCGGTTTCCCGGATGATTTTACTTCTTAATAAGGATTTATAACACGCCGTATATTTTCTACTTATGCTGTTTGTTTTTCTTTTTATGTGCATAACATTTTGGAACATAAAAACAGTTCACGTTCAAAAATATACACGAAATGAGGTATTGGCAATATTAAGCCATATTCAAGGCATTCTTCAAGATTTCGTCTGATCCCATTCAACAGGTATACGCTTCATCGGTTTTCATATAAAATTAACTGTAAACAATTCAGAGGACTATTACCCTAATAGGATGGACTACAAATGCTCTATTTGTGCATTCTCCCATAATTTTAATAATAATAATGAGTCGTTGAAGGATACAGATGCTCATATAATGGATCCATACTGCGCTGCTTTCTCATTCGAATCATACGATCTCGTCTAAATAAACAAAATCGATCGGCTAACATGCCTACACGTTTCAAATTACTATGAACATATTTTTCAGGGTAGCAGTACTGAACTTAGGTAAAAGATTATTCCAATATTTAGTAAATTATTAATTATGAAATAAATTAATAATGCATTTACCACTAACAGGAAACAGTAAAAATTCCGCTGATTACTATGTTGTCGTAACGGCATTAAGAAAATAAAGGCTCTCCAAACGAATAATGATAAATATTAGAATAAACTTTTGCCTCATCTTTAATACTCAACAGGTGTTTTGGACCTTTCGCAGGACTTAATTTCGGAGTTATGGACTTTCCTTTTGAAACCTCTGAAAATATGACGTGCCCCTTTGTTAAATTAATATGCGTATCAACCTAAATGTTAGGGGCTTGTTTGGCATAGGTAGATATTTTATTCCTGGAAATATGGGCTTTCTCCCTGAAATGGAAGTCAGATACAACGGCCAGAAATAGAGTTTTTTTTGCGGGCGGGTAGCTATCGGAAAATACGTTAAAAAGTAATTTTCGATAATATTTGTGGTTTTAGATCCAAAAGAATATCGTATCTTACCATTGTTATTCTCCACGGAGTCCTTAGGTCCACCGCTTACAGATCCGCTCATTCCAGACAAATTCCGACTGATAAAAGCGGTTGGTTAAAGAATCCTAATGATTCCTAATTGGCTAAGTAGCGATGATATTTCTTTGAAATGCAATTCCCCGTTATGTCTGATTAGAACAACTTAGGACTCCGAGTATCCTCAGTCAACTGCCGAGGTTGTTCGTAATCGAGTGCGAGGCCAAGCAGGAGTGGCCGTGTTACTTGCGTGTAAAAGTTGACCATCCACGTGGACCCTCATTTGAGACCATTCCGTGGTGTAATTTTTGCTTATAATATAAAAAAGACAGAAATTTCTAAAAATAAAAATTCGCTTAGCCGTGTTTGTACAAAATGTACCCACATGCAGCCGCTATACATTACGGTCGTTAGTCATTACGGCTGTAATATCGAGGTCTGGGATACATGTAGCTTCACCGTCAGAGCCAAATGTAAATTAGAGTCAATGGAAATGTAGTGCGCGAGATATTTCTTTATTTATTGGTTCAGTTCCAAATCACATAGTAATGAATCTATTTTTACAGTAATTACAGTAATTTTAGAGTAGGTACAATAATTATTTCCCACGACCAATCAATTCGGTTGCTTATGTAAAGACATTGATATGAAGCGTAGCTATGTACGGCGCGGAAACGTGGTCATTGAGGCAGGAGGATAGACGTAGATTGGAGGCTTTTGAAATGTGGATGTGGAGAAGAATGGGGAAGGTGAAATGGACAGAGAAGAAAACAAACGAGGAAGTACTTGGTATGGTGGACGAAGAGAGGGGTTTGTTGGGTGAAATCCTATGGAGGCAGGAAAACACGCTGAAGGGGGTATTGGCCCGCAGCAGGATGTTGAAGACTGTAATTGAAGGGAGAATGTTAGGCAAACGAGGAAAGGGAAGGAACAGGATAGGGATTTTGGACGGGATGAAGGGAGGCAGAAGGTACTCAGAGATGACGAGGGACCTGATATAGAGTAGGATGCTGGATTTTGTGTTTTGTTAGGAGTCACAAAATGTTTTATTTAGTAGCATTGTTCATCCAAAAACCTACCTTAACCGGTAGATTACCTAAAAATAATAATATAAAGACAAGGAGTGCTTTGACCAGCGGGCCAGAGATACGTCGTCACTCTCATCGGAAAATTCTCATTGACATCGGCAGTTATATTCCGATATGGCTCTTTATGTCAATGTTCCTTCAGGATTCCAAGGGTTGTGCTCCATCATTCACATTCGGACGTCCTCTAGCTCTGCGTAAGCGTCGATTCTTAAAGACGTCGGTTCATTCACGGCAACATGATTTAAATAATGAAAGTAGACTCACAATAAGTGAAACATGTTGCGTCATCGGTTCATTTTAAAGTACTTCATTAGCCAGTAAATTGCATTCTGGGTTTTAAATGCCCACGCTTTGCCAATGCGAATCCCTCCTTGGAGATCCATTCGATTAGGCTTGCTGCAACCCTTGGCTCGATTATATTCTCTGCCACTCATTTCATTCCTTCATAACTGCTCATATTTGCATCTCTCATTATACGCTTCAGGTATTCCGATCTTGATTCTCATTAAAAGTTCTTCCTTACATTAATGTCTCCGTCGGTTGTTACACCTTAAATATCCCATTAAGCTTAAATCGTTTACCTCGCAGCATTTTTAACTAACTTGGTTCAATGCTTTCCGATGAAATTGTTAATTGAAGATTTATTTCCTCAATTTTAATTTCATAATTCTTCCGTAATGCCACATTTTCATGAATTTCCATGTATCCTTAATCTACATCTATCTATTAACCTATTAAGTACCCGCCATAAATAATACTGCCGAATTGGTTCATCTATGTAGTATTAACAGATACGTCGGCGATTACTGAAATAAATCGAACATAGGAATCTAGGTAAGGAAGGGAAAAAATACCGAGTAGCTCCTGCAATAATTATTTTCCCATGTGGGTTCCATCCTACTACTCCAGCTGTAATTTCATGCCAATTTTTCACCAAATCGATTTGCCTCTAAGCCCAAATTTGCTACCGACGTTCGGCCTAAGCGAACGTCAATATGGAATATTAGCAATAATTGGAACGCGGTACTCATTAATCGGCATTCGTCGATTAGGCTCGAGGTAAAAAGGCACATATCCCGAAGTTTGCAGGCAAGAATTTGAATATTCCTCTATAATTAGATATCGCTGGTCAACACAAACACTCTCATGCACCTACATACATTATTGTCGACGATTTACTGTCCAATGATCAAATTTTTCTCTTGGCCTCTGTAAAATGGAAATAAAAAATTAATAAAGATTAGATGAGTATAAATAACCGTGTTTTCCTTCGAGGAGATCTCATGGAGGGAAGGACGTTAGGGAAGGAAATGGTCGTCATTGCCTACTGCCGACCAGTTAAGAAATGATCGATGTAATTGTCTCTCTTTCCTTCAAGAATTACAGATCCATATGGATCACGGAGCAAAGACTTAATGAGTGCAGGGTCGACAGATTAAATGGAGCCCGGGTTGCATAGCATAGTCAACGTAAGGAGGGGTGGGCATTCCTGATGAAAGATAATTTTTATTACCCTGCAAGTCACCACTAGGATGTGTGGCAGGGGATGAATACACACCAGACTAATTTTGGCCCATTTATTTTTACCCTTACCGCGGTAGGATAGTGTTATTCTGATCCCGTATAGTTCGTTGACAAAAGAGCATCTTAAATGTATCTATTCTACAGTTAATCTCTCTTATTTTAGTGACATGATCTCGCCTACCCTGAGTAAAATATGGGTAATAATACATTTTCAATATCATTGCTAAAGAGGTATCCTTCCAATTAATGCAAGAGATTTAATTTGAACTTTAACCTTCGCTCCTTGAGTGGTTCCTAGCCTAGCTCCTCTGATATTTTGGATACGCTTCTAAGTTTATCATATCAACGTTTTACAAATATAGCTCCTCTGCGCTGCAGGTGATCCATTTTAAGATTTCTTTTTTCCCATCTTATTCCATCCCCATTTTCTTTTAGTTCCCATCCCAAAAAAGAGAAAGGAATCTGTGTATGTGGGCTATAGGGTAATAAGTTTGTTTTTGCACGCACCAGAAGTAGCGCTTAGAATGATCAATTATAGAAGGACGGGAGGAGTAAATAACCCAAGTACCTTGAACAGAGGCACTTAAAACTTAGGAGTTTATTCTAGGACAAGGTGTCCCATGATATCCAACAAAAATTACGCGATATTGCAAGTAGCTTCCGTAAATTACTCAGAGGGAGAAACGGAGGCTTCTTCCTTCAAAGGAGAGAGAGGGTGGACACTACAGGTATCAGTACAAAAATATTAATTCAAGAGAAGTTAAAAGAGTGGTGAAATTTACTTTAATAACTGCAGAAATGCAATCAGGGATCCGAAGAGAAATCATTGAATTACTATACCAAGAGGCAGCGGCTCATCGACTCCAACCTACTATGTTTACTTCACTTAAAAATCTGACGCGAAGGAGCTCTCCCTCTCTCGAGTTAAATATTCTGGAAGTAAACTGGTCTTTTATTCTTATCTCCTAATAGGAACTGCCCGAAAGAGTACCTCAGTCCTACACAAGGTTTATTTAAAATTTATGGGTAACGATTTTTTCCTGACGTGTACGTGAAGTGCTGGATTCAGACGTCAGTTAAGTGTGCGCATGATCGCAGATCGTATTGGTATTGATAAGATGACACTGGACACCATTATCACTGAAAATTTGGCGATGCGAAAGATCTGCGCTAAACTTGCCCCAAAGGCAACCAGCCACACCAGCTCTAAGATAACTGACCACCTGACGGAAAACGGCATCGCGACGATTCCCCAACCCTATTACAGTCCCGACTTGGCACCGGTGGACTATTTCCTTCTCCCAAAAGCAAAATCTTCCCTCAAAGGCACCACTATAGAACCCTAAGTGCCCTCAAAGAAACTTGCACGCGTACCCTTAAGAGCCTTCCGGAACCCGCCAACCCAGGAGCCTTCGAGCCGTGGAAAATCCGCTGGCAAAAGTGTGTCGACGCTCAAGGGATGTACTTTGAAGAATTTAGAGGCATCGTAGCAATATCTTAAATAAATCTATTTTCTGAAAATTCGCTCGATATTTTTTATACAAGCCATGTATGTTACCCTCAATAGGATTGGAACATGAAATACTGCCACTCTGGGTATGTTTGAGGGTCAATTATCTAAAGGTAGGATGAGTGGAATGGGATTTGACATCTTCGGTCCAATTTAAATGAAATAGCTGGAATAAGATTGCAATGCGAGTGATAGTTAAAGAATCATTCCCGTAGGCTCTTGTATATATATGAAAGTTAATGCTGTGGAATACGGCGCAATGGGAGCGAGGAGGTTCCTGCAAATCAAGGAAGAAATTATCAAGTGAAAATGGAAACGAAAAAAGTAGATGCCGTATTAGTGCAAATTTTCAATCCAACGACCGACTACGATGATAACTATGTAGAATATGTATTAGAAATATGGCTAAAGTAATAGAGAATAAGAATGTAAACGAAAATCAGATTACCCTTTGAGACTGGAATCAATCGCTGGTGAAGGACAGGAAAGTGAAACAGCAGTTAAAGATGAAGTAGAGAAACTGAATCAAAGAAAGAGAGGGAATTTACAGTTGTATGCCAAGTGTAAAATATTGATGGAAAATACTCTATTTCTGGACTACTCATGCTGATATACGTGCGTGGAAGATGCAGAAGATGTAATGAAATGGAGTGGTGGGGTGAGTAATGTACTGGTTTCCTACCAGGAGGAGTGCTCGGTTTCAAGCCCAGAAATAGCTGGATTTTGCAGTGGCCATATTTGGGGTACGACCTTGAGACCACAGTAAACTCTATAAACCCCTCGGTGTCTTTCTTTAAGTCTAGGCTAATACCGACGCTCTGTTTCTCTCCTTCCTTCCTCCATTTCACTTAACATCCTCCCCCCTACCGAATTTCCCTGATGGCGCAAATGACCATAGCTGTCGGTTGCCTCCCCTAATAACCTGGATTGGTTGCCCCCCCTGTCTCACACCTTTCCGGTGGCTCGCAGGGTATTGATGTAGACGTCGATGTAGATAACCGCTTCTAGTCTAATATGATACCAAATGAATTCGTCCTTTTAAAAAATGGATTTAAGTATTAAATGCAGGAGTGCAACATTAATCGGAGACAAATATTGACATGACCATAATTCAATGACAGTAAAGTACCGTATTAAGTTAAAAAAGTTTACGGAAACAATGAAGGACTATTGGTAGCTAAAAATACTGAAAAGCACTAGACAAACATGACATTCCTTCGGTCAATTGAAAAAATAAATGTAAAATCGCACCAACAGGAACTCTCGCAGAAATATGGCAGGAACTGATAAGACTGAAAGAAACTGCATACCAAAAAGAACTTGTAAAGAGGAAATAAATGAAACAGGGATGTTATTTGGCCTAAAAAATGATGAAAATACAAATATTCAAGAGAGAAGCAAGAAAATAGTTTAAGATATGTGACCAGTCTAAAGGCGAGAAAGGACTGAGAAGAATTAATAAATAATCTTTTTGAACATTTGCACCATAACGTTATCCAAGAGAATAGTTAATAATGTTTAGGATAGCAGCTGTGAAGTTCTAATTGAAGTTAAAGATAACGAGGACAGAGGAAAGCGTATTTGGAGAATCTCTATACTTATCGGAAACGAAACTCTTGCAAAAACACTAAAAAAAAGATGATACTGCTGGATAATATTGAGAGTGAGACTTATACCCTTAAGTCTAAATTTGACGGAGCAGTGAATGATTTAGAAGCAATGAAGGCACCAGGGACCGACGACACACTCTTGGAACTAATAAAAAATCCACTGCAGAAGTTTTTGACAAAGCCATACAGCCTACAAAAATATGCGATACGTTTATGACAGAAAACATACCGATGAATTTGAAATGTAATGTAATAGTTCATACGCCAAAAAAAGGAAAAACATCATTGCAGAAAAATTAAAAGAATTAGTGCAGATCACGGTCATTTTGGAGAAAAAAGAGAAACTAGGCGTTTGATCAAAGTTCTTGGTCTTCTACCTGTCTTTGCTGAGATAATGCAGAAAACTAATCCACAATTATTGAAGTCTCGAACACGGAGAAAAGATTTGAAGGCTTCGCCTGAAATACGATATAATGCTAGGTATCCAAAATTAGAGAGCATTAAATGTTAGAGTCTACTAGAATTAGAGAGATTAAAGAAATTAGAGTCTAGTGCACCGACAGGAGATTGAAACTCACTCCATGCAGAGAACCGGGTGGGAGGATTAAACATGGTAAAGGCAAAGAAGCTAAAATAAAGAAATAAGCAAGCTTCCTCGATATTATTCCTGATCTTCAATGCATGCATTGAAAAGGAGTTGCGAAAGAAGAAAATCTAGGAAGAGACGAACGGTGGCTTACTATTATACGCCGAAAGGGAGAGTATGCTCAAATTTATCGACAATATAATTATACTTTCAGGGAATAAAGAAGGCGTGGCAGGAGTTTATAGTAAATACTAGCTAGAAGTAAAGGGGAAATAAATGGAAGAATTCTGAGTCAGGATTTATAAATGAAGATCGCAATTGAAGAAAACAGAGGAATGAATAATTTTAGAGGAAGTCTAAGGAGAAATTACAAGTAGGTGCTGGAAGAAAAGTATCACCAGCGCAAAGAGAATTGAAGTAATGAAGAGATTGTCTGTTAACAAGATGGTTTGGAAACCTAACTAAAACCAATACTGGAATAAAAAATACGTATTTTTCGATAGTGTATCCTTATACGGTATATTTTCATAAGAATTTTTTTCTTTGGCCGTAAAGCAAAAAAAATCTCCAAGTTTCAAATTCATCACCGTTTAAAAAATTCGTTCATCCTTAATAATGTGTGCACTCATTACTTGAAGCAAATTTCATAAATTAGGTTTCTTTCTTATGAATATTTATTCATCCGACCCTTTTTACTGGAGAATGGGAGTCATTAGCTACGGGTAATGCAGCATAACAAGTGAAGTCTTTTAACTTGTAGCTCATGGTAACACATTTTTAAAATAGCATCGTTGAATCAATGGCTTGCGATTTATTAAAATCCATTATTTACATTCTTTTCTGCCCTCAAGTTCACTTGTTATATAATTCGTATGGAACGCTATTATTATACAGATTTTTAATTGTAATATCCCGTTACGGAAGGTTTCGAATGAACACTCAGAAGTATAGTTATATTTCTAAATCTCACCTAGGACGGACAACGTGAAACCTTGCACTACAATAGACTTTTCTTCATTACCACATATTTTCTAACTCCATTGCGTCCAACTTACCTATTGTTTTCCTCCTTCTACCTCGTCCTCCACTGCAATGCTGGCAATCATTTAGTTATTGAAAATAGTAGTTACTTCTCATGATAAGCTAGTTTTTACATATTGCGGACCACACGGCGTTTCCTTTACGTGGAAATAATTGGAAATATTCAATCAAATGTTCAGTGTGTGCCATCTAACGCTAGATTTACCACATGAAAGGTGTCAAGGAATGAAATAAGAGCACAGTGGCATTCCGCTTGAAACTCCTATAAATATTATATGCTCATTGATGATAAAGTTTTTATTCCCTTTGGCGCATTGCCTGCTGCCATCCTGTGTCTACAAAATTATATATGCCCCATCAACCTTACGGTAATCATTCCACGGCGAAAGTAATATGTTAAGGCGTGAATTAATTACAACTGCGGCCGTGGTCACTGCAATCCGAGTATATTAAAATATCTTGATTCATCACGGGGTGATTTCCTATCCGTTTCAGAAAGTGAAGTGTTTTATCGTCTCCTTCCGCCCATCACACCTATCGCCGCAAGGAAAAGAGAAAAAGCCTTTCCGCTGCCTTTGCCATTACGCTACTTCATAGCGTCGCGTATCTTTGCTGGCCCATCAACGTCCTTCAGGCAGTCTTTCCGTAGTTCACGACTGAGAGAAACAATACTCACCGTTTTTCTAACACTTACTGTATTAAGCAACCGACAAGGTAGTGTTCGTGTAAATGGTTGTCAGTTATTCAAGCATTTAAATGACTTGAACTCGATGTAAATCTAAAGGAATTGGAATATTATTAGTTCCCTGAAATCGACGCACCTGACTAAATATGGAGAGGTTAGATTTAAATTAGTGCCTGGGAGGAGCTAATTAGTACATTAGAGTATGTGGTATCATGTAAATTTGCAGAAGAAGCATTTGGAATAAAGTTTTCAGTTAATATTTAATTGCATTGAAATATTTTACGCATCGGGTTGGATTTATCACTTTCAATCAAAGAAAAACCGTAGGTCCGTTCCAAAATGCAATAACAATAAATGCAATGAAAATGAAGACATATTCAATTCAGGATTTAATAGGTAAGTTTACGATATTTGTCGATATTTTTCATTGTAACTGGCCAGATTGATTGCTCAATCATCAAAAGAGTTGTATAATTCATCATAAGGAATTTGATCTCTTGATTATTCAACGATTTACCATTCGTCGGTGACTTTCCTTCTTTTCCCACCTTTAATGCTGAGAGTTTATCCAATGAGTTTGTCCATTCTCCTAACGAGTGCCTTCACCAAAACTTCTCCCACCCCTATTCTCTACAAGCTTTCATCATAGTGATTCGCTTCGTCTCTTTTTGTTTCCATCATTCATCTCTAAACCGTATTTACAACGAACCTGTCCCCATTTTCTGATACTCTTCATGCGTCACTTCCATGGAGAGTTATAAATAAACATCATAATTTTATGCTGATATTAAAAATACAAATTGATTTATTTAGGACCGCTTTGATACCCCAAGGAAAAAATTATGGTTTTGATTCTGAATAATATTGATGCGTTGAATATAAAAAGGATGAGTATTGTCCTAGTGAGTAAGGAAACATGAAAATGCAACTGCTAATCGTGTCACAGTTCACGGGTATATTATTCGATTTGCGTAAAGACAGGAGGGGTTATTGGAGAAACAGCAGCTTGGTGTGAATTCCATGGAGGTCATAAGTGGCTCCCCAGGCCCTTTCCCCGATGACCTCCACCTTATTCTTGGTGAAATCTAAAAAAAAGTCCCAGTGTATTCACTAACGGAATTGATTGCCAGACGCTGAGAAAAATGTGCTGAAACGGTCGTAAAAAAATTTCCGCTTGTGTTGGCCTCCGTGCGCAAATACAAGCCATCTGCCTCTCGAAATTAGCGCCCCGTATTGTGGAGTTCTGAAACAATCACCGCACGGAGACCTTCAGTTCTCCCGAGACACGAGTACGTGTTCCGCACGCCCCTCTTCCCCGCTATCGACCTCCGAGATGACTCTCCCCGAGTTCTATCTATCGCTGCCGCTCATTCGACGGGCGGATACTGGTTCCTTCTCCTCCTTTGAGCTCCAGGGGCGTCCGCTGAGCTTTTGTCATGCAAGACACATTTGCATAACCATTAAGCCATAATTTATTCCGCCGTAAAGAACTGCGCGCTTCTATGTCTTTTACACTATTTTTTAGGACGTGGAACGAAAATTAATTTCTCCACGTTTACAAAATGGTGAGGCATGGGATGGGCATCTGGAAGGGGGCTCATGTGTCATAAACCGCAGATTACGGTAGTAAAAGGAATGAACACGTGCTGTACGTCATATTTATGCGTTTTTAAAGACATTTAAGGTCAAAATTTCAGTATTTCGAGGAACCACACGTAAACCTTAGCATTGCTGAGGCATCAGGGGTCTTCCCTAGTTCCACTGGCTGGCACTACTGATGTTAAGTGCACTTATGGTGACATGAACGCGATAAAAAAGCCACATATTTGTTCTTATGGGTGAAACAGGGAAATACCAATCTTTAAAGGTCCAAGAATAGGACTGAAGGGAACACAGTAATATCAGAGATCTATTGGCTCCTTTCCTGTAGTTTGGATCGCTTAGGAAACCGACGAAACCGTTGTAGCCACCTACCTAATTAATAGAAAACACAAGATTCGCCACGAAAATGTGAGCAGGGTACGTGAAAAAGTTGCGTGTATCATGAATAATCGAAATTAATTATGATTATAGTGTCCGTTTTTTCTGAAGTCTAAAAGTTTTGGACGTGAGCATTATAGACAAGAGTTAAAATTTTAGAAAAGTACAAATCACTCGATCTTTTACGCTAAAGCAGAGGGTACGAATCTGGTACCGACGGAGTACATTGATAAGCGACCCACAGTGAGAAGAGAAATTGTCTGCGGAACAGATCGATAATCGGTCGGTTGGAGTCATTTTCCTTCGATCAGCTCGAGACATCATGATAGGAAACAATAGAAGTATGTCACATCATTCAGTGGTTACAGGCATGGGTAGTTACCAAACTTACCCTACCCCATGACCTCGTGGTAGCTTGTTGGGTAAGAAAGCTGCATGTCAAGGAAACTTTGACATGCGTAAATCGACCATGCATGTATCTCAAGGAAATTAACCTGAGGAAAAGTCGCCATCCTTCCTCTATGGGTGGAAATGTCTCTCAATCAGAGGAACGAAGTATAAGCAATGAATAAGCTCACATTTTGAAATACCTAGCATGATAATAATAATAATACCTATTTATCAGGGTAAGATTGAGAGTAGATAGTCCCTTCTTCCACCTTAGAACTTATTTTTTTTGTGATGGATCTTGTAAATTTCAATACGATTTTTACTTTAATCAATTAAATGTATTGCAAAAATCATGAGCAAGTAAAGCATGAGTAGAGTGCGATATACCGATTGGTTGACGCTAAGCAACAGCCGGAGTAAGAGTGTGGGTGAGAGGGGAATACAACGTGACTGAATTAAAAGAGTTTCTAATTTTTCACAGACTTTATTTCATAGCATAACGCGTTTCAACGACTTGCAGCATCATTAGGTACAAGTGACACGTCCAGCTGTTGAATATATAACCATTGGAAATAGGAGAGGGGGAAGTTGAAGGTGAGGGATGGGGGTGGGTTTCGTGAGACTTCAAAGTCAGTGGTCATGGATTTTTCGGTTAAAGGAAGAAGAGATGGTGGCGCCTTGGTTATGACTAAGCATTGGGTTTGGTCCCCATTTATTAGGGGGGGGGCGCTTGGAGCGGAAGGGTGCATAGAAACGTCGGATTTGTTTACCCTCGAGGAAAGGGGTGGCTGTGAAAGGTCGGGGATTTTACGGAAGTGAAAGTCGGTGGTCGAGGAAAGAGGAAACAAAACAGAAGAACGTTGTTGTTTTGGTTATGACGTTTCATAGGGTCTGGTCATGGCGGAGAAGCAACTGAGTACGTTGAACCGTCGGGTTTCTTTACCCTCGAGGTCAATTTTTCGGAAAGGAGAGGGGAGAGATGGGCGAATAATTGCTCATAACAAAGTGTTGTATTGAGATCCGCCAAGTGCCTTCGAATCTCGATTAGCTCTAGAGCGCCCATTTTCAATCCTTTAGAGAGGACATGTAGTATTTCTGGGACGAAGTTGCTATTATGGTTACAATCGAAGAGGTGTTTAGCGAAGATGGAATCGGGGTTTTGCTTTCTGTGACACCTGGCGTGTTTTTGGACTCGTGTTTTGAAATTGCTCCCAGTTTGACCGACATAATGTGTCACAATTATCGCATTTAAGTTTATTGATACCTGATTTATTATATTTATATCCTGTTTTTCTTTGCTATTAGTAAAGAGGAGAGAGTAAGGGATGTGTAAAAGGTCGCTTTGAGTGACGTTGGAAGGTGATTTGAGATTTTATGGGAGAAATCTTCAAGGAAAGGGTTCGAACGCTACTTGAAGTCTTTAGAAGTGGAGGGCTGATAGGGGGAAATTATACTTATTGCCATTGTTTTTCGCTTTTTTGGTTTATTTTTCCAACTAAGTTTAGGTTGTATCCATTGCTGATTTGCTATATTTGTAATTGTTCAGATTTCCTTATTGGACCAGGGGGGGGGGAAGGGGGTGTGTGCCGAAGCCGAAGTATCATCGAGTGGAGGGCTGCATATTTGTGCGAAAAATGGTGGGCGGAATCATTGGGAATTATATGATCCGTATGTGTGGGTTTCCTGAAAATAGAGAATTCTTGTCTATTTTCTTTTATGGTTATTGCCTGGTCTAAGAAGTTAATTGTGCCGTTAACTTCTTTTTCCACGGATAAGGAAATGTCAGGGTGGACCGTGTTGAGGTAATTGTGGAAGGAGTCTAGCTGGCGGTCTGTCCCTGCCCACAGACAGAGAATTTCATCTACGCAGCGCAATAAATACACCACTTTTTCCACGCGTTTGCTGGCCGTATTTAACAGAGATTCTTATAATGAATAAAGGAATATTTCGGCCAGGAGGGGAGAAAGTAGGATACCCATAGCTAGACCGTCTGCTTGGATAAAACAATTTTGGTCGAAACTGAAATAATTTTGATTAACTGCCATTTTTATGAGGGTACTAAGTTCGTTTGCAACATTTGGGGCAATTCTGGAGTCTTTGAGTACATTTTGAGCATAAAGTAAGGTTTCCGATTTGAGGAAACCAATAAATAGTTTATAAATATCAAAAGAAACTAGAGTTCCTCCACCGGGAACATTCATTTCTCTAAGCTTTTCGGCAAGATTGATTGAGTTTTTGACTGCATATTTGGGCTTCGACCGTGAGTAGTTTCGGAACATATTGCTTAATTTGCGTGACAGGAAGTATGCGGGGGCGGACACCGCTGAAACTACGGGTCGTATTGGCACCGGCTGTTTATGTATTTTGGGTAGTCCGTCCAACCTGGGCGCAGAGGGGATTCATTTGCATTAGGGACCATTTTTCCCTAGCATTAAAAAACTCAGATTTAAACACTGTACGTTTCACTACACTTTGAAAATTCACGGTTGGATCTTTTGATACAAGATTGAATAACTTTTTCTAAGCTGAAAAATTTTCGCTGGTCACGAGAATCGAAGCAGTGACCTTCGGCACTACAGGCAGACACGCTACTCTTGGTCAAACCCCCCTCCTTCCTCGAGAAAATGGGGTTCTAGTACTTAATTAAGGAACCGAGTGACTGAGTCTTGCAGTTCCTAACCGAAATCGCAAAACAGCAATTAAATTTCTTTCTTTGCCGTCTCGGTTTTCTTTAAATATTAGATGTTCTCCAAATGAATCCTACAAACCAACTAATTTTCAACGTGTCAAATTTAGTTACTCAGTCTACTGCGTTTGATAGTCTTAAGATTACACCTATTTCATCAAACAGACCTGCGATTGGTTCTTTGGCGACCTTCCAAGTTATCCTGTCACCCATCAATCCCTTCAATTCATCGTATTTTCTCGAGCTGACGTCTTCTATTACATGAGTTTCCTAATGCATCTCGTCATACATGCCCCTCTTCCTCCTTCAATGGTTTATACATATATGGTGCTATGTTTCCCAGTGTGCTCTAGAAGGTTTCCAATTATTTTTCCATCCCATTTCTTTTTCGGTACCATCCCATTTCTTTTTATATACCTGGAGGCGGTGCGAGCGCGCTGCGACGTCCAGTCACGTCAGGGAAAATTTGTTCCCGATACACTTTATACAGACCTTTTAATTATTTTTAATTTATTATTCTTGATATCAACTATTATATCAAGATGATTGTTATTTCTTTATCATATTTTTCAACACAAATTTCATAAAATAATATTCCCATGGATTTGCTCTGACATGGTAAGGTAACAGGAACATAGTAAATCAGTTGCATGCTTTTCAGCGTTTATGTAGCCTTAACTTGTTAGCCCAACGCAGATACCTACACGAGAAAAAAGACAGGAAATATATTAAGGAAGAGTATGCTAATAAATAAAACATAAGACAACCCTGTAAATGGGTATTGTCAACAAATAAATCAGTAACATTTAAACAGAATGGAGCATACATATCAGTCGAATGAATGCAATGGGACTATTAAAAATAACTATACTTGTAGATCTCCAGTTGGGCGACCGAAGAAAAAATGGAGAAAAATATTGACTGAACTGAAGGAAGAAAATGGCTATCCGCCATCAGAGGTAGAAAAAATTTCTTTCGTTTTTGCATGTTTAGAGTTGAGTGTCTAAATTAAAAGTCAATCCACTGATTACATTTTTCCCGTATACCTCCATATGCTAAAATATTTAATATTAAGGGAGATACAAATTAATCCTCCACACGACTTTTTCCACGCGTAAGATAATTATTTATTTATTTCTGAACAATGTACATTGAACTTTTTAAAACACAAAAATTTCTTCGTTAAAGTATTGCGTAAGAAATTAACATATCATCCTTAATCAGCTAACGCGTGAGGAGAAAGATATTTCTATAAAATCCTTAATGTTGTAGCAGGAGACCCGTCCAAGGCCGCAATCGCCGCAAGCTTTCCTGTTCGAAGAAATTTTCACGTGCAACTTAAAATTGAAATTGCCTTAAAAATTTTCGAGGTAAAAAGATAATTAGGCAAGAAAGAAATTTAGGCAAAGGAAGGTTATAAGCTGTATTTTTATCATATGGTGAAAGAAACCTTTAAGACACTAAGGGCATTACTGCAAATGTTCTCAGCTGTCGGTCGCCTCCCCTAAAACTACTACTGCCAAGGGCAAGGTGTGCTTTATCGTATACGTTTTAAGATATCCAAAAAGGTACAATGAAAGAATAAAATCTGAGATGGAGTGCATTTTAATTATTAGCAGTGGTCTATAAGATAGGCTTGTAACGTATTTCCACTTCTCCTTATAACGCTTCCTTATTCAACGAAATTTATCACTTTGTCCTCACCACTTAACCCACCCACCTACAAAACTATTGAAAGTAAAAAAAAAAATAAATAGCTGAACTTTTTTAACTGATTTTGTTTATGCGTCCCAACTTTAATTCTTATCTAAGCTTATCTAATTTTAAAGAAACTCATTCTGTATAATTACAAAAACTATACTACAGACGAGAAAGTGATTGGATATGAGGGATGAAATTAATGCAATGAAGGTTGACTACTTATGACGACGATGAAGTTTAGGCGAAGTCAAAGTGGGAGCGATGATTTGGCGGTGAACTGTGAATGATATAGGTTGGGTATATTATCATCCATCTTCGCGGCAACAACGTCACAGGTGTTAAATCAGACAAAAATGTTCTTCAGTGTAGACACGTCTGGACAGGGCGAAAGCATCCGAAGTCGGACACGGCGACGAGACCGTCGTTAATATGTAGAGCCCTCCGGCTGGATGTCGTACGTCATCGCGGTCGCAGGACGGCGGTCCGCGGAGGCCAAAAAATGACACACGCCAACCACAGGTGCAAGCGGGTCCACAGCAAGTAGCGGGTCCACATGCAACGAGAAAGAAATTCTTCTTTTAACGACTTCGGAGGCTAGCACGTGGCGAGTTTGCCATGGCCCCAGGTGAGGAAAAAAGAGGACGGGGTTGGGAAAGGGAGGCGGGTGAATAATAATATGGAAAGGAAAGTCCGGGGAAGGGACGGGAGTGGGGCACGCCTCTTCGGTAAGGCGGTGTGGGCGGGGCACGTTCAGCGCGCAACGTACCTGTATATTGAAATGCCTAAAAACTGCGCCAATCCGCCGACATTACGATTTGAATGGACGACATCACACTTTTAATCAAATCTAAGTTCACGCCCAATGACGTGTAACACTTCGCCCTTGCGTCGCGTCTGAGGCGTTCCCATCATAGTTTGTGTGGAATCACGATATCTTTTGCGGCCCGCCGACGTACCTCTCTCACCTTTTTTCCGTCTATGTGTACCTGGACAGTATCTACGTAGGGAAATTATACTTCCGATGTGGACTTTATTCTCAGGGTAGATCATTGTACTCATTATTATCCGGGCATGTCTAATCGATGTATTTTTTATCCCTATATTTACTCCTTCAAACGTCCTCCTCTCTGCTCATCGTGCAGCTTTCTATCTCCATTCAATCCTTCACCTCTTACCACCCCTATTACTCTTGCCATTAATATTCACCAAATCACTGTCAATGAACAAGTAGATGATTGGTGAAAAATATTTTGTAATTTCCATAGAATTTTATTTAAAACGATCGGTTTGGTCGGATAGTCGACATCGTCAGCTCATGTTGATATTGACTGTTCGACAAAACTGTTAGTTTCAAATAAAATTCAGAGGAACTTACAGAATTTTATTTTTTGCAATTAATCATGAAGTTCTATGAATATGAGCCGAATGCCATTGAATGAAAGAAGAAGCAATTTTACGTACTATACCATGAATAAAATTGTCTGAGGCGTCACTTTGTGGAAGCGATTCATATCGGAAAAGAAAGAAATACTTGGTTGTTCCACATATATTTTATTAACACGACCTAGGTTTCATTTCCCACAAAAATTAGCGGCCTTCAACTCTATGGTCCACCGTCTGACTAGCATCCCTCTATCGCCACAAAATACCCAAAACGAACTTAAAATCATTAAAACAATAGCTGAAAACAACGGTTTCTGCTCCCAATTAGTCGATAACTTGTATCGGAAAAAACTAGAGAAAATAGCCGTCAAATCAATATTCGGATCCATCCCCAAGGAAGACGTTTCGAAGTGGAGAAGAATTCTCTTTCTGGGGAATATTTCCCGTAAAGTCACCAGATCCCTTGCAGGAAACAATATTAAACCTGCCTTCTATAATAGAGCCAACTTAGGGAACCTTTTATCAAACTGCAAGGACAAAATTCCCGCATTGGAAAGGAGTGGAGTTTATCAATTGTGTTGTGAGTGCTCTGCCTTCTACATTGGACAAACCGGGAGGAAGTTCAGTGATCGTGTCAAGGAACATTACGCTTGTTTTAAAAACGGAAATATGTCATCCAATTTTGCCCAGCACCTTATAGAAAACAACCACTCCAGTGACTTTGTCCCCAAAATTCTGCATGTAGAGAAAAAAGGCTTAAGATTAGATGCCTTGGAACGGTTGGAAATTTCGAAGAATAGTCACCTTAAGGGTATTCTAGTTAATGACCTAACTTATTCCTCCCGTTCCCCCCTCCTGGACCTCCCTCTGTTCCTCAGCCCCTCTCCCCCCCTGAAGCAGTACCCAACCGTAATCTCCCACCCCGACGCCATACACAACCGTCTTCTCCCCCTCCCCCCAAACTTACACACCATTTCCCTTTCTCTTTCCCCTCCTCCCTCTTCTCAAACACCTCCCCTCTCCAGTTCTCTATCCACTATATAAAGCCCTGTGTCTTCTGTTCTTTACCTGATGATGACTTTGTAAGTCGAAACCTAGGTCGTGTTAATAAAATATATGTGGAACAACCAAGTATTTCTTTCTTTTCCGACGTACTATACCCTTCCAATCTTCACTCATCCTTCTCCCAGACTCAATGCCTTCTCAAAGCCAACATTAAAAACACTTTGGTGGTAGAGTTTTCCGCGGGATAAACCCCTGATGTCGCTATTTAGTTTTCCAGGGTATTGGAATTAATATACTCTAGCCTAAAGAACTGAATTTTCACTTATATAAAATGCATTGACGCCGTATTTCCACCATGCATAAAGTATTCAATTCTCTCTTTCTCGGCATTCTTTTCCGACCGTTTGACCGTATGTTATTGCTTTCAGTTTGATCATCACGCCGCAGAAAATCATGAATTAAGTCTCTTTTCCTCGAACAGTTCAATTTGTGCACATTTTTTCATCCTCCTTCTCTTGTTCCTCATAGGATTCACCGTAGTTCCCTTTTCTTTAAATTTCGAACGACCGATTGTCCTAAAATTCAACGTTTCAGTTCAACTATTTAGCTTCCCTGTAATAGAAAAGAAAAAAAAATCATCTACCTAAGGATTAATTTGATGGGTGAGGAAAGGAGTCCTCTAACGGTCATCTTCACGGCGTGTGAAATACTTACATCCAGAAAGGATGGCGGCAATCTTTTCTTCTGCCGTCCGCCCTGAAAAGCTCTCATACCATCATAAAGTAGACAATTATACGACCTAAGTTTGACTAGGGGTGTGCCGAGGCATAATTCTAAATTGAGCCGCGGGCATTTCGGTCTAACTAAGAATGGAGACACCGACGGAAAATATTGCCACTACTTTGGATTTATGTATATACATGATATATGTATATATATACATACATATATATACATATATATATATATATACATATATATATATATCATCGACCATTATATATATATATATATATATATATATATATATATATATATATATATATATATATATATATATAATGGTCTGACACAATATAACACAAATAGAATAGAATAGCAACATTTAAAAGGACACTCACACGGCAAATTCTTCGAGCTTTCGGCCCTCTCAGAGGCCTTTTTCAAGTGAGACTGCTCACTTGAAGAAGGCCTCTGAGAGGGCCGAAAGCTCGAACAATTTACCGTGTGAGTGTCCTTTTAAATGTTGCTATTCTATTCTATTTGTGTTATATTGTGTCAGCCCATTATTGTGCCGCTCGTGTGAGTTTTTCCGTACAATCGTTATATCTATATATATATATATATATATATATATATATATATATATATATATATATATATATATGTATAGTGGTTTGGGTAGTGTTGTAATTATGACTTCCTGAAATTTGATTCGACGAAAAAGGTTTTGAATAAATCATCCACATCCTCATTATCGGTGACCGTAAATCCGAATCCTTTTGACACAGCTATGTATGCAAATTTCTTACTTTCTAATTTATTCTAACGTCTCTATGATACCTCCTTCAAGTCTGCAATTTTTTGCATTAATAATATTCACAATGAGGTCCATTTTAATTCTTCCCATTAATTCTCCTTTGAAAAATCTCTTTTGTAAGTTAGCGTTTTTTTGAATATGCCCATTAATTTATTTACCGTTCCTTCGCTATCTTTTGCAGATTCTTCTTCCTTCATTCACTCTGAGATTTTTCTTCGGAGTAAATGAAGGGAAAAATGGATCGTGAATTACTCTACTCGAAGTAGATGTGAAAAAATCACATGACATCACGGAGATATTTAGACGAAGAATGAGACACGGACCCGTTAAACAACTGTTCCGTGAAAAGGGACGATGTTTCAATTGTTCATGTGCACTGTGAAAATATCTGTCATTGTCAACATTACGGGACCATTGTCAGCCCAATCAGCTGTTTGGCTTGTCACCAGTATTACCACAGGCCGAACCTCCAGAATTAATACAACACCCATGCCCAATGGGATTTCAACGCGCGATCATTGAACTAGCTGAATTTCGTCTTTTCCTTTCGACTTATCTGACCAGATATAAGGAGTGAAAAATGAATCATTAGGATAATGATCTAATATATTTGTTTATCATGCCTCGACTTTGATCGGGAATCGATGAGCTATTCATAAGAGGCGGGTGAGATGAGATCTGGTGTTTCCAATTGATTACACAAGGTTTCTGGTCGTATCCTCATCCACTAGCGGAATAAGGGAAGAGCTTGCGGTAGTAGGTGGAACTTGGATGAACGTTCCTCAATCCACCATTTTCAGCTTTGTTTGGTTTTTATCGTATTGATTCTCATGCCTTTCGCACTGACTTCCGGCTGCGCTCAGCAGTAATGGTAAACCCTTGGCTGACTGTCTAAATAAACCATGATAACTCTCAAACGTAACTTATTTTTATCGATTTCCCACCGACCCTCATTCCTATATCCAGGTCTTCCCATGTCACTTGGAAAATATTTAAAAATAATTTTTCTGCTGATTCTCACGGTAGAGAACTGAGTTCACTGGATACAAAATATAGATAAATTATCCATAGAGATAAAATTGCGACTATTGAATAGCGTTGGTTAAATTAAGTCAAGAAAAGCCTATTATGTAGGATCTCGTTATTTCCATTTGGTAATACCATCATCCAGCATTTATACTAGCGAAGTAAACCTCGTCATTTATTGTTATGATATGATTAACGAATTGGGTTTTATGTTTTAATCGGGGTCGACTCGGATTAGTGATCCTCTCACACGAGATCGTATGCCTGTGCGCTCTTTGGAAGAATATAAGCAGAGTAATGCTGTAAATATCCTTAAGAAGAGTGAAAATTAAGATATTGAATTCTTGACATGAAAATATTCCTCATACTTTCTGTCCATTGCCGCATGTGTGGTGAAGGCTTTGAAAAATTGGAATCAATATGATGGAAAAAACCTAAGCGGAACCTTACCTTCACTTTAGAACTTTTCCACCCATTTATCACTGCAAGAGAAACTAACAAGGAAGGGAATTAACAAATTACATATGAATCTCAATTAGTAAGAGTGAGTCGTATTTCATAGGAGATTGATTAAATGGATGTCTTAAGTCTCAAGGGTTAGCTGGCAAAAAAATCGCTTTCAGCAATGTGCCTAAGCTATGCTTAAATTATGTTATACAAGTATTATTCGCATTCAAGCTTTTATGCTCTTTGAAGCATTGGTGATATAATTCCGTGGATATTCAATTGCCTATATCTGAAAGTTTAGCGTACACGATATATGTATATAACCTCAGTCTCTTTGGTAAAATCAATTCGAATGTAATTTTTAATTTAGACAAAAACAGCATAATTATCTTAAGAATTAAAATAAAATAAATATCCTAGATTTATGCCAATAATTCCTTGTTTCTAATTTTCGTCAGTCTCAATAAAATGTATCGGCATTATGTCTTCTAGTACTTATCCTAGGCACTTTATGTATTCATTTGAAATAATTTATTACCCCATATATTACCTGTGATTAAGATGGACGGAGTATTTACTAAGAACTCATCTCAAAATATGGTGAGCAAGCTGAAGAATCGAGGAAAATAAGGAAGTATTGGATAAATTTTATCTTGAAAATTGAATTAAATTGAAAGCAATTAGTACATAAATGAAGAACTATGTATTTTTTTAATTACTATTAAATTGGTATTGTTTTAATCTCTACCAGATTGTACCTCTGCCATCCTTTTGCGTAGAAGACTTGATGTGAAATGTATACACATAGTTATAAATATCGAATGAAATTTGCGTACCTCATACTAGAAAAAATAATATCTGCATAAGAAATGCGGCTCCCTATGGGGATGAATATGATATTTCATCCTCAGTCTTTCTCTACAGATTTTCCCGTCAAGCATATTTCCCGCCCTTTGCATCTCATACGTAGTATGCTTTTACTCATTAATTCCTGTGATTCAGTCTTTGAAGAAATTCCACTTTTGTCTCTTGATAAATTGTGATGTTTCCCATCAATTGCTGAATACACCCATTGTCATACGGTACGTTTCAATTGATTATTCTTCTTTTCCATTTTGCTTCTACCGTTGATGTCCGGCATCAGTTGAAATGCTCCATTAATGAATGCATGTGTGTTCACAAAATGCCATTTCATTTCCTAAACTACTAATATATTCCAATGAAATCGCTGTGTATATCCTCAGATGTCATCGCCAAACGACACATAACAACTCAAAGGTGTATGTTCCTGAAGCTCTTAAATATTGAATAACCTTGAGGTTTTCCAATCAATATTTTTTTCATTGAAACATTTCCTCAAAAGCCCTGACCTGTGTCGTAGAACTTTACCCAGAACATATCCCAACTATTTCTCCAGCGTCACGTGTAACCATAGATTATAATTATTAATTCAAGGCCTTTATATTGACATGGTGCCCCCTCTCACTTAATTCTGGATTATCATCGTCATCATTCCTTCACAAGGCCTCAGTAATGCTGTTAAATGTTGCCTGATTTGCACTCACTGCTAATTCACTCAGAAATCTCTTCATCAGATTTGCGCCGACCGTGGCGAGTCAATTAACGTTTACCTCGCCATTTCCTTCTTCCATCCCATGATACTTTCAATTGGGCTCACCTCCATATAAAATCCAAAATTTGGAATAAAATAGTGTACTCGGTGATGTGGATTTAAATACTAATACAAATACGTTATAATGCTAAATCGGTAAAATTTAGCTGTATAAATGTAAAATTACTGATATATTGAGTTAATAGAGATTCTTTTGTTTCGTTGTTCTCCGTAAAGCTTATGCGAACGATTATGTCCATACTAGGGATTTAGAAGGAAGCAAAAGAAACTGAATAAAACTGCTTTACGACTGGGAAGGGGAGTTTTTTGTGTACATGAGATAAGGAGAGTTTTGGGTGGACGCTGCTATACGGTCGTAACAATGGAAATGCGCTCCATTGCTACAGTCTAGGGTATGGTTATCCAAACACATACATCCATTTGTGAAGAAAACTCGAAGAAGCTCTTCAGTTATGAATGGCACACAGCGCGAATGAATTATCATTGCATTAAATGCATATACATTTATGCAAGTGAGTCGTTAAAATTTTTCAAATGATTGTTGTGATATTAGACTTTAAAAATAAAAAAAATATGGAATGAGACACGTTCATGACTAGGAAAGACCTTCTCCTTTTGTAAAACGCAGTTTTGAGACAAACTTGAGAGCTAATGGTGGTATAAAATACTTCAGAAAAAATATAAAAGACCGTTTGAGACGATCATCATTTTTAGTTGAACACAACTGGCGAAATTACAGACCATTAAAATTACAATTTCTATTATGCCATGAGAAAAATGCTAATCCAACTGAGCAATAGAGCTCCTACAGAGTGAGTCGGATACTTGCGTTTGTGTACGCCATTACTTAAGGTCACATTTTATTAAAAGTTTAATGATTGGGCGCATTTGGTTACATTTAATAAAATGTTATTTTTCGAGTAAGCTTGGAGTCATGGGTGGTAGGAGATTTTTCTGTGATTCAAAATGATATTCAACTCTAAGGTTTGTATTTTTCGCGAAGTAGAAGAGAAGAACAGGGGAAATTTCAAATATTGGTCATATTTTCATACGTTTAGGCACTAAGCCTCAAGAACTCGGGATAAAATGTGAGAGAAAACGGTCGCAGTGCTTGATCGTATGTGTCGAGCCGAATTGCATACAGTCTCAGGTTTGTGACTGGAACCGCTCACAAAAAGTAGCGCCTTACCACTGTAAAACCTTAGAATATATTATATCCATCGGTGTTGTGTGACATTCCCGAAGGAAATGTTTGATGAGGGGAAAACGGTAAGGGGAATGATAAATTTGCAAATTCATCAATTTCTGCGGACTTTACAGCTTACTAAGAATTTTTATGGTATCACTCTTATAACAGTGATAATACTATAAAAATTATGTTTCTGGAGTATACATATGTTTCAAGTTTACATGAACCAAAACATCTCTTTGAAATATTACATCTGTTAATCGGTCGTAACTACTAAATTGTGGGGAACATTCTCTTTCCAGGCTGTAAACAAAAAAAATTGTTTATTCACCTTATTTAATATGAAGCTAATATTATCCTCAGGTTTAAACCCTTGACCTTGCTACCTTATTTAATTTACCATTTAAGTATTCAACTCGCCTTCACCCTCAGGTGCCCATTCAGCTATATGATTCAGCTAGGAACGTATCAGCTATTATCCAATAAATGTGCACGGCTATTTTCATTTATTTTTACCTTACGCAATGAGCAATCGATCACAATCACCTACTCATAAAAGGAAACTTGAGTGATGCGGTAACTAAAGGAAATCAAGGAAATTTCCATTTTATTATTCCTAATCCCGACTCTAAAAATGTCAACGTTCACGTCATTCAAATCAATTATCTGACAGTTCGAAATAGCAATTAAACCTTTTTCCATAACTTTACGATCGCATCGGTTAATAGAATGAAGTCTACGTCACCATAGACAGATTTACTACCAAGTATAAATTAGAAAAGACGTGCACTCACCTACTGAAATTCTTCCTCCGGACAAGTCCTTAGATTATACATCCACTCCCGACTTGATTGTGAACGGTGAGTTGGGCAAAGAAATTGGATTGGACCTTCGGTGGGTCTGTTTCCCAAAAACGTTCAGCATTCTGTGGTGGTCCACGTTTCTGGGACTTCTAAAGGCCCCAAAGTTATCCTTCCAATTTTTATCCATGCACATTTGCGGTCCTTTTGCGCGGGAATACTTGACCTACGATTTTTAATTACTTCCGAGCCTGACAACTGAACGTACTGGAATTCGTGACAAAAATTTAAGACTTTGAGCGAGCATGCGTGAGGCTCCCTATTCAACTCCACTTTCTCTACATTGAGTAGTTGGCATTCTAGCGTGGAAGTAGATTTATTTGGTTTCCTGTACCCTCCTATCTCCCCAAATTCACATCGGAAAAAGTTATATTTTGCTGTGTAGTATGAAAACTACTTATTATCTACTGGAGGCTTAAAATAACCGAAAGCAACGCTGGCGTCGTTTCTTAATACGGCCGACGCATCGAGGACAAAGGAGACCTTTTACTTGTAGCATAACCGATTGAGCGGAGTGCCGCGATACGGACTCAAGTACATATTTGGATAATTTTGAGCAAAAACATTCCAACCATGAATATGGGCAAAAATTGCATTCAGTATAAAAGGAGATACAGAGGCTTCTGGGATGAAAAGTAGGTAGCCGAAATATCGTGTAAGGCGAGGTCAAAGCCGTTTTAAATGAACCGCTAGTTACGATTTTTGAATACCGAAGCCGGTCTGGCGAAGGGCTCATTATAATGGAATTACTAATATAAATAAAAGGCTTTAAATTACTTCACTTTACAATGCTATTTTTAATTTTACGAAAATGTATCGATATGAAATGATACTCCAGCTCACTTCCGTACTCTATCTTATCAAAAGGTGCAACGAAATACTCTACAGGGACTCATCTTTGAACTATTACATTGTGGCATTTCCAATGACAATAATTAATATATCACACTTAAAAATGAGCAGAATATGGGTCGTTGAGACAGAAGATAGGATTTTTAGTAACGAAATAGAATATCATCTTACCGAAAGTACCTTGCGATGTGAATAATGAATGTTAGTTAGCCTGCCTGCAACAGGTTTGGAAAGCTTTCTGCAGTGTCAATCGCAGACCTACTTTCGATCGGTGGACTAATTCTCCTCATAATAGTGCAAAAGCATTGAGACACCCAGGTAAAAATACTGCTTATAGACTTACCCTAAGCTACCTGTACAACTCATAACTTTTTAAATCTAAAGAGGACCATGAATATTGAAAAAATATGCTTTAATTTGCATGTATTATTCTTGCCTTTTTTGAGGCAATGAAGTTACTGGTTATTGCTCTATTGACGATGTAGAGTTTGCAAACGAAATTGAGATGCGTAATCTATCGTAAGTATACCACAAATTTACTAATTGAAGAAATAAACATTTGTAACCAATAATTATGACTCTGAACCGTTAATGCATGAAATTGTTGAGTTTCAGGCTTAACAGTGGAATTCGAACATAATAAATACCAAGTGATAACACTTTTCCACAAGATATGTAGTGGAAGGATGTTATCATTTGATCATAATTAGTAATGCAATAATTGAACAATGACTGAAATGACACAGCGAACGGAAAATAAATGTCAATTATTAATAAGAGAGCTATCCCTATGTTTCGAAACCTATGAATAACGAATTGTAAAAAACTCTGTAACTCTAAAATACCAAAATAATAGGTAATATAAAAATTCATGAAGAGAACAATAAACAAACTTGATAAGTTATATTCGACTGATATTCCAAAATTAAAAAAATGAAACATCCTAACTTTACACAAAATATAAACCCCTAAAACTTTTGATGACAGCAATAAATACAATATAAATGTAACTAATCTAAAATAAAGCACGAAACCGAGCGATGGCTATGAAATCTCAAAATTTTTACTCAGTCGCCAGCAACTCAAATCTTTCTATCCTTGGCACTCTGCTGCCGAAAGTGTCCGCTAGTCGGCGTTTCCCTGTTTCGATTCTTGCATATCTATGCAATACCCCAAAAGCCACCGGTAAACCGTGTGGTGTAGGCTGTTTGAACGCAAGCCGTAATTATCCATAAATATGCACTTATTAACATATATTGATTGGGAACACGGTATGATACAACACCGAGTGTCACACTCACGCTATTGAGCGTGAAGTGGATATTGCATGGATATATGAAGCGATGATATCGGTATTCGTTACGTTCGCTGAAGAATATGTGAAAATCGATCGAAAAAATTTTAATATTCTTCATCCTGATCCTTACTGGCCACAGGATCGACTACCTTTAAAGGCAATTGGAAAGGTATTTGACACGACTTGATCGGCCTCTGACAAAATTTCACAGTTTAGGGTGACCAATGCAACATTTGGAAATGAGCACTATGATAAATTTCGCCAATTAAAAAAGAAACATGCAAACATATACGTGCATTGCAAATTAAGAAAACGGGAGATTTTAAGCCAAATTACTGAAATTTTGAAAATTCACAATTCCTACTAAATTATTAGCTTTCTGGTAGTACAACGTTTTATCTCTCTTAAAAATCAATCACTCTCTGTAGGCCACCTTTTTAAGCTATAAATTTGGAACTTGGGTCGGGCTGCAATAGAAAACTGTCTTCGTATTGTGTGCAATTTTCCCATAGGTATCCGCATTGACGGGAAGATGTTTTAAAAAAATTCCGCGGCTCTAAAAAATCTTTAATGTGAAATTTAACATCTTTGGATCTAAATAAAACAGTTTCTGGCGTGACTTGGCGGAAAATATTCATATTGAAATTGAAAATAATTCACTTGGCTTTTCCACTTGGAAAATGTTTTATTTACGATCTAGATTACGTTCTGGTTTAACATTTCGACCAACCTTTCCTTCCTCCCTCCTCTTCCCCTTCGTTCTTATTTATGTATATATATATATATATATATATATATATATATATATATATATATATATATATATATATATATATATATATATATATATATATATATATAAAATATCTTCGAAATGGAACGCTCTTCGGCGACACACAAATATATAAAAACACAGATGTAGATTTTTAGAATATAGAGACACAATGAAAGGACACTCACAATTTGTTATTTTACGTTTCGACAGCACGGCTGTCGTCTTCAAATCTGATTCTGAAGACGACAGCCGTGCTGTCGAAACGTAAAATAACAAATTGTGAGTGTCCTTTCTTTGTGTCTCTATATTCTAAAAATCTACATCTGTGTTTTTATATATTTGTATATATATATATATATATATATATATATATATATATATATATATATATATATATATATATATATATATACCCGTTTCCTATCCCGTTTCCTTATATCTGTTTCTGTATATATGAGTATTTATTCGCCGTTTGGCGGGATTTCGTGTTTGAATGTGTATTTGGCCAATGTGGCTCATCTCTTTCTTCTGGCTATGCGTGCCACGAAACGCACTGTTCCTTTCCTGTATGATGTTGTATGAATTCTAACCCACTGTCCTTTCCTTTCCTTGTGTATTGTCTATTTCTCCTTTGGTGGGTGAAACAGCCCCCGGACGCCATCTCTTGGCTGAAAGAATCGGGGCGCTTGGCGACATATTAGACCCACGGATCTCAGGGTAAATTGACTATCCTCGATAGCTGCCTAGATAGCAGGACGTGCCTGTGTTCACCGAGTGTCTAAAATCGCCGGCGTCCGAGGCTTCGGTCGCCGGGGTTTGGAGAGCGGCACTGCCGGACTCTCTCGGAAATCGAGGTTCCGATCGTGTTTTGTTTCGAGCGGCGGTTGACCGCCTAGTTCATCAAGAAGCGCGCAGTTTGACTCTCGACTTCTTCCGCCGGGAAGGCCGTACTTTTGTTTTCTTTAGTGGATCAAGACTGACCTTGACTCCTGGTGTAGAGCTTAGGCTCCTTTTGTTTGCTACCGCCGGGTGCGTGTGGCGGGGAGGGAGCGTTCGTGAGTGTTTTATTTCCCTTTAAAGTGCTCGTATTTTTTTGTTGCGCTTTCCTTCTTCATGCTAGTGTGCTGAATTTGATTTCTTCAAATGGCTGTGCGCCGTTTAAACACGCTCGCCTTGCAAGTTGACGAGAAGGCGAAGCCCCCTACCCCGTTGGAGGTCCACCTCTTCACGTTAGAGTCGCTGGGCCTCACACCCGAAGAGATAGTGGCGATCCAATTTGGATACAATCGCCATTTGATATTCCTGAAGTTGGCAACCGAAGCTGCAATGACTAGGATTTTAGACAATACTCCGCGGAAACTACCGTTTCCGTCTTTAAGTGACCAGAGGACGACAATAACAATTGACGAGACTTCCGGCAGCCCGTGTAATGTCAGGGTTCTTTGTCTCCCCGTGGAGACCCCATTGGAAGACATAACAGGCGAGCTCCAACGCTTTGGTAAAATACATCGCTCGTGGGAAAACAGGTGGGAGGGAGAAAATATGGCGCGGGTGCTTACTGGCACCAGGGTTGTGCGGATGACGGTCGAGAGAAATATCCCCTCGTACCTCCACATCGGCGGCAACCGGGCCATCATCATCTATGAGGGTCAGCGCCGCACTTGCGCCCGCTGTAATCAAGAAGGCCACGAGCGCAAGACCTGCCCTCGGAACCAGGGAGGTAAGAGCTATGTGGAGGCAATGACGATGCCCTCCAACCCTAACGCCGCCGTGGAGATGGACGAGCCCGAAGTGGCTGTGGAGGAGAGAGCGCGGTCGCTTCTACTCATCGAGGGTGCGGTCCCGGCTGCTCCCGTTGGTCCCCCGCATCTCCCTTCAATTGGAGGGAAATGTCAGCGGGAGCGAAAATCGTCAACGGAGGAAAGGGAACCGAAAAAGAAGAGGACAGACAAACCCAAGCTCCTGGTCTCGAATACCGTTCTACAAATGGTTCACATACCTACCACCTCGCCTAATATCACACGACCTCCAGCCCCCGTCTCCGTGAGCTCGTCAAATGAGGAGGGATGGTCTTTCGCCCCCCCTCCCCCCGCTCACGCCATCGACGCCCTCGCTACGCAATCCTTGCATCACGGGTTTCAAACACCCCAAGAACCTCTGGTGACAGGTGAGGAGGATGCATCTGATTGCGATGTTTTCCAGTCCCCAACAGCTCATCCCTCGACCCCTTTATCATTGACTGTAAAGGAGGCGTCACCGACCCCGGAAGTTGACCCGCATACAAGTTTCCCAAAGTCAAAAATCCCACATACCCCATCTTCTTTCCCCATTAAGGACAGTCAATGTGTCGACGATCTTCCCAGCGCTTCTCAAGATACGGACCACAAGCAACTATCTCCCTTGATTTTTCCCGACCACAACCCTTCCGCAGATGAGCCCCAGTCCGCCACTCCGACCCTCCCCGAGGGTGCGTCCTGCCCCTTGGCGGCCCCCAGCGGTGCTCCTTCGAAGAAGGCCCCCTGTGGAACGCTGCCGAGTTACCCGGTCTTCGTGGAGACCACGGCTGGCTCTTCCTCTTCGGACGAGGCCGGGGGGGAGGGATGTGGCGAAATGCCGCGTCCTCGCTCGTCGACCCGTTGGACGAGGCGTCCCGGGAAACGGCGAAGCACTCGTCGCCCGGGGTCGAGTCGCGACCGGAGCGACGCTAGCCACGATCAGAACTCTGGGAAGTGATGTCCGGTAGCCACCCGGTGCCGGACACACTTCGTCCATCGTTGGAGAGTTTTTTTTTTTTTTTGCTGAATGACTGATTGAATCGATAATTTCAACCCTGCCATTGATAATTTCTTACAATACATAATTTTCCATTGCTAGCTAAAATCTCCCTCCTAATATCTGTGGACCTTGTCTTCCTTTCTTTTTTTTCTTTCTAAATGTTAATGGTCAAATTCACGAGTATGCGTCTGTATGCATATGCTTATGTATGTGCGTGTGGATATGCATGTGTGCGTATGTATGTACAAGTGGATATGTATGTGGTATATGTATCATATATGTATCCATGTATACACTTATACTAAAGAAAAACATGATGTACCATAATCTGTGACCTGATATTATGCATAATGCTAACAAACTCTGTAATATTCTGAACCGAATAAAATAATTTATATCATAGCTCAAGTGGTTAAGAGCATCCGCCCGGCAAGTGGAAAGATCCGGTGTTCGAGTCCCGGTTGAGGAAATATTTTTACTCTTGTGATCCGTTCGATTCCGCCTTCCCCACCTCTATTGTGTTCGTCCTTTATATGTGTTCCTATCCCGTTTCCTTATATCTGTTTCTGTATATATGAGTATTTATTCGCCGTTTGGCGGGATTTCGTGTTTGAATGTGTATTTGGCCAATGTGGCTCATCTCTTTCTTCTGGCTATGCGTGCCACGAAACGCACTGTTCCTTTCCTGTATGATGTTGTATGAATTCTAACCCACTGTCCTTTCCTTTCCTTGTGTATTGTCTATTTCTCCTTTGGTGGGTGAAACAGCCCCCTGACGCCATCTCTTGGCTGAAAGAATCGGGGCGCTTGGCGACATATTAGACCCACGGATCTCAGGGTAAATTGACTATCCTCGATAGCTCAAGTGGTTAAGAGCATCCGCCCGGCAAGTGGAAAGATCCGGTGTTCGAGTCCCGGTTGAGGAAATATTTTTACTCTTGTGATCCGTTCGATTCCGCCTTCCCCACCTCTATTGTGTTCGTCCTTTATATGTGTTCCTATCCCGTTTCCTTATATCTGTTTCTGTATATATGAGTATTTATTCGCCGTTTGGCGGGATTTCGTGTTTGAATGTGTATTTGGCCAATGTGGCTCATCTCTTTCTTCTGGCTATGCGTGCCACGAAACGCACTGTTCCTTTCCTGTATGATGTTGTATGAATTCTAACCCACTGTCCTTTCCTTTCCTTGTGTATTGTCTATTTCTCCTTTGGTGGGTGAAACAGCCCCCTGACGCCATCTCTTGGCTGAAAGAATCGGGGCGCTTGGCGACATATTAGACCCACGGATCTCAGGGTAAATTGACTATCCTCGATAGCTCAAGTGGTTAAGAGCATCCGCCCGGCAAGTGGAAAGATCCGGTGTTCGAGTCCCGGTTGAGGAAATATTTTTACTCTTGTGATCCGTTCGATTCCGCCTTCCCCACCTCTATTGTGTTCGTCCTTTATATGTGTTCCTATCCCGTTTCCTTATATCTGTTTCTGTATATATGAGTATATGTATATATATATATATATATATATATATATATATATATATACTGTGTTTGACCTGTAGTTTTACCTGACGATGGTATACCATAACGAAACCTAGGTCGTAAATAAAAAATTTTCTCTATGGAAAGCCAAGTTGCTTATTTTAAATTTCAGCTTTGGAACTTTTTTTTACAAAAGTAGCTTTTAAAAGAGGGAGTCATTTCTCAGTCCTGAGCATATATTTTCCCACTTAATAGCTTATTTGAAAATTCCCCTCACTGAGTCAATTATGTAGAGATTAGTAAGACCAGCCGCACACACCTACTGGTAGGGAGCACGGGCTTTCATCGATATTGATTTACCTTTCCACGTAATAACTGAGACATTTCGCCGAATCATCGCAGAAAATATGCGTACGCTTTATGATAATCACTCTCTTGAACGTACTCAACGCACGCATCTCCATTTCCATGATCTTGTAGTATGCATGAAACGTGTACCGCAAAAAAAATCACTTATGTAACTATATTTATTAACAAGTATTTTAGCCTTATATAAACCACAGCTTCCTGAGCGTTTACTTACACTTTCGCTTTCATACTTATCGTGAGGGAGTGATTTCATCGCCTGTCCTCCGGCCGACATCGGATGACAGCCGACAAATGTCTCCAAGCGCGATGGACCCCGTCACGTTTGTGTCCATGCAACGTTCAAGGATTACAGTTTCACATTCATTTTCTTCACTTGTGAATCATATCTAGTGAAGGATTAACACGTAGTGTGAACTAACCGTAGTGATTGACAATTTGTCGTGCCATTTGATAATCTCATGCACGCCGCCGTGTGGAAAGTCAGCGTTTATTGATCATGCCTCTCCATTGAACTCATTAGCTTGTTCATTAAAAATGAAGTACTCATGGATGAAAACAGTTGTTGAATGGGATCTCTGCGCTTATTTCAGGGTATCTTTGCTGATGGAATTACTTCAATGCCATATTTTGAAGTAGTCGTACAAGAGTAGGGAAAGAATGCTACACAATAAATGCTACTCAGTAAGATATTCTGCAATGATGGGGTGAATAGTTGATGGGTCCATTTACCCCAAATTCACTACCTACAAAACCTATTGAACTATAGTAATTTAAAAACTGCAAGGTTTCTCCAGGTTTATTAAGACAAATGTATAAATAATAAACTGAATTACCCCTCAGTGAGTCTCTTCTACTTTGGCTTCATTTCGCACCCATACTTCAAATATTTTTACACTTTGATGGTCTAAGTCTTCATGTGTCATTACCCCTAACGTCAAGGTAGTTTCATCATAGATTTCATGCAGTAGAGTTCGTATAAATTTTCTTAAAAGACTATGTGGCGCCGCATGAAGTAATAATTATCATTTTGTAATTTATTCACCATGTTTATGTGAATAAAAGCTAACCTATTCTTGCAAAGTAATTTTAAACTGCAAGGGACTCAAGAATCTCATCTAATCTAGAAGTTGAAAATTAACTCTCCTCTCAATTTCATCAAATCCGACTTCCATCTTCATCTTTCAAATTGCTTATGTTCACTATTTTTTTTGAAAATCTATTGTCAAGGAAAAAATATAAATGCGCGAGGGAATTAAGCATTAAACCTTTCATCTTATTTGACGAATTCGCAGTCCAAATAGAATCTTTTTCGGGTGTAGAGGACATTTAATCCAGTAAATAGTGAGTTAATATTGTCACTAATTAATGAGGTGGTTATTTGACGCATTCACCGAACAAGATCGGGGCGACGTATTTTCATCAGAAACCAAGAGACCGTTTGATTGTAGTTTTAAAACTTTCATCAGTTGATCATTGATTGCAATGGATACTGGACATTCCTTCTCATTTAACTTATCAGAAGTAGCCTACCGGGTTAAGGTAGGTTTCAGATGATCCCAGGCACTACGTTACTACTGTACTAAAACCTTGGCTAACCCTACACAAAATTTCATTGAATGCATACTATCTCATTTAACTAGCTTCTGAAATTAAGAGTTCATGGATTTCGTTGTTACTATCCTTCTAATTTGTGAAATCATGTTTTTAAATGTTACAATTTCAAGGTGTAGAAACCATCCGGGATTGGACCGGGATTCCTCGATGCCCGGCTAAGTGCTTTAGCCAATTACCCAGGCTACCAAGATTCGAATCCCTTTCAAGGTGAATAATTTTTACGCCTTGATGTTATAGAATTGTAATGCAAATCAGTTGATTACTCCTTTAAGGTTACCTGTCGGGGCTCTCTAGCAATTTAAAAATGTCGTTATGTCGTTAAATCTTTTGCCGGGGCACTTTCTGGGCAAACGCATGAGTTCATGTAGAGTAGTCGTAAATATACTCTATGATTTCAGGCCTTATTTTGTGGTAGTATTTGATATCCATATTGAAGGTTTTGGACTTTTCCACATACTCGTATTATGTTAAGATCTGTGAAAAGTACAAATTTTATTAATATGGTTAATCCTATTTGTTGTTATTCGCCTAATTTTTTGTGTCAAAATTTTATAATGCCTCGTTAGCTTCATGTTCAATGTATACTTGGCAATAAATACAATGTAAAATTATGTGTATATACAATATACTTTGATCCCACGCCTGTGTTCCACCAGCGGCAGCAGTTGCAAATTAATTCGAAACATGTACAGTTTGTCTATGCTTACTTCTGATGAAAAATGCTTTCCATGACCTCTGTTTTTTCATATAGACACAGTAAAACGTCACATAATACTAGATATGGACTAAAGAGAGGATTAGGAACCCACATTTTGCATTGATTTTTATAAATTAATGGTGATTCCGAAGTAGGTATCGTGGAATGCACCGCGCACAAACTACTCTTAGGCTGTTTTTACAATATACTTTGATCCCACGCCTGTGTTCCACCAGCGGCAGCAGTTGCAAATTAATTCGAAACATGTACAGTTTGTCTATGCTTACTTCTGATGAAAAATGCTTTCCATGACCTCTGTTTTTTCATATAGACACAGTAAAACGTCACATAATACTAGATATGGACTAAAGAGAGGATTAGGAACCCACATTTTGCATTGATTTTTGTAAATTAATGGTGATTCCGAAGTAGGTATCGTGGAATGCACCGCGCACAAACTACTCTTAGGCTGTTTTTCTGTTAACGACGTATGAATGGCACCCAATGGATTTTATTTATTCATAATAGTATCATAGGTCAGAACATTTATCGACTGTATGCTCTTTAAGTGGCAGTATTGGAGTAAATGTTCACTTTCTTAAGATTAGTTCCCGAATCTCCGTGTTTGAAATTATCTCCTTTGAAATGTACGTATTATCTTCACACTGGAAACGTTCAAACCATCTTTCAGTTGTAAATATAGGGAAGATTCAATTCTCCTAAGCCCCCTGTGGCATAACCTTCGGCTCGACCGACGATTTGTTTAGTCGAAAGAAATATTTCATTGCAGGACATATCTTGCCGCTCGTTACTTCATTTGCTGCCATAGGCGACTGACCATGTTTCAATTTGCTACGGCTGTCGCTGATTCAATACAGTAGTCAAATCAATGACTTTACAGCCAAAACTGTAAAATATACTGATCAAACAAAATAAAAAAATCAAGATTTTGTACTTTCAAAAACTAGGATAAAATTTTATCATTAATCCTCAGTGAGCAGCCCTCATACGAGATGCAATTCGTGTAAGCATGGTCTAGGAATTCCAATAATTACTCTCATCTAGTATTCCCAGTAATTACTAGTGCCCTTCAATATTCAGCAGCGTCTTCCCGCAAAACTACGCACACATGTATTTTTATAGGCTAGTACCATCGGATGCCGTGCATTGAATTGCCTCTTGGGTCCTAAGAGAGTTCTAGCGGGACCCATTCGCTGCTTGTGAATGAGAATGACGGCCCATTAGGGCGATGCGCAATTGCAATCCCCCAGAGGGCGTTCTTTCTGAACGACCGCATGCTCCTCCCCGCGACCGCCAGCTGAGCTTTGCTAAGCCGCGAAGGCCATAATCCGTTGCCCTTGTCACTCAATCTCCCGCGAGGTCTCTCGGGAGCAGAGAGGAGAGGAAAATGTACTCGTTCCTCCGTTGCCTCGGCCTCTCGAGGAGATTGTAAAATATGAGTCTTTCTCAACTCGACCCGACCAACAGAAAGGGCAGAAATCGCACCCTTGCGTTATGTGTGTGTTTCCCAATGGGATTAATTCTTTCTTCCGGTCGGAGGCTTTATGAAGGAAATTCTTTTATTGTTTTCAGCGCCAATGATTTATGCAGGATTTTTGACGCCGAAGTGCTTCGCAATGTGGGGGAAGGGTGGGGAAAGTAGAGAAAATCCAAACTCCCTAAGGTGCGCCGTTTCCTGATTACGTTTTCGTCTCCCATCGTAATTAAACTCTAAGCTCTTTGTAAAATTACGACGCCGGATGCGGAGCCGATGCTCTTTAATGGGCGTTTCTCGGAATCAGTGATTAGCGATTTATTTTCAGATTCCGCGAAAGGAATGATGATGGATGGAATTCAAATTAAAATCTTCAAGTGCGGTCGATGTGACCGACCGCAGGAGTTATATGGCACATACTGCAGGGGAGCTAAGGTCAAGGATTAATGTTTAAGCAGAGATTCTCTTAATTCGCATCAACCCACTTCCTGCTGGTGCACTAATGAAATTCTATCTTTGCCTGAGTTACAACCTCCGCGGAGATCTCGTAACGAATGTACCATTGAGTAATTACTTAAAAATGCAGCAGAAGAATGCCAATCCAAGGACAGTTTGGTGGGGAAACGTGACGAAGCGAGTTGGAGCAGCGTCCATTCCATCTGCGAAAGTTTTCAATGGTACATGTATACACATGGTAGGAGATGATAATTGCCGTAATTATCCAACCTACGTTTAAAAGGACATGTAAGAAAACGTTAAAGACACAAGTAAGTAAGAAACGGAGCAATGTGAAACACGGAAGTAATATTCGTTAGGTGATAATTTTCCTTTAATCTAAAAATTGAATGAGCAAAAATATTAAACACAAAAACATTATTAATTAATCAACTACTGACCGAACTACAAAGCGAACTCCTTTAGTTTAAATTAGAGGCACGATATAGTGTGTCAGTAAATTTCCTCTCTCTCAACATATGGGAGCAAACTTCAAGCCATTCCTTTACAAGGGATACTAGCTGTTCTCAAAGAAACGCTTTTTAATATTCGATAATATACTAGCTTGTTTAAAATAGAGAAAGCGGGTTTATGGTAGGGAGTAAGCTAATTTTTTGTTCGTAGTATTAGAAAATATGCCAAATCCAACCAGTAGAGCACCGTAACCGATATAATGGAAATTCTTACATGACAAGGATTCAGTACGAACAGGTAACATTTCATAATTCGTCTTTCATCACTCACTAAAGTCAAATTAATGCCCAGGAAAACATACCTGTAGATTCATGGTGAGCGGTGTAGGTTACCTTGGATTGACCCATTATCGACGGTAATGGCAAAGTTACACGTACTATTCTTACTTGACATGTGAGAAGTATAAATTAAAAAGAAAAGAATTTTTCGATTCAAATAGTTCCGAGAGTTATGACGAGCTTAAGGAATTTAAAAAATGCAGACAGGACGGGAAACATTTTCAATTAATATAAATGGTTTAGTAAGAGTTGACAAGAATGCACCTAGCTTTCAGGACGTATGATTAAATGTAAATGATAAGGCTAAGAGGAAGCACAGGCTCTTCTTACTAGATTACGTAGGGTTACTTAAGTAGTTGATATTCAAATGGTACATAATTTAACTTGTTATAATTTAGAAAGTAGTGAGATTAAAACCGAAAAAGATGAATACTGTGGAAAATTCAGCCGCGTTTTCAACGGATTTGGTCGTGGAGAAAAACTAATTGCATCACAAGGTGTGATCAAAAAAAGACAGGACTAATTTTATAACTTGTTTATTTCGACGGATATAGCTTAATCGACCTTGTCGCCCTCAAATTACAAACCTTGGCTGATGACACACATTTGCCAACATTTCTTCCAGCTCTCGAACCCTGCCTGGTAAGCCGCCTTTGGGATCCTCTTAAGGTCCGCCTTACAATTAGTTTTAATGCCCGCAATAGAGACGAATCGGCGCCCTTTCAAGGTTGATTTAACTTTGGAAACAAAGGAAGTCTGATGGAGCCACGTCTGAAAATAGGGTGGCGGCGGGATCACGGAATTTCCGGTTCTGGCGAAAAACTCTGTCACGATCAGCGCCGTGTGAGCCTGTTCCTCTAGCCCCTTCATTGCTGCCGTTGCACGCGGCGAGGTTAAGACACGTACCGCTGCTGCGGCGTAACGACTCGACGTAAGTAAACGCAATACCCCTCGTTTTAGTCGTCAGATGAGTCGCTAGATGGCACTCTGTGTCTTGTTTTGACTTGTTGGACGGCCTGCGCAGAATAAAATCAGTCCGGTCTTATTTTGATCGCACCTTGTAGATAGCAGAATGGTTGGGCTGGTGTTGAAAGTAAGACGCCTGTAAAATGTGATAGGGTCAATTTGGGATCATCATGATAAGGATGACTGCAAAGAAGGGGAGCGAGATGGTGCAGGGGCTAACGTACTGGATTCCCACCCTGAGGGAGCGGGTTCAAATCCCGGCGGTGTTGAATATTTTTCAGAGGTATCTCGATCCCTACTTCAGGTGCTTTGTGGAGGGCACTTTGAGTGAGTGTGCCGTCCGTCAGATGGGACGTTAAACAGCGGACCCCTTGGCGCCTTTTGTAAAGAGTAGGCTAATGCCGACGCCGGGTTTCTCTCCACCCTTCATCCTTTCCTATCCATCCCCTATGGCGCAAATGACCTCAGCTGTCGGTCGCCTCCCCTCAAAACTACTACTACTGCAAAGAAGAACGAGGCGTAGTAAGACGTTGTAGAGATGTTGTTAGATAAAAACGTCTGTAGAAAATCCGCAATTCATGCATGAGAATTTGTCATTGTCGAATCGGGTGGAATGGAAATTACATAAAAAACGGATCACACAGATCGGGATTTTTTGGAAGAATTATTTACGGAATGTTGATAGTTTATTAGGGCCAATGGCTATTTGGGAAATGAAAAGTGATGCCTGGTAGATTTAAGGAATAAATTAGTCTTTTAATGCAAAAGTAGAGACATATAAGTCGTGAAAAAGTCACTTGAGGCCAAATATGGTGAATTTTGTAAAAATGGAAACTTAAATGACATAATATTCACCATCAATTTTTTGTAGGTGAGCACCTGTGCATCGTCTTGACGGAAAAGAATTTTTTCCATTGTCAAATGAGGACGATTTTTCCTTAATTTCTTCACTCACCTGGTTAAATTACGACGGCTAATGCTCTTCATTATTTTGTTTGTACCTTCTGCAAGTAATAGATGTACATGATTTCGTGTGTATATCAAAAACCGTGACCAAGATCTTGTCAGCCGATTTCAACACCTGGAGTCGGAGCCGGATCGCTTATTGAATACCCCTTATTCTACTGTTATTATATCTCTGGAGTGTAGTAGCATTTCCAAATCCATTCGTTCACAGTTATATATATTGACGCAGAAACTCGTCAGAATGTGTCGGAAAAACGCCAAATTAGCCTCCGAATTGACCACACGATTGCATTTATTCTCCACTGAGAGCGAACGTGGCGCTCATCTTGCCAAGATTTTTTTCACGTCCGATTTTCGTGCAACATTGACGCTGCAATGATATACCTGTGGTCTCAGCTATTCCCGAGTTTTGGCTCTTCGATCGCTCAAAATCATATAATAGGTTTTTTCAATCATTTCTGAGGATTTCACTTTCACTGGACGTCTCAAATGGTATTCATCATTTGTGTTGAGATGTTTAAACTCATGTTGTTTAAACAAATCATGTTTAAACCCATGTTTAAACTCATGTACCCAGCTATGAACAGTCATAATCACATGAGCAGATGTGTCATAAATTCCATCCAACTCTACTTTGGTCCCTTTCGGCGTACAGCCTATTAAATATCAGTGTTTAATCACCGCACGAAACTCATTTTTTCCATTTTTTCTAAGCGAAGAGAAGCTGGTTGCTTCACTATAAAAATGAAACTACTTGATGGATATAGCTGACCCTTGAACCGCAATCTATAGCAGCGAGAGATGAGGCTTACTGAAAGCAAACTTTTTCCTGCATTAAGAGCGCCATCTCTTGGATTTTATGAAGAATTATTGAACGACCCACTCGGCATACGAGCTTACGTAGAGAAAAAGGGCAGTGAAACTTCCTGAGGAAGAAAAAGTGAATCGCAGATGTAGAAAAAATGCATATTGAATTTGATGGAATCAAGAAGCTGTTTTGGAGATGGACAAGAAGGAAAATAGGAGGAAAAAGTAGAGGAATGAATTTGATAAAAAATAAGAGTAATAATATTTACTTTGATGATACGAAGGCGGAGACAATTGGAGAAAGCAAATTGAGGGATCATATAATAGTGGTGCGGAGTATCAAAGTTAGCTGGATGCATTGAAAAGTGAGGAAGACTGCCATGAAGTAACAATGACGTGTAACTGAAAAGAAGATTGTAACGGTGTCGAGAAATTAGAAGGACGGCAAAATTGCAGTGATACTTAGTATTTTAGGAGAAATTCTGAAGTTTGGATGACTTATGAGTAGTTTATGCAAATTGTTTAATTAACGGTTGAATATTTAAATTGTAATGAACGGAAGAGTCCGAAAATTTTATTTTTCTATGAGTGAAGTGGGGTGAAATGGATTGATATATTTATAGAGTAATTATTCTTTTAAGTAAGACATGAAAAGCCTTCTTTGTAGTACTAATTGAAAGAATACAAAGGAAAAGGTTATGCGAATACTCTTAGGTTGTATGCTTGGTTGGTATATACGGAAAATCAATTTGAATTTCACTAAGAAATTGAGAAATGTATTGTTGAGCGAAAGATAGTATTTCACGCATTTGTTGGTTTGAAGAAGGCAACGACAGGGTAAACAGAAGGGAGGAGGGGCAGTTTTTGAGAGACATCGGGCTATTATTATCGGTATTTTTCCGTTTAGCGAAATACTTTTTCGATGGAAACAGGCTATAAAACGATATGCTTCATTGTCTCTCCAAACAAAACATAATATGACATCTCAAACTAAAATAAACCCTTCTTCAATTCCGCGCATTTCCTTTCTCCCTTCGTACCGTCCAACATGCCTACGCTGTTCATACCTCCTCACCTGCCTATTGTTCTCCCTTCTATCAAATTCTTCAAAAAATCATCGCCATTAATAAATTTAACCGTTCTTTAAAAAATCATCGCAATTAATAACTTTAACCGTCTTTTGGCCTCGTTGCGATTTTTAACGACAATCCCCTCTATTACTCCACAATGCAATTCCTCGTTTGCTTTCATTTCTGTCCATTTACCACCTTTCTCCACACCCACATTTTAGAAACCTCCGATCTACGCCAATATCTTGCTTCAATGACCATCTTTCCGCACCGTACGACGCCACGATCCATATTAAAGTTTTGATGATCCGTTCTCAAACTTCTTATTCAACATTTCTGTCATCGATTCCCTCCCACATGTGAAAACTTCTTTGCCTAACGGAATTCTTAGTCTTATGTCCCAACTACTTATACCACATTGGACAAAGCATTAATTACCCAGGTTAGTGGTACCATTTCCTTTAAATTTGACCCTTGACTTTAAACATTAAATCAAGCCTTTCTGATGCTCGAAAAACTCATAACCATTGTTTTTATTACATTGATCATATTCGGGTGCCTATCTTACGGACGTCTCAACACGGTCAGCAATGCTTGAAACCTCAGGGCTAATTGGACTAAAGCTCGATCATCTGCAAACCTGTTTTTATAAATCCATCAAATTAAAGAGAATGAATTTTCCCCCACGGCACAATCTAATTTCAACTCCCCTAATGACTTTTATATCTCGGCATTAAGTACGATATGTCTGAACCTAAGCTATCCTCATCTGCATAATATTCTTTTTCTATGATTAATCTTGCTGGTCTTTTGTCTTTACCAAATAGATACTTCGTGAATTACTTCCATCTCTCTTGAATATTTTCTATTCCAATTAATAATTTTCTTCTGTAATCTTTGATATTTCGCACATTTTTTCCCTTCTTACTTCCTGACAGTGCTTCTATCTTCCTGTACAAAGGTTTGTTTACCGCCTCTGGTACTTATTTATTTCTTTGTACTTCCTTCTACCTAAGTCCGTGTTTAAATTCTTTCATTTCCTTCTCTATTTCATCTTCCTAATAATCTCGTTCATAATCCATGGTTTTCTTGTATCTTTCTTATTTTCTGTTCTTATAGTTTTTTTGCAGTTTTCGATGTCCCTCCTGACATGGTATGTGGTCATTTTTAATAAATTTACATGCAAATCTTAGGTGATTACTTGGTAGAGGGTTCGTGCATGAAGAATATAATATTTTTTTTATTTCCCAAGTGCAAAAAGTAGGCATGGGAGAAACGAAAAGCTAAGTCGGTTGGCCAAAACAAACATTCTAGTGGAAGAGGAAGTATGTCTCCCAATCGCCATGCAGAGATCATCATGAAACACTGCCATTCTTCAAAAAATATATTCAGTTTGTCTTCTAAATTCACTTTCGACAAACGCGTGCAGTCCTTGAAATTGAGTGAGCCCTAATAGAAATATAATAGGAGGGATAATAAAGAAAGGAAAGGAATATAGAAAAAATAAATAGGAAGAAGAAAAGATATAGATGAGGAAGGGAAAGGCGTCCAAGGACTGAAGACTAACAATTATGCAGAGTAACAGGGCAGTTTAATGGTTTAGAGGATGACCACCTCAACGTGCACACCCAGTAGCACGGAATGTAGCTATTTCTGTATTTCAAACAAAAGGTCTCGGACCTTGGACTGGTATTTCAAAAATTGAGCATGAGAGAGTGAATGCGAACTATAGCTCGACTTCGCTTAGTATTAGGAGAAAAACAAATTTGCACTTTTTCACAGATTTTCCACATAAGTCTGTGGAAAAGTGCAATTTTTTTCTCGTAATGACGAACTTCCTCTACATCTGGCCTGAATCTGTTGAATGTATTCGCTTTGTATCTTAGTCTGCATTTATAATGCGCGCATTTATAAATTTATTTTGATGTATAAACGGGGTTTATGCATATAAATTAGTTTCTCTCACAGAAAAATCGCATGTTCGAGTTTTTATTCATCTGACTAACCTAGGAATTCCGTATTAATGGTCACAGTAGTTTTGGTTAGCCGTCGGAATGAATATTCAAAGAAAAAAATTCTTCTGTCAAAGAAAACTGCACCGAAAGAAATTTATTTAATTATGCATGAAAAGATTTTAACGCCCGCTTTAGAATTAGAAGGGAAATTTAGAAAACGTTTATTCTGTTTGGTTTCACCTACTCTCTAACAGAGATGAGACCCCGAGGTCGAGAGCCTTTTGGTCGACGGCGGGAGCCGACTAAAAGTGACCCGGCGGCGGCACTGTTGGACTGGACTCCGAATCGGGGTCGCCCCGTCAGGAACGTTCTTCCGAGGCCAAAAATTACGTTTTATGAAGGTGTTAATGGAAAAAAATCATAGCGCTAAAAACTCTCATACCTCCAGATTTCTTCAAAGCAAATTTTGTTGACCTCAATCACACCATTAAAAATGTCCGATTTAGTGAAAACCCACGAAAAGTTACGAGTTTGCGTACTGAAAACTGAGAAAAATATTTTGAAATGCAATGAAAGAAATAGAATATGGTCTGAGGAAATGTTACTTTATTAAAATAGTCACCAATTTCACTATTATTCAATATTATACGTGAAAAATAGTTGTTATTTTACGTCAACTGAAGGATAAGGTTACTGGTATTGAAGGTGAATTTTACTGATTTTTGGGCATAATTTAACAGCAATGCACTCTTACGAATATTTAAAATGCACCTACAACCGTTATGTCCAAGCTCTATCGCTTTAATTACGTATTCTTTCGGCAACGTTCTTCCTCCTACATGAGCAGAGGGTGGGGGGTGGGGAGGGGACTTGGTGCAGTGAGCGACGGATTTTTCAGTTTCGTCAGATCCCACTTTGGATGTCACCTGGAGAATGCTTTGAGGGAAGTACCTGGTGAGACACCCACGCTTCTTTTCAATCATATTCAACTCCCCGGAATGCTAATTTTTCATAAATGTAAAACTACACACCAATCCCTAAGGGTGTAGATGACCTCAGCATCCCTTAAATACCACCCCTGGAATGATCTGGCTGCATTACTGAATGTCTGGACGTGCGCCTGTTTCCTCCAAATACGTATACTCCCTATCAGTTCATTTGTCTCGAATGCCCACGAGTATTCTTCGTATTAGGATGTTACCCCCCTTGAATCATGCGAAGAGCAACCAGCAACTCTCTCCTGGATTTTCCTACTAGTATTTTTTTCTTTTTCCGTCCTCTATCACTAATCTCACACCTCGAATATATACATTTCATTCCAAAATTTCTACAGTGAATCTACTTCTCTCGTTATTTGTTCACCACACACCTATCTTTTTTACTTAATACAGTAAACAAATTGAATATTTTGAGGCGTCTTGAGGTGAAATTCGAACATAATACAGAAAATATAGTAAACATTTTCCACTATTATCTAGTGAAGAATTGTTATTATATTTCATTTATTGATACAGTAAAATTTAGGCTTGCATATTTTTATCTGGTGGCTTTATTCGTTCATTTTATTTTTCATGCAGGTTTGAATAGAGGTTATCCGTCTGTAGCCCTCATAATCGTAATTTTTCTGTTTATTTCTATCCTTTTATCTGGCTCATTGTGCAAGATTATTTATCTGACGCATCAGTACGTATTCACTTTTGTGGACGTATATGAATGTCACCCGAAATTTCAAAATTCAAGATCATCACTCCTCAACGCACTTCGTTCAGTAAATTTATTTTATGAGTTTGCTCGCACTAAAACATAAAGCAACGACATATATTGGAAATATTTATTGATATTACTTTAATATTCTTCAACATTTGGCCTTTAATCTCGCCATGGTTTCAAATAGAAAAATATCTCACTCCAAAATACAACAAGAACTAAAAGGAATGTAAACGGTGGGCACCTTTGCGACTAATTAAGTTACTCTCCGATCCCAATTCTATTCGTATGATGCAATGTAATTGGGACCTGGGACTTCCCAAGGGAGAAGTAATATTGCTGATGAGCGTGCAACTATCGTATCAGTGTAATAAAACAAGGTCTGCGGTTAATATCCGAGGCTAAGATATACAGTGAACACTTCCATGGGGAGAACATCGCCGTCCGAAATTCATGTGCACATGTGCAAGGTCTTTGACTAGGATTTTATAATTTAAAACAAAAGAATGCCATGCTCCTTCAAATTGATGATAGCGACAGTTTTTTTCTCCTTAAGATAGTGATATTTTTTATAAATTGTTTTTCATTCTTATCAAAAATGCATGCCAATAAATTCTCCGAAATGTTTTTGCTCGAAACAAAAGAAATGCAGTGTCCTTCCAATTCATGATAGCGAGGATTTAATGCATTTTCAGACAGCGAGGAGGTCTGCGCTTTTCTCTTAGTCTTATCGGAATTTCTTCCATTCAAAGTTTTTTTCTGGAGAAGAGGGAAGTGAGATTGGGAGCCGTCGATCTTTTTTCCTTGTGCATAATTTATTAAGTCCTGAAAATGGGTGGGTGCAAAATTCCACGCCGCAGGAGACATCATGTTGAATGTGATTTCAATTTAATCGACGGATAATTTATTCATTTTTCGTTACTTTATTTATCACAGAACAAGAGCTTTAGTACTTTCAGCGATTTGATCGACAGCAATAATTATACTTGCGATTGTGACTAGTCATTTTCAGTGGAGTCGCCACAACTGCGTTGACTTTAGTATTTTGTAATTAAAAGATGTCCAACGGCCACTCTCATGAAAATGGGTGGGGCAAGAGGATGCCATTAGCGCTTAAATAATAAATGCAAGTGCCTTTGAGTGTGAAACTGCGCAAAAAGTTTCTCAGAATATTTTCTCACCTACCTGGACGGACACGAATAAGTGACACGAACCCTCAAGAGTCATGATCTCGCGTGAAGTTTAGTGGCAATATTTTTTAACGACTGACAGAAAGTCGTCGTCAACTCAGATAACCTAACTGGACCTCTTCGTGTTTGACCTGACCAGCTGGAACTAGTATTAAAGTTCTCCGACACACGCTAAAAATGAGTATTATTCCTAGAGGGTGCCATGAGTATTCTGCTGAAGAGCAATGACGTTTGAAGTGGGTATGCTTTTCAATAAAAGCAGTTAGATTTTCTCAATAAAAATACTAAAATACAATAGTATTGCCCTTTAAAAACAACTAAACCAGTATTAACATTACAATTTTAGCTATAACACCACGGAATATTCTATTAAATCTACGGAGTAACTTAATTTATTCAGGAACTCCAGAGTACCCCCAAGGTATCCACCGAGGTATTCTAATGTTAACTAATAATTGATTCCAGTTTTGCCATATTTAGTTTCGATAAACTGATTTCCAACTACTATCCTGTGACTATTCAAGTTGACTAATTATTCAACTTTTATTTTTCTATTTTTCGTGAGACCCGTGTGCCTTACAATTTACCTTTTGTCTTTTAAATAATATTCTCAATCTTGGTCTTCAATCAATACTCTGCAAAGCAGCAATACATGCTGAGCATGCGTAAACAGTCGAAGCAAATTGAATCTTGAAATTAACCCAATATTTCAGTATGCGATGGAGGAAATTATCCGCTAATTTGGGAGGGATATTTGAGCACATATCTTAAATAGTGCCTTGATTGAAAAAACACATTTTTAATCAATTAGGGTATATTTCAATTTATTACAGGGTAAATGGTACGTTTTAATGATGACGACCCGTTACCTTTACCAAAATCTTAACAAAGAACGTGTCCAAGGGAAGACTACATGTCACCCTCCACCCAATAATTTCATTTCTTAGTAGAGCAGAAACAGAACCGCATGTCTATAGGTGATAAAAGGGTTCATCTATATATATCCCTTTTTTGTTAGAATATGGGGATTTGTTCGCTTTTAATTTCTAACTCCTTTTCCTGTTGTAAAAATCCTGCATATGACGTGGATCACCAAAAGAGCAGCTAACGGAAAAAGTGATAGATAGTCAATCTTACAAATCTCGCATCGGCAATATCTTTTACACTTTGAACATATCCATCAAGATGATGTTGGAAGAAAAAATAGGAATACTCACGTATATTTCCTCTTTATAAACAGTGTTTTTGTGTAGCACGAATTTTATATCGTAAATATGCCAATTCTAATCTCATGGAAACCATGCCTAATCTTCCTGCAAAATTAGTTGACGTAATTGATCAATACTAACCGTTATAATTAAAGTCATTTCTTGACGTAATATATTGTCTATGTTTAATAAGTAAATGACCAGGTTCAGAAGGTTTATGCCTGAAGCAATAGTAGTAAATATGTTAAAATTTTTCTTATCGATTGTTTTTCTTTCATTTAATGTTTACGTTTTATTTTTCAGCTATAATTCTTCTCCAAACTGTTCGTCACTCATCTTAAACTTCCTTATTATTACTATGCCGTGTACGTATATCCAGTAAAAAAGGAGGTTAAATAGAAAGAATAAAGAAAAACAAAAAACCGTGGTGTTGTTTTATGTTACAAACTAAATGCCTTAGTTTAGCGTTATTCTTAGCGAAAATTTTCTTGTGAACCACATTCTTTTTGATCAAATATAATTTCATTAGTAACTATTCCAAACAAAGCAGGTCTGAGGAAATGGTTTCTTGCGATTCACGCTAATACATGGATAGAATTATGACTTTTAAGTCTATATTAATAATGCAATACATTACTACATAGTTCTAGATGGTGGCCATAAATATTACTTTACCCCGAAAGTTTTTAGCTAAAACTTTCGGGGTTAATTCTAAAAGGAAATATCATTGTTAAACTCAATTATTTCCTCATGGAGACAAACTTTTACTAATCAGTGGTTAAAAACAACTTTTAATGTTAAAAATGTACAGTTTCACTGTTTTCCGGTCATTTAAGACCAAATATCCACCTTTGTGTCAAATTTTATTTTTCTTGCTCAACTGTACTCGTTAGGTCAACGACCGGTTCAGCGAAGATTCGAGGAACTGCGCTTCGGTCGCCACACCTTGACAAAACCTTATGTTTGGCCAAGTTTTGGGCTTCATTTTTACCAAAAATTACTTCTATAGTCTTATTCTTAAAGCTACAACCGATCTACATGCCTTCTTTAAATCCCCTCGAAACTAAAGCAGCCGTGTTAAATGTCTCGATTCGCACCGCGCCTTGTCGTTTACCTTCACAGAATGTGCACCCTAAGATGCGAATATCTGAAGAAATTTTTATAAAGCGATATATAATGGAATCGTGGCTAAACTGGAGGCATGTCGTCTAACCAGAAGTCTGTAATAAGTGGAAAAGTGGGAGGGAGAGAGCGGCCTGGGGTAGACCACGTACGTCAAGAATGGAAGGGATAGGGAGTGGAGGCGTTGAATGATTAGCGGCGCGGGGCATGGAGGTGGGGAAGGAGGGAGGAAAGGGGGGAACGGTAGGAAGTGGCGGTAAAAATTCGCCACACTGCCAACGTCGCCATTTCTCATTTCATCACCTGGTCCGTGATACCCAGGGTTCAAAACTGACGCGCCTTGGACTGCTTTAGTGGCTGTCTACGTGATGACGGGCACGTAGCAGGCGAACGTTCGGCCGGAAGAAGGGTCAGCATTATGCATGCGCTGGGCGTGACGCAGGGAGGATGTTGTCTAATATTCCGTAGCCAAGGCGAGGAAGCCCTCCCCCACTCACCTTCACCTTCGAAAATACTTACGGATCCCTCCCCAACCCACAATTTTCAACTCTGAAAATTCGCGATTGGATGGGGGAAAATTGCTCTGAGACAACCAAGCGTTGACACGGTCTAGATGGTGTTAAACGAGCTTCTTGGATAGCTTCAAAAGTCATCGACTCTTCTCCTTAACCGCATGTGGCTGTTGAGATATTATTTTTTTGCTAATTTTTCTTTTTTGAGTTAATATACGTTCAAAGCTTAATTATAATCGAAATATTGACAAACTTTTGTCCGACTCGAGTGAGTAAAAGTTATCATTTTTTGCAGTACACCAGCCACGCTCAATATTCTCTTCCAGAAATTTCGATAGTCTAGCGATTCTGGCACATTTCTCTAGCATGGACAAGGATGCCATATCGTAATGCATCCGTAGGTTCGCTTTCATGACTCTAAACACTTTGGTCTTCCTTTAGAGGAATCTCTTTTAGAGGGATCTCTTTAGAGGGAGTTAGAGGGAGGGAATGGAAGGGAGACCAAAAGTGAGCACAGTGTACCCAGTTAATGTTTTTTAGTGGAAGTCTACAATCTTAAAGTTGGTTTTTGATGGACCCTGGGACAACACACTGTGGTAGTTCTAAACTCAAAGTAACCATGCAGAATATACCATTAAATTCCGAAATCATTATTGCACTAACTAATTATTTAGCTCTGAATGCTTTCTACCTCCCTTAGTTATATCAATAATACTTTTATTACCTCTTGCTCTCTCTTGATTTCATAGCGATCTACCGTCTTTTATTATTTGTCCACGAAATTAAAAGTATTGCTTAAATGAGGATATAAAGTAAATAAGTATATTCTTAAAAAAATACAAACATTAAGAAGTTTTTAGTACTCTGGACAGCAAACGTAACCTAGGAAAATTCAGTTTGTCAAATTGCGACATGCTGAAAATAAATAATTTGTAATTGTGCAGCTCAGTTTTAGTGTAATAGCACGACCGGTTACAACGTACAAACGTCACTTTCAAGAATTTGACCATGTTTTTGACTGGCATATCACTTTCAATAATTTTACCACATTTTTGACTGGCATATCACTTTCATACTACATGCCTACAGGGTATGCATTGGGTGGGAATGGGGGTAAAGGAGACAAAAGGGAGGAGAAGCGTTCAAAAGCGAAAAACAAAATTCCAGGTCAAGTCCGCGAAAGGGGAGGCGGGAGGGGCAACTGACGAGGCATTAAAGCGTTGGAATCGGTCAATGTACTGTTGTATGGGATATTATTCAGTGCCTTTTAGATGAATATGGGCAGGTCAAAATATTCAAAGACACTACGCGAAATATCACAGCAACTTGAACGTAATCTTCCGCTTAGATGAGCATATTTTTGCAGGGTGAAAATCATTTACCTTGACTGGGAATCGAACCTGGATTCCACGATATGCGGTGATTTTTTTCGCAGTTTCCTTGATTTTATCAAAAGTAAACACAATAGTGTGTAAATTTGATTTTTTTATCTCGTGGACTGTGGCGCAACGCTCGCCAATACATTTACTTTGCGACGATTAGCGGTATTCGGCCGGAAAAACATTTTCCTTTAAATATTTTAGTAATTCTCGGTTTAAGAGAATACTTCGGTAGCTTGAATAACTGCCTAAAGCTCTCTGCTGAATATTGAGGGTTCCGGGTTGTAAGAACAATGTTTTACGGTCAAGCAAATGAGGTGATACATGTATTTTTCAGCCCAATTTAACACTCATAGGTTCCAACACAGCGGTCCTCTAAGAAATTTGATCCGCTCTTACGTGAAGCACGTTGAGGCTAATGTATATTCAGTATAACTTTTGCTTGCAATTTATGATGGTGAATGCACTCACTGCACAACTAAAAAACTGCATAAAAACCACCGATCGTCTTGAAAAACTTATTCCCCTCCTTCCAACTTTCCATTATTTCCCAGGATCAGACTTTGAACAAACTTTGACGACTACTTCATCGTCTCCATTCGCACATGAATGTGAAATAAAAAACAGGTGTGTCCATCAAAATCTGTGAATATGAACTCGTAACCTATTTCGCCCTTAAAGGCATTCCTCTTCGTTGCTTCATCTCTTTAGTACTATCATTCAAATTATTTATTAATCACTCAAGCTATCTCTACATTAACCCCATCTCACCTTCATATCAACTGCTTACACGTACCCTCACCTAATTGTTGTTCACGTACACTTACTATTCTTTATGTTCCATGTTTTTCTTCAAGAATATTGACAACCAGTAGCACGATTTTGATTTTCTCAGCCACTGTTCTACATAGCGCCATAGTGCTTAATCTGAACCATGTCGCAAGTGTTTTGACTATAATAATTAGTGTTGTTCTTCGCAATCTTGGCTTCAATTTTACCTTAGATGAAGGAATGGGGGAGTCTACACTTACGACTTCTCATATCGTGGCCTAGATAACAGAGATCTGATTTTTAAAGAGTGTCAGGGATTTTACATTGGTTAATTTGGCACAGTAGTAGCTTTTTCTATTTACCCATCCTCATTCGTTTTATGTTTACGCTACTACGATGGATCTATATCTCGATGGCTGAGATTTTCTTTCATATTAATTTGGTAAGAACTCACACTTCTTCGCCTTGTGATGTGGACATAACACTGGAGTAATAGAACGCGTCGAACGAGAAACAGTTAAGGCTCTGTTTGTCAGAATTTTTCTCATCTTTGGAAAGGAGTTTCTCGAACGCTCTATCCTTCATCTAATGCCTTGGGTTAAATACCAGTTTTTGTTGACGTAGCAGTCAAGGTAAGATAAGATGATACTAATTCTATCGCCTCGTCTCAAATGTGAATAGTATTGTGTATGTTAATGCGTTGTTTACTGTAGCGGCGATCTGCGGGAAAGGGACTGTGAAAGGAAGGCAACGTTTCTCATTTGCGACTAGACCATGACTGCCTGTATTTCTTCTCTGTATTTACAGCCAGAAAGGTTTTGAGGGAGCCAATGCTCCTCGAGGTTGTTAAAGTCCCCACTCCTCATCCAAAGGGAATGCCAAATTGGAATGGGCACGACTATGTATTTACTAACAGCTGGTTATTTTATTTGGAATCATGTGGCAGAACCGTTCGTTCACTTATGTTTTCTATTGTTAATAACAGTATTGGTTACTCTTAAATTTGTCATACTAGTAGGGTTGTATCGTTAGAGTGTATGGACTTATTGATAGCAAATCCGTTTTACACTTTCTTCTAGAACCTCTTAAAATATTTTCCAGAATTTCAGTGTAATAACCGAGGTGAAAGGACTCATCGCTTAGTTATATCTCTCCGTCTTCTTACAATAACCAATCCTCCTCTCTAGCAAGTATTAACTAATTGAACTATACAGTTATGCTGTATAGGTATACATCTGTACAATAGCTATCTATATTTGCCATCTTGTTTGCTAAGATCATACATACTTGTGTATGAATATTACATGCGTGGTATACATAAGAGCGTGAAGCATATTATCATAGGGATTGATAGCGGAGATCATTATCATAATATCAAAATATCAATTACATGTAATGTAGGGGAATAATTCATTGCGGTAGCATGCGGATGTGAAAAAAGCAGCAGTGTGGCTATGAAAAGTAAAGGGATAGTGGCCAAGCCTAAGGCTGCTACGGCTCGTATTTGACTTAAAGAAGACTTTTCAAACATGAAATACTTTAAGGTGCGCAATTCACACATTCAGTGCGGAAGGGGGGGGGGTGAATTTATGCATGTATACCTTAGTGATATTTCGCACATTTTCTGATGAATAGAATGTACAACATATGAATTTTAAATAAGATATTCGTAGGGCATCGTTGAGTTTTTTAGCCTAGAATACTTAAGTCAACAGCCTTGCCTTCAATCTCCCGAGATAAACGGAGTGAAAGTGTGTCCATTAATATTCCTTCTCAAATAAAAACAGTACCAAATTATAGCTTCATTCCTAATGTTACATTTCGATACACTCGTCTAAAATTGATACGATTCGCATACATAAATAACAAATCAATGACATTTATATGTGTAATTTTAAAAGGTTTTGTTGTTACATAAATTGTTTTCACCTTATTTATTTATGTCAGCATTTTAGTTTTTTGCGGATCAGCACACTTTAATTATGTAAGTAATAAATAAAAATAACGAATTAATACGAATACAAGTATAAATGCTTAAAGTCCGCGCTTGTATTTTTGAAAAGGAGCTGAGACATACTGGTAACAATAGCAGAGAAATCTATGTACAAACACACATTCAAGTTCGCCGCTTCTAAGCTTGGGGTCTGTGGCGTAACAGGTACTCGTAAAACTCAAAGTGGAAGTGAATTACTTCCCTGAGCTCGCGTGGAAATTTTTCGCCGAGATAAAGGATACTTTCACTGCATATCGCTATAAATTTAAATGAGAAAGAATGACAAAAACACCGTCATGCGAGTCTACCTAAGGAAATGCATCCTGTGCCTTTCTCTGCGCTACGCCTCTTGAATTAAGCAGCCGAGATTACACGCATCCCACTTTGCCGGCCTTGTGCTTAAAAGAATTTCTTGAATCTTCTGTTAATAAGCAATGGAACACCTGTGCATGATTTTAGAATTAAGGACAAGACTCGAAGTACTGAAAGGGAAATACGTTACCAATGGTTCGGGGGCCATTAAATCTTATCCATTAAGACCATTCATCAATCCTTTTGATACGCCCATTCTTCATACTGTTTCAGCTGCAACGATTTTTAGTGTGTTGCCACCACAGAATTCTTATAGGAAACCCTATATTCCTGCATTTTAAATTTATGACATTTTGTAAGTTATAATTTCCTCCTTCCTTGCGATTGTTAAGATGATAAACGTCATCATTTTGAGCTTATATATTTCATTTGTAATGAGAATGAATTACGAGGAAGGGGAAAGCTAAAATGGAGCACAGCGATTGCATAATTTACGAGTATATAATGGAATTTAAATCTTTGGTATATTGCAAGTAAAATTTTCTCCGTGTTTTTGATGGATATATTAGCGTTCATGATAATCATTAAACAACAATATCTCGTCTTAAAAACGACAGAGAAATTGAGATAAACCGAAAAAATCCCTATTGATCACTTTTTAAAGTTTTAGGTTTTGGTTGTCTACCGTTAAAGGTAGGCTTTCGATGGACAAAAAATGATCACCAATACTCGTCTTAGCATCGCTCGAGACAGTCTGACCCCACAATAAACAAACCCCCTTAAATGCCGCGTGCTTCCTTTCTCCCTCCATTCCGTCCTCAGAGCTTATCCTTTTCCTTCCTCTGCTTCGCTTGCCTGTCATTCTCCCCTCTATAACAGTCTTCAACATTGCAATGCCAATCAGAACGCCCTAAATCCACCTTTTCTGTCTCCTTTGGAATTCTCCCAACGATCCCCTCTCCTCCCCCACCATACCATGAGCTTCCTGGTTTGTTTTCCTTTCTGTCCATGTCACCTTTTCTACCCTTCGCCATACCCGCATTTCAAAAGCCTCCAATCTGCTCCACCTTCTAATTTAGCATTTGGTACACTTTGAAAAACATCGTAACCTTTGTTTTCCTTACGTTAATCTTCATCCAATACCCATCACGCTGATTATTGAATATTTTTCATCATGATTGTAAATTTTAGGTATACTAAGCTTTATCATCAGCAAATTTAACTGATTTTATGGACATGAGTGCTTGATTTTTTTACTTAGATTCCTGCCTCCTTCCAATGCATCTCTTACCATTACCTCCGCGTGTATATTGAAAAGAACAGGATAGAGTGTCCCTTACTATCTGACTCTCTGACTATCCCTTACTCTCTTTCCTTGCACTGTCCATCCCTGGCCTTCTTCCGCCTCATGCACCTGACCAATCCAAGATATTTACAGATTGCTGATAATTCTCCTATCCCTCCGCTCTAATAATATCATCCGCAAAACTCTCATCAAATCATCAATTTATTCTATAGAATGCTTTAACGAAATCAATGAAACAAATAAATACAGCCTGATTATATTCCTTTCTACTACTAACCTCATGACTGCTACGGCACCAGACGTTCATCTCCTCTTCCTGAATCCAAACTTATTGAGCACATAATCTCATGGAAGAAGATCCTAAGGCCAATAAAAATAATTACGAAGAACTCCTATAACGGTATTTCGGTCACCAGGCACTGTCCAAAGTCAAGTCACTTGACTTTGGACAGTGCCTAGTGCACATTCTTCCTCCAAGTTCAAGTGCCCTATTTGATTTTCTCCCCGTTGATGGTCACCTGGTGACCGAAATACCGGTATAGGAGTTTTTCGTAATTATTTTTATTGGCCTTAGGATCTTCTTCCTTGAGATTATTTCTTTAACAGCCAATAGCTCCACATCCTCCTTATTGAGCACAAACTAGGAATTTGCCCTTCTCTCCATCCTCTCATTGATGCTTCTAATACCACCTTAGCTGCAAGTGAAATTAAAATTATTGTTACATAATCCTTATGTACGGCTTCCTTTCCCAATTTTAGGAGAGGGACTAACACTGAACTGACAAAATCTTTTGACCAAAATTCTCCCTCATAAATTCTGATCTCTAACCCCTAAAGACTCCTCATTCCTCCTGTAGTTTTGCGGGGATTTTATCGATCCCCACAGCATTATTTAATTTCATTTTCCCTATACAACCTCTGTAACTTACTCTTCAGTAGTCCTCATTATCCTTCCATCTCATCGGGGATCGAGATGATGCGGTGGCTATCATACTGGCTCCCCACCCTGAGGGCAACGGTTCAAATCCCGGTGGTGTTGAATATTTTTCAATCCTTACTTGAGGTGCTTTGTGGAGGGCACTTTGAGTGAGTACGCCGTCCGTCGGAGGGGACGTTAAGCTGCGGGCCCCTTGGCGCCTTTCGTAAAGAGTAGGCTAATGCCGACGCCTGGTTCCTCTCCACCCTTCGTCCTTTCCTGTCCATCTCCTATGGCGCAAATGAACCCAGCGGTCGGTCGCCTCCCCTAAAATACTACTACTACTCCATCTCATCTTGCACAACCTTAATTTATTAATATTTTCTCTCTCCATCTTCATTTAACTGTCTAATTTTCCTATCATTAACATCGTTATAACTGTACAAATCTCTCTTTGCATGGTTTCCTTCCTCTACTGTATCTCCTTGGCTGCAAATGCGGTCGGTTCCTCTTTGTAAGTATTTCTTGAGGTGACTACCGCGTAATCCTTGCCTCTCCCGCTACCGGAGATTCCACTCGGCCCAGCGCGTGCCGGGTCCCATGATCGCCATAACTCATTTATCTATCTATTTACATCTTAAATTTATGGCATAAATATTTGATGTGGTTTCCTGTTGTCTTTCTCAATGGAGTGTCTAACGTGTCAATTTATCTGGCATAGGTAACCCTACTGGGGCATATAGTATAATTGCACCCGCCAGTACAGCTCTATGGGGTGATCATACCCTCAAACGTTTTTCTAGAACCTCAAGGTTCTAGTCCACGGGCAGGATTTAAAGAATTAATTATTAAATAAAAGCGCAAAAAAATAATATGAATTAAACTTTGATTTCAATGTAAAAAATCCTTAAAACCCATAATCGTTGTAAAATTCAATAATGTCATTTGAAAATAATAGAAACAAGTCGAGGCCATTAATTCTCTTACCAAAAAGTTGTAAAAATCTTTAAAAATTGCAATGGGAGATGATTTCATCTGTTTCACTGCGAGATACGCAGCAAGAATGGAATGTGAGTATTTTATTTTTAGCTGGTCTCGAGGTCGTAGCTTAAATGCTAGCATTTCCTCCACTTCGAATAAGTAGTAAAGCTGCACTAAATTCATTACTTTTCTTAGGGAGCTAAAATTATGAGAGCCGGAGATGAAAACAACCTCTTAAATTAAAAAAAAATACATTTGACTATTTTTGCAGCTATTTTTGGTTGATGAACTAATTAAGCGTCATATTTTAATATCCAAGTTGCACGGTTTTATGTCGTGAAGTTGTAATTTGTTTTCCCTACAGTATTTCTGCCTTCATTTATTCCTAAATTCTGTCGGTCTTCCTAATTTCAATAATGTCAATTTTTTCCCTTCTATCCCTTAACCAACCCGAAATTATCTCTTCTATCACTGCCCTTAAATTTCCATTATCCATCAAAATTTCCTCCACCCACTTTCTCTACCTTATTCGGAGTTTCCGGGTAAATTTCTCTCTTTGCTCACTCTACTTGAACGTTCGTCCAATTCTCTGTTTAATCGATTTTCTCATTCTTCGCCACACGTATCAAATGCCTGCAATTTACGCTCATCTTCTTGCCTGGGATACTCGGTTACACATTCATAAAGTGCTACGCTTGACGTCAAAATCTTGGTTAATATTTTCACGCCTTTACTGAGTGCGCATACCATCAATTCTCTTCTTCTTGGCTAATTCTTTTGCTAACGCAATTGTTCGCCAATTGTGTCCTCTTCTCCGACAACCTTCCACTAAAATACTGCCCTGATATATGAAATAATGTATTTTCTATAGTTTTTCATCTCCTAATTTGATGTTAACTTAGATTTCCTACTTCCATAAAATATGATACTCTTATTCATTAATTATTGTGTATAGCCCTCACAACAGCTGATTTGCACTTTTTGAACTTAGGAAATAATCTGGCATCATTCCTTCCTCACAACCACTGCGTTTAAATGTAAATAATTCTTTTTTTCCGCATTTCAATAAACTTTAGTAAATCTTCATGGAAATTATCTTTTCTTCATATCTTCTGGCATATTTTATATCTCGAGTAAATGCAATATTCAATATTTATTCATTTATTACAGAATAATGAGATAATATCTTTGTGCAAAACAGTTAAAATGGGTATTTTTCGTACCCCAATACTTGATGCTGAAGTGAAATTATTTTATAAATTGTATTCGCTAAATACGGTGTTATACACCATTAGGGGTCATTAGCCTAAAACCAGAAATACAACTCGAAATTAATCACGTAACTGTCTGAATGCGAGAAGTATTGCATAGATTTACTGTATTCATAGAAAATTAAACACTCACATTTTCTTCTTTTGCGCTTCCAAAGTTTGGAATTTACGCGTTCAAGTAAAAATGAAAGTTTACGAAAAAACGGGAGAATTTCACGAGGAATCGTTCCACAAGTAGTGACAGCCACTTCCACCATTGACTTTAATATTTACTTTTCTCCCCAGAGATCTTTTCTAGAGATTTTCTAGAGATCTCTTCTTTATAGAGATCCCGATCCCATTATCTGTTACTGCCTGAGTTGGTCGAACTGCACAGATGATCCAACAGAGGGCACCTTTATTGCACGGTCCGAATTTAGAACGATGCTCACTTCCAACGTGGTCATTTCCTAGTTCACCGCTGATCAGAATAAATCCCCTTGAGATCCTATACACATTCCACTGCTTTCCTCCGTAGCCTCAGTGTGGATCTGTTATTACCACCGAGGTGCGGCCTCTACGGGGGAATATGCGAATGATTCGATGCCAGGCGACATGTGATTCAAGGCAGCGCACCCCTCAAAGGTTGTGCGATCGCTGTAAAGCGAGCCGATAAACCTCAAACCCCACCACAACATGACTCAAGAGTTAAACCCGACAAGACGGTCGGAAAAGGCGACGGTGGCGATAAAACAGCGAAGAGTTGGGCGGGGCCTGGGTTTTTTTGACCCGCGTCTCTATTGAGTGACAGCAAACCCCTGGGCGGCCTACTTCCGTTTCCCTCCAATACTCTCTCTCTCTCTCTCTCTCCCCGTCTGTGGGGTCATATTCATTCGGTCGAAGCGGGACTCAAGAGCGAAGATCGTTTCAATCGTTAAGTATATTTAATCTTAATCAGAGACAATGGAAAAGCGGAGAGCGTGGATTGGGTTTCAAACAAGGATATGGATACTCACCGCCGCATCTCTACATAATCGTGGGGATTCATTGAAGAACGGTGCGTTGATAACTGTTTATTGCCCTTGCAGGTGGATTGGGGCACGGACACGTGGTTGACCTTCGCGTCATACTCAAATAAGTGCCCGGAATGTGAGCAGTAAAAGTCATCGCTCGAAAATATCAGGTTCCGGCGTATTTTTTATAAATAAACCTCATCGATCGGCAGGACATCTAATTCTGTCAAGACTTCCGGGTATGACTAATTTGGTAAGTAATTGTTTTCACTATTTATTTCATTATTGTATCTAATTCATTTAAATATTCTGTTGCTTCCGATGGTTGTATTTGTAATTATTAATTTTAGACATTTTTATTCCTCGTTAGATCTCATTTAGGATATGACCAATTGTACCAATTTGTGAGATGCCTTTCCTGCAAACCGATTAAGTATTGCTGTGGTTGAAGGCATTCGAAAGTGTTTCGAAAAAATCATTGCCCTCTTCAACACTAACTGAGCATTTGTGCATAACCATGAGATTGGTCGGGAGGTACTTTTTCTAGAATAGACGTACATTATAATTTTGTAATATGTGTGTATGCTAGAGTCAATCATGATAGAGTCCTAATAAGTTGTCCAAAAAAGTAAAAAAATAGTTTCAAGTAATTACATTATTCTCGGCATTAAATATGATTTCATTTTTAAACCCCAATATATTTATCACTGACGGAGGACGACTAACATTTAATTCAGCAAGAAATTGCCCGAGCGATCTTGTTATGAGTGCTATACATTGGATTGCCTTGTAATTTCTTATACTCAAGGTAATTCTTGTATCCTACTTACTTGCATGTTCCTTGCGTTACCCACACCGCAAATTCAAGGCGTAATTCATTCGAATTTCGTGGTAGTAAACGAATCGGGACCGAGTAAGAACTTGCTATACTGCTTGCGGGTCCCATAAACTGAGATGACCGGCGAGGTAGACTTTATGGGTGGGTATGTCGCAACACCAGAAAGTGCTGGAATGCTCGTGCCCAAGAATATATTTTCCCCTCAGGTCCTCGACTCGCGTCCCTATTATCTGAAGTGGCCTGGCCTTACTTTAGCGTTATATTACGAGTTTATGCCTCATTGAAGTCAGTTCACGTACTTGGAGGTATTTTTTGAGAAGTGATAAGTGATGCTCAATGCCATTACCACCGCAAAAAAAATGTCTGTAAATGCGGAAACGGCGGCAGTGGGCGGGGTCGCATTTCATGTCTCATCACTTAAAATTACGCAAAGGCTCACTTCCTATTATTGGGTTGTGAATAACGCCCGTAGTGATTTGAATTGCACATCTGCACGGAGCCAACACATAGGATCATTGCTCCTAAAGCCCTTTAATGACTACGGCTCTTTTCTCCTGACCGTAAAACCTTTCGTTTGCAAGCGTCCTGACAGTCCGTCTATCCCTTCGTAAAGGCTATCCATTACCCAATGGCGACTCACCATATGTTTGAGCTTCAAGGCCCTCGCAAGAGCAACTTTTGCGACAGGGAATCCCTCGGTTCTCAGGGCTGCAAAGCAGTTGATTGCGAGAACAAAGAAGGTTTATTTATAAACACAACCACTATCTGACTGCCGAATAGAAATCGTCAATGACCGAAGCAGTCAAATAAGTAAATAAGAATGTATGCTCGATTAGAATAATAGCCAAAAGTTGATTTCCTTGTAACTTTATATACTTATTAGATTGCAATGATGATTTAGGACAATAAACTTCCAAAAAAATTGTTAAACATGCGCCGTGATAAGATTCAGACCGTGCGAAAACCAACATGATAATAAAACCAAAAAAGAAGGAATTCTCAACGTTGGAAGGACTTTTTTCTACACCTACGAATTTACCTTGCTATCCTAATCTTTACGAAGCAGGGACTGTTGTAATTTTAGTCCCGCATCATAAAATGTATTTTAAACTGGAAAATGCACAGTATAAATATGTGCCTTATAAGTTTTCACATAATATTGTTATGTGAAAAGTTACAAATATTATTTCACAATGTGACGGTCATGATATTTGCCTGGAGTTCCTTAGTGTGCGTAATCCGTAGTGAAGGATTCAGAGTGACTCAAAATGATAGCTACTATATATGATGATGCACGGTGATCCTAATTTGATTCGAATAAAATATTTTTGTAGCTGATTGTGTATACATATATATATATATATATATATATATATATATATATATATATACAAACACACATATATATATACACACACACACACACACATATATATATATATATATATATATATATATATATATATATATACTAGTATATATATATATATATGTATATATATATATATATATATATATATTAGAGATAGTTATACCTTACATATATCGTTCACTGCAGCCCATAGATTTTCCTAGGAATTATATAATTTTTGCAATTGATATTTTAAATGTACTGTAGTCTTCTGTCTATCTCAAAATGCCTCTGTATAAATACAGGGTAGCGTTTTCTTATTATTGTCGAGAAAATTTCAGTGTTCAAAGGCGCAAATTTTTAAGTATGATAAACTCTTTTATAACCCTGTTCTGTGCGGCCGCGGCGGATGTCGTCAACGTATTTATTATAATTGGCATAGGGATGCAATGGGACTTAGGTCAAACATTGATTATATGAAAGTATTTTAAAATGTTTCATTTATTTTCATTGTATTGTTCCTATTTTCAAAACTATTATGGCTGGGTTTGAAATTTCAAGTTACTGGGATAAAGAAAGCTTGGACAAAACGTATCGTATGAATTTGCAATAACAACGGACATCTGTCAGTTCTACTATAGCAATAATCGCTTAGTAACGATATTTCAACTATATACATTAGCAACGGTGCAAAGTGTATGACATTCATAAGTAGCGATGCCTTGTTGATGGACAATGGAAATCATACGGAAGAAGAAATTGAATTTGATTTGAATTCACAGTAGAACTTAGGCGTTGTGGTAACAACATGATGTTATTTATGGTAATCTACCTTTGAAGGTAGGTAGGTCTATAATGGACACTCAGACTAACCACCACTAAATTTCTAAACCTCACCCAAGTCGACATGTTGTGATACCTCATACTACAATAAATCCTTCCACATATAGTGTCTGTACCAAAAAGTAACTAAAACGATTTTTCCTGGAGAAGCGGACGACTGAAGTGTGACGATTGGTGACGGGAAAATAGTGAGAGGTCTAGGAAAAGCAACACGACCCGTGTCAGTTGTCTGCGGGTCTGTACACTCAGCGGATCGCTGATGGACTGAACCCATGTTCGAGGGTCACGTTAAAAATCCACGACGCCACATTCTGTGGAATAATGATATACGATATCGTTTTGTGCTAAACACGGGAAATAAGGTTGCAGACTATGGTTAGTCGGAGACCATGACCATGGTTGAGGATGCGAATGGAGATGGATGAATGTCCCAAGTGATGGTTTTTCGCTTGCTTAGGATGTTCGGGGATGGTAACGAGGAGGTTGACGATGAAGAATACCCTGGATACCCATCAGCAACACAGTGAAATGAAAATGTGCAAAACGTGAGACACATGTTCAGTTATGAATGACCCCTAGTGTCTGGATGTTTGCAGAGGGCAACATTCAGAAAACCACAGTACTCTGGATTCTTACAGAAGATTTATCCATGAGAAAAGTGTGCCAAGATTGCCCCCAAGGGGCTGTCGGAAAAATGCTTATGTGACAATCTTGCCTTGGACCTCTTGATCCATGGTGAAAGTGACCCAAATTTTTTAAAATACGAGGTCGTGTTTACTGGTGAGGAGACATGGGTCTTTGAGTATGACCCAATTACAACCCCTTTGAGTACCATTTTAGTTTGGATTATATCAAAGAGGCCAATATGAGGCTCCTGAACGAGATTCCCGTGAACGCTCTCAAGGAAGCTTACCAGAATAAAATAACTGCCAAAAAATCTGGCAGGTATCAGGGCCATCAACGGTACATCGCATCGCTAAAAATGTACTACCTTGATCAAAAAGTTCCCGGAATAACCACCGTGTGGCGCTCCCATCGTTCCGATTTGAGTTCTGTTTTTTTTGTTAAATTGGTACATATGTTGTTGATATTCCCTTTAAATCTTAGTGTTATAACTTGACATTTGCAAAAGTTACGGTCGGTTTTCGGTATGTCCATCAGTGCTTCCTGCGATTTTTCCATTACTTCCTCTCGGCTGCTAAACCGCGTTCCCCGTAATGGTTTTTTAACTCGATTGAACAGAAAGAAGTCACAGGGAGCCAAATCAGGTGAATTCGGTGGCTGTTGGATGGTATTTGTTGCATTTTTCGTCAAAAAATTACGAATAATGATAGCACTGTGCGACGGTGCGTTATCATGGTGCAAAATCCACGAGTTTTCTGCCCACATTTCTGGTCTCTTTCGGCGAATTGCTTCACGCAAACGTCTCATAACGCCCAAATAATACTCTTTGTTTACTGTCTGGCCTTCTGGCAAAAATTCATGATGCACTACACCGTTGTAATCCATGAAAACCGTCAGCATTGCCTTCTTTTTTGACTGAAAACGACGTGGTTTTTTTGGTCTCGGCTCATTTGGTGAACGCCATTCACTTGCCTGATGTCTGGATTGCGTGTCGTACTCATAAACCCACGTCTCGTCTCCAGTAATGATCCTTTTGATGAATGTGGGATCGGATTCAGCCTCGCAAATCATGTCTTTTGCGACGTCAACACGGTCTCTTTTTTGCATGAAATTGAGGTCTTTTGGCACCAACTTTGCTGCTACACGACGGAAACCCAAATCATTAACCACAATGTCTTGGGCGGATCCATAGGCAATGTTCAAGTCCTCCGCTATTTCTCTGATGGTTAATTTGCGGTTATTGACCAACATTTCTTTTACTTTATCAATTTTTTCACCGACTTTCGATGTCGATGGTCTGCCACTGCGTTCATCATCTTCGATTGACTCACGACCACTTCTGAACCGCTCGTGCCACTGGTAAACGACCGTTCTTTTTAGAGAATCGTTGCCGAAACACTTTTCCAACATTTCCAACGTCCGTGCGCCACTAAATCCGTTTTTTACGCAAAATTTAATACAAGTTCGTTGTTGCAAATTTAAATCCATTTCTGAAATTGTAAAAAATCGCCAACACACACAGAGATAGATGTACTCTTGGCTACGTAACTTTTGCAAATGTCAAGTTATGACACTAAGATTTAAAGGGAATATCAACAACAGATGTACCAATTTAACAAAAAAAAAGCAGAACTCAAATCGGAACGATGGGAGCGCCACACGGTGGTTATTCCGGGAACTTTTTGATCAAGGTAGTATTCCATCCACTTATTTGCCTCCTTTGAATTTTTTCCTACAACTCTCCCTCCTGCTCCACCGTGTCTTGGTTTATTTTCTTTTCCGTTCATTTTAAATTTCCTGTCACAAAATAATATAGTTGTGAATAAATCAGTAGAAGCAGCAATCGATAGGTTATGCATGCACTGTGAGCATGAACGGAGGTTACATCCTCGGTACTACACACACATCGTAAGGCTGGCTCACCACATTCGACTGGTGACGATGTGAAATGAAACTCCACCCTAGGATACGGACTGCAAAGGGGGAGGTCACTTGGGCACTTGCAAACGCGGCTCTCCCTTCCCTCTTTCGTGTTCTTTACTCTCCATGAGAACCTTTTCCCTTTCACTTCCATTATTGCGGCGGAACTCCCTCGGGCGCTGCCGCCGCCATTTTGAATATCTCCCAGAGCCTATGCATACTTCTGGCGCGCCACTCTTTAGCGAGCTTCTTGCTAGCGCCGCATATGGTATGCCCAGGGGAGAGACAATCTCCACCGCAGAGACTTCAAGATGGAGATGAATGCTGGTGAGCTGTGTGCGGCCAAGCCATCTCTAAGCAATCGATTTCTCTCATGTTACCCATCGCCTAATTATGGCGGCAGATTGCTGAATATCAAACCAAACCGGAGCTAGAAGATGTGGTGTTAGGAAATTGGTTGTTTGGTTCCGTATCCTGAAATGGGTTGGTGCTTCGTTATGTTCGTGTCATTGCCCACATTGAAACCAACCCGCAAAATATCGTAACTCTTCCTCCATTTGTGGGACGAGACTTTTCATTTGATCGCTCGCTATTTTGCAACTATTTATTGTGGTAAAAATCGAGAGAAAGAGAAACCTTCCTACACTCGGATACAGAGCTACCTCCTTAAGTATACTCCTTCAATGCCTATATGAATAACTTTTTCTATTTATTGTCTCTCTGGAAATATTTGACGGCACTGCTGAATATGGCATAATCCCATTATATGTGTGTGCACTAGATCAAAAATAAAGTCGTTCTCCTAAGATATGGATGTAAAAACTAGTAAATAACGCAAGGTCACTCTCAAAATGCTTATTATATTATATATTTTAAGGAAAGATTATCAATTTAAAAAAGCTGTTTAACCCCGTTCGCTGTTTTCTTGTCTTGCTAGATGAGGTAAAGACACATTGAAATGTTAAGTTTGGACCCATCAAAAGCCTATCTTAAACGGTAGATGATCAAACAATTAGTATTATCTGTCACCTCTTTTATCAAAAAAGAGTTAATTTCCTAGAAGAATAAAACGGAGAGGGTGTTTTCTCCAAGAAACTGTTAAAAATACTATATCAGGCACTTTTTTTGCTAATATACATTATATTTCTTACTGGAGCTCTACTTTCGTCATATTTTGGGCAAAATTTTTCTGTTATTATCATTTCATAAAATGAATTTGAAGTTTTAGCATCTCTCTCTGAATCTTGAGGGGATAGCAATGGCATATGAATATGAAAATGAAGCCACATGTAGTTACCTGTAAAGTAGCATTTAACAACCCTATTTTATATCGGTTAATACAATAGGAATGTTGTCCTGCTCTGTATCTTTCGAGAAGAACATTTTTTGCTTGTTACAACAATTAAATTGCGCATGTTTGAAAGCGCTGTTCCTTTTGCTAAATCACCATTAGAAATTTAGATTTGTGAATTATTAAAGTAGCAATGTATGATGGGCATTGAGAGTTATAGAGAATGTGCCAATAATCATAGTGGATTCCCTCATAACAGTTTCGGGACCTGGTAGTTGTATCCTGCGTCCTGATTTTCCTTCGCGTTGGGAGTGCCTCAAGAGCATTTAGTGCACCATCTGTCGGTTGGTACGTTGAACTGTGGATCCGTTGATATTTTTCATGAATTTTGTTCAATTCTGACTCCAAATTAATGTCTATTCCATGGATATTACTTTGGAGTCAGAATTAAACAAAAATCATCAAATATATCAACGGATCTACAGCCCACGGCCACGTGAGAGCTAACTGAATGATGGCATCAGGAAGGAATTTAAATGTTTGAGATTATCCTATAATTATATAGGTATATATTTGTAATATCATGATGGCAGAAAATGTTTCGACACGCGGACGGTAGATGGGGAAGATCCGGGAAGATATGGTGGGGTTGTGTTAGTAACTCTTACGGAATCGTTAACCGGGGTAGAATAATCAAGTTATACAAGTAATTGAGATATGAATTCCAGCTTTTTAATTAGTTCTACCTTTTCTTCACTTTTCCGCTCAGGTCCCCAAATCACCTTTCACTACTGCCGGATTGGAATTTGAAAACAACTGGAGGAGATTTTGAAGCTAAAGTCTCCAATATTATTACATTATATTGTAGATTAGCGTGTAGGTCTATAAAGTCCTCTTTGCGAAGTTATTTAGCTTTAAATGAAATGAGGGTCAGTGATAGAGATGTATGCAATAGGTCTCTTAACGTGAATCAGAAAATATCGAACGAAAATTTTGTAAGAAATTCGATTATGATAAGAATACGAACCCCGATAAATGTTCAAGCAAACTTAATTTCAAGGAAACATTACCTGTGTTAGTAGTTAATTGGCGAAGTTTCAAAAATAAAGTCGCTGAATATCAACTACTTCAAAGCACAGGCGGAGATATAATTATTGGAACTGAAAGCTGGTTATCCACTGGTATCTTCGACTGAGGAATTTTCCCAAAATCCTTTCCCGTTTACAGAAACGATGGAGTCAATAGAATTGGTGTAGATGTCTTTATTGTAGTTTAAAACTTCTGTATTAGCAGCTTTGAGGTAATTCTAGATAAAGGTTCGCTTTTGAAAGAGTTATTGTTCAATTAGAAGTCCTGAATCCAAAATGATCTATATATGCACATTTTATAGGCCGCCGGACGACAAAGGAAATTCAATACCAGAACTAGCTCAGAAATCAAATCAAAAGATGTTATCATTATCTTGTTTTGGGAAAAAGATCTTTTGATTTTCATCCCAAAACAACGATCATGACAACAGCTTCATCCCACATACATTTATAAAAGAGAACGCAAAACATAGGAAGTACCAACGTGGAAGTTAGAAAATAGTAAAAGCGATGCCACATCAAGATTAAAAACATAAAGAATGATATTGCTAGTGACAGGAAGAATGAGATCAATTATGATCCTAAGGCATCTAGAATGACCACTAAGAAGGAATTTCGGAAAGCGCCAAGCGCATTCAAAAGGAAACGATTAGCAGAAATTGTGAAAGAGAAAGCATTTTGGTCGAACACCAGAGATGTTCAGGGAAATACTCGTATGTCTGCCATTGATCCACTCAAAAATGATAAAGACGAAAGAGTAACCATCAGTTTAAAAAAGACCCACTTATTACAATCTTTCTTACACAGCATCTTCACCAATGTCTCACCGATTATCTACGATAGCTTATCAAATCGTTTATGCTAAACGATGCCCAAAATTGAAATTTCATATGATGGAGTAGAACATTTTCTGAAAAATATTAACCCTAACAATTCCTCCGGACCCAATCAAAAGCCATATTGAGTATTTAAAGAACTAGCGTCAGAAATGTTGCTTTATCTATGAATCATGTTTAAGAAATCGCTAGTATGAGGAATACCGAAATAGAATATCTAGACTCGATTAATTACTTAAGCGTTACCGTTATTCACGACCTTCCCTGGGTACAGCATTTACGGGGAATATGTGGATGAGCTTACAAAATTATTAGGATTTATTAGAAGAGTATTGGGGAAATGTGACGAGGAAGCTAAAGAGCAATGATATATTTCGCTGGTTAAGCATCATTTAGAATACGCTGATAGATATGGGATCCTCATAAAGTTGGGTTGATTGCCGAATTGGATCGCTTGTAGTATAGAGGAGCTAGATTTATAAAACGTTTCTATGATAAACTGAGTAGCTTATGAAAATTGTTAGAGGAGCTTGGTTGGGTATTACTCACGGAGCGAGGGTTAAATTACAGATTAAATCTCTTGCATAAATTGAAAATACGTCTCTTTAGCAGTGATATTTAAAATATATTGCTACCCCCATCGTACTATGGTAAGAGAGATCATGTAAATAAAATTTTGTAGAAATGAAGAAAAGAGCAGGCAGATCAAAGATGCTATCTTTTCCAAGAACAATTATGGAACAGAATAATGTTGCCCGACTCCCTAGGGAGTAATAGTATTTTCGATTCAAAGTAGTCTGATGTGCAATCACCCTCTGCCATACACGGTGTCTTGCAGTGTAATGTGTAATTTACTTTAACGTAATATTCACTCCAAAAGTGGATGCGAAATCGCACATATCCCATTGCTCATATATATTACGGAATTATAATATTTCCGTATAATATCCGCATCGTACGCTTGAGTACCGTTGAGAAGAGGCCACGACTTCTTCGCACAGGATTTTCACGCTTTAAAGTCTCCTCTTTCATAATCTGCTTTTGAAATGTATGCAGGATACGAATAATACCTTAACTCCTCATCCGATAAATTATAAATTACGATAGCTATTATTTCCTCTAATGCGCAATGGTTCACTATGCATCGGACAGCATGATTCTGGTGGGCGTTCCCCTGCCATCAATGAGGCAGGCAGGAGCCGATTGAGAAGATGTCTTTCAGGTTTATCGTTTATTTGTCATTATCTAAGAAGCCAAATTAATGTTTGGTTTGGTTTTACGGCAGTAACATCATGGATTATAATTTTCTGTACCATCGGTGGTTTTTCCTAGTTCAGTCTGTTGTCCTAGGGTAATATTACCACGTAAACCGTGCACTAAGAAAGTTCAAATGTCGCCGCTCTGCACTGAAACCTCTTCATCCTCATGCATCGGTGGTCCCGCTTCCTCGTTCGCTGCAGGGGGAATCCAATACCCGCCACCTTTCCCTTCCTTTCTCTTTGACTTTTCGTATCCTTCTAGAAAGGTCGAGCTTGACCGAGTGAGTGAGCAATAGCCACTGTCAATTCCGGCTGGAGATGGCGATTGTATGAAGACTATTTCACACGAAGTGGTGGATATATGTTCGCCGTGAATATCCATTGAAAGTGGCCGGCCGGTGATTGATCATCGGGGAGATGATTGACACAATGCATTTGCGTTCGCTTATAGCAGTCGAGTTACCAAAACCAACGGCTTTGAGGGCAGCCGTCAATGATCTCTCCGCTTCGCTTTTATCTCTTGCGATTTCATTCACTGCAGGGCGTTTAAAACCCCTGCGATGTTATCTCTATTGCAGTAGCCAACATTCGGAAGATGGATTAAAAACTACGATTGGCTTTAATTCGTGGCCTACTTCAGTAATTCTTCTCTCCTAGTCTGCACTCGGCTGTTAAACTCATAATTCTGTTGTGTTTAATCTAATGGTCTGTGTATTCAATTGTGAAATACACGGTAATTGTGGAAAAATTTATTCTACTTGAGTTCGTGTGCTTTTCAGCTCTCCAATCTGCGACGCATCTTCTGAAACTGGTAATGATAAGCAAAAAGGTTTCATCAATTTAAATTGTATTATTTCATTGTATTCATTTTATTTCAGGAGTGAAATTTGAAGCTATATTTGATCCATGAAAATAATAACTAACGACAAGTTTTGCTTTCTGCGATTTGATAATAGTGCAGGGATTAGATGAAGCAATTTTACCGGCCTTCTCCATATTTTTAGCAAACAGCAGTATGGCGATTCTTGAAAACACTGATTTTTATTGTACAATATATATTAGATCTGAGCTGTGAATGTAATCGAAAGGTCATTCCGTAGTTAATATTTTGGGCTAACATATACCATTTGTCATATTTCCTGAAGCTGCGGTAGGAAAGCTGATTTTTTCGCCCAGTAAGAAATTCATGTTTATAAAGACAATTATTATTAGCAAATAAGATATTTAGAAGGAAAAGTTGGCGATAATCAATTTGCAGTATACTGAGTTAAATGGCCATCAATACGTGAAACTCGAGATGATGTTCATCCAAAATTTAAGGAACAGCAATGAAACATAGTTCTACAGGTAAAAATACATTTAGGATACTACATTTACGGTTTGAACACATGTACGAGGTCTGTCCAAAAAGTATCACGAGTTTTGAATTTTCGCGGGTTGCGTATATTTGATTTTCGTTTTATTGTGGCATTATGTTGGTACTTATTACTCTCAATTATGCCGAAAAGTTCAGCCATTTTGAATGATCTGTTAATTTTTGAAAGCTGTTTTGCTTGGACGTGTTTTGGCTTGTCCTGGATTTTTGCCTGTTCCAAAAAATGGATAAAAGAATCTGTGTCAAATTTTGTGTGAAAAACGAAATTAAGTGTACGGACGCAATCCGAATGTTGACTGTGGCATATGGAAAAGCTACCTTGGACCGAAGTAACGTTTATCAGTGGTACCAACTGTTCTCAGAGGGCTGAGAAGAGGTGAACGACCAAGAGCGTGCCGAACGCCCGAGCAAGTCAACAACAGACGAAAACATCGATTAAGTGAAGAAAGTAGTGTTGGCCAATCGTAAAATCACCGGTAGAGAAATTGCTGAGAACCTAAACATCTCGATTGGCCCATGCCATTCGATTTTTACCAATGATTTGGGCATGACACGGGTCGCCGCGAAATTCCTACCAAAATTGTTAAATTTCGACCAAAAACAGCAACCCTATGAAAACATGGCTAATGAGTTGTTGGACTCTGTCCGAAAAGACTCATATTTGCTCCGGAGGGTCATAACTGGCGACGAATCATAGGTTTATGGTTATGACGTGGGAACTTAAGCTCAATCATCGCAATGATAGCTGCAGCACGAGCCAAGACTGAAAAAAGCACGCCAAGTTTGATCGTATATGAAAGTTTTGGGGGCGTGGTGCATCATGAGTTCTTGAGATAACGCCCCTGCTCACACATCGTTACTTGTGCAAAAATTTTTGGCCAAAAGCAACATACTAATGATGCCGCAGCCACCATATTCCCCAGATATGACCCCCAGTGACTTTTTGTTGCTCCCAAAACTGAAGAGGCCCATGAAAGGACGACGGTACGCTACGATTGACGAGATAAAGACTGCATCGATGGAGGAGCTGAAAAAGATCACAAAAAATGATTTTTTGAAGTGCTTCGAGGATTGGAGAAAACGTTGGCCCAAATGTATAATATCTAATGGGGGTTACTTTGAAGGGGACAAAATAGATATTCATGAATAAATAAATAATTTTTGAAAAAAACACTAAAGTCGTGATTCTTTATGTACAGACCTCGTGTATTCACGTATTAGAGAAGGGGGAGATCTGCAAGAGAACAAAATTTGTTGAAGATGCCTCCCAAAATATGAATAATTTATTTTCTTTCAAAAATTAGGGATTACATTATATCATGCTTGTACTGATATTAACTGCAAATTTAAAGTGACAGATTAGGAGTTTTCGGTTTATTTTTACCAATTGACTCTGTAAAATATTATTTTTTCGAAAAAAATTGAAATACAGAAAGCTACCAGGCAATTTGAATAAGGCACTTTTTTATTGAGAAGCGAGCTACTACATCGGCTCCTTTTCATGAAACGCGATTGATCCAGAATAATATTTTTACAGTATGGTAACTGAGCTTCATCGCTCAAATGCACAGCAAATAATCTTTAACATAGAATTTTGAAAAGATGAGTTGGCATCTCAAAATTCTCCAACATATTCACATTTATTCTTTATGGTTCCACGTTTAAAATATATTAATGTCACAGACTAAATATATTTGCAAGAAAGAGAACTGACAAGATTCTCATCCCAACAAAATATAAAAATTTTTGGTCATAAAGTTTATATGAGAGCAAGGATCTACCTTGTTAAACTTGCAGTTTGAAAAGTTTTTGGTACTTATAAGTTTCGTCTTCTCTAGCGGTGTTGGAGCCCAGTGGTTTAATAAGGGTTCTTGCGTCGTATCTTGAATGACCATACCACGTAGTTTGTAAGTACGAGAATTAGCCCTTCTGGGAAACGCAGGCCGTGGTGGATGAGGCTACCATAAAAGCCTACCATAAATTTATGAATTTCACGCGCGCCTTAGGGCTTACTGAGTCAAAAGTTCTACCCTCATCTGTAGAATCAACCTTCGGGTTGTTGGCTTGGATTTCAGTGGTTATTCATTTGATATGCGAGTCCGCAGTCTTTTTGAAAGTATTTTAACAATGGTAGTAGTGTTTAAAATGCTAAACATGGATAAGTAACGTGAAAATTCCATAGTATTCCTCCTTTTATTTTTTCGTACCATAATATAAAGATGCTGAGAAAGTAATGTCTCATGGAGCCTAACTTCTATGTCGTCATGTTCCTTCACTTTCATTTAATTACTGCTTCCAAAAATATATTTTTCTACAGTTGTTTAAGCACGGGGATGCAAAAGAGAAATCAAATATTCAGTTACATCACATTCCATTTCTTTTTTATACTCGCTCGTCCACTCAACATTCTTTGATTTTTGTTCGAGTTGGTAGGCATTTTTGCTACCCACTTTGAACACAATATGTGATGTGGGAGTAGTAATCCTTTCGATGATGGTGCCGGCAACAAGAGGAGATTTGTCAGCCATAATTATAATCGACAATCTTTCAACAGATCGCAATATACCGATCCGTGCTTATCATGAAATGTTATATCTTTCATAGGAAGATTAATTTCAGCAGCATCAGTAATCACCCTTCTATTCATCATTGATTTTCTTCCTCCGAGTGACTATCTATCTTTTTTTACATCGATAGAATTCTTCACCTACTACCCCTCTCCCCAACTTCCTTTTTAACTGTATCCACCCCACGTTGGTTTCTCTTCCCCGGGCTACTATTCTCTCTGCAAATGTAACTTCGATAATCCCCGCTGTCTCTCCATCCCACCTAGTACAAACCCAACATATCTATACCTCCTCTCTCCACATCTCTCTTGATGTTTTCTCATTTTCCTGTCCTTACTGTCGTCCAAGCATTACATGGACCTATTCTAACCGTTAAATTTTTCTACTGGGTCTTTATCCCTCTGATTTTAGGTTGGTTCTGCAAGGATTCGTGTGATGACGATTGCAGAAGCCTCCAGGTGCCATGCACGACACCCATCCCAGCAGATTGAGTCTCGTAACTTCTAGGAATCATTTTCTCTGTTTTCGCACATTTTATCATGCGAAAAGTAAGTAAGGTGGCTTTCCATTGTCTTTCTCGAAGCTTTTTTAGCCTGACGCGATCACTAAAATGGCCGTCCCACTGGGGTCAGGCGCCTTCGTAGCCATCTCGTGGAGGAACAGATACTGTAGCGACATTTCGTCTGACGCTACGTTCTCTCTGGTATGGGTGGCTCTAATAGGAGAAAGTAAAAGTGCTCCTACCAGAGCACTTTTACGGTCAATTAAACGTGAAACCTCACAACAGGTTGAGGTTATTTTCCATGAAAACCTAGGTATAACAATACTCCATATCACTCATAAGGCGGCGATAATCTATTCATTGACTGTATTGGTGCTATAATTTGGTACTGGGTCTATGGATGATTATTTTTGGAGTTATTTATGGTCTACCACTTAAGATAGTTTTCTCATGGAAACCAGACGAACCACCGCGACATATCGATGCCTCGTGTTGGGAGACACACGTGTAAAACTCTCGAAAATAAAAACCTCCAATTCCTTATACCTTCTGCTTCCCTTGATTCCGTCTAACCTATATGTACTAACTCTTTTCCTTACCCAATGTCATCTGCGTTAATTTTCCCCTTTATCACAGTCTTCAACATTACATCGCCAGACAGATGGCTTTGTATCGAACTTTCCTGCTTTCGTTTCATTTCTTACAAAACTCCTCTCTCCTGGACCATCATTCTTAGTACTCCGTTCGACGTTCAATCCATCCATTTTATCTTTTCCATTTTTCTCCAAACCTACATCTCAAAATTCTCCAATATATTCCTTTCATTCTTACTCAGGGAGCAAGTCCCTAATTAAAATTTTCACTAAGCTATTATTTATATGTAGAAACATCGTTCTTGTCTCCACTATCTTCTTTGAAAAAGCTTCTTTGCTCAATTTGAGTCTTCATCTCATTTCTTTACTGCTTTGGCCATCTTCTTCCGAAGTTTAGATGGATGGGTTCACTTCCTGGCGTTAATTACCTCTTTTTTAGATCGAGTTTAAAATAGTGGGGTAAAAAATATTTGCAGTTTTTATTTGGTGGGTGATTAGTTTGTTTCTTATCAGTTTGTACGCACGCACAAAACGTACGAAAGTTTATTTCGTAGTTATGGACATAGTGAATTTTAATTATCCATAAAGAACCATTTCCCCAAATTCGTACCATCATTAACGTTACGGATAGCTTGTTGTTTTTTAGTGTAGAACTCAACATAATGCATGGTAAGTTAAATTTACCTCTACTTGACCGTACTTGATATCCGATTTTGACTTCTACGAAAATGATATTCATCTACATCTACATCCATACCCTGCAAGCCACCAAGAAAGTGTGTGGCAGGGGGTCACATTAGATCTCAAGATTTGGTCAATAGAATCATTTCAGCATATTTGATCTCTTCTATTCCTAAAGAGATACATAAATTAATCCATGCAAATGTGAGCATCATGCGTTTTTGTAATTCGAATTCTTTAGGGATATATTTATGCACTCCATTTGCGATTCTTTGAATGCGGGTACGATTTGATGACTCGTTTTACAGTAAATGATAGTCATATTTCTCTCCAAGTCGTGCCCCTGTTTGCCGTCCTTTTTTCTTTGTCCACTCCCAGCCCTTTGACAGCTCGTCCAAGTACGATCGCCCCGTGATTTTCCGATTACATTTCTAGTGCTGAAATGAGAACGCGGTGCGGGATTGAGAAGGCTACGATGTGAGAATTTCTATCCCGGAGATCGCGTTCCTCGGTGGCGAGAGGGGACACAAGGGGGAGACACATTAGGTTGAATAACTAATGAGTGGTCTCGCAAGAGAACGGAGTGGGAAAAATAACACTCAGTGGTTCATAAAATAGCGAGAGAGAAGGAAGAACGAAAGTTGATTGGATAATTGCTTGCGGTCGAGACCAAAATGGCGACTAGTCTGCGATCTTCGAAGTTTCCTTTGCACTCCTGCACTGAGTCGGCTTAGCAAAATAATATTGTAGTCCTGCGTTCGGAGACGGTATTTTATTGGTATTTTCAGTTTCTTAAAAGGCGATGTTTTTCATACAGAAAGGGGTGTGCTCACATCTTTCACGGCAATACGCATGCTATATTATGACTTAGTTGTGAGTACGCTCTGAAAAAAGGAATTTTCATCCAAAGTAAACGACCTTGTCTATTATCTATGAAATAAAAAACCTGCATAGGCTTCGACATCAAGACCCTAGCTAAGACAGTTGTCTCCCTTGGTGCAGATTAGGCGGCACCAGAAGTTTAGGTGGCACCAAAGGCTGGAATGAGTGCCAGTAATAAGATCAATGACTGAAATCATTCCCCTCTATCCTATGGGAAATGTTATGTCCTTGGAGGTCAAACGCTACTCACCCCAAGGAAATGGTTTCTGTGTTTCTTTTATGGGTGACAAGGCATAATTTGGCTCGGGACGCTGGAAATGTTTGACTTCCGTTCTCGCCAAGCACCTTAAGAGTCGTAAAACGTTTCAGAGAATATTTGAAAAAATTCGCGTTTCATTGATAAGAGGCCATATTGGCCGAAGTTTATTAACGGAGAAATGCCTGTAATATCCGTTCAGGTATTTGCTTCCTAGGTTTAAAAAATTCATATTCTGGGAATTCATCTACCTGAAAAAGAGGCACCATGGAACAAGCCTAGATAATTTCTCTGGAGTTCCCAAGTTTATTGTTGGTATTATTGTCCAGAAATATCAAATTTTACATTCCGGCAGGTGTTTATATTTATAAAAATTGACTTAATACAGTCGCCACACTTTGTGAGGCGAAAAGAAATATGACTGGACCATCGTTATAGAGCTGACTTTGGTCATATAAACCCTATTAATGTTATTTATTAATGAGCATCGTAGAGTATATAAGAAGCGATACAAATATTGTCGTAATAATTGCATTAATTTTCATGAAAGTCATCAGTCTCTATTGATAGATTTAGATTAGCATTGACCACATTTGAGATTTTGTTCAAAAACATAATGTGTCTTTTAGACGCATTTACATTGACAAAAAATGTAACAACAATATAGTCGGAGGTGATTGAGTGGTTGACGACAACATCGACGCTTTTCTTATTCTTTCTATGTTTAGCTCTAAAGCTTTACTTTGAAAAGTATTATCTTTCCCGTGCCGTGACCTATTATCCATTACTTATGGAAATTGGTTTGCATAGCATTGGGTATTTGATCCACCTTCTCTGTTTAATTACGTCTTAACTCGTGGTTTTCCATTTCAAAAAACCTATCCTTCACAAATATAGAACTCTTATTTGACTTGCTCCGTAAAATTTTGAAAGAACTTTTAATACTGGTTTAAATCTTGCTCAGCCATATATATAGCAAAAGCATTCATAATTTTTTCTCGCATTGCGCAGCAAAAAATTCATTGCCGAGCACGTGGAGAAACGGAAGCAGCGGAGTTCCCAACAATGGAGGTCACCGCGGCATCTAAGTGATTAATATCATTCCAGTCTTAGTTTAAGGATACAGTATGTTGAATTCTGTACTTTGCTTTCGGGATTAATGAGCATGGGCAGCCTACAATGTCCTACCTATTACCCAGCCTACATATTACCCAGCTGTGAGCCTACGATGCTGTGCGCTCGCTTTCATCGAAACGCATTTGCTCATCATTCGCCCAGCGCAGATGCTGCGAAGTACTTTCGTGTGTTTTTCTCGAATGTAGGCTAACTCCAGCATCAGGGTTTGAGGCATTCCCTTCTCTATCCCGTTGCCCTCTTCCCCCTCACTTGATCGCCAATGACTCTCATTGCTGATGCAACTTAGGAGGAAGAAGTGAAACAGTGCAGGTCACTCAGGCGGATCCGATCACCTTGGGGAGGGGTAGGAGAAGCAAAGAGAGAGACTCCATTTTGTGGATAATAGATCGCCGCATTAGATAAAATGGCGGATTTAAAGAAAACCAAGCGAAGCCCTTTCCACGCTCGCGGTGACTGTTATTGTGCTTTACGATGACATTCGCATAAAGACAAGGGCGTCCCTCCGGAGAGACCTCATATTAACTCTTTGTCCTTATCTCTCTCTCTCTCTCCATCCGAGGGCGCATTTTTTATTTCTTTTTTGTTTTCGTTCTCATGGCAATCGTCCTTGTATCCAGTCGAAGAGAGGCGTAAAATGTTTTATCTTCCATTATCCGCAGGATCGTCTGTTTTGAGACTAGTCGGTCGAAATCCGATGCATGATTTCTCCCATCCCGTGACCTTTCGGCTTTAAGTCGGTCCGCTTCTCGCGAGTGGGAAGCGGAGAAGTTTTTCAAAGGCCCAAGAGAAATGGTAAAGGCCGAAGCAATCAATCAGTCATTGTAAACTTTACAGGCCGAACACGAATTTCAACGGCAATTGTTTAGCGTCATGAAGGTAGCGTGTAGCCTTGGGAGAGAGATTAATGAAGAGAAGGTGCAGGATGAATGCACACGTTTGTAATAACTATCGCGACGCATCTGCGGCACATTCCCCGCGCACCAGCTGTAATTTTCACTTCACTAGAGCTCGGCTCACCTTCCGTAATGGGAGGGGATTTTGAGTCGATTCTCAGGCAACGTCTTCCTGAACACGTCACACCATGGTGCGAATACACCTTTCGCCGCCGTGACGCACCACGGCGGGGATTCATTTTTTCAGCATTGGAGTAGTAGTAGTATTTAGGGGAGGGGACCGACAGCTGAGGTTATTTGCGCCATAGGGGATGGGCAGGAAAGGATGAAGGGTGGAGAGAAACCCGGCGTCGGCATTAGCCTACTCTTTACGAAAGGCGCCAAGGGGTCCGCAGCTTAACGTCCTATCCGACGGACGGCGTACTCACTCAAAGTGCCCTCCAGAAAGCACCTCAAGTAGGGATCGAGATACCTCTGAAAAATATTCAACACCGCCGCGATTTGAACCCGGGTCCTCTGGGTGGGAAGCCAGTACGTTAGCCCCCGCACCATTCAGTATTGGAATAAAATAAGTATATTACATCCCGTTAAATGACGTCAACGGTAGTGGTTGTGATAGTAATTTCGTACTGGATTTACATGACTGTACTCATACTAAAATTTAGTAGTTTTATCGAATGAAAGAGCAATATGAGCAATATCTGCTCTACTGTTTAACTAAACTAAAAAAAAAGCTGGAAATTTAATGTTTCTACCGCATCCACGAAGTGAAATTATTTTTTCTTTCAGAGAATCTTTCCAAATCCAATCAACACACACTAAGTCTAATGGGGATGGCGTACTGTGACAATTGGGTTAATAATTGAGCACGTGACGTGAACCACTTTTCTCGTATATTACTGAAATTCAGTAGTCATGCCAATTAAAACGGAATACAATCATCGGATATAAATCCAGAACCCAAGGGTAATGAATTAAGGTCAGGTCTACTTACATTTAATCTCACTCTTATTCAAATATACATTTATTGTGCATGCACTCCTGACGTCGTTGGAAACAAAGAGGTGAAATGAGTGCTGAATGAAATATAAGCATTGATCAATCAAATGAATGTCGCTTGCTCAACTTCGCCATGCTGACCTACGCAATTTTCCTTACGTGAAAAATATCGCGGAAAAAATGGCAATGGACGGTGTTAAGTATCCTCGGGGAAAGGACGCACGGGTAAGGAAACTAGGCAGCGGGAAATGAGTGAACGATGCCTCATTAGCGTAGTTTCCACGTGCACACTCCTTTTCCCCCCGCGGGTTCAAGGTGTGGAGTGAGGAAAGAAGAGGTGCGTCCGGTCGGCCAAGTAATGATTTGACACTGAATACTTTGAGCTCGGAATCAGTCAAGCGGAGAGGATGATGCGTGGGCGTTTATCTGAAGAATTTCTTACTTCAGAAGGGCCCTCGTGAAGGGGTTTCATTGTAAGCTCGATGAATGCGACTTTTTGCTTCCTCTGAACTATGGCACCTGAAAATGCATATTTTTTGCGTCCAAAATACCATCGCGCATGGCTCAATTAATTTAAGATAAATTTCTATTGGCGTGGAACCACAATGTTGGAGAAACACTCGAGGACGCACTCTGCTCTTATGCTCAAAACGACGACAATTTTTCAATATCGACAGTTTCTCATCCAAACGGCAAATAAACAAACCCTCTGCACTTTATACTACGGCCATCCATGTTTTGGGACAACGAAAAACAATCGTATTTTAAGCTCAATAATGTAATCGATCTACTCCCAGTGCACGCGTAATAATTCTTTGGAATTCAAACACCCATTTACATAAGTAAGCAAAGTAAATGACATGGGTAAATAAAGGATAAACGAATCGAAGGGGATCGAGATGGTGCGGGGGCTAACGTACTGGCTTCCCACCCTGAGGGCGCGGGTTCAAATCCCGGCGGCGTTGAATATTTTTCAGAGGTATCTCGATCCCTACTTGAGGTGCTTTGTGGAGGGCACTTTGAGTGAGTACGCCGTCCGTCGGATGGGACGTTAAGCCGCGGACCCCTTGGCGCCTTTCGTAAAGAGTAGGCTAATGCCGACGCCGGGTTTCTCTCCACCCTTCATCCTTTCCTGTCCTTCCCCTATGGCGCAAATGACCTTAGCTGTCGGTCGCCTCCCCTCAAAACTACTACTACTACGAATCGAATCACGTCAAAAATTAGGATAACATTACGGTATAATTGCAAGGATTTAAATAGAAACCCAAAGTTTGAAAAAACAGTTTATGAATATGAAATAAAAATATAGATAGAATAAATTAGATTCCATTAATAGTTAGAAATGAATAAGATAAAACTAATTTATTTTTACATCATGAATGCCTTTAAGGAAATGAAGAGAACTCCACGACTGTAGGATCCTTAAACCGCAATATCAAGCATTGGAATGCTATTTGAAACACGAATTTTCCGGTGCTAGACAATCCATAGATTTGATCAAAATTATCCCTGGTGAAAGTGTATAAATATGGATTTTCAGACCAACGCCACTTGTATTTTTAACCTATTATTCATTCAATAAATAAAAAACCATTAAGGTTTATACCTTATCTACGTAGACCATATGTTTTTTAGATGTTTACTACACATGTGATTCAGAAGATACTGAGAGCAATGGTCTCCAGAACACTGTAATAGAACGGATAATGCTGGATGAAGAAACTAATAGGCATTTGGGATTGAATAAAGAGAGGTAGAAATTATGCAGAGGCATAGAACGATTCAGAGTAATGAGGAGCTGAAGAATATTGATTCCAAGTTAAATTGAATTGTAGTTCCAGGGTCCATTAAAACTGCACTGCAACCCGGTAGAAATCGTCCATAAAAGTAATTATAATATTCCTCATCAATGTAGAAAAATTGACAATAATTAAGATAATGGAATCCCGAGGGTACGGTCATGTTGTGCACTTCCTAACTAGCACTTTTTTATTTGTAAGATTATGTATTTTAATGATTTATATAGTAAGAATATGGCAAAGAGCACTCATTCTTGGCGCTCACGCAAAGGTACGGTCCTCTTCATACGGCCGTCGGAAGCACGCAATAATTGGAAAATCCTTGCTGACTAGGATTTATTTAAATCCCTAAGGGCCTTTCATTCTCAACCCTCTCGTCTTTTTACTCTAAGTTTTTGATTTTGGATACTGCAACGACGGCAAAAAATGAAACGGGCGTTGTGTGCAGGTGTGCCTCGCGGGGAGATTGTCTTCACGGAAGCGGTGCGTTCGCCGGGGGTCGAGTGTAGTGGTTGAGGTGTTCTCGTAAGGCAAAAGACGTGTAGGTAATTGGGCGGGACGAAATTGCGGGTGCCCTCGATGAGTTATGAGGTGCGATTTGTGAGTGATTGCAATTAGCTAGTACGGGTACGTGGGCGCGGTTACACCAGTTCAGATCGAGACGGTGGAAAATTAGTGCCCACGTTTGAGCGATGATTACGTGCACAGTAGGTTTTCTCGCGTCCTATGGAATGGTGTAATGTTCATAATCGTGATATTGCTTTCAGAAGTAAGACGTATGATAATGTGTACATGCATATACCTTACAAATACGAAGCAAGAACTTGAGGGTACTAATGCTGTTTTTGAAAACAAAGAAAGGAAAAATACTCATGATAATATTCGAATAAATGTGGAGTGACAGTTTTTATACCGGCAGATACGAAGTGGAAAAGGTGATTTCTCGAAGTAAGCATTTAAATAAATGCCTAAATAAGATGGTGTGAAGTATGGAATTTGAAACAGAAGCATGCTGCCATAGAAAGTAATAGGTAATCCTTAAAAATTGATTCCGAATGTACTAATATGGAGCATATCGACGGATAATGTAAATATGAGGTTCTTGGCGTACACTGAAATTAAAGCAATAAAATAAACTTGCAAAAAGAAAGCGAATTTCCATGAAAATAAGCAAAAGTTTAGTTTTGGGTTTTAAGGTTAGTTGTATATATAAAACGATGATATAACCGATTATCAAGATCCAGTCATGTACTCAGCGCAAAGCTTGATGGGTGCCACAATGTTTGCAAAGTTTTTATTCCTGGAAATTTCATTTTTAAAGGCATTCTTAGAGACTGATCACCATAAATTGTACAATACCAGGATGGCAAACGTTAAATTAATGTTTTCCAATATATTATAATACCATATAATAAGAAATATCATTTAAGCTTTCTTGAATTCAAATGTCATTGAAGTTACAAACCATAAAAATATTAGAATGTAGTTTAAAAAAATTTTTAAACGTTAAATCATTAGGATTAATTTCCTAAGTTATATTTTCATTAGAATATTTCTCAGCTACCTTTCTCCATTGTGAGTGTCGGTGAATTTACTGTAGTGAAAGTATGAAGCACAGCAATAAGAAAATTTCTCGCGTCGTCGGTTTCCTTCCTTTACTCTTAGCTCTGCAAGGCTCCACTCGAGATTCTAATCAGATGCTCTTTTTGAAGAGCAACTCACTCACGTTGGATCACGTGACCGTAGTATAAAACTATAATTTATTTACCAATGAAACAAAAGAAGGGCATATAAATGGTAATCTTCTGTCCAATCATGATAAGTAATGGGCTTAGAGAAATTTCGAGATTAGCCGACGAAAAAATGGAATTAATAGTTTTCATGAACTTTAAATACGAGTACATTTATGCACTCTTCATTGTCATAAATCATATTTTATTCATTCAATGTAAATACAACCTTCCCATCATATATTTATTATATAATGCTTTACCTAATCATTTTTACCTGGTATTTTTATCTTTATAAAAATACGATACTACGAAATGGACAATTACTCGCTCGTACTCACTCACGGGCTAGCTAGTAGAGTTAAACACCAATGTCTACCCATCATTTCATCCTGAAGGGTTCATTCTGAAGTAATTTGATTTGAAATTTGGATCACAGCCTAACTTGCTTAAAGATTTCTTGTGACGGAGACCCTTAGTAGTTTATATTTTAATTTGAGTTAACTAGGGCAATTTTTATTTTTAAACTTACCCAAGGATTGCATCCCTTGACTTGATTGTATGAATCTATTGTTTTCTATACTTATGCAAAGCAAATATAATTTTTTAGCAATGGAATGAAAATCGAAATACTACCATAGAGGCTAAATTTTCCAAAAACCTTAACAAAAAGGCTAAAATCTAAAACGGAATCACAAAATATGCGGCGTTCGACAAAATTCACGGTAATCGAAAGTCACATTTAGCCATTATTTGTCTTTGGGAAATAAAAAGAATGTATTTTCGACTTACATGATGGCCTAATATATTTAAGTGTATTTCAAAATGAGATTAAGGTTATTTTAAGACGCCATTTAAGTATCAACGCTCAACTGTTAAACGGCGACGAAGTTGGATATTCATATATCGTTTTTGCATGTCCTTCGGTTGATGCATCGTTTCAGTTGCATTCATCAATTATTATTCCATTATTAAAAAAAAGTAACCTTCAGAGACCCACGCTATGCTCTTTTCCCTATCCATTAGCGGCGTATATGAATGTTAATGAAAGGATGGTTGGAGGACGGCTCAATTATCGAGCTCTTGCAGAAAGATGCAAGGGCGTGGAGATCCTGCATGCAGTAGGATTTTACCATATTAAACCCACTTCTAATATCACGCTAGCACCACACTTTTACTTAGGAGTGCGAATGGGTCTCGCCGCAACACAGCGCTGAAAGTACGTACGGCAAGCGACGGTGTAATGCCGGCAAGAGAAATGACGGTGCCTTTATGGCAATTCCTTGAATTACCGTTCACATTGAAGCGGGTTCTTTTTGTGCGATCTGTCTTTCCCAATCGCGTATTCTGAGCGGAGAAAGACCCATAAACCGTCCGAAATGGTCCTCATTGACGAAGGAGGCTCACTATCTGCACTGATGAAAATGGATATATAAATCTGCGGGATCGTTGAATGCTCACTTGTTTTTGACCACGGTCCCATTCACTTATTGGGGATATGTGGTCATGGGGAAAATTATGAGCAGTCAGATGCTTCTGAATGTTTTGTAAGTGGGTGGAGAAATTGGTTGGAAAGGAAGTCGGAATACATTATCTAACCATTTGCCTTACATATAATATATCCATCTCAAAGAAAACTTTCAGAAACTAACGAAGATGGACTATTACACGGGGAAAGAGTGAGACAGGACTGTCCGAAATGCCCTAAAAGGAGGATGAGTGATATAAATAGCTGGGCATTGAGTGCTGCGTTTTAGTAAAAAAATTTTAATATTGGAAGTTTAGATAAACTTTGCATTTTTAAGCGTAGTTCAATCATATTATGCGAGGATAACAACTTCGTCATAAGGAATGAGTTAATAAAGGGAAAATAAAATCTACTTAGATTTAATCATTAGGGCCATTGTTTATGTGTTAAGAAAGATCAATTTAATGATGTAAAAATAGTTTGAAAAATGACTTGCTGCTTCGTTAACGTAGGAATGAATGCATCGTTAATGATGCAATCACGGCATTCAGTATTGTCTCAACTTGGCTGAACGATGGAAATCTAACCACTGTTCATTTAAAATACGGCTCCGCTAACAGTGATAAAGCATCATACCATAAGGAAGAGAGCCATCTCGAGAATGGACACAGAATCCACGTCAATATTTACGGGAGCGGTAGAATAGGAGGAAAGAGGAGGAATAGGGTAAAATCTCTCTTCGATCCCTCACGGTGAAGGATTGCTCTGATCGGAAATCAGTGACACGGAGGCGAAAAGGCGACACGGAACCGCTCGGAACTTCGCGACAATGCGGCGGCTTCCCCGAGCAATGGTTATCTTCAACCCATGCTTCACCAGGGGTGATTACCGGGTCTCCGCCGCTGAGTTACTATGTTAACGGCTCATTCACCTTCTTCCATTCATCCCCGTGGGGTGAGATTGTGACGAAACAATTGCTTGATGATGATACCGAGATCGAAGATCTCTCCACGCATCCCAGATACATTCACGTCTTCATCCCCCCAGCACATTCGTCGCGAACGGCGGGAGGAGGTGGGAAAAGTCGGGTGGAGTCACCGCTGCAACCGGCGAAACGGATACAATGCAATAAATTTGTTCCCAAGTGATCCGAGAACTACTCCCTCCCTCCGCTCGGGAAACGAGGGCGGAGATGGCGCGGTTAAAATCGTTCGCTCTCACCATTCGTTTCCTCCTTATCTCCTTGCACTTCCTCTCCTTGTACTAAATCTCCAACGTTTGTGGCCTTAATTTTTTTGACACGCTGGAAGTTCGAAACACCCCATGTATCCCATGCAATTGTGCTTTATTTCAATTTATGCCTCCTCGAGTGACGAGATTACGCAGATATTCTTATTAACTGGGGGATACAGGACGCTGCCCTGCGGGCTCTAGGACGCTAAGACAAAAAGGGCATTGAAAGGAATGTAAAGAGTCAAAGCGATGAGAGCGATTCAGGTTTCACGTTCATTTTTTGAGCAGGTAAAGTCCCATAATCGTTTTCATAGAGGTATATGGGGGTGTAATATAATCCTGAATCATTACACTGGGAGATATTTATTTGCTTAAGCCTGCGACAGTAAAGTTATTTTATTCTTGCTTGACACCATTTACTCCTCCTAGTGTAAAAAATTCAATAAATCTATTTTCAAGGACAAGAGTGGCGAGAATAGTGAAAGGTTGTCATGGATGAGATTAATTTATTATGGTAATACGAATGCATTTAGTTCTTTGAAAATAACGTCTTGTTTAAATAATCCGCTGCAACGTGAGATTTAGTGTCGGTTGTAATAAGTGGCCCAATCGCTTTATCTTTTTTCATATAATAAGATTGACTTTGCTAAATACATTTTATTTTTACATTAAAGATATTGTGAAGAGAAATAGAGTAAATATGATCTTGTATCTTAAATCAGTCACTTGACCTACGATACAAACTGTCTATACATAACTTTAGAGTTCGGAAGTGGAAATAGAAATATTACATTATTACTTCAAAATGATGAGAAATGGGAGGATAAGATGCTCGAGTTCCATTAAGTTTTTGGCTTTGATTTCATTTTTTAATTACTAATTTGTTGATGTTGATACCCAAAGGCTTTCTAAATTTTCCTTACTCTGAAAATTGCCTATCCTTTCGTATGATGAACTATTTCTCCATCACTGTGCAAAATGTTAGGAATTAGAACGGCGCCATGATTGCCGTATCAGCATTTGACACCATAGATTTGGCTTAAAATGCACGTGATGGCGGGAGTCTTTTATTCTCATAGCTCTCCTTACCAAGGTTAATTTTTTTGATAAAATGTGTCGGATCTAGTTCTCCGTCAGTCAGGAGAAACATTGAACCGTCGGTATCATAGCGTCTTTCTTCAAGAGTGGGTAAACGCCTTGCGGTTTCGCTATACTATACACCACTGGTCTACATTTCACTATACACCACTGGTCATGAGAGAGAAATCATGTGATTTTATTCGCCTAATTTTCTGTGAAAAAATTTAACTTAATCATTTGTTGATAGTTTAGGTATTTACTTGTAAGTGTACGAGATATTATTAATTTTACTTGAGCATTGCGTCAGCAGTGTCCGTTGAAATTTTAATCATGTTCAGTTCGTCTACGTAGGATGACGACGCTGCATTGAATTTATACTTTTGTCTGATGAAATCATCAATCTAATCCTACAGAATCCTAAAAAAGGCTCGTGCATACTCTTGTCTATTCTTATAGAATTGCTAGAAGATGATTAAAAATGTTTAAAGATTAGAGAATGAATTTCAAAGAAAGGTTGAACCTGGGCTCTTACCGTGGCTTTTACGAAAAAACCATTATGCTGTAATTATAAGAAAAGATCATCAAATAACGTTTCAAAACTTATCAAAAGTATTAACAATTTCATATTTTGCCACACGTTAGTAACAGAACATTGCACATGAGGCGTGTTTGTGATCGATGAGTTCCACTTAACCCACCGCAAAGTCAAAATTATCTTGAGAAAATCAGTTTGAAGTGAATTACTTATCCTTCTTATGGAACGTAACTAGCTTCAAATGACTTTTTCCGTTCCTAAATGTGAAGAAACACCTAGGTAGAAACCGTTTTCTATCATCAGAAACAGACTTAGATGAATTAAATATGCTTCACCTTTCAATGGCTGCCGCTGACGCAATTCTCTAGTAAAATCAACGAAACAAATTCTCTACATATGTAATTTACATTAAACTAACAATTATTATTAGTGATTTACCACCTAAGGTAGAATTTAGATGGAAAATGCAATTAAAGAATAATACTTTTCCTTGCCTCTCCTTTCGAAACAAAATCTGATATACTGCAATAACCCTTCTTCGATTCCGCATCTCCCATCATTCCGTCCATATGTTTATTCTTTTTCTACCTTTTCCTAGATTGACTAATGCTCTCCACCATCACAGTTTTCAACATCCCATCGCCAATCAAATTGCCCAGCATTCATCTTTCCCGCCTACTTTGGATCTCTCCCAACAATACTCTCTCCTCCCACATTTCAAAAGCCCCCATTCTACTAGGAAACATTATACTAGTAGTATAGTAATATAAAATTAAAGTGTTGTAATAGAATCACTGTTTGATGAACACGTCCTTGTTCTTACTTTCATATAACCTCTCCGTACTTTATGGCGATAATGGGCTTGAGCCCCTCGAAGATTTAATAATCCTTTCGGTTTTTTCATAGTTTTTTAATCCTGCGTGTTTAGTTATTGGAGGTGAGCACGACAATAATAGCGATAGTTCTGAAAAAATTTTCTTTAATTGGCAGTGTCGAGTGAAATACTTTCTCAAGAGGTTTCACGTCCATTTAAACCGTCTCGGTTGACTGAATTGTTGGCAAACCACTGAGTGCGTGGCCGCCAAAGTATCAATTTGACCACTTTTGCTTATGTTCTATTGTCTCTTTCTCTTATTTCGATCACATGCGTCAACCAATGGTCCCTTCAATCTGAATTAAGATGTCAAAAATGGAAAATTTCACCAGCCTTTTTTGTCTCTTCTCATGTAGGAATTTTAATCAATATAATAATATAGCATCAAGGGATCGTGGCAGTCCAATGAGCGTTGGACTATTGACCGGAGGGCCCGAGTTCGTTTCCCCGGCAAGCTTCTCTGAGTAACCATAGTTCCACCCAAGCTATGAGATTTTTCGGGTACCAAATATTCTTGGCTATATCATCACCAACCCAGGGAAAGGAACTGGCTCCCCTACCCGAGTGTGTAAATTTTCACACGCCGTTGGACTTAGTACTAAGTGAACTCTACCATAACCTATCAAATCGACCTTTGGGTTGATTAATGCGTTTATGGTTTAATACAGGATCAATATTAATTAATTTAGTTGATTCAATTGTGTTCTTCCCTATTTAGTGCACTTAAAGGGCTGCATAAGAAAACTAGTTTTAAAAAGCAGTTATATCTGGCTCCATTTTTAATGTATTTTTATGCAGTTTTCATTCAGTTTTTATGAGATACATAGTCTTTAAAAAAATAGAGGTCACGCTGAAGGAAGATACCAATTACTTCAAAACTGGTACTGTGGAAGTGGCCTGCTACAATTTTCAATGAAAAGTGAGAATGTAAAAAACGATTGAAATTGTCTAAATAATCGACCGTAGATACGACAGGAAATGGCAATCTTACTGTCAATCAAATCTGCATGCCCTCTTAGAAACGCACGCCACTACCAAGAATACGAATATAAGGAGGCCTTCAGAAATGACAGTTGTAGAATTTAATCGTTGGGATGGTTAAGCTTAGGTTTTCAGTTCCCTTTTGAAAGATTATATTCACACATACTTTATTTTGCCATTTATATGGGCGGAGAGTCGCAGCATTATTTATTACGATTCAACCTCGGAATTCCTCACAAATTGAAAATACTCTTTAATGGTCTTAATGTTCGTAAAGCGGCAAAGTGATACCCTCGAAGCTGAAGATAAGAAATGATTCCATTAAATTCCCGTGAACGGGATTAAATGAAAGGTGATGTCTCTCCACTGGATACGACTACGAGTCTAGATCGTCAAGTATTAAACGTGATAGTACCTCGACAATACCACTGAAATCATGCTTCTCAGGTGCTCCCACGTAATTATACCTTAATATGTACATAGAGATAAAATGAGGTGCATGACGTACGAGTGTTTCACAGAATACAATTTCTGTGCGTAAAGGATTCAGCATGCAATATTTTGTGAAAAATAGCCTACCTAGAACAAAGAGTCCTCTGTCCCCTTCGAGGTACTCCCTTAGGGACCTCACATACTAATCCCAGCGTCTTTTCCACGACTCAAAACAATCAGAAAAGTCCTTTTTCCTGATTAATTTTATGCAATGTGTTTGGTGCATGGGGATTTACTTCGGTCTTACATGCGTGTTGAAGGAAAATGTACTAATAAGAATACCCCTCGTGAATTGCCACCTATTTTGTTGTAAAATAGAAATATTTCACAAAATATTTACTTGACATTCTTATGAAAGTTCTGATGGCCTCGCGGGTCTTACGAGTAAAAAGGGAAACATACAAGGATCATGTAAATTACCTGGACGTCAGTAGAATGATTCATGTAAATATTTTTATATTTTGCGTTGCATGCTATCCGTAGGTTACTATAAATGAAATAGAAATCGAATAAACGTGTATTATTCTCTATTTTTATGTAATACAACTAAAAACGTCGAATATTTATTAAAATATTATACCTTTTAATATCTAATCGTCGCCCACGGTGCGCTGTCGTGAATTTTGCTTCGCGCTATAAATTTGGCTATCTTTCAGAGCCATGATTCCCACTTACTTTAACTTTGTTGGAGTTTCACTAATTTTTTGTTTCTATACTTAAATCGCTGTATATCGCCTCGTTATGTCAGTTTATCGAATTTCCAAGGATGATCATAAAATGTTACTTCTTTCGAGTAGGTGTATCAAGATTTTGTTTGAGCATTATGTAACAACCCTTAGTTTCTCCAGATCGTCAGAGCTGCTCATGCAGAATACGTTTCTCCTCAGAGAAACCACTTGCATTTTGCTGGAAGGCAAGAGACTTCTTCTCAATTTGTACACATGCCCCTTACGTCGAAGGAGCACTCCGGTGTCTTTACCCTCGTTTAAAATCATTTGTTCCCAGGCGAACTTCCCTCAGGTTGAAACGCGCAGCAGAGGGAAGTGAAAGGCTCAAGATAGGCGTCTCGGAGAAGCATCGAGGCTTTACGCCACGAAGTGTGATCGCGCTAACGGCTTCGGTTGCTGACAATCCCGATAAAACTTGAGGTCTGCTCGCCGCGATTCCTATTTCCTCGTCGCTGGAGAGGGGTTATCCTCGACAAAAATCGCACGAGATATCTCCCAGGAAGTCTCTAAACTTCGGAGTCTGGGATTTCATTTGGTATCTGGTTCAAATTTTCACAGCACAAAACTGCAAAGAAAGGGTCATGGTAAACGATTGTTGGAATGGAAATCGGTGAACCTTTTAGTCTGTGTAAGATGACATTAAACTGCAACATCCTGCTCATTTCAACTCAAATAAAATGAATATCACATTCTATATTGCCTGAGCGTTTAAAATAGTGTGAATGAATAAATATTAATGGGGCTATTTTGAAAAATATAATAAATACAATAGGGTAATATTCCTCTGTAGATATTCAAACCTAGTCGTATGGTCTGTTGAGGCTTTGGGGACTGTTCGCACAAAAATTTTGAGTAATTCCTGGCAAAGGAGTTCAAATTATTATTTTATGTAAGGGAGGTATTACTAGAGCCTTCATCTTACTGTTCATGTCAATATCTATTTCAAAATCTATATTTTAATAAAAGATTTACGCAATTCGTTTTGGTTCATGTAGTGTCATAAACAAGCATCACGACTAATTTTTTAACGAAATATTTTTGTTTTGCTTAGGATTAAATGTGCATGGTAATTCACAAATATTTTTGTTGAACCATAATTTTATACAATAATAATAATTCACTTTAAATTTAATCCAACAAAATTAGATTTTATTTAAACGCTTACCTCCCTTCAGATAGTAAGTAAAAGTAAGAAATATTTCTCATAAATTTGTTATTAGAGAATGAGCAGAAAACAATTTTAGAGCCAACATTTGCTGCTTAATGATACCTCCAATAGACTACATGTATGTACAGCTATTAAAATTTATAGTTAATTGAACTTGTTAAACACTTTGCTAAAATATACATGATTGTATTAATAGAGACGGTGTTTGGTTAGAAGCCATAATACTACATTGCTTATATTATTATACATGCCATGAGACTAGTGACATTGAATTAACGCCAGTAACTATCATTAGGATGCCTCCAGATTGCAGTGGCAGCAGCTATTTTAGCCCAAGCTAGAGCATTATGCCGCTCCTCGTGGCTGCTGGAGTGAGGTGACCTATTCCAAAGAATATTATCAGATCAAGGTCCTCATTTCTGGGGCCCGTATGTCCATTTGTGTTATTCATTTATCCAACTACAATTAAGGATTTTAGTAATATCAATGAATCGTAGGGATAGAAAAGGCTAAGATCTAAGCATGAATGAGTAATTTCCTGGAATAATACCTGAATATTCAATCCAAATCTCCAAAATTTTCCCACGCAAAGACTTTACAGTTTACATTTCAAGGGACATTTTTCAGGTCAAAATAATTCACACTGCACAGAAATCTTCTGATCTTCAAGGTAATTACCTTAAAATAATTACTTCCGGAAATTATTATCGTAAATTAATAGTTGAAGGAAATATTTTATCACAAAAATTACGAAATAACTGCGATATATACAGGTTGTGAATTATCTACTAAAGTGATGGGAATAGAAAATTAACTTCCTGAACAAAAATTTGAAATTACTTGAAAAGGAGAGCTTACTTATAGTATTTGCTTCTTTTGACCAAAGGTCCAGTAAGGTATGCATATGGTGGCAGGAAGCTATACCTTTTAAGGAAACCATACACCTCCATTTTCTGGAGGCTGAAATGCGAATAACAACGTTCACATTGCAAATGGCTGGCGCCATGAGTCCCACATATCTCTCCCAGTGATCACGTGCGGGTGATCGTGAAGTTTAAGCTGCCAGCGTATTCCTCTGATACCATTGGTTGCCCTCTGAATACAACACCGAACCAATGAAACAACGCTGATGTGACAAGTAATAAATTTTCCCTTCTCAAAGGCTTGCAGTTAGCTCCTATTCGACACGCGTTCTTGGCAACTATCGATATTTTAACTTCATATTAAGAATGAGTTAAGTTTGCGTAAGTATTCGTTCGTCATTCAGTGACCTTATTTGTAGATTAGAGCAAGCCAACGATGAATAAATTAATTGCTGAAGTAAAGATAAAAATCTCTCGAACTGTATGCACTATCCTTGGGGACATACAAATGTGCGTAGTGGGGAAATAATAAAATTAAAACGATTAATGTGTGCAGGTATATTATTCACTGTCAGACTTAGTTATAACGCTATGTTAACCAGTTGACAATGATTTGATTTTAATAGCTAGTAATAGCAGAAATTAATTTCTATAAAATGCGTGGGTCACAATGCTACAGCTCTGTGATTTACGTGGAGTATTTAGCACGCTATTTAACTTAAATTTCAAAGAAAAAATGTTAGATTCAGTTGATCAGAGTATAAAATTCACAGGCACTAGCGTGTTTGTTTTTCAGGACAGTTTTGCGTATGCGGTGCGAGAAACTTTGGCTGACTGGTTTCATGAAATATTTGGCATGGCGTAGTCCGCCAGCATTCAGAATTGAACATTTTATGATGTACGGGTATACCCACAGAAATGACAAACTCTGCATAGCAAGAAATATGGCAGTATATTTTGAAGTTGAGGTCAGAATATTTTATATTTTTTACGAAATAAATCATCAATATTCCTGTAAAATAACCGAGTATTCAATCCAAATCTCCAAAATTTTCCCTACGCAAAGACTTTACAGATTACATTTCAACGGACATTTTCAGATGAAAATAATTCACACTGCACAGAAATCTTCTGGTTTTAGAATGCCATTATTTTTAGTTTAGATTTCTAGTCAGGGAAAGGATAGTATAATTTATAAATTTTAATTACAAGGCTAGTTATGACAATATGGTACCTAAACTATCTTAAGTTTTGAATCCCAGCATACAACTCCAAAATATATATAACTCCAAAAATGAAATACAAGTATGAATATCTTTATAATTGAAATCCGTATTTCACAAAGATGGATTTTCTATCAATTTACATTGTAAATCTATGCCCACCACACAATTTCTTGACATTTTTCACGTTTGACGATCAAAATAATGGCACAAGTTTTTACATTATGCAAGAGCTTCTCAGTTGACTTTCACTATTAAAGTTGCATGGAAATTACAAAGTTTGATCAAATCAGATGAAGCCAAATATTTCATTAAAATGTAATCAAAGAATGGCGAGAAACCAATTTATCGTTGCTCAACTAAAGTTTGTTATTTCATTAGTTATACATAGAAAACATTTTAATTTCTGATATAGGGCAGATTCTAAAACTGCTTGATGAGCAAATGATGCTCTTCACGGGCCATCTACCAGGGCAGTGGATTTTATGCGTTTCCTCAGGGAGTAGAATTTTCACGGAACCAAATTACGACATATTAAATCAGTAAACGATTACTTTGATCAGTAAATGATTTGTTATTGTTGATGGAAATTGCTAGTAAACGCTCGCTCACAAAGGAGTACCACAAATGAAGGACCAATAAGGAAAAAAATAAAAATTACCAAAATATTCAACGAGGGTCATTTTTGAAGCAATGAACAAATTACGGCGTAGCCATTCCCTCTTAGGCCCACTTGTTGTTTGGCTATATATATATATATATATATATATATATATATATATGTATATGTATATATATATGTATATGTATATATATATATATATATGTATATATGTATATATATATATATATATTCAAACACGAAATCCCGCCAAACGGCGAATAAATACTCATATATACAGAAACAGATATAAGGAAAAGGGATAGGAACACATATAAAGGACGAACACAATAAAGGTGGGGAAGGCGGAATCGAACGAATCACAAGAGTGGTCAAGGAAATATTCTTACTCTTGTGATTCGTTCGATTCCGCCTTCCCCACCTTTATTGTGTTCGTCCTTTATATGTGTTCCTATCCCTTTTCCTTATATCTGTTTCTGTATATATGAGTATATATATATATATATATATATATATATATATATATATATATATATATATATATATATATATATATATAAATATATATATATATATATATATATACATATATGTTAATGGTACCCTTCTGGGACTCTCGAAGTGACATTTTAACACATCATTAATTCCGCTCACACGGACGAGCTCATGCAGCATCTGTCGGCGCACCAGGAGTCTCATAAATGTCTGTGGCAGGTACAGCGTCCCAAAGGTCCTTCGGCTTTCATTATTCAGGGAGAAACGATCGAGGCCACCTTAAGGCACAATCTAACTCTGTGAACGCTTCGGCAATTGTTTTGTAATCGAGATACCTATGTCGGATGAGAGAAAGGGCAAAGCGGTTCTGAAACCCGGTCCGGTTAGCACGATTTTACCCGCACTTGGCTCAGAAAACGATGCCATCTGAGCTCCGCCTGCATTAATCAGGAACAGAATAATCTAGGAATTAAATTATGTTAGTAATATTTCTTTAGGAGAATATTGTTTTTTGAAGAATCAATTTAGAGCTTAACTACTGAATGGCGCTCTGTTAAGAGAGGACTCGCAGTAAGTGATGCTAAGACGATAGCCAACGCATAAGTGTGATTTGGATCTGTACTCATTTCATAAGATAGTGATGACGAAAAATGAGATATGAAATGTGCATGTACTGGATGACTGGTAAATTTACACTTAAAATATCTAATTTTTACGAGATCAATCTTTTTTCACCAAATCAGCGAATTTCAAGGGGGAGAAATCAGTGGTTACATATCTATTAAGATGCTAATGCGTTCAATTTTTCTTCAGCTCATCCAATCCATTTTAACTGGGCTATTAAAATGCTAAATTAATGCGACATAATAATAATGGCCTACAGTAAACCCGTTTCAGAATTAAACGCAAGACTCTTTCATATTAATATCAGCGTTAATCTGAATTAGACTAGCAACTCGCTACTAGGGTTATCCTCTGAACCAGCTGATTTTATTTTCTCATCATAACAAACTTAAGTAATTTAGCGAATGGTTATAAAAATATATCAATTGCTTAATATTCATCAAACTTTTATCCTTTGTCAATTAAAACAATCAGTAAATGCAATGAGGTTTTAATGAAATTGCCGAAAAATACAAATTACTTACATCGCAATCAACCCACGGTCCAGAAAAATGAAACAGCATCTCGCTAGATGGCCCATAATCCCAGGTTATTTACTCGTCATCAAGTAAATGAATTTAATTTCCCTTTAGGTGACTTTGCACATTCTTTTAATGTAGGTCTGTCTCTAAAGCGTTAAGGCAAAAGTAATCCATGGACGCATGACTTGCTATTCATAGTTAATGTCCGTTCACCTTAGTTTGAACACTGGATAAGTCCTACTTACTCCTTCCGCTGTTGCTATCTGATATTTGAATGTCATTCATTCATTTAATTTTATTTCACACTTATTGGCACGCGATCGTAGATTGCGGTGCGCTCGTCTCCTAACCAGAGGATTTCGAGTTCATCATGATAAATTTTTACATCCCAAACCTAACGTGAAGTGGTATGCTATTATCTTCATACACGTGTACATCTTCTTGTACGTTTTATTCCGCGAGCGGATCAATTGACGGAGGACAAATGCTGTCAAAGTCCATTTTTTTTCATTCATCTAACGAGATACAGTATTACCTTGATATCGATATTTTCGGTTTCCAAACGTTCTCAGCATCCACGGTCGTCAAAGGAATTATTCTCTTTCCCTGAATCTTCAATTTCACACTTCGTCTGGCCAAACACAAAGTGATTTCTACTCTCATTTATTCAGGTTGAAGGATGAAGCAATGATTTAATAATTAAATACTTCAAATTGAAATAATCCGAAGTTTCCAATAATATTCAGCTTATTTAAGAGTAATTTGGAGTCTCCATATATGAATATCAATTTTTCCGCTATCACTACTGACAAACGCTTCTGAGCCTTAAATCTATATATTCAATAGGCAGCAGTAAAGTAGGAAAATATTGTGTCAAAAATTAAAAATTCAAAAATCTTCATTGGCGTCATTAACTTTTTGCTCGGATGTTGGACGACCTGCATATTAGGAGTTGCGTCAATGCGGCATTTTAAAATTCTTTCTTTCCAGTATTGCTCATTTATTTTTAACTTTGGCTGCCTAAAGTTAGAATTTCTGTTATTTTCCCATTCATGATAAAATAATATTAAATTTGTTGCGAAAACAATCACTTATTCCTCATAAACCAAATTCTCTGAACGATTCACTTGATTCCCAACCATCATTTTAAATGTTCCAAAAAATGTGTATGCGTGAGCGTGGTTCGTGAGAAAATGTCCTCCATCTCAAGTCATCAACTCTTTTGCCTCATTATCCGTGGATTTTTGAATTTTGAGGAAGTAACATTTTCCAAAAAAATACTCATGCTAAGTACATTCGGCGTTATTATCACTCAAAATGTTTTTTTTTTCTTTTGCTGGAATCCTGTATACTTAATGTGTAACTGCAATAATATAATAGTGTATTTTCAGGTTTTCTCATCATTCTTTCAATTCTTTCGAAAGCTTAAATGAAGAATATAGATTCAAGGGAACTTCATATGGAGCCTGTTCTATTGTTACGACTCTATGTTTTGTATACTATGAATTCACCACCCAAATCTTTTAACATACTTTTAAAACTGTTTTTCAATTATTAATAAGTAAGAAGAAAAATTAAAAAAATGCCTTTAAAATATATTATCCTTATAGCAGCGGTGACATTTTCATTGTATTATCACCGCTTTGAAGTAATTTATTGTTTTATTTCGGTTATTCCGAACCGAATATTTTGTTAATTATTTACATACCTGCAAAATTCCATTCCACATTTTATTTAATCTTAGTCATTTCTCGGCAAGGTTTTTGTTTCAGTAGGACACTTGCGTTTATAATTTTTTGGTAGTTAAAAATATGTTCTACCTCATGCGCTCACTTAATAATTGGCTTAAAATAAAATTTGTAAAGTATATTTATTCAATTAAACTCTATTACTTTTCTTTATATCATAAGAGTCACACAATTTCATTAAAACACAACCGCTAATAAGAGCGTTTACGTTTCTTAAAGCGTTTTTGTTTTTTTATTACAAGGGCATACACCTCTTTATCACCTTGAGTGATACTCAACGAAGCCGCCAGAGATCTAAATAGAAGAACCTATGTATTGTTTTAATTCGAGCTTGAACTCTTGCAACGCCTCATCTACCCTGTCAAGGCCTACTTTATGAATATCATGATGAGGTGCCCGAAAGGCAAGATAAAGCGTTAGTGGATGTCTCCCTCGATGTGGGATAGGGCTAAGGATTTTATCTTCCTAGGGAATCTTCCTCTCATAGTCCGGAACACCGCACAACTACAACGATTGTCAAACGGATACCTGCGCTCCATACTCGGTAATTCTTTTGCGTTAAATCTCTACAATAATCTTGATTTATTGAATCCAGATACAGGTATTTTCCGAATCAAGATGCAAGTAGAGATGAAAGGCTAATTGAATTTCAGATTACCAATACTTTAGTGGAATTTACAGGGATTACCTGTAAGATGGCGGAAGCGTCGAAGGAGCAGTGCCAAGAGCAAAGCTTAAACTGGGGACTTTTTAATTGGCCGACCTATGCTTCAATACTTATCTACCCTTCTCTTATTTCATGAAAATTTCAATCAGGTGGGAATCAGAAATGAACATTTTCATAGGTCACCAACTACATAGGATATGTCACCAAACTACAATGTTTCCCTCACGTCTCTATTGACAGTGTTACTAAGCAAAAGTAACAAATATAACTGATTGAATGCATGAAGTCAAATCAGTGGGTAATCCAATTTGAATATTTTTCCGTAAGAAAACATTCTGAAATAGCCTAGGGAATGCAGTTTAAGCTACAGCTTTTTTAAAGAAAATTCATGCTCGGGAAATGTAATTATTAAAGAATAAATTCCGAATCAAATTAACTTAGACAAAGCATTTTTATTTCTAATCAAATTTTTTGTTTAAGGGCTCACGTTACGATTTATTAAACTTATATATATATATATATATATATATATATATATATATATATATATATATATATATATATATATATATATATAAATATATATATATATAAATAAAATATATATGTATATATATTATATATATATATAAATAAAATATATATGTATATATATTATATATATATATACCTGTATATATATATATATATATATATATATATATATATATATACCAAAAATTATTTGGTTGCACCAGTGTTTTCACAAGCTTTCTCTTCCTGCTACTGGTATTTCTTCCTATCATATCTTAACTTGCTGCCAGGATATACAAGTATGTTCTTTTCGGAGGGATACCTATAGTTTATCTGCCTAAACAAATGCCTTTAAAAGGTGGGAGAACTGTTGGCAAAGGTCATTTAAAAAACAGCCACGTAAAGAAATTAATTCTGCAAAAAGGTGGACAATTTTACCGTTAAATTGGTTAATAGTTCTTTCTGCATGGATTGTGCCAAAGAATTGTTCGAAGATGCAAATGAACGCGTAAAATGTCCCGAAACTTCTTTTCTTATCGTTATACCCATTTATGACCTACCGGTTAATTGTAAGGCTTGTATTAAACATCTTTGTTGTTATTATTATTAAAAATAGACATGTGCTGATAGAGAGTGTCAGGTGGCACACAACTCCCAAATAATCGCAAAAGATAATAGGTAAAATCAGACTTCAAAACACAAATCTCTTTAACAAAACAAGCGAATCCCCATCCCATTATCAACCATTAATCAGCAAGAAAAAATGAAGATAAATTTTAAAAAAATTAAGCTATTACATATAATACAATACACCACTCATCAATCAAATGACTACATATATTCCTTACATCTTTTCTTAAAGTATGCACTCTGTAAGGAAAGGGCTCGAATATTTTTGCAGGTAAGATGTGCCAATCAACAATTGTTCTATTTAGAAAAGAATTTTTTTTAATTTGTTCTCTGTGCCCGGTATTTTACCTTAAATTTGTGATAATTTCTCCCTATAAAATTTGGGTTGTCACGTGGTTGACATCTTAGCTTCCAATTTTAGTTGATAATAAGCCCATGCGTCTAAAGAGGTCGTTTCGTCAGGTTTTTATGCCAGTTGAGCGAGTACCTCCGGTTCTTTGATAGTAGTTTTGCACGAAGGGGACAAATTTTCCCTAGATTATGTTCAATTTATGGAATCGATCTTGAGCAAACTGCCATGAAGTGCTTGGCGCGTCCGCTTCTGGTCTCGTGTTGTCCCACCCCACCTTCGTCATTTCGCCAGTCACAGGTGGGCAACCACCCTTCTTTTACCGCGCCCCTCTCCGATACATTAACTTTCAGACAGTGTTGTATGGGCGGTTGCAACCGTGCCGTCAGGTATATTCCTTGACGGTCGATTGCATCGCCGGAAGAGAGGATAAGGGCCATTCCATTCATCCACGGAGGTCGCCCTTTATGCACGGACACAGAAAGAGTGTGGGTGCATTCGATTGTTACGAAAATGGCCACGGAAGTGTGTCTCGGTGGTCCTGATTAAGTTTTTAAGCAGTATCGGGCGTATTTTTCCTCAAAGATATATGCCTTTGAGGGCTGTCGATGAAGCACCTTTTTTTTCGCATAAGCGATGCAACTTCGCGTGAAGACAAAGTTGACAAACTATATATTAGGAGAATCAATTAAATTTGGTCTAGTTACCTTCGTATATTATTATTTGTAATATCTAAAATATTTCGTTTCATTTTGTGACTTAAAAATCTGGCTATACATTTAGCTTAAACTCTGCTTTTTTAAAAAATAAGAGAAATTTGGACTTTTGTGTTCTGGTGTAATTTTATTAATATTCTTTTTATTCAATTTTCATTTTGTGAAACAACGATAAAAAGTTCTGAATTTAAAATATTTAGTTTTTGAATGGCGCTTTTTCAATTCCAGTTGGTGCATCGAATAATTAAGCGGGCAACGTTTCAGTTCTAAACATAGAGCGTTGTTTGACGAATTATTGCCAGCTTCAAATCACATTTCAATGATGCATTGAAACGCGCTAAAAGGCGGTTGCTATGAACCTATGTATGGCTATCCTGACGAGAATGTTCTCGCACGTTTCGTGTACCTCAAGAAAGAGACAAGTTGAAGGGAGATAAATCTACCGACAATGGATCCCGAAGACATGGTTCACAGACAGAAGAGAGGTTAAGCAGATAGCGTCCGTGACTCAATGATGAGACCATAAGAACGACTGATCCTAGTAAGGAGGCCATCTTAAGTGATTGTAATCCGGAAAAAAGCATTGATTTAGTCATCAGATAACATATAATTGAGGTGGTTATGAAAGTATTTATGGAGGTCTTCGCCTTCTTTTTTCCCAGATGGGCGAAAATATTATGATTAAAATCATTGACCTTATAGAAATTTGAAAATGATAGGGACCGTTATGCCAAGGGACTAATCCTTTGAAATAGGTGGGTAGTAACTTAAAGGGTGGGTAGAACAGTTTTCTTTCCACTCTCACAAGCCGATTTCACGTGAACTCATAATGAATGGGCACTACTTGGTCTTTCGATAGGGTTCTCCGATGTCGGGAGAAGCCCTTGCATAGGTAATGTCCCGGCATCTTAACCCAGGATCCACCGTTTAGAGTCTGTACGCTGTACCCACTGAGTTAACACGGGTAGATTACCGCGATTCACACCCTGAACGGGAAAGCATTTTGGATTTCAGTAAATGCGCGGACACGTAGACGGTACATTTTCATGAGCGTAGACGTTCTCGGTTTTACCCTCGGATGATTTTATCAAAAACTTGATAAGTTTATCATCACCAATGGATTCGACAAAGGCGTTCAATCTATTTAAAGGTAGGTCTCGGACGGAGTCTGACGACTATTTACTTATGATAATTACGAGAACTTCCTCTTTTTTGGACCTACATTAGTTCTAGCTGCATCCCTTACTAACTTGTTACTGTCTAGAAATATTACTTCCTTCCTTCCTAGTAGTAGTTTTTAGGGGAGGCGACCGACAGCTAAGGTCATTTGCGCCATAGGGGATGGACAGGAAAGGATGAAGGGTGGAGAGAAACCCGGCGTCGGCATTAGCCTACTCTTTACGAAAGGCGCCAAGGGGTCCGCAGCTTAACGTCCCATCCGACGGACGCCGTACTCACTCAAAGTGCCCTCCACAAAGCACCTCAAGTAGGGATCGAGATACCTCTGAAAAATATTCAAAACCGCCGGGATTTGAACCCGCGCCCTCAGGGTGGGAAGCCAGTACGTTAGCCCCCGCACCATCTCGATCCCCCCTTCCTTCCCCTACCCTACTTATCCAGTTCCTATAATTTTTCTTCGTGTAATCATATTACAACAAATTATTTTCTATAAACAACGAATTACACTAAAGCATTTTTATTTTCCGAAAAAAGCTATCTGAAATTTTAGTATACGACATTTTTCGCTGGAATTTCCACTAGCTTCTCAGCGGACTTTACCCTCAATTTCAACACCAAAGCCCCAATCCAGGTTTAAATTAGCACACCAGTAACGAAGCTATCAATAAATATCATGATGAAAAGATTAGGTGCATTCATCAACCTAATCAATTAATGTGTCACTATGCCACTATTATACTTGTATTTGGTTAGGTATGAAATATTATATGTAACTCAGAGCGGCTTAAAATGTCGCATAACATATAATACTGATAACTTGTAATATTTTGGCTGGTTTTAATTCGTTTTAACCATTTTTCCTTGCAAGAAATTTTTATGATTAGTTATTTTGTAATTTTTTCACAAAACCCTTCTTTCAATTCCTTTTGTTTCGTGACCATTTACTAACGTATTATATGGAGATAAATCTATCGAACTAACTACCTACTAAAATTCAGGCTGGTGGTTACATCATGAGGCGATTGTTTTTGAAGGAGAAAAAAAATAGTTTAAAATGAGTACTTTCAGGGGAACGGGTGGACCCAGGCATGTTTTATGGCTTGCCTGAATGTCAATGGAAAAACTTTAGCCGAGAGAAGGGTGGTGCGGAGCTGGGTCAACTCTCTCGAAAATTGACGACTGCATAAAATAACAACGACTGACCCTCGTCGATCACGTCCAGATGCAGGATCTTGTGAGTCATGAGCTAAGAACCCCACCGTAATTATTTCCATGCGCACTCTGTGTGCATCGTGTCCGGCTTCATAATGGCTCACCGCAATTTTTTTCCATCGCCGCCGGATTTGCAATTCAAACCGAGGGACGGTCGTAAACTAATTGAATAATCTTGTCCCAAACTTGCCAAGGTGTCCGAATTAAGGGGACCCTCATCATTCAATTGAAGAACTGCATTTTTGAGCGAGTGAACTGTGATTATCCCTCCCATACCCCGCCGGCCAGAACTTCGGCTAAAACTCTGATGAAAAGGAAAGAACAGGTTTCCCTTGTAACGGTATGGGAGGGTTTACTCGCAATGTGAGAACATAGACGGTAGAAGTTGCAAGGGATACAACCTTTTTTTTCCGTTTCCCCAAAGGCCCCACGCGAAATGTGCAGATTGAAAAGCTTCAAAGAAGCAGTTAGCAACCCATTCATTACGCCCTCTCTCTAAATTTATGAACGGGATGTTCATAAACACATAAATGTTAAGTCGCATAACTCATGTCGCTGCTAAAAGCGTAACTGTTCAAGGTTTTTATCGAGAAAATATCTCAGGAAATATTTTTTCATTCGCACTAGTAAAGAAACTGCAAAAAAAACCTTCAGAGGCAAAAATAAAGTCAAAGACGAATGAATAGAAGTTCCGTAACAAAAGTCCTTCTGACTATTGTTAAGGAAGGCATTTAAATATTATAATCTCCCGGGAAATTTCTCAGCTTGAGACAAGAATTTTCTTGTCAAAGTTGACACAAATGTTTTTTTAACACTTGAATCTCGTAAGAAATTACTCATTTTGAGATCGAGTAATGCTAAAAATTATAAAGTTCTATGTTAATGTTAATATCGTCAAAGTGGGAGAGTATTGAATGACCGAGGGAATTAATTTTATTTCCAATTATGCAAGACGTTAAGACGATAAGATCAAGGGATGGTAAAGGATAAAAAGAAACCAATGGAATTGCTGCTAGTTTGGAGCTACATCAAAGATTCTTTGAATTGAGATAGTCTTACCTGTGACATCAGCATTAAAAATTGAAATATTTCAATGAAGTACATAAAGAATGAAATGTAAAATCATGAATAATAAGAGTATATTATATTTTTCTAATTTAAATATCTTCACTCTCCAAAACGACCGTTATTATACCACATAAAGCTTTGCCATTTTTATTCTAAAAGGGATGGCCAGAGGTCTTTAAAATGGCACACAAAGTACCTTGATGTTTTAATTGGAAATTTACGTAATATTTTTACAATGTTTACTATGAACTTAAAATTTAGTAAAGATGAGATGCATTTTTACCAGTTTTTCTCAATTATTATTCTTCACTGAGGCCATGTCTCTAATTTAATGCCGGGGAAATACCTTCGACCGCCTATCAAGTGTAAGATCAATGTATGATCTCCACGGGCGAAGTGTGGACGCCGCCCTTACGTATAGTCGGTACCTAGTGGCCCCGCGGAATTTGTAGTCGTATAAACGGCAGCATGAGACAGTAGATATTCTCATAGTAGAGTGCAAAATATCGTCGATTTCAAGTCTCAGCAGTTTTGACAAAAACTTTGCTATCGGGTTCGACTCGAGAACCTTTGTTGCACTTGAACCAAAACTCCAACAGAGAAAGAATTCGCCCTATTCACAAGGTTTTAAATTAAACAAAAAGTAGAGTATGTGCCTTCTTCAATGGGAAAATTGGTTTTATGACTGCATAAACACATCTTTTCCTGCAATGGATCGAATATGATTGTGGGTGATTTTCTTTCCAGGTTTTTATTACCTTCAGATTTAAAAAGAATGAATGGTTGACCTAGAGGTGCGCGCCATAAGGACCCCTAGACAACCACGTTTTCCTATCGTTTTTATAGTTATCAGAAATTCAGTGTTAAACAAACTGCAAATAAATATACGCAGTAACCGGTTAGTTAAAAATAGTATTACATGATGATGAGAACAAGAAGATTCTTGTCAGTTAGGTGTGTCAGTTTAAAATTAGGGTCCGAATTAGCTATATTTAACATTATCAGAAGATATTAAATGTAAAATTGATCAGAAACTTCAAAAATACCTCTGTTAGTGTTTGATAGAAGTTACCCCAAGGCTAGGAAGACCAGCTAAATACTGAAGAATGATAATTATGGATATATATTAATGTTTCACTCGCTGAAAATATGATAATCTTTAAATTATACGCCTAGATGTTTTGCAATTGTTAATCAATTTCGTCAGAATGTTTGATCGGTCAATGAACTTTTGGCTTTCAATTTTCGAGGAATCACCAAATTTGAACATATCAGCTTGGGCGTATCGTATTACTACTTCCGGTCTGCAAGAGATTCAGTGAATATTAATATGCTTATTGATTCGTAAATGGTGATATGTGCGGAGACCTTCGATTTACTATTGGGGGAGAAGTCCAGGGTTCAGAAATGAATGCCTCCTGTTACAGTATTTGTTATACAGGGATACGATCGACAGCCGATACTACTTGCACCTACGGCTGGTAATTTGGTAGAGTAAGAATTTTACGGGAAGGGTAAGGGTGGAGAGAAAACTTCCATCGGGACCACCTTAACGAAATTCCGCAAATGGGTTCATAACATTAACTTCCCATACGATGGACGGCGAACTCCACTTTAAGCACTCTCCAAACGGAACCCGAAAAATATCGTTATACTTCTGGAAAATTCGACCATATCCGAGATTCGAAGAAGAGCCCTAGCAGTGGGAATCCCGTGCACGACCTATGTCACCAGGCTGACCCTCAAAGATATAGAGATAAAGATTTAACTTTGCTGTACAGCGCACCAATTTCACCCTTCCTCTGCAAACCTTCCTTATCTTATATATATATATATATATATATATATATATATATATATATATATATATATATATATATATATATATACACATTCAAACACGAAATCCCGCCAAACGGCGAATAAATACTCATATATACAGAAACAGATATAAGGAAAAGGGATAGGAACACATATAAAGGACGAACACAATATATATATATATATATATATATATATATATATATATATTGTATAACACTTAGCACTAGTGGACACAGAAAAAAAACACAGAAACACACAAAAAAGAGACTCACTATTTTTCGAATTTTCGGTGGTCGTGACCACCTTTATCAAGGAAGAGAGGGACAGAACTGAAGGGAATAAGATGGCTGGAGCGATGGATGGAAGGGGAAGGCGGGGAGAGAATTCCGAAGGGACGGGTTTGGAGGGGCAGCGTTAGAAGGGTGGGGAATATGTAGAAGGTGATGGGGGTGGAAGGGGGATGAAAATATAATTGTAGCAGGGTAATTAATGCCTAATATTGATTCCTGGCCAATTCCAGGACTCCAAGAGCCAGATGAAGGATTGCTCTAATGTTTTCAGTTTCAGTGGAGGATCAGAGGGTGGGAGGGATGCTATGATGGATAAACTATAGCATTTATCAAAAGGAGTGTTATGTTCGGAGGCGTGTTTGGGGATAGGGAGAATATCCATTAGGGGAGAGTTTTTGCATGAGGCTCGGTGGTTGTTGATTCTGATATTGAGGGGTGTGGTGCACTGCCCAATATAATAACATCCTTCATCTGGCTCTTGGGGTCCTGGAATTGGCCAGGAATCAATATTAGGCATTAATTACCCTGCTCCAAACATATTTTCATCCCCCCTCCACCCCCATCACCTTCTACATTTTCCCCACCCTTCTAACGCTGCCCCTCCAAACCCGTCCCTTCGGAATTCTCTCCTCACCTTCCCCTTCCATCCATCGCTCCAGCCATCGTATTCCCGTCAGTTCTGTCCCTCTCTTCCTTGATAAAGGTGGTCACGACCACCGAAAATTCGAAAAATAGTGAGTCTCTTTTTTGTGTGTTTCTGTGTTTTTTTCTGTGTCCACTAGTGCTAATTGTTATACATTATTATTCACGTCCGTGAGACTTTCAAAAAGTGTTATATATATGTATATATATATATATATATATATATATATATATATATATACATACATAACAAAAATACAGAAACACAAGCAAAAGAGACTCACCATCGAAGTTCCGAAATTTCGGTGGTCGCCGCCACCTTCATCGAGGAAGAGAGGGACAGAACTGCAAGGAATACCAGGGCTGGAACGATGGATGGAGAGGGAAGATGGGGAGAGAATCCGGAAGGGAAGGGATTGGAGGGTAAGCGTTAGAAGGGTGGGAAAAATGTAGAAGATGATGGGGGTGGAGGGGTGATGAAAATATGTTTGGAGCAGAGTAATTAATCCCTCATATTGACCCCTGGCTAATTCCAGGATTCCAAGAGCCAGATGAGGGATTGCTCTAATTTTTTGAGTTTCAGTGGAGGATCAGAGAGTGGGAGGGATGCTATGATGGATACACTATAGCATTTATCAAAAGGAGTGTTGTGTTCGGAGGCAAGTTTGGGGATAGGGAGCATATCAATCAGGAAAGAATTTTTGCATGAGGCCCGGTGGTTGTTAATTCTAATATTAAAGGGTGTGGTACACTGTCCAATATAATAGACAGGGCAAGGAGACTAGGGAAAACAAAAAGACTAGATTTGGCAATCCCTTCAGTCTGACTGGTTTTAGGTCTTCAATGAAGCAATATACCTCTCCCGTTCCTCCCTCCTAATATTTTTAAATAACTCCTATGTCTTTCCACACCAACCGCACCCCCACCAAAGCAGTGATGAACATCGATCGTCCCTTAATAAAAGTCAAACCATTGTAGAACAACAGCCCCCCTAATTAAATGTAGAACACAATGTTTTTTTTGTTTTCCACCGATATTTCTAAGAACGGCGGAGTGTTATACTTACTCCCCCTACCTTACTCCCCTCTTGCAGCCTGACTATATAAGATGAAAAATTTTGATATATATTACCTGATAATGATGCGCTGTAATGAAATCATGGTCGTGATATATTATATCTCTATTGTGGAAGTGAAAAGTTTATTTTTTACCCTCATCAGCATTTACGGTTTGTCCTTTAGTAAGAAATACATGATGAACACCTTCGACAACAAAGAAAACATGGAGCATGACTTTGATTTTCAGCGACGTTTTCTTGATTTTTCGAGTCGCTTAATCCACTTGAAAACGGATGTTTCCTTCAAAGCATTATCACCGTAGACAGCCGTCAACATTTCAGTAATTTCTTGATAACTTTTACCGAACTTTACCAAAAACTTGATGTTGATTCGTTGCTCTGTGATTTCGTCAATTTCAATTTCCGACAAACAGTGAAAACAAGGACAACAGAAACTAACATAACTGGCACCATACCCACAGCTCGACGAGCCGTCGAGCACAGACGTCTAAATGGGTCTCGGGCACCTGGTGCCGCTGATGGGCGGGGCTCGTATAGTCCGCGTCATGGTCGCCAGATTGCACCAGCTCGCGTATTTATTGGATAGACCTCGAAAATTTCAGAAAAAATGTGAACCACCCATGTGTGTGTGTGTATATATATATATATATATATATATATATATATATATATATATATATATAAATGGAGAGAGCGAAATAAATACATATGTAGCCGGGATCCTAATGTGCCGCCGCTTAGTCATTAAGGCTGAGGATGGCCTTCTCGATGTGGATGTGCAGGAAATGGGAAGCGATCCACTCTTATACCTACGTATGTGCGATGATAATATGGGAGTTGGGTTCGGAGCTCGTTAGGGCCAGGAAGAAAGAAAGCGGAGGTGATTCAATGTGGCCTTCGCCCGATTAGCTTTCCTACTGAGCGAGAAGGAAATAAACTTCCCACCTTGCAAACCTGCGCATACGCGGCTTCCTCATGTTTTTCCCTTAACCCCAAGACCTCCCGAGGGTCGCCGGAGGTTAAAAAGCGTAAGTCGGGATTTCTTCACTGAGTGGTTGAACATATTATGGCATAACAGTGCCGATCCAGTGAAGGGCTCTCCGACAAAGGAGCGCTTGTGAGATCGCCCCAAGTCATTTATCCTTCCTTGCCTTAATATCGTCGCTCAGGCATTTTTATGAGCCCGAGCTCGGCTTCCTCATTTTTTTACGATATCGCCTGTGAGCATTGTTATGGTCTGATCCGTGGATTAGAAAAACTGTCGATAAAAAATATGCCGTTGGTTTAAACACAATGGGTGCGTAAACGCATTAATTTAAGGAAATATTCTTACTGCATATTCGTCAAAGGGTTGGGATTAAAGGAGACTGAGTCAGCGCGATTCTTATTGTTTCCGAGAGAAATCCGTCGTGGCACTTCATATAGTCTTGCTGATTTTTAATGATTTCCAATAATTAAAACCGGGAATAAATACTTGTATATGAAAATCGCGGGTACAAAATAATTAAACCGCCTATGTTTATTGCATCGTAACTTGCAGCGGAGATACAAATAGAGAAATGACGCAATGAAAAATCAAATGGAACCGAAAGACCCATGGCATCAATATTTTATGCCCGTAAAGGATCTGTGAAAAGAAATATGAGACTGGTCTCCGTACACGCGAACTGCTTGACGGATCACAATTAGTGAAATATTTCCTTCTATCAGAGTATTTGACAAGTACAACGTCGCCTTGATTTTGGCCCTATCACGGCATGTCTCCGAACAACAGCGATTCTTGTGTAAGCTTGAACACGCTTGCTCTAAAAACACTAGTGTCAGTAAGAATGAAGGTCTTATAGAAGCAGCGCGTGAGCATTAAAGTTGTTTTAACCTCGGGAAAAGTGCAACTGAAGCTTATAAAATGATTCAAGAGGCATTCGACAATGAGTTACTGAGTCATCTTTTTGGAGCAAACCATGTACTTCGTCATATATTGATTTTTTAACCACACTGAGAGCCAGACAATGTAAGCCTCAAGAAAAGTAGATTAGAGGAGAGGAATATGTGTCGCTAAAAGAGACCGGTAAGAATATTTGACTGAGTTACCGTCAAAGGATCGATACTTCGGAAAGTGATGAAGAGAGACGCTCATGGAAGGCACACTATGTCAGAAGAAGATTAGGGAATCTACGCCGACACTTTGTTAGGCACACGTAAAATTTCACAGCCTTCCCAGAACGAATTTTAGAATTGGAGAACTACAAATAAAGGGTCTAGTATGAATCAAAAAATTGTTGAAGAAGTAGATAGCAGGAATCGATAGGTAGGAGGTATGTTGCCAAGCATACATGTATCTCCTAACTATCAAATGCTTGGATTGATAATCCTCGAAATTAAGGTAAATTCATGAAAATTAAATATGTGAAAAAATCACTTGTAATTACGGATCGGTACACCCTTCCTTTGCAAACTTTCCATATCCTCGCGCGTTGCGCAGTCTTCCACCGCGCTTTTTTGCTCTATTGGTTACCCGTCTGAACTTATTATTTAACTCTTCGCACTTCCGCCACTTCCGCATTCTTTTGTACTTTCTTCTGTCCAACTCTATGCTTACATTCTTCTATTCTCTTTCCTCATTTATCTTTCTAATCATCTAATCCTTGATCCATTGATTCCTTGTCTTTTCCCATTTAAATTTCCTAAAGTTTCTGTGGTTGCTTTCGATATCCCTGTTCTGATATATTTCCACTTTTCCTCGATAGTACTCAGCTCTTTTCCAACATTCATGATTTTCACAGCATGCTGATACTCCTTCCCTCATATGATAGATAATAATGTTTCCAAATTTAATTTCCTAACCCACCGCCCTCGCCTTATCTTTTTGAATCGGACGCTACAGTTCATGAATGGTACATATGATCTGAGTCTGCATCCGCTCCCGGGAAACTGTGCGAATTGATGAGGCTGTTCCTATATCTTTGGCTAACCATAATATTATCTAAATGATAACTTTCTTAGTCACCTGGCATTTTCCATGTATGTCTACGCCTTCTTTGTCGTATAACCGATCGTATATCCTATCGCCTTCTTCCCCCTTATGATTTCTTGGTATACGTGTACGTGAACAATGACCAACTTCATCGCTTCTACTCTTACCTCTAATAGTAATATTCTATCCGTTGCTTGCTCTATTTTGCCCTACGCTTCTTCATAGCTTTTTAAATAATGCTTTTGCAAACCCTCGGTGGATGTCATTTCCTCCACTTTACATATTTGTTACACTAAAACTATTGCCCCCAGAGCTGTGTTAGCAGAAGTAAGGGGTCATCACAACGCAGAAACCTTTCTACCACATCAAGGTTGTAGTCCTTAGGAGTGATATACATGCATGGTGTGCCGCGGTAGTCCAGGTGGTAGAGTGTTGGTCGACTGACCGGAGGAATTCCCGGGTAAGCCTCTCTGGGCACCTGCAGCTCCACCCAAGCTTTGTGATTTTTCCGGTACCAGGTCTTCCTGGAAAACCATAGCCGGCACAGGGAAAGAACTGACCCCCCCTACCCTGATGCGTGAATTTCACACACCGTCGGGCTTAGTACTGGATGAATTCACCTACGAAAACGACCATAGGGTTGATTGCTCTATTCATGGTTATATAATTACAGCAGTAGCGGTGATTGTTCATTCAAATGGACAAGAGGGTAATTCACTTATGTAAATGTATTTATTCGCCTGTGTAAAATTACACACACACACACACACATATATATATATATACAAGGTCTGTCTCAAAAGTGATATGACGTATTTTTTCATGGATTGACGGACGGACTTGCAGTGGTTTCTCTTGCTGGGCTCGAGGGAGTGAAATCTCAGAAAAGGCTGGAATTGTTGGAGATGCCGAACATTCAGGGCGTTCTTTGACTTCAGAGAGACGAAAATTTTGTGAGAGTGAAAGATTTGTTAAACAAGGATCGCAGCTTAAGTTTTCGCATTGTTTATAATGAATTTGGCATCCATAAAAGTGATGTGCATCGATTTGTGACCGAAAAGATGGACATGAGAAAGATGTGTGAAATGTTGGTTCCGCGACTGCTCTCGGGCGAATAATCGAAAAAATCGCTGTAGATCTGTCAAGAGCTCCTCGGCCATGTGAGTGGTAACCCTTCCACCGCGGCTCGGTAGAAGAGTTACAACAGGCCGTGACGAGTGAGCTTAGCAGTATTCTGAGTGCCGCCTTCCAGAAGGCGTGCGAGGCTTGGGAAAATCTGCAGGCAGCGGTTTGTGGACGTAAAATGATGCTACTTTGAAGAATTTTGAGTGAATATAGTAATTATCTATCTCTTTTCCTTATGCAGTTCATAGAGTCTCATATTTTCCCTTATATTCACTTCAGAAAAATTTTCTCGAGGACCGAATACTTACCTGCATATAAGGGAATATGAAGTCGCTCCAATCAAGCGTACAATCTACTGGAACGTTGAGTGTATGCATGTTTGTATTTAATTTCCTAAGCCATAGTTGCGCTTGTTTTTTCTGCCTCAAAATCAATGGGAGTTGGCAAACAACTAGCCTTAATGGCTCTTGATGTGAGCAACGAACTTAAAAAGTGTGAAAAAACTTAATTTATATATATATATCTCCTTACCTTTGAAGAGGATGAAGTGAGAGTGACAGCTTAAGAGGCTTAGCTATCCATGTGCATGCAATTCTGATCTGAGAGAAACCTCCACAAAACGACCTACTCATGTGTAGGTACAAGCTCTTTTTCGCCCCGTGCGCGGAAAAGCACGTGAAAAACAATGGAAACAAAATCGAAAGGAACTGCGCATAAATAATAATGCAAGAAAACGCCTGTCAGCATCTCTGCTTACATTCCAAAGACCTTCGCACGAGCGAGGGGATGGGGGAGGGTAGGAAGCGTCGGAGCGACCCCGGCGGCGAAGTGGCCGGGGGGTGATCTTTAGAGGAGGGACCCACATGCGCTCTCAAGATGCAGATTAGTTTCCTGGAAGAAACGGAGATAAGATGGGAATACCCCGTGGCGGAAAATCAAGCGAGTACGCGTATTTGCGAAGAAGGAAGGGGTAATGCCGGTATTCATGCGATAGAATTCAGGCGTCGCGCGGATGCCTTCAAGCCCTGCCGAGTTACGTGGGCGAGGAGTGCTCTTTTTTGCTTTGCGCAGAGGGAAGGGCTGTGGGATTTCCTAGCGGAGACTATTGAAACCGTCTCTATTGCGCGAGCGAGCGAAATGATTCGTATTGAAAACCCGCCACCATTTCGCGGGCGGAATGTGGATAAATCATAACTCCCTCCGCCTACCCTCCCCCCTCCCCCATCCTTTTTTCCCCATTTCCCATCACAACTATTTATTTCTCCGGGGATTCGAAGAGTGCTGTCGTGCAGTAAATAGCACACCTGTCGCATGCGCTGGTGCACGTGAATTCAGCGTAAACACTCCCCCCCATCCGCGGATGATGCTGATTGACTAACCAGAATGCAATTCCCACGCCTCGTCTTCATTGAGTAATTTGTCCGTGGGAGTGAAATGGCAACCGAGTGTATAAAAAGTGATGGAACATTTTACTTGCTCAAAGAGGATTTCTGGGTTGCCCATAGAAGTTTCCTCTGAGGTCGGAAGCGGGCGTGGTGGCCCAATGTAGCTGTTCGGAATTTCCTTCACACTTTGGTGCCAGATCATATTACAAACGAAATTTGAAAAATAAAAAATACTCTATAACAGAATAATGTGAAAGCATTTTTACATTTATCTCATCCAGGGTTTTCCTTCGTATACCTCTCCGTCATCTAATCATTTGACGATCATTTCTCTTGCCATCATGTATCATTAGAGTCCAATATGGCTTTTCTCGGCTCTTTTCAGAGTCTTCATCGGAGTTATCACTTATCTTTCTTTCAATTTCTCAATCGAATTACTTTATTAGTAAATCGATCCCCTCGATTTTTTATCATTTTTCTGTGGAATCGTGATTTCATTAATTCCCATCTTTTGCTCTCTGCTTGTGACACCACCCATGCCTCGCTTTTACGGAGAAACCAGCTTTTTTTTAATAAAGTATTTTCTCATTTTTTGGCTCATGTTTATTGCCTTTACTGGTGTTAAATTTTTGGTAAAAAGCCTTAATTTCCTATGCTATTGTGCGTTCATTGCTACGCTTACGTTACGCCCCAGCCATCGAGCTGGTTTTTCTCCCTGAATAAACCAAACTCTTCCACTTCTTGAAGCTCTTAAATCCTCCGTATTTTGTCCTTGTAGCCTTCTAACCCTGTCCCATAAACATTATCATCGTTTTTATTTAATCATTATTTTTAAGAACATCATCACACTTTTTTTAAACTTTCAATTTTTTCCTTTCTCCACTTCTAGTGATATGTCGTCCATAAAACAAAACATGCTAATTAATATTTCTAGGGACATTTTTTTGCTGCATTCCTTTTAATATTTTCTTTCATCCTCGATCTTGACGGTGATGATAATGGGTTAACCTATGCATCCTTTCCTAGGTCCATCTTCCTTTCGTGCTTCTCCATCGCTTAGCCTTTAATATAGATTTTTAGGAGTAAATAGTTCAATGAGGCACATTCGCATATGAATGTAGGAATACCAAGCGCTTACATTGCCTGCATGATCTCAGGCTGTTTTAGTGAAGCAAGATGTGAATTTGAGTTTAGCCATGCCTTTTAACGTTCACAACCGACGATAACAATGATAAAGTGAATAAAATAGTAAAGTCCAATCGTCGAATCACCGTTAGAGAAGTTGCTGAGGACCTAAATATATCGATTGGCTCGTGCTATTCGCTTTTTACCGATGATTTGGGCATGACACGGGTCGCCGTGAAATTCGTACCGAACCTAAATTTGCTCCAGAGGGTCATAAATGGTGATGAATCATGGGTTTATTGTTATAACATGAACACTAAAGCTCAATCATCCCAATGGAAGCTGCAGCACGAGCCAAGGCCGAAAAAAACGCGCCAAGTTCAGTCGAATGTGAAAGTTTGGCTTACAGTTTTCTTCGGTTGCAGGGGCGAGGTGCATAATGAGTTCTTACCACAGGGTAGAACGGTAAATAAGGAATATTACCTGCAAGTTATGCGAAAAAAAGCGATCCGCCACAAACACCCAGATTTGTGGAAGAACAAAAAATTGACTTTTGCTCCCCCCTTCATACATCATTACTTGTGGGCGAATTTTTGGCCAAAAACAACACACTAATGATGCCGTAGCCACCGTATTCCCCAGATCTGGCCCCCAGTGACTTTTTCTTGTTCCCAAAACTGAAGAGGCCCATGAAAGGACGACGCTACCCTACGATAAACGAGATAAAGACCGCATCGAAGGAGGAGCTGAGCAAGATAACAAAAAATGAAATTTTGAAGTGCTTCGAGGATTATAAAAACGTTGGCGCAAGTGTAAAATATCTAATGGGGATTACTTTGAAGAGGACAAAATAGATATTTATGAATAAATAAATAATTTTTGAAAAAACACAAAAGTCGTGATACTTTTTGAACATAACTCATAAAAAGATTTGTGAATGTAATAGCATTTATTAAATTATGTTTTGTGATAGCAACAAATAAACAGTATATTATTACTTTTAGTTCTCTTAGGGATAACATTACAAAACTTATGCTTAAATTTTATTTTCAAATGTACTGCTCTTCATTTTTGTGAAGTCTGAAAGATTGTGGAGGTTTGACGATTATCATTGCCAAAATAAAAATGGCTATGTATTTTTATGTTATTCACTTTTAATTCGTCACATATAAAACCTCGTGTGTATAGAATTTTCGTACAAAACTGGTACACATTTTAACATTGCAATCATGGGGAAATTATTTAATTCTATTGACTAACATGTAATAAAATTTTATATCAACAAATGGAGCAGAAGAGGATTCTATTTTTACTGTGCCATTTTTCGGATTTTTCATTCAGCTCTGAATGAAACCAGGATTATGATTCCATTGGAACACTATTTTCGTTACTAAATAATGCGCACTTAAGATTTACAGGTATTTCCCATCTTTCACTCCTTGTCCAAGATAATTCTACTTTGATTCAATTACCTACCTCTAATTGATAATGCTTAATCGAGTGACCGATAAAAAACAGTTATGAATGTGATTTCAATGGAAAGGAAAAAATGTGACACATAAATATAACATTTTATGGTGATATTCCATCAAATAATTTGATAAGTAAAAATCAAAGAATCAAGGATGACGAGTTTTTTCTTGTCAAGTAGGTCGAGGATAAATGGATAAGAATAACCTTGTCCTCAAATAACCTAAAATATATGGTCATGAAGGAAGATTGAATGATAGCGTAAACTGAGTGATTTGCTTCTAATTTCACCAAGATATTATAAAACTTACCATGTAAAGTATCTCCTCGAAAGGTGCAACAGTCATTCTGAAAACGCGCGCAACTTTTCATAGTGTAGTTTGAAGGTTTAATCTCTGTATTAATATAATGTCCACAAAAGTGTAAAATAGACAGGAGGAAACTCAACTATTAGTATGGTATTAAATTTTTTTAAACATAATGTACATTTTAATACAAAATAAAATCCATTAAAAATATTTTTCTCTCGAAGGCTGTCGCAATGTCAATCATGATACCTTAAGTTACGTAGAGATTTAATCGCAAAAAGTCAAGAACGAAGTAATAAACGTCGCACAAAATCATTAGCACTTGTGACGCAGCGGTTTGCTAAGTGTCGAGCCTTTTTAATGACTGGTAGTGATGAAAAAAGCACATATACACCTTTTTGTTCTTATCCTAATAGAAAGGTGACAAACTATTGCTCCATTCCTCCGTCGTCTGCTAATATGGCTTTTTAATGCCAATTATTGCCGCACTGTGGAAGAAAATCGACAAAAAGACGGAATCCAGGCTGCTAATTTCCATAATGCCTACGACATCTTGACTCTCAAACAGCCTCATTTCTTTCTCACCCCGATGCAGCAAAAACTTGATCTTCTGCGTGATGGTTGATTAAATTTTCTTGGAATAAAACAGAAGGAAAAGGAAATAATGTTGAATGATTTTTCATACACTATGTCTCCTGTGGGAGTAAAATCTCATCCTTGGAAAAACGTGCGACTGTTTTACTTGCTTCCCAATAGCTGCTCTAAAAACGTTAGGGTTTAAGTTTCGTACCTTCTAGGATTCATAAGTTTAGATTAGATCGTTGATCTCCTTGCAATGGAATCTGGTGCTCCAAAAACGTTGCTGCTGAAAAGTACATTGATTGGTTGAACTATTCATAACTAATTCATTGCTATTTCATTGTGATTAGAAGAAAAGATTTAACTTTAAAATATTGGGGCCTCATATTTGCAGCAAGAACGCGATTTGAGAAAAGTTGCTTTCTTTTTGTCCATAAATGCAAAACACCTGTGGATCTTTGCCGTTACTTATTTCAAATGAATAATAATATCCTCCACAGATTTAGTATTTACTTCATATTATCATATAAAAATATTTTTTCAATATTTTTCCGTGGTATTGTGAGTTATTAATTCTTGTAAAATAATTAATAGAAAGTATTAGAGGGTGGTCTGAAACGTTTCCGACCTAAAAAAGGTACAATACACTTTTTCGGAAATTTTCTTAGGTCGGAAACTTTTCAGACCACCCTCATAATTGTGTTTATACACGAAATGCCACGGTATCCTTAAATTTGCCAAATAAAATTAATTTAGATTCAAATATTTGCAAATGAAATGCATGCAAAGAATAGTGACTCTAGCTGCACTTTGCTCATTGCAAAAATGCACAAAACAGAATATATCGTTGAAAGCAGTTCATACGTTAAAGTAGTTCCAAATTGGCATTAACAATATGTTTCACTTACTTAACGACTTGCTTATATGCTTGCTGAAATACCGATGTATCCTGGCAAAAAGTAAGTACCCCATCCTTTTAATCTGCATGAATTATTAGTATTATTATTATTAAAAATACACATGTGCTGATAGACATTGTCAGGTGGCACACAAGCCCCAAATAATCGTAAAAGATAATACGAGTACATAAAACCAGACTTCAAAACAAAAATCTCTTTAACAAAACAAGTGAATCCCCATCCCATTAACAACCCTTAATCAGCAAGAAAAAATAAAGATAAATTAAAAAAAAATTAAGCTATTACATATAATACAATACACCACACATCAATCAAATTATTACATATATGCCTTACATCTATTCTTAAAAGTATACACTCTGTTAGGAAAGGGCTGGAATATTTTTGCAGGTAAGGTGTTCCAATCAACAATTGTTCTATTTAGAAAAGAAATATTTTTTTATTTGTTCTCTGTGCCCGGCATTTTACCTTAAATTTGTGATCATTTCGCCCTATAAAATTTTGGTTCCCCGCCTCTTTCCTAAGATCTGCCCAAGCTTTCTCCCCCTTCAAAATTCGGAACATTCCACAAAGTCTGCTTGCTTTTCGTCTAGATTCTAGAGGTTCCCAGCCCAGCGTTTCTAGCATGTCAGACACACTCTCCATCCTCTTATGCTTCCCCAGTACATATCGGGCAGCCTTTCTTTGCACCTTTTCCAGTTTTTTAATATGACCTACTTCATGAGGGTCCCATACAATAGAAGCGTACTCTAAAATTGGTCTCACTAGGGTCTGATAAGCCTTCTCCTTGGTTGCTCTAACGCTCCCTTTGAGGTTTCTCATCACCCAATGAAGAGTTTTGAATTATGCATATAGTATAAGTGAATGGCAAAAATAAAGTCAAGGAAAGAAATATGGTAATTTTTAGTTCATAATTCCCCACGCAAGGCTATTTGAGTTTCCCCGTTTGATTCTTGTGGTTATAGACTGCCGATTTCAGCGGAAGCGAAGTATTCCCTAACTCGCTCAGAATCACGCTCCCTCGCCTCCTGGACCGTTCCATTTATGACCCATATTTTCCGCGCAGGCGATTTCCCTTTCCTTCGCATATGCTGAGCACCATTTTACAGTCCTCCTATCTGTCCACGTCGATCTTCATTCAAGGGAGATCCTAAGAAAAAAGAGGCGGACGCATACGACCACCCTTCCCTTTCTTAAATGCATGCAATGCTCTTGGAGACTTCAACGCCCGTCGAGGTTGCTCCCGAAAGAAAAAAATAATATACTAAGATTTCGCGCTCTCCGTCTCTGAGCAATATTATACTCGTAATGGCGTGTGTGAATACAAGATTTTACTATCTATCTTCGTCCCGAGCATGAGAACTGCCATTTCGTTTATGAAAATTGTTTCAGTGCTCTGCAATATTCCGTGGTCAGAATTATGTAGGATACTACATTTTGACTCAGTATTTCAAGAATATTCAGCGGAACTGCACATAATTTTGATGAACGTTGGCTGCAATATTATTGGAGTTTTATAAATTTCAGTGAAAATGAACCGAGAAGTTGTGAGAGAAACTGTTGTGAATGAGAAATTATGTATTTTATGCGGGAATTGTTGTCATTAGTTCGTATAATTCCATGGAGATTGGCTATCATTAATTATAAATATCGTATTGGTTTTTCAATAAATATAAATCTAACGTTTAAAACTGAATCTGAATTTGAAATATATATATGATACTTTAATTTCATAGTTAATAGCATTAACTGGCCCAATTAAAATGAACTGCGGAAGTTATGGGAAACCAAAAATAATCAGGAAATAGAAAATAAAGAAGAATGAAATTCTCACCTTTCATTTTCTCTTTAAATATCCCTTTCAGAGGAATTCATAGCAAGAATATTTTATTAGAATCCAATTATATTTGCTTCAATAACTGAAGGTGACGAGACTCATTCGCAATTACATTATCAATGCCCATACTAATCTCCGTTAGCAATTTATAATATAGTCTTGATATATATTTTTTACCTTTTACAAGACGTTTTTAGGCGGTTCCTGAATATTATTAAAATCCTTGTGGTTAACCAAAATTATTTTGAGCCAAGTCATTTTGCGAATAATCCCACTCTAAAATATAATCTATTTTAATAATACGTACCTAAAAATCTACGCCACTAGCCACACACTTGCTTTCCAGGAAAAAAAGATACATCAGGTACAAGCGTTGATTATATCGCGTTTAACGACACAGTGTCACTAACCGTATTTCCCGAAAGTGCTGCACACGTCGTAGGTTCTATGTTACAAAGAAATTATTTCTTTTCGTTTCTTTATTCGTTTTCACTGCGACAGGTGAGCGTGGTATACGCGCGGAAATATCCTTGGTGCTGGAGTCATTTTAATCACGCAATTGCCAACCGCAAAAAATTCCCTTATTTGGGTGAAGTGCGGCGAGGTTAAATGAAGGCAAGCAGTTGGGAAGGCTTATTAGGTCCGACTGAGGGAAATGCGTGATTTTGCGAGGTCAGAGGGAAGAAGGGAGACGTGCGGGTCACGGGGGAGCCTTCGTTGTTTAAGAATTGTGTACATGCGCAAGTTTGCGTGTGTCGAGGGAATACATTACTCGGATGGCTGGCTGTAGATGAGTGATGTCGGCCGGCGGCGATGAGGCGTGGATTAATAGGAGAGGACGTGCCTGTCGTGGCGGACGGAGGTCGACGGGAGGTCGAGGATACGGGAGAGGCGGGGACACCTGTTAGAGACGTTCTTGAGGCCAGTCCACGTGACAGGTATGCTCAAGTTTGGAGTTACACGTGGTTTTGTTGGCGTTCGCATTCGACCCCGCGAATTTAAGAGGGCTATCGAAAAATCACTCTGACTGACCGGAATTCGAACGTAAGATTAAGGAACGCAAGTTTTCCAGTGAAACCAACGAAGCCCGAAGGTGTTCAAGTGTATAATTGGAGATAGCACTCTCAGTAACGATCCTACAAAGCTATCAGCATAATCAAGCGATCTGTATTTTAACTGCAGCCTGTTTTAATAAATTTTCTTTGCAAAGTTTCTCACATTTGTGTAGACTCCAACGCGTGCATCCTATATAACTACAATTGCACATTTCCTGCAGTTTTGTTTGGCCGAAATGAAAAAATATTTGACGCGCTCAATCGGTCTACTATCTGAATTTCCTAATTCGACTCCGTTAATAAAATTAATTAGCACAAAAGAAAACATTTGTGTCGATAGAATAACTATAAAATGTGGAATATCATGTTGGCTAAATGATATGCGATTAAGGATATGTACCCAACTACTTCTCCTACAAGGAATAAGGATCTTGCCAAGCATAAGGAAATATAAAACATGTAACCGCTGAGATGTATGCTAAATATAATCATAGATTTTCAGATATTTCGCCGAGAGAGTGGCCTCTAATTAGAGGCATTGATAAGTAATTAACTAGGAATCCTGTTTTTGCCCTGTAGGCATCTCTATCAATCCCCGCTCCAAAGGATTAGATAAATCGCTGCTGGCTTGCCATTTGATGCCCAGAGGTCAAGCGATTAGTGTTAACACAACACCAACTCTATAGAGTGGTACTCGAACCCGCGATCGATGTATTGGCTGACGGGTGCGTTTACAGCTTGGCTAACCCGAAAAGATAAACAAAATGAATCAGTATGGGTCTTTTGACCTCTCCATGCGCATAGGTTCTGCAACCTAAAGGCCATCTAAATTTTGCCTTTCATAAAGTAGGTTCCTGGCTCATGTGAGATGAATTTAAAACACTGCACCCTCTTTTGCACTTTATCCACTCATGGCTATGATGAAAGAGGTTTGCGTAACTGAAAATCTTCTATCGTTGAAGTCGCTGAGTAATCCTCATTTCAGCGTGCTCTTCGACTGACTGTGCAAAGCCTATGATAAATTTCTATTTCAGTATTCAAAGGAGTGTCATGATTGTTAATTTTTACCATCCTATTTGATTCCTTTAAAACTTGTTTTTTGAAACTTCTCCTCCTTCGTACTCTAGCTTTTTGAGCCTAGGATTATCATGAAGCAATAGGCCGTACTGGGAAAAAACAACACCCTTTTCAAGGGTCATAGCAAAGTTCCTCCCATATTTATGACTAGTATTACGAGGTCTCTTTTTATAGCTAAGGAACTACTTATTTGTTTAAAATACGTTATCTGTGATAAATATTAATATCCTTCTCCTGAAATTTGATAGCGGTATGTCGCTGGGGAGATGAATACGTGGTAGATGGAAAAGAGTAGGAAATAGAAGAACGCTCAAACGAAGGTTAGGGGAAAGTTGTAATGAGAATTTAAACGTGAAAATAGGTCAAGAAACCAATAAGAAACGAAATAAATGTATGATAACTAACCAAACTACGGAAAAAATAAGTAAATATTTCGTTTATTCCACTACACCCTGCTTTACCTCTGAAATATTTTTTGCCTGTGGCTCACATATTTCGTAAATTTACTATCCATGTGTCTCCATTGACTTTTCATAACATGAATCTTTGAAAATCGTAGGAGAGACTATTTTCTGATTACCTAAGTTGCACGTTATCTAATTATCTGATAATCTATTTATATGGCTACCTGATTGCAATTGGTTATTATTGGCCACCCAGAAAGTTGAATTGGCTATTTTTTTAAATTAAAGCGTATTCATTGCATTTGAATAATTATTTACTGTTTAGGGGTGATATTCGATTCTTTATTGCACCATAAATATTTTCCAAACATTCTAAAACCTTCCCATGGTGTCGATTACTTTCGCATTCTTTTCCTTCCATCTTCAGGAATCTAAGGCATACGAGATCCCATGTATCTCCATAGTGAAAAAGAACGACTTGCGCGAGGCGTGTCGAGGGAATATTTATAAAATGGGTCAACTGGATAAGAGGAGATAAAAAATGCTCTTGGACCTTCTCCTTTCAATATGGTAATTTTAAAATATCACGAAAAAATAAATTTGCAATAGCAATACGCAGAACAGAACCAGCTAAAAGGTTTTATGATCACATAGGAATCAAATGTCGCGCTTTCTCAATAAAATGTATCCGATTCGAGTGTACGTGTAACATTTCTGCAGCGCCCGCGGCAGTTTAAAGGGGAGTAAAAAGCGGAATTGACTTAGACGAGAATAGATTAGGCCCAACTGTACTAGATAAGGAGAAGACGAATAAGACGTTTTATGTAAGGTTACAGAATAAAAGAATATTAAAGGCTTTGATATGTGGGCAGGAATTGGTAAAATATGTTGAACGAAAGGGAGGATAAACGAATGAGTCAAATATAGCTGGTGGTTTCTGGTTGAAATTCGAACGAAAATATAGTATGTTTGCGGATGAAATAGAGTAACCGGAAATCTAAAACTCTGAAGGAAGGTATGACATAAGGGAAGCGGGGAGAGAAAGAATGAAAGATGTTATTGAGATTTTAGATGGCATGAAGGAAGTTCACGTATTAATAAGCAGGAAATAGTGGTGTAGACAAGTATAATTAAGCAAGAAATTTAATATGAACAAGAAGTCTACGTGGCTACGTACAAAGTATTGCACAGTAATTGCTATGGGCCATCCAAAATATATATTTAATGGGCAGATTGTCATTGATGGTGATTATGGCGCCATCTTATCGGCTTGTAATCTTATATTTATTTTGATATTTTTCTAGTGAAAGAGGTTTTTGTGAATTACGATGCAAAGCAATGAAGAATCGATAAAATATCGGATGTTAATTGTAGGCGTTAATAAACACAAATAATGACCATACGTTTATGAGGGTGAAATAATGAATCCCATTATCCTTGCCATGTTGCGGCCAGCGTAAATTATACTAGCGGCGCCTCGTCATAGGATCTTCTCAGCATCGCACTCCAGGCTACAAACTCCCCTCACAACTAAGCCAATTTTCGGCAGTTAACGCGGGCTAAATCATTTAGGTAAAAAACATATCTGTATAATTCTATCAATTAGGCTTTGTAGATTTTTTGTCCCTCCTACAAATCGTTGTTGGTAGTAAATTTAGCGGACGCAGTGAATTAAAAAACAATTTTTTATGCCTCGTACAGAACGGCATTCTTTGCCTGGTCATTGAGGTTTTAAGTTTCGCCTGTTACCCTATGAGATATCGGAACGTGAGCAGGAGAAAAACATTGACTAATAGGAAAAAGTCCATTCTAGAGACGGTTTTCAGACCAATATTTTTCGGGTTCCCATTGGTTTGTTTTAATAGTCAGACTATTACGTTCGAACCAAGGTAAGAATTTTCGTTTCATATATGGTCCGTCCCAGCAATAAACTGAATAAAAAACTATTGGAGAAAAGTGAAAATCGCTAAACTATTTTAAAATACCACCCTTGTGCTCTTATTATTATTGTATAATGAAAGTGGCTGTTTGTTAACTATACTCTCACTGTATGTCTGAGCAGTAAACTGATTGTATAGTTGTATTTTTACTGAACGAAGCTGACTTAATTTTGCCAAATTTTCAGAATCGTACAATTGGTAAAACAATGATTTTATTTATGAATCAATCTCATATATTCAACATGTACTTATAGTTGATAATACATTTAAGTGCTTTTCCAATCAAAGCAAACTTAAAATGTAGATGCATTGCCATATACTACCTTGATCAAAAATTTCCCGCAATTTACTCAGAAAATTAAAAATACAAGTTTATTCATCTAAATCTATATTGTCCCCTTCAAAGTAATCCCCATTGACTGCAACACACTTATGCCAGCGCTTGATCCAATCCTCGAAACATTTTTTATATTCGGTTTTCGGTATGTCCATCAGTGCTTCCTGCGATTTTTCCATTACTTCCTCTCGGCTGCTAAAACGCGTTCCCCGTAATGGTTTTTTAACTCGATTGAACAGAAAGAAGTCACAGGGAGCCAAATCAGGTGAATTCGGTGGTTGTTGGATGGTATTTGTTGCATTTTTCGTCAAAAAATTATTACGAATAATGATAGCACTGTGCGACGGTGCGTTATCATGGTGCAAAATCCACGAGTTTTCTGCCCACATTTCTGGTCTCTTTCGGCGAATTGCTTCACGCAAACGTCTCATAACGCCCAAATAATACTCTTTGTTTACTGTCTGGCCTTCTGGCAAAAATTCATGATGCACTACACCGTTGTAATCCATGAAAACCGTCAGCATTGCCTTCTTTTTTGACTGAAAACGACGTGGTTTTTTTGGTCTCGGCTCATTTGGTGAACGCCATTCACTTGCCTGATGTCTGGATTGCGTGTCGTACTCATAAACCCACGTCTCGTCTCCAGTAATGATCCTTTTGATGAATGTGGGATCGGATTCAGCCTCGCAAATCATGTCTTTTGCGACGTCAACACGGTCTCTTTTTTGCATGAAATTGAGGTCTTTTGCTGCTACACGACGGAAACCCAAATCATTAACCACAATGTCTTGGGCGGATCCATAGGCAATGTTCAAGTCCTCCGCTATTTCTCTGATGGTTAATTTGCGGTTATTGACCAACATTTCTTTCACTTTATCAATTTTTTCACCGACTTTCGATGTCGATGGTCTGCCACTGCGTTCATCATCTTCGATTGACTCACGACCACTTCTGAACCGCTCGTGCCACTGGTAAACGACCGTTTTTTTTAGAGAATCGTTGCCGAAACACTTTTCCAACATTTCCAACGTCCATGCGCCACTAAATCCGTTTTTTACGCAAAATTTAATACAAGTTCGTTGTTGCAAATTTAAATCCATTTCTGAAATTGTAAAAAATCGCCAACACACACAGAGATAGATGTACTCTTGGCTACGTAACTTTTGCAAATGTCAAGTTATGACACTAAGATTTAAAGGAAATATCAACAACAGATGTACCAATTTAAAAAAAAAAACAGAACTCAAATCGGAGCGATGGGAGCGGCACACGGTGGTTATTCCGGGAACTTTTTGATCAAGGTAGTATTATGGTCAAGTGTAATGCGCGCCTCCAAATGAAATAATGATATGGATTGCGGTCCCTTCTCGTAATTGGTTGCTGTGATACTGTTAGACGCTGAACGTTTTCATTAATATGGACTTTGGTGTCTACTTTTGGAGTTCTTAAAATCCTATTATTGCAAAAACTCACTGTACTTCACATTAAAACTGATTAGCATCCAAATCTCTAACTTTGCTCACAGAAAATCACAAGTGCTCTTAAGGTTATGGTACATTCTTTTACGACCCATGGTAAAAAAATATGGTACTCCATTTACTCTCGCTAAAATAATCTTGGGTCATTGGCAGGGTCATTCTATAATCTAGGTAAACAAATGAAGAGAAGCGAAAAAAAGGTTTTTCCTTCTATAAATCAAGCAATTCAATCCGTCACTGACTCCGACCCTTAAGCATTGTAGCTTTTCTTCAGAATCCACGCCCTCGATTCGCTCGGCATTTAATAGTATCTTTTTCTTCACGGCCACATCGTCCAGGCCAATTACTTCATTTTTTTCTTTCTCCTTCACATTTTATTATTAGTTTGCTCTTTAGTGTATTACATAAATCTTGTCTCATTCCTATTTACTTAATTATTTCCGCATTTGGTTATTTCCACTCTCAGGATATTTCAGGCATCGGCCACAAACTGGTCTTCCCATAAGCTGCTACTTCTTATCCCGTCGGAAGAATGCAAAGACACACATGATAGATTATGTTGAAATGACACTTGAACAAGATGCACGTATGCACCTGTTGAAGTAACTGCTATTCCGAAAATAACCACAACGATGGTTTTTCTAAATGACGGTTCATCACAACACCATGAATCATAGCTTTACTTCGCAACGACGCATTCTCATATATTCACTTTAAGTCCTTTCTCAACCTCTTTTTCGATTCGTTTAAACAGTTTTAGTGGTCAAATATTTTTTTAACAATGTTAGTTTTGCAATTAAATGTTCGAATAGTAATGAAATTATGAAATTCCAGCTTATAAATAAAGGGTCGGCATATTGTATAATAACTTAGTTTAAAATATCACAATTGTATTTAGATTAGTCTGTAAGAGCAAACAAATTTTGGAAAACTGGGCAAGGAATTGAATAGGTTATGTGTTTGGTTTTGTTTTTATAGGGTATATTATAATGTTGCAAGATTAGTTTGTTTAAGGGTCGTGACGAAGTGTTACAACTGCCGCTGGCCATAGAATCTTAAAGTAAAAATAAAGCACAGAGAAAAATCTAGGCGACGATGATTACATAGAAAAGGATCTATTTCCCACGATGGATACACAGATTTCTCCATATTTCTGAGAACAGAGAACTTTTTTATAGAGCTTCTCAGGTGGAGTACTAGTGAGAGATTTGAAATAATTATTTACCTACCTGTAAAGATTAAAATAAACATAGAAAATTGGGATTGGGAAATATCTCCTTGCGAAACACATTAAAGGTCGTCATAAAAAATAAATATTCATAGAAGTACATCAAAATACCCCTTTTTAATAAACTTATTCTCTACATTTCTATGCATTCTTCTTGAGAAAAAATGTTCGAGATCCGGGATATAAGTGGACAAAGTAAATTAATGTGACCTTTAGGATAATGTAATTCGCCAGTATGATTTTCGTTGGAGCACATACAACTTTTTAAGTTTAGACAACGGTGCTAATACTTGCTATTTAGTGCACCACAAATTTATTCAAAACGATTTTTCGGTGGATTTTTATAGGGGTATTATGGAATTGCCTCTATCTTTAGAAGGAGTTGAAGGGTGGTGTTAATATATTTGCGAAATAAGTTAAATAGATAAGACTTGAATTTATAAGACAATGTAAGACTAAAGCTGAATTCGGAAGGATGGCTAGGATTGGATATGTACTTTCCATACCAAATATACGTTTATTTATTTTTTGAAGAATAGTCACATATAAATATTTGAGTACATATATTTTTTCGACAAATACCTTTGGCTATCAAAGGAAAAATGATTTTTATTTGTGTCATGTACTTTTCACAAACTTACCGTTTATTAATATACATTTATATAGAGTTATTTATTTATTTATTGAGGCCTGCATAGTGGTTCCCCCCCAGCGGAATCCATGGAAATTCCCCATATGTGATTTTTATCATCCCATGATCCCGGTAATCGAATTTAACGTCTCGATGGACTGTTGTTTAACCCTGGTGTATAAGGGATGGTGTGTGTAACGGCATGGTGAAACCGTTGCGTTTTTTGGACGCCGGCAAAACTATTTGTGGTAAGCCTCAGGGAATGTCTACAGTGACATCGTCCGTTTGATAAATATTTCCGCTCTGACATCCTCGCTTGCTCTGGAGGCCGACACCAAGCCCATTCTATTATTCAACAAATATCATCCATTTTCACGTTTGCACATTTGATCGATATGCGATCCGATCCGCGGTACAAAAACTCTTCGGACGCAAAGATCTTTGCGGAAGTTATTTCCGTTTATCTACGTTGGGATCTTGCCCCCTCCCCTCTCCCTGCACCCCCCTTGTGACGTTGCCGCGCGAATCGTTCCCACTGCCTTGCTTCCTTGGTGAAATGTGTCCGTCAGGATCGTTGGCTCATGGCACAAGGTGTTGACCACGTCCTATACATACTTCCCTCCCACGAGAGGGTGGAAATTGACGCGCTGGAGGTCGAGAGAAAGTATCTTGCGTTAAGTGCTCGCGGAAACAAAATGGAAGACGCCTTCCTCGCCGGTGAATGTTATGTTACGAAATATACCTTTACTTTGCACGGTTATATTATTTGTTCGATCCTTCAGTAGGGTAAATAGGAACGATTTTATTATGTTGACATTCGTTTAGTCAGGTGTTTCTACAATATTTTGGATGGAATCAGGTGTGAAGGATGGGGAATAAAAGCTGCAGAAAAGAGAAGATGGATACGTTGGTGGAAATGAGGTATCATAGAAGACTGGATGGATGGTTGTCACTTCACAGTGATTTAGTTACTCCATTTGCTGTGTAACTGAATCTTGAAATGAGTAAGTAACTTTTTCTATCCTGTGTAGAAACGTAAAGTCTGACTAACAGTGAAGAAGTTGGACGACACGTAGGGGAAAAGAGAATTTCATTGGGAAAATAGAAGAGAAAAGAAAAACGTATCAAACAAGTGCAAACTAAGTATTCTGAATATAATAATGGTATGAAGATTAGATGGGATTAGTTACAATAGCAGGACGTGGAGTAAAAATTTATTTCTCAATGGTAATGAAAGACTTAAACGTAAGAGGTAGTGAGGAAATGGAATGGCTAGTAATTGATAACTCCTAATTATGTGGTTGTTCTTCGAAGTAGACTAATCAGGCGAGTTTTCAATAATGATTAATTTTAGAAAAATGTTGTATATTCTCTGTCTGACTTCCATGGAATACATCGGATGCAATAAACTTTCAAATTATCTCTAGCGTATCTTTATTTAGGTTTTATGTCTACATCGTTCTTGCTGGTAATTTAAGTTCAAATAGATGCCCGTGAGCTTCATTTCAGTTACATAGGAGTCATAAAAGTGGCGAGTGTGATCTCTTTCTGGTGCTGATGGCAATTTAGTCTTATAATTTTCTGCAAATAGCATCACTTTTAGAAATGAAACCATTCTTAAAATAGGAATTAAGTGTTAGCTCTCCAAACGACCATTAAATGAGGCTACATAATGTATTTTGCCCGTTTGGAGGAAGACAGTCACAGTTCCACTCATATAAAAAGAAGAGTTGGTTGAAGTTTTTGAAATTTAATGTTTCTTTAAGCAAACAAATTGGGATAAAATGTGTTATGCCTACGAAAGGAGAGCCATTAATGATTTTCTATATACAATTGTAGATCTGAAAATTTTTGAGAAGTTTATCGAAGTCATAATGGCTTTAAAATAGTTTTTACTGATTTTTACTTCTTCAAAAGAAATAGTTTTATTGACATTTTCTAAAAAACGTTGAAAATGCGATTATAGTCACGGGATATAACGATTATATGTGTAATTTTTCGAGTCAGTTATATTCTTTGCTGAAAATACTTTATTTCATGTTATTAATAAAGCTAGTGCATTTGAAATTTTTTTTGCAAGAGTTTTGAAGGAGTCGTTATTTTATAAATTTTTAGTTGATTGTATTTTTATAGTTAAACTGAATAATTTCAACTAGTCGATGTGATACTGATAATCTGGTGGTAGTGAATGTAAATCTCTCGTCTTTGAAATGGATGGTTTAGTTTTTTCATCGCTTTGGTGGAGGTGGGAAATTGCCTCATGTATTGGAGCCATAAAACTGAATTTCTACCGCTTTTCAAAGATTCTGTGGTTTGTCTCTTTTGCAGAATAAAGCATATTAAGCTCCGCCCATGTAAAGCCCATATTACGTATTGTGACACTCGGCAGTGTTGATAAAGGGGATTTGAGATTTTCCTGGTTGTATACAGCGTCTCAGTTTTAATAACTTACTGTATAATATTGTATGTAGTCATTCCTACGATTTACGATCATCGCGATTTAAATATGGGTTAAGTAAGATGTGTTTACTGTAGGTTGACCGGGTAAATAGTTTAAGTAAGTCCTAGTTGTGATCTCGACCGCCAACGTAATGCATTGTAGGAATCATTCCGTCACAGTCAGATATTACGATGAATAAGGTCAAAATAAAACTTTGTCATTCCACAAATAAAATAACCTTAAATTCGACCAAGGTTTCACTGCTGTGCAGCCTGTTGATAATACACAGCAGAAAAACCTAGGTGCTTTCAAGTTTAAATGTGGAATTACATTGTTTTATTTTGACATTATTCATCATAGTATGGTTTCGCAAAGTTACACCAGAAACGATTCATAACATCAGAAATTATATCGCCTAATACGTAGGAAATATTATTCCAATAAATGAAGCATCACTCGTATTTTTTGTTCATGTTAGTTTGCATTCCCTTAGCTCTTCAGTTACTTAATTACTAATTTTTTTCTTTCGTCTTATTAGAAATTCTCAAATAATATACGGCTTTTTTTCAATTTCGCTCATACTTCGTACTGCACCTGTCAGTGTGCCCAAGGTGTATTGGATATTGAATTAAACTAATTGGTAATAAGAGTTCCCTTTATTTTTTATCAGATTTTTTCTCCTACTCTTCATCTCAAAAAACTTTGCTTAGTGCAACTCCATTAGGGTTCGTTTTCCGAAATACTTTGTCTTATGCACGCTGCGACTTTTACCGAAATTATTCCCAAAGATTTTGTTGGAAACGGTTATTTTAAGGTTTGCTCAAGGACCCTATTTTCGGACACTAAACAGTCGATACTATTGTTGAGATAGTTTGGAGGAAATTTTTAGCCCATCATATTAGTAAGGTCTGTACAGACGACCGCATCATTAGCGAAATGATATTCTCTTAGGCATCTGGTGAAAATATACGTTACAATAATATTTCACATTCGTAAATACCAGGTAATCGAGAAATGTTCGTGTAAAATTTGAATATACAAGTACATGCCGTACATATTTCAAAGCCTGACCTTTTTATGGCTAGGCAAAGTAATTGGTTTTTAGAAAACTTATTCCCTTTTACTAAGTGTTTCATAGTCCTTAGATATCGCTTCTCCTCATATTCATATATTTGTTCGTTTTGGCTAGTCTGATCCTAAGAATCGTAATATTCCCCAACCCTTCGACTACAGAGGGTGGTCCTCTTCGACCACATTCCCCCATGACTTTCTCAGTCCACCCCTTCCTCAAAGATCTCTTCTATCATGTGAAGAAGAATGAATTTTGCTGGTTCCACTGACGGCATGGTAACATCCTCTCCTGCTAAACCATAGGTTGCGGGTACGATTTCCTGAGATGAATTTTCACCCACCTAAGACTTGGGTATTTGTGGTAGCCGCCAATGTAATTTACAGGAGTAAGGTGGAAGAAGGGACTATAAAGTCTCAATCTTACCCCAATAAAGTCGTTGAATTAATATTTCAAATAAATATATGTTTGCTAATCCGTTTATCATACATTCTCTCAAATTGAGGGAACCAGAGTAGAATATTTTTACATAATCACTTAAGTAATTGCATTCAATCCACCGTCTTTAATGACCCTTAAATTTCTCACCTTACACCTCATATTTATCCCAAAAATACTTCTGAAATACCTATTTTCACTAATTTTAGTCTAAATTGATACTTATCCTCGAAAACAAAGGTTGAACTTCCCAATAGCATTTTAAGGAGATTATAGTTTGTGCACTCCACATACTACCAAAACCTAACCTTTTTAAGCGGAATTTTCGCCCGATCGCCCATTGACCAATTATCCGCACTATGAGATTGCTCTTCCCATTTTTTTTATCAAGCACAGATGCGGATTTACTCTCAATTTAAGTCACCTGGAACGAACAGAAAATATCCCTAGGAAATACCGTAACGCCAATGAAGCGTGGTTTGACGGTGGACATGAGTGGGAGCTTGAGGACGGGTATCATCTCAAACTGCATATTGTCCAAATAGAAAGTGATCGACGTTGGAGTCTCACTCTCACATTTCTGGGTCATACCTTGGCCAAATAACCAGAGAGTACAGTTGCCAGCGATCCGCCGATCAAGTACCGGTCTAAAAGATGCCACGGCAAAACCTGTGCCTGAACCCATCGGTGGTTTCAAAGGGTAAAACTTAGGACTGACAGCTGCTCTTTCTTAAGGGGATATCATTTATGTGACGGAAACTTATTTATTATTTCTTGATTTGATACGTGGTGAAAAGAAGATTTTTAGGTGAATATGTCTCTGCAAGTCTTCATGGAAACTTCATGAAAACTTTTGAAAATTATTCCTGATAACAGTTTATAATTAGGGTTGAGAATGAAATATCTGTATGCGCTTTCGAAAGAGATGGATCATCGTGTTTAAACAAAATGTCATATCTTTAAATGAGCTCACGTGGATCTGGTATCAACTATCAAAGTCAATGTTTAATGAGGTGGATGATGAAATATTTCAAAGTCATCCACGGCAACCCAGTAGTTATCTCGAATATGTGTTCCACTCCACCGAACCACGTCGCGTGTTCGAACCCTGGAGTAGATGGTGTGCGAGGTCATTCCACTCGGTTGGCCTAGTCCGACAGTGGAGGACTTCCGGATGTAAGACCTCGAGTTACGGAGCTGTCAATGTTAAAATGAGTCGGGATGCCTATCTGACAGGACTGGGCACTGTGTGGGGAGCGATCGATATGGAGCGATGGGTTGAGGTAGGTCGCGGAGGCGGGGGCGCTTCAGAAAGCTCCCAGCACAACGCCCAGTTTCATTTCTTTCTCCTTGCCATCCAACCCGCCCGGCCATCTCAATGCCATGACTCGCAATATTTCTCCCCGCAGTGCGAACATAGTGAGCAGGAGTAAGTGGAGGAGAGGGGAGAGTGTGTGGACTGCGGGAGGGAGAACTTCTGTCTCCGCTCCAATCCTTCCCTCTCCTCGAAGAGGTTCACCGTTTTGAGAATAAGCCTAGGCGCGCAGAAAAAAACGAGTGCGCTGTTCGGAGCGTGGAAGAGAGAAATGCCATGGGATTTTAGTTGGCGGATCTAATCGAATTTTTAATGTAAAAGTTGAGGACAAAGTGTGAGAGGGATAATCTATATGTGAACAAGAGGAGAGGTACCTAAAACTAGAAGAAGAACGGGATCTTTAACCTTATTTTTACCCTCCAAGGTAAACATAGCCTCCAATTTATATTGAGTTGAAGGATATGTTTGTAAAATAAATATAATTAGGCATAATTTTAGCATGCGTGATTTGTTTTCAGGTGGATGCTATGAGACCCATTTGGAGGCTCAACCATTCACGGTATGTCTATCAGAAACTAGAAAATATACAATGGTATTTGGAAAATTTTGTAACAACTTCTTTAATTAGTCACCTGCATTGACCAACGCTATTATTATTCCCTTATTCTGAAAAAAGAATGCTCGAGATAACTTATCCTGAAAAAAAATGCTCAGAAAGACATGGATTTCGTTACTTAATGCTTTCATGACTATCTTTTTATATCTATGGTTTAGAGTCTCTATGTGATGTTCATTACTAATATCTTTTGCGTTTTTTAATTTAAAAATTACTATCAACAACTACTCCTAGGAGTCGTCATAATCATAAGCGTAACCGTAGATTACATTTTAAAATGACGCAGTGAAAATACCTGTAGTCAAGGTTTCGTGTAAATGATGGCCGACGTTTCAATCGAAAATGATGTTAAGAGCCTTGGTAAACGATATTTTTCTGTACGTTTGTTGGCACGAAAAACCTTTCAGTAGAGTATACGCGCACACACACACACACACACATATATATATATATATACATACATACCTACATATATATATATATATATATATATATATATATATATGTAGGTACATATATATATATATATATACATACATACATACCTACATATATATATATATATATATATACCAATATATATTTAAATATTAACATATTTATGTGTATATATAATACCGCTGTGTTCGTATTTAATTATTTTGACTTCAAAGTGAAGATATTGTCCAAATGTATAATTACTACGTCGTTCAATGAAATAAATAACTTCATTAAGCAATTTTTCCGAACACAGGTAGCAACTAATTTAGGAAGCTCTCCCTAGGTATTTTCACTCTTTCCATGACCGATTAAAACTACACGTTTGGGTTAGGCGACATTGAGAAAAGAATGAATAAATGGCAAATGGATTTCCTTTTATTTTTGCGTTTTAACCCGAATGTAAAATTGTATAGGAGAATGGTGCACGATAATTCACTACAGTAGTGTTCCATAGTGCTGTACAATAATATATTAGGCGGAATTACCCAAGGAAGTATAACTATTCTTCAATGTAAACGGAAATTTGATTGAATTCATCCAACCAATCGTTCTGATAGCCATTTACTTATTTTATCCTCCTTTTTATCCATTGCCATAATTATTGTTTTCTTACGTTTCCCTGAGCGTGCACTTCGTAAAGAAGAAAATGCGAATGACCTTAAACCACTCCCACTAAAGAAGGCCAACCTGACACTTTGGGAATCGCTGTTCTCTGATTAATTGAAGCACACTCAGTGTTTTCCTTCGAACACATTACAAGTTAATTAGCGTGAAACAATCAGGGAATGTCGTTGGGATGTTCCTGGAGTCCTGGCGAGGGCGCGCGGTCTTTGTGTCTCGTTTTACTTTCGCGAAACGTTCGGGAGACATCGACGCAAAAGGGGTGCCTGAGAGTTGATAGAATTTAAGATGCAGCCAAGGCGAGTAATTGGTTGAAAGATTCCTACCGTTTCGAGAGAAGAAATGGGAGTAAGGAGCAATCTTTCTGTTGCCTCAGCATCCTTCTCTCCTCGTCCTCTAGTCATGCTTTAATTCGTCAAGAGGGTGTTTGTCATCGGCCGCCCCTCGAACGAAGGGCGGCGGGGGAGGATCCTTCGCCGTCGAAGCGCGTCGTCGATAGAGATAAAAGACAGAGATACGCATGAGTGGGTTCCCTTCGCCGAGCGACTTGTTCGGGACGTATGTACAAGTTCCTTAACGTGAATACATCGGCGCGAGCTTGAGAAGATACATTTATCCGACACTTGCCCGATTGACAGCGATGGGAATCTTCGCGCGGAGTTCCCTCTGCTCTAATCTTAATCGAATGTCCATCCCCCCATTTCGATGAAAGGAATGAGCTTCGTTTTATCTTTATAAAAAAGCGAATCCTTAATTGGTCTCGATGCATGGACGTGATAGAGAGGGGGGAAGAGAGACCATGCAGTCAGCCTCTTGAAACACGCGGGGTAGGTTAAGGGCGATCTAATACGGGAACGGGGGAGGGAGTGCAAGGAAAATGTTAATGGAGATTCGCGCGCGTGGAGCGGCGTGATGCGGTACCACGCGACCAACTGCCTTTTTTCGCCAGGGACGCCGTTAAAATCTGTAGAAACGTCTCGTTAGACGGTGTCTGAACGAAGGAATGAAAATATTATTGTGCTAAAATTTCCATGAAAACAATATAAATCCGGAAAAAGTAGGGGTTGGTGTTAATAATAACAGAATGTTACTAGAAAGGATAAAATTCAAGCAGCCAAAACAGCGGTAGGATTTTTTTCCAAGACTAAATTATTTGCATAAAATCTCGAATATCATATACTGTTAGACGAAAAGAGTAGTAAAATATATTACAAATGCGGATGACTAACTGTAGCGAGATGTTTCGGGTACTGGATAAACAAAAATGAGATTATATATTTGTAAAACTTTTTTGTTGGTTTGTTGAATGTGACCAGATGAGGATAATTTTTTTAAGTGATTGAAAATTGAGTTTAGTACACATTTTTAAAGAAGGTGGATATCATTTTCTATTTCCACACAACTTTTCGTTAATATGGTTGGAGAAGCGCTGGAAGAATAGCGATGCTCGAATCATGACTGTCACGTCCCAGGGCAAAGGGCGGATGATTTTTTTGATAACGACTTGAGGAGAGTGAGGCTAAAAAGACAATGGGATACACCTTTTTTCATTCGAAGAATCGCCCTTAGGCAATCGGAGCGCCGTGTTCAACTCGGCCGCTCCCCTTTGCGGATACAAAGTCAACGGTGCCACAAACGCAATCTCGCACGCAAAGGTGTTACTTTCTCCAGGTTAAAAAGAGAAGGAAGTTATTAAGGGGTGTTTACGCATAATAATAATGCCTCTTGGGTATGGAGTTTGGTAAATTTTTACCGCTACCAATTTGGCTGTCCCCGCCGGTTCTTCTCCGGGCGTATTCCATAGAATTAAGGAGTCATTTTCACAATCATACATGTGGTTATTGAATATTCTGACGAGGTGTCTTTAAAAATCATACCCAAACTCGCCGGTTATGGCAGTATTGAATTCCTTAGAAAATGAGGATAAGTTGCGCAAATATTCGAATATTATGATATATAATTTGTAACGTTACGTCTTGGCTTCTAAAAGTCACATTTAAATATTCTTTTGAATATTAAAACTTTCAATTCCTTCAATTTTTTTAGTCATCGGCCAATTTATTTCCTAAACGGTTTGTCATTCAAGATTTAAGTGGCAGGGAAATCTAACGACTCGTCAAAGTGACATGTAATTGACTCTGAAGTGACGACACTCAAGAAATAATGAACCCTAAATAAGTAGATAGAAGTGAAAATTTCAGAGATGGATGAGATGTGACAGTTTCCTGGATTCCGTAATGGATTTAATTAAAATTTTAAAAAAGGCTGATTCAAGAAAAATATGTAGAAACGAAGAGATTATGAGATTTTATCATGGGCCAAATAGAGTGACACGAATTGACTGTAAGATTGACCAATATAGGACGGTATCACCAACGTCCCTTGAAGAAAATACATTTGAGTTCCGCGTTGATGTGTGTTTGTGAGTGATGGATTAAGTGTGGAAATTGGCATGTGTTATACTGGTTCTATTTAAAATTAAGTTTAGCAATTTTAATCTGAATATAACCGTAACTTTTGGTAGAAGATTATTCAGCATAGTTTTCATGATGGAATTTATTTGAATGATAGGTTGCTTGGTAAATTAATCATCTATCTCCTCTGTGAAACAAGGTAAATAAAATAATTTTTCCTCTCCTCTATAATTACCGTATTAAACCGCCAGTTTTTCGTCTAATTTTCCGTTATTTTACCCAAAACCAGCTAAATTGTATTTTATGAAAAATAATGTGAAATGAAGTAATGAAACTGTATTTTTGTCAATACAATCGTGATAAATCGAATTAAATTATGTCTATAATTACGTCTCCACAACGTGTAAAAGTATAAAATTGTTGAGGATTTGAGGAGGAAACCTTTTATATCCAAAGTAATCATTTCTCAATCTTTACAAAGCTCAGATTAAAGAACTAAAATTTTGAGTTAATTAAAATTTTTGATCACCACTGAATGGCCGCCCCACTGGGGTCAAACGCCATTGCAGCCGCCTCACTGAGAAACAGAAACGGGGAGGGATATACATGTGTGTTTGTGTATAACTGTCAATGTACAAGAGCTTGTTTTATATATATATATATATATATATATATATATATATATATATTATATATATACTATATCTGCAGGGGTTTCACTCAATGGCTACAAAGTAGCGCGTGAATATCAATATAGATGACTTCAAAATTAAGAACATTTGAAACCCTATACTATGACTTTGAAACATTGCTAGTGGAGACAACAAGATAACTTCGTCCGTGACATACTATATATATTCACCTCGGCCTTATATGCATATATATTTCTTTATTGCTGCAGTCAGCCTGCCAATGGTATGGCTTTTATTATGGAGATAATGAACTAAGCAAAAAGGAAACTTGCGTAATTTCGAGTTGTTTGAAAGTATTCGAATAATGAGATCACAACGCATACTTCTTGTTCCAACTGCACAATTAGCAGTCTTATGGCGACTTTGTTGCTGATTCTGCTGCGTTAACAACCCGTTATTACTGAGATGTCATTACTATTTTCGCACAATTATGCTTAACCTTAATGGTTTTAAATTAACTTATTCTTAATGGGTTTTTTTTCTGGGAATCGCCGTTAAAGCGGCGTGCTTGTGTTTCAAAGGCGGTCGCACATGAAATTATGCACCATTATGAACGATGAGTGGAATATTTTGCAGTGCACTAGCTCCCAGCTTTACATAATGTATGAACTGTAATGATGAAATATAATTTTCAAACCATCACAAAACTTGACAAGATTTTTATACTCTGGGTGATAATGAGTGTCGACCACCAAAATTGTCAATTCAAAGAACAGAATAATTAATGTTAGTTACAGTTAATGCAGTAAAACCCCGGAACAACACATTGAAAATTGTAAAAGCTTTAACAGCTTCTGTGGACAGTGGAGAGTTATATGACATAAACTTTCAAAAAATTGAGTTAAAATAATCATATTTCCTTTAGTTGGCTCTCGCGGTGGTGCAAAGCCGATACATGATTCTTCAATATCACCCTCAATATTGCTTGAATAAATCCCCAGATGGAAGAAGTTTTGACTGTACTTGTTCCATTTAAAATTTATGACAATATCTATGCTCCAAAATTCTGACCAAAAAACCCCTAAACAGGAGGCCAACATTATACTCGTCATATTTCAGCATATGACCGTGTCCGATACTTCAGTTATTTTCTGATATGCAGTGAATAAAAATTCTAGTGAGTGTATTTCAGATAAAAGGAATAGATTGGAGAGACAGGAGGGCAGGGTTAGAAAGGCAGGGTTGTCCATTATCACCGGTGCTGTTCCGTATATGTGTGGAGGAAATGATTAAATAGCCACGGGAAGAACTATAGGAATTCATTGCAATAGATATGGCAGTAGAATCAATATAATAAAACGAAGGTTATTTCATTTTCCAGAAAGATAAAGGCAAAGCTCAACATTAAAATAGGAGGATAAAAACTAGAGCAGGTGGAATAGTTGACGTGTCTGGGATGTGTTCTGGATCAACATGGTCAAAGACGTAGGGGCGTAAGGAAAAGAATAACACTGGGCAAAGAGGCTTTCTCAAGGAGGATGGAGTTGATTACAGGGATTTGGAGTAAGGATGTTAAAAAAATCGTCAAAACCTTGATATGGAGCGTAATTATGTATGGCGCGGAAATATGGTCACTGAAGCAAGATGATTGAAGATAGACTTTTAAAATTTGGGGAGAAGGATGAGGAAGGTAAAGTGGACAGAAAGGAAAACAATTGAAACAGTGCTGTACACACAATTTCTGGTACACTCAAGGGCATATTGGAATTATCTAGGAATACCCATAGTTGTAGACCAGAATGAAATCAAGGACCTTTCGATTGACCAAATGAAGTACCAAATCGCTCGAAAGCCACATGACAATAATTAAATCATCTAAGAATTTCAAGTAAAATTTAGGATGCGGTATTTTACTTAAAACCTATCGTAATAAATATGCCAATTTCGTCAAATAACGACCATAACAGGATAATTAAAAGCTGTTTCATGCAGGAAACCCTATAATTGGCGAGTTTAGCTATTTCATTGTAATTGCAAATATGGAGCCTAATGGGTTAACATGATCATGAAATTACTCGTTTTCACTGTCACTCAAATAATGGTTTTTAGAAGCTCTTCTGTTACCTACCAATCTCTTCATTACTCAGTTGCTCCTTTCGTTGGTACCTTCCATTGCCTACTTATGGTGATTAATCATTAGCCGTGCTATGTACGTCATCAATGATTAAATCAGTATAGCATTGTTTATTTTGCTGCGCCCAATTCGTTTCCCTCTACTTCACATGAGTTACTTAGTTAGTTTATTACCCTGCAAGCCAGCGTTAGGGTTTGTGGTAGGGGTTGAATACACCCTAGACTAATTTTGATCCGAAAATGACCCTACCGAGGTCGAACAATGTTATTCTGATTCCTTTATTGTTCGTCGAGAAAATGGCATCTTCCACATTCTTAAAAGTACTTTTTATTTTTTATTGTTTATTTTCCTTACTTTTATCATTTTTTGCTAGTAACTTGTCTTTTATCTTTTTTCTCTGTGACCCCTATCGTCCGAGTTTTACAGTCATACGAAAGTATGCACACCTAGATAAATTTAATAAGTCGCTTACCTAACGCTATGCTTGCAATATTTTATTTTAGTGGCGCTTTCTCCATGTAGTAAGGCCTATTATGTACCTCTATTCAGGTGCTGCCTCTTTTTTCCTCCATCGCTGGCTATCTGCTTCTTAAATATCAAAATAGCTGAGCAATATAGTCCATTATAGGGATAAATTATTCTTTAAGAAAAAAATTATGAAAACCATTAAGTTTTAGAGCAGTAGGAGAACCACCAATGTACTTTCCAAATAACTATAAAACAATCAATTGCCTCCAAACCATCAGAGAATTCGAAGGATCACTGATATATATCAAAAAAGGTTTAATGTTATCAATAAAATATTTTATATGATTATATTCAGGTAAGATTGTATATCATTACCTAAGTCCACACCATATGCCTAAGAGACTAGGGAGAAGAGAATAGCTAAAGTAAACAGATAAATGTTGCCTTTGCCATCCAGAGGACAACAGAAATTATTTCTGAAATAATTACTAGCCCATGAAATGAGAAGTAGAAATTAATATTTGAGAGAAAGAAGATATCATTCAACGCGCTGAACAGGAAAAAATCTTTAAAAGGGGCAAAATATTTTCTTTGGCCGACAATTTTTAACGATTGGGATAAGAAAATTACCTTAATTTTTTAAAATAAAAAAATCCTTTAATATGAAAAGATAAATTATAGAGTTTCAGAAATGAAGTCATCAAATTCCACAGCATTGAGGTCTTATGTCAATTTCAATAATTTATCTAAATACTATTTACGGTGAGCTTCAGGGAGGCAATTTTTTGGCGGAAATTGGATGCACAATTTTTATGAGATGGAATTCATCAAACACTTGGCTGAAACTGGTTGTAAAATTTCCGTAAAGAATTTGTTTAATTGATGAAAAAGTGTAACGGATATATGTGAAATTAAACAGATAGCTCCATTACAGATCCAGGAACAAATAAGGGCCATTGAAATTTGTTTAATTAATGTTGATTATATATAAATAATAACTTAAATTACTGCAGCAGTTACTTTTTGGCACAGGCAACTTTAATGATTTTTTTATCCTACTGACCTAACATTTTCTTTATGGTAGTCTTGCATACGCATTCTGAAATTCTTAAATTTAATTGGTTACCAAAGTACCGGAAATTTGCTGATCAAATGAAGAAATTTAACAAATAGCACATTTTGACTTGATACTTTATTTCAGGATATAGAATATTAAACAATTAAAACATTTTTCTTGCATGGAATAAATCGTTTCTAATTATCCTCAAATATTAATGGAAAGTAACCATACGGCTCCCGAAAACTAGTATTTAAATATATTTTTAATTGCATTAAGAACTGATGGATCATTATTATAAGTGTATGAAGTATACTATCTAAAATTTGGTACATTTTAGTCAGAAAAATACAATTTAGTCGTATTTGAGCGACAGATCAATTCGGCGATTAACGTGCACCTTATCACCCAATGGGTTCTAAACCTTCATTGGGTGAGTTCATCACCATGAGTTAAGTGTAATATATTGATGAAAGTGTTGATTGCTAATAAATAGAACATGTATTTTCAAAGATATCCACTTCCGTGCACTTAGAATGTTTTAAATGGAGATCATTATTGACCGGAATGTTATGTAAAGATGTAAAGAAGAAGCAGCAAAAGTGATTGGATTTTAACGCTGTGCGGCTGGGAAACTTGATGGTTAAGAGAGACGATACTCTTAGATTAGAGGCTTATGAAATATGAACGTGGATAAGAATGGAGGAAATCAATTTGATGGAAAGAAAGACAGGACGATAAAGGCAAGGCAAAGGGAAGAGAAAAGGATGTTGGAAGAAATTCATAGGAAGCAGGGCAAGTGGATTCAGGCATGTTAAGGGGCAATGGCATGTTAAAGACTGTGATACAGGGAAGATTTAGAGTAAACGATTTAGAGGGAGGGAAAAATAAGGCTTGTGGGATGGAATGGAGGTAAAGTGAACGTGGATTGAAAAATATGGAGTGTTATATTGCAGCTTTGTAGGTAATTAGCTACACTAGCTTGGGCTGCTTACGGATAATGCTGTTGAAAATAATTCGTTAAATAATGTAAGAATGACCTAACCAGCGCAGGACGCATTTTTCATCTAGGGCCGACGTATCTGATTCTCATTATTCCGTGAACTGTAATTGATATTCATACCTACCTTATGCCTATTGTTTCCTCCACGGACACTCCTGAAGTACTCCATAACACCCGCATCCCGTTGAAATCCATACTCTGTCTGGTTTATTTAAATTTCAGGTCAATGAAATTACGTGCAAATGAGTGGATTTTTACTATATGTGTCTCGCTACTATAAACGGATATTTATTTTTGTTACTATTTTATTTTTACCACATACTACCGAATGACCATTCTACCTGCATTTTGACGTCTTCTCACATTTAGTATAACCCCCATCTATCTCTCCATCTTTCATAAAAATTCTGCCTAGACTTAAAAAATTCACTCACCTTTTCAATGCTGACGCCGTTTACGCTCATAAAGCATATCCTCTGTCGCCGTATCAGTCATGACTACTTTTGTTTGGAAATTTCCTCCATTCCATTTACTCCCCTGTAACCTTGTAGATGCCATCTCTGACTCCATGTATCACTTGTCTTGGACGTTGAGGGATCCGGGTCCGAATCCCGGTCAAGGTGAATGATTTTTATACTCTGAATTCGTTGCATTTCCAGCGAAGAAGTTCTAACCATTGTAGGGGAGGAGAGAAGATTGTTGAGGCATATTCGACGAGGCCATTGGAAGTTGACGCAGTAAATCCTGAAAGACATTAGAATGCTAAAGACCGTAATAGAGGCCAGTGTGTTGGGATAGTGATGAATGGTGAAGTATTTTTGAGGGAAGGAGAAAGAGTCCAGAAATATGTATCTCCCATTGATGATAAATCATAACCCAGGAGAAAATTGGCATATTTCTTACTGCCCATTTTTATTACATTTTCACGGCATTTAATCTGGTTAGCATGTTTGGGGCTTCGTTTGAAACCGTTAATATACTACGTTTCTATTCTATCTCTTGGATCCTGCCACAAAACTTGTAAATGAAGCCATGGATACTGAAATAGGTGGTGTAGAGATATATCTGATTATATGAGTTTTGTAAAGATGCCCGACTCTTTTTGGAAGACTGTCCAGATGATAAGAGAATCTCGATTTCCTCTCATACCCTCGCACTGCGTCTGGGTTGGCGATGTAATTACATCCGATCAGATAATATTTAACACTTTTCTGCTAATGATCGTGGGGTCTTCAAGAATACCCTGACGGCATATGATGCATTGATACTGTTGACTAACGCCTCACGGATGAAGCGTGAAAAGGGCACCACTGAACTTAATACGTAATTTTCACGCCGAGCTTTGGACGCCTAGTCACAGCGGGGGAGTTGAAACGCCTTTCACTTCCGTTTTCGAGACAATAAATTAAGGATTGTTCACTTTGCGAGTGTCAAATTTTCCGATCGAAAATAAATTGTTAAACTTAATTACATGTTGTCGTGTAAGCCAAAGAGGTAGTTCTGTATTATTGAAGAATGGCCCAGTTGTTCTAAATGCTGCTCTATGAAAGGTACGTAAACATTATCTGTGTATTTTAAAATTGACTGGGAAGTCAACTGAGTCGTCCTTTTATGAGTTGCGGCCTTCGGATTAGGGGTTCCTCATGAGATATTTCTCAACGTAATTTTTTTCAGGTTTTAGGTTAACCGCATCAACAGGAATGAGTTTTCCTGGACATAACCCATACAATGGACGCGAAATCTTGAAAACAATATTTCCTAATAGCTCCAGAAACCCACCTTAGAAGCTAAGTAGGCAATGATATCAATATGATTGATACGAATTTTTACTCTTTGTCCTATGTATTTCGTTTCTATTCCGTATTTATTTCTTATATCAGTGATAAAGACAAATCAGTTTTGCTTATCAAGGGTAATAGTATTCATGTACCTACCTATTATGAGAAAATATGTGTCAATAATCAATAATAAACATTATCTTTTCTTCTTAATAAACATTATCTGACAGTTTCTATCGTATGCCTTCATGGCGCCCTGCAGTGTTATGTGTGGATGTGCTATGGTAAGTTATTCATTTCAGATGTGATAAGTGATTGGCATTGTGGCAAATGTTTCTAATCACTACATGTAATAGAATGCTGACTAGAAGAGGGGGTTGGCTAATTTATTCTTATGTCCTATTTTTCTTCTTAAATCCCTTTCTATCTCATCATCAAATATGCCTGGACCTAAGTAATCTCCCTCAACGTCACTTTCCTCTTCTATGTCTAACATTGTTGGTCCAAGTTCTTTACTATACAGATTTTCTATATATTCATTTCATATCTCTTGGTTCTTTCCTATGTCAACTATTATCTTACCCGCCTTATCTCTATTTGCTAGAATAGATCTTGCCTTCTTACTTCCTGATAAAGATTTATCCTTGCTTTGGAGCGCACCAATTTCACCCTTCCTCTGCAAACTTTCCATATCCTCGCACCGCGTCTTCCAGCATACTCCTTTTGCTTTATTTGTTGCCCACCTCAATTTATTATTTAACTCTTTGTACTTCTTTTTGCCTAAATAAATAAATAAATAAATAAATAAACAAACAAATAAATAAATAAATAAATAAATAAATAAATAAATAAATAAATAAATAAATAAATAAATAAATAAATAAATAAATAAATAAATAAATAAATAAATAAATAAATAAATAAATAAATAAATAAATAAATAAATATATATATATATATATATATATATATATATATATATATATACATGCGCACACACACGAGGGGGGACCCAAAAGTAACGGAAATTTGGATCGGACGGTCCGTGATAGCTGTTTCCGTGAAACAACTTTTTCATTTTGGCGGAAAATTATGGCGGATTATCAAGAGCAACGAATGAAAGCAAAAGAGATAGAATAGTAGTCAAATAAGTATTATTTCACCCTCAACTGACTAGATCAGTATTGTAAATTGAATTCTAGAGGAGCTTACTTTGCAGCCGAGAGTTTGGTTTCTCAATGAAAGACTGCAAAGGTTCATGTGCAGACCTCTGGCGCAAGCTACCGACGCACCAGTTACGAATTCACTCTCGCGTGGTAAATGTTTTGCATTTGTTTATGCAATGTACAATATTCATAAAAAATAGGTAAACCTTATTAATAATTTCAGTTTACTCGAATTGAAACTACTAGCGTACAATAACATAATAACGTGTATGTAAATCCTGTTTTATACCAGGTACAAAGAACAAAGGCATATATGCAGCGTTTCTCGTATATTTGAAATTATGCCGGAAGCATGTAAGCAATTTCTTTTGATGTTTTTCATATGGTTATTAATAACTTTACTTTTAAAATAAACCACTTAAAGATTGAATCCACTTTTTATCATTAACTCCAACGCGTATTCTATTTAGTTAATATATATTAAATTCTATTTTAACAAAAGTTAATATTTAGATCTATATTGCAGAAACAGATTGGCCGGAAATGACTCATCAAAGAAGAAATGTAAACAATAAAATGTGGATTTTCTTACGTAGGGCATTATAGAGTCCCTCATCAACAAGCTTATGATTATATGCTTAATATGTGAAAGTGTGTTTTCAAATTAAACGGTGAAACCTTACAGACTAGTTGACCATTTTTGGAAGGCACATCAAGGCACAAGACAGAAAAGACTTCCACATTTCTTCAGGCACTTCGTGACAGAGTGCAAATCGCCCAACACTTTTAAGTATTCAAAGAAACTGCGGGAGATTTTGCAACAGTAACTTTAAACGGAGACATCTGCTAATATGCATTTAAATGCAACAATTTCCAAGTGTAAAAATCTTTTCTTTAAAGCTCTCGGTCGGATATCAAGGGATCCGGGTCCGAATCCCGGTCAAGGCGAATGATTTTCACACTCTGACATTGTTGGAATGACTTTCAAGTATGTTGTGCAATGCTTCAAGACTGATGGTTTGCGTTCATCATACAATATTTTAGTATCAATTGACAAATGTGGAAAGCCACATACAGTTGGTGAAGAACTCATCTAACCGACATAAATGAAATCCTGGTACAGTTCTGCATAAACCACCATATGATACAATAAAAAGTATTCCCCTAAGCAGCACTTAAATTCAACGACAAACAGATTAAATGGCTTAAAATGTGAAGGGAATAACAAATTTTACATTACAGTTGGACGAGTCAACTTTGCCAGGCAATGAATCTGCGTTCTGACTTACATACACTTAATTAAAGATGGAAATCTACCTCAAGAGTTGCTTTTTGCAAAACAATTAGAAACTGTCACAAAATGGGGGTCATTATTTCGTATCGCAGAGCAGTTCTTCAGAGACGAAAAAATTCCACTATCTAACATACTTGCTGTCGCAATAGACGGAGCTCCGTCAATGTCAGGTCGTCACCATGGTTTTATTGCATACTTGAGAAAATATGTACCAACTGTTTTTGCAATTCAGTGTGTCTTTCAACGACTATCTGTATCACCGATTCACAATCTAGTAGCTAAACTACTGAGTGATCGCCTTCACAAGTCCTTAAACGTTGTACAAGGTGTGATCAATAAAGGGCAGGACTGATTTTATAACTTGTTTATTTCGATGGATACAGCTTAATCGAACTTGTCGCCCTCAAAGTGCATGTCTTTCCTGACGACACACCTTTGCCAACGTTTCTTCCAGCTCTAGAACCTTGCCTGGTAAACCGCCTCAGGAATCCTCTTCAGGTCCTGAAGAATTAAAAATAACCAATATCATTCCACTACATAAAAAGGGAGCTAAAGACTTACTGGATAATTATAGGCCAATCCCACTAATTTCAGGTATTTCAAAAATACTTGAAAAATTGATCGAAGAAAGACTATTAGAACTGCTCATAAAAAATAAAGCACTCTGTCAGAGTATGGTTTCACAAAAAATAAAAGTGTAGAAACTCTATGCGGTGGTTATGTAACTAAAATTGCCCAAGTTGTGCGTGATAAAAAGCATGTTATAGGGGTATATATAGATCTATCAAAAGCCTTTATTTCTGTAAAATATAGTATTCTTTTGCGTAAACTAGGACATCATGGTATCAGAGGAGTAGCTCATCTCTGGCTTACATCTTTTTTGGAAAACCAGAAAAAGTATGCAGAAATTGTCAGAAAAAATTGGGCAACCTGCAAATCAATAACGAAAATTCTTAAATACAATACAAATCTTGTAATTACAGTGGATAATAAAATCAAAGCCCATGCTATAAATGATCGATTCTTTCAAGAGTTGTGTGATGAGGACGACGAAGATTTCAAGCGTTTGTTTACTACACACTGAAGTTCGTTGACTATCGAAAGGCGACAGTATAAGGAGCTTCTATAACCTTTTTGACACTGTTGAGCTATTTGTTGAGGAGAAAGATGTTTTTCTCGGTGAAAAACTTGTAGAGATTAGGTGAGACATAGCATTTTTGTCTGAACTCTTTGCAAAGTTCAATGAAATGAATTTATAATTGCAGGAAAATTATACTAACCTTATAAAGGCAAAATCTGTGGTGGCTGTATTTATTTCCAAGTTTCTTTTATTAAAGTGCAACGTAGGTCGCCGCGAACTTTATCACTTCCTTCTCTGCTCAAGCTAGAATGGCAAGATAGTATGGGTGATGATGATTTGAGAGTCTTTTGTGACCATTTAGCCACCTTGTATACAAATATGACGCAGCGATTTGAGGATCTTCTTTTGTTGGAAATTCCAGACTGGTTGATAAATCCGTTTTTATGTATTGAGAAAGTTGTAGTATTGGAGGAAGAACTAATTGGACCACAAAATGACGTTGAATTATAACCAAAGTTTAAGATAAATTATCAAGAGTTTTGGTTACAGGAGGAGGTTTCCGATCGTTATTCTGCATTATGTATGGTGGTTAAAAAACTCCTTGCATTTCCGACTCCATATTTGGTGTAAATTGGTTTTAGTGCAGTCATTCAGCTTATTTCCAAGCAGAGAAACAGACTTCAGGTTTGCGAACGCGATGATTTAGGACTCAATGCTAAGTGACCATAAACCGGACGTTGGAAAAGTGGTATCAGGTCGTCAAGCCCATTCATCCCATTAATGTTTTATTTGATGGAAAAATGTTATTAAAATAGGCAATAGAATCTCCTTAAATGACTTCTTGAATACAAAATTATAATCAATAGTCACTTAATGGTTTAACTGATTTTAACGAAACATGATTGGTTATTCTTTTTTCATAAATTGAAAATTTTCATATCACATAATTGATAAATTTAAGTTAAAAAGTGACATGTAAACTTCTACAAAAAGCTTTTTTAAAATCATTTGTTTTGATAACTTATTTTAATGTAAAAAGTATATTCTCACCCAAGTTCCTTTTTTATGCGTTAAATCATTTGTATAAATGGGATATGAAAACTATGCATCTTTTGGATTGTAAACAAACATTTGATTAATCATTATTGCTAGTTTAATGGCTTCGATGTTCTTTATTTTGTTTAATGATTTTGATTATTATTTTAAGCTATCGATTGGGGGGCGTTGAGCATAGGTGGCTCGAAAACGTTTGGAAAACACTGGTCTAATCCATTTTAAGGGGAACGGCGAGAACTCTTGAGTATTATTGTCATAGGTTCGCCTTCTTCATAACGGAAAACGAGATAGAGAAGTTTATATTATTTTAAAGTATTTTTTAAATTCATTTGCGCTATCTAATGGTTATGGTACTCTAGTGCCTCGGGGCATTTGAAAAATAATAAACAGGAAATCATAGTCGTTGGGTTTCCTGAAGGCAGAACATGCTCTGGGTTCCAAGAGGAAAATCACTCGGGTATGGGTGAAGCTTCTGTTAAAATACTTAGTTTAGGGATAAATTTCAGGGTCTACACCAAGGTATTCTGCATTCCTGTATTTCCTTTCATTGTACGTTGAAACTTCGGCTGCTATGAACATATCTGCCTTACCAACCTCCCGGTGACTCCTTTCTTGATCATGCATTGTCTACCCTCTCTGATGCAATAATAGAGACAGGCTCATGTATAGGCTTTGGATTGGTCAACTATCTCCCCAGTCTAGAAATGACTTCTTCAATACGTTCATTTTCTGTTTTCCATGTCCTCTGTCGATGGTCTTCTCGATATTGACGAGATTCGCTAGAACTGTTCTGTTACTACTGTTCTCGATTTCTCTTTCCCTCACTACTATCTATCCTTTCTCTGCTCTCATTACTGATTTGGTATGAAGCGTTACTCTTATCGTTCCCAAATCTTAATTGGGGTACCCAAGAGTAATAACGTTTCTCTCTTCTCCATCGTTTTGTTGATGGCCCAAAATAGTTACTTAGCTGCTAAGGAATTCAAACGTATGACCGCATATCCTCACCTAATGCAGCTTTTCCCTTTTTGCAGTGTCAGTTATTACCAATCGGGCCGAATTTATCTGGTCACCTTATTTCCTGAGAAATTTCACAAATTATACCTTAAGTAAGTCTTCCTGAAACGTTTACATAATACTTCTGTAGGAATTTCATCTATCCCCGCTATCTTGGTCGCATTATTCTCCTTTAATTACTTTTCTATTTGGCACACAGGAATAATTGGGGTTAACCTATGTTCATTAGCATTATATTCAATTTTTATATCTAAAACCACTTGAATATATAAATCTTTTAGCCATTTTACTGTAGTATATTTGGTTCTCCTAGCTGATTTCATTTTATAACAGTGCCCTCACCTTCTTGGACAGCGCATCCATTTGATCTTACCCGTCTGAGCTCTCCATATCCACTGCTCCCTTCATTCGTTCACTGCATTATTCATCGATCTTTTTTTGCTTCTTTTCTATTCATTCTTTCATGTATATTTCTAGTGATCTCCCCAGTAGTCCGCGTCTTTCCTATCTTTTCAAAATTTATCGTTCTTGTTACCTTATTTGTGGCTTTCCTATCCCTTCTTTGAGATGTCACCCCCTTCCTTTTACTGAGTTCATCCATGGTACTTGTGTAGGTGTTTATAAACGACTTAAGGATAAGGCACTAGGCATGATGGTGAGGGGAGAAGATCGTCGAGAGAAATCCAAAGGAGTTGGAAAAAAGGTAGGCAATGAGGAATCTACGATCACGGTTCTCCTTGATGTAAACTCTCTCGCGCTCCGAACTCGGCGTTAATCGTAATAAATGTGAAAGAATTAACTGTGGCTGAGAGTACTGCCCTGATTTAAAGTCTTACAATTGATAGTATAGTCACTAAAAATGGTTGTCTGGAGCAATAAATAAAGCTGCAAGTCATAGCCGTTTACATTGAGGAACAAAGCGACCGAGCATTCTTATTTCATGAATGACCTTCATGAAATATTACGACTTGTATTCCACGTACTGTAAGAAAAAATCGAATTCTAGTGTGATTATGCATGTAGCCTATGGTGCTCTCATAGTTCGGTTTGAATTGCAGTGGTGACTCACAAAAATGTGTCATATAGTCTTGCGTTATTTTGAATCGTATCCTCCAGCCAAAATTTCATTTCTAAACTAAATGCAGTTGACTTGAATGTGCTGTAAAATTAATGATCCCGGACCTTTACGGGCATTGGAACCGGGAACATTATTTCGACTGGTTAGGTCACTACCCCGCACCAGTATGAGCTGGACGGCGTGTACTTTCTTTTAATTACAAATTCAGTGTCTGTCAAGGAGTGAAAACATCGAGAAATTAAAGTGAGTATCAGCGTTTCAAAATATCCTCAGTTTTCTCAACAGATTACTCACAGCTATAAATCTCATTTCCATTGTATCCTATGAACGCATATTTGTTATTTTGCAATATGAATGAGGTGCTGTAATCGAATTGGTGATAATGATCCATGACCAAATATTAGAGAATAAATAAGGTTCTTTTTTTAAGTTATGTTAATATTACTCAAACGTTCACCTGAATAATTTGGCTTAATCATGCATATTTTTTAGTATGTCCTTCGCAACCTGTGATACAAAATATGGATTTTCTTGACTGATGTAAGTTATCCCGTGAATATTAAGTGTCCGTTTAGACAATAATAATCAATTACCAGATATGGGAAATGAAATAATAGTAATGGTTAAATTACGTAAATATTGCTCAAATTCATTCACAGGTAATTTAGCGAATTTCGTATGCTTTTTTTATGACTTTCGAAGAATAAATACAAAAGTTGGATAAACTTCACTGATATAAACTGCGAAAAGTGGGCTTTAATAGAAAAATAATATCAAATTAGAGATGTATTGAATTGCATCCTATATTGCAGCCCGAAAAGTGGGCTTTAATAGAAAAATAATATCAAATTAGAGATGTATTGAATTGCATCCTATCAGACAGTAAGGGATAATAGGAGGGTAGGGAATGGTTTTCTACTGAAATAGTTACCCTTGGGAGTGATTTATAAAAGTGTTAAAACGGGCTGGAAAAATTTCAAATTTTAATACGTAGACAAATTCATATGGTCGAGTTCAGGGTATAAACTGCCTGTCTCTCTTCGAACATAAAATGAAAAATATAACAAACTTACTCGTATTAATTCATTATTGCCGTTCATGTGGAATTTATGATATAAGAGGTAACTATCGACAACGGAACCTGATTACGTTCTTAGTGCAGAATGCGATTTGTGTTGTACGTTACGAGTATGTGTTAAGGAACAGTTTATGTTTCACGAGAGACAGCTTTAATTTTTCATGATAGTTAATCACACGATAAAGGAATTCCTCCATTTTTAATAATTTGACTGAGTTTAGTTTGTCCCGTTTTAATAAAGAAAAAACTATGATGCAAAAATGAGGTAGTATTTGCATGGACATCATAAGCGTACAAATGTAACGTTGTTATATTCAACTCTTCAAAGGTGCTTTCTCATTTCGGGCATCGAATTGTTCTTTTAATCTAAATAAAATACCAAAATTGTGTAAACTGGTAGCACCCTTGTAGGCATGCATCCAGGTATATGACCTCCATAATTGAGCTTTAGAAAATTATATTTTCGAGTAAATAACTTCATCTATGATATAACGCCTTTAACATTACGCCTAAGATGAAATAAATACCACTTACTTCTTGGAATCGTAATTGTAGCATACATTCTGAGATAGCTTTTAAATGAGAGAAACACGTTAAACACGTGATCGCTGCAATTACTTGGTGCAGTTAAAAAAAAGAGAAAAACTGCCGTTTCTTTTAATGATTTTACTTAACTCGACTTATGTTGCAGCAAAACAAGATTTTTTAAACTCGCGTCGTTCCAATGAAATTTATGGATGGAATAAATGAATTTTATTTGCCATTTATTGAGATATTTTATTTCATACATGAAATGTTTGAGAAGAGATTCGTTAGAAATACGAATAAATACCTGCAACTAAAGGTCCGTAAATTACCGTTACTTACTGATTATGAACTTACTCTCGATAGATATAGGAGCGAAAGTGATTGGTCTTCTTATGTCTTGGAGTTTTAGATTTAGGTCCCAGACTCACCAGCGATAAATATTCAAAGATTTATGTCATAATATCTTTCAACAAAAAGAAAAAAATGTTTAGATCAAAAAGATAGGCCTCGAAATTCGAATCTCCATCAAGATGTGCAGTATGCTTCTCAACAAATGCGAAATTTTAATATTTTAGCGTCGGAGGAAAGAAAGAAAGCAATATGTACAGTGTTGTGAGATAATGATGATCAAAAGACGAATCGTCTGACTAAGGTAGCAGTTTCATAGTCGTTTATGTAAAGCATCGAAAAAAAGAATGGTAAAAGTCATGGGATTTCTCTATACTGTATATTTATTGAGGGTGTCTGTTTTTACCAATAGGGAATAGAAAGAGGAATACCCATTGGCATGGATGGCCATTGATGATATTTTAGAGAACTGAATATATTCATTTTAATATTGGCTATACAAAATTATAAATAGTTTTGAGGAAAAAATTAGGTCCTTAGTACATTATAAGACATTAAAACCATCCAATTATGGAAAAATATTTGAGCAAAGAATACAGTAAACGAAAATAATATAGACGAATAGATACATCCAGTGCTTTTGTGGCGTTTCCATGGATTGCAATGGGATATTGAAAATTAGCTAGGGCTAGGAGAAAATGCAAGAAGAAGTTTTGGATGCGGTCGCGGCATGGAGAATATTTTCGGGTAAAATTCGAAGATAACGGAAAGCGAGCCAAGTTGATAATCATTTTTGAGATATTGGATGTGGCTCCAGAATGGAAAATGTTTGGTAAGCTCGGAAGAATAAGGTAGAAGTGAGACATTTTTGACGATATAAGGAAGATAGAAAATATGAGCATAGGAATAAGGAAATGGTGTGATAGATAAGTGTATTCACGATGTGAATTTCTATCCCAGATTTCCACGACGATGTGCAATGGTTTCTTGGGAGCATGGAAAATCACTTCTACAAGTTACGGACGATATTTGCAATAAACATGACTCATCGTTTGCATACGCGACTATTCACCATAGCATAGCGGGGAATGGAAGGGTAAGGAGTGGTGTGATTTTATTTAAAGATACATTTGTAATAAATAAAAGATGTCCATTGTTTTTACATAGCTGAATAAAAGTTAGCTGGTTACCGTGGTATCTATCTTGTTATATCCATTAATTTTTTTTTAATTTCAGGTAATTAGTAACTTCCAATTTGCACGGGATCCTTTATAACAAATCTCGCCCCTCCGGAGATTTAGGTTTACCCATTACAAACTAGAAAGAAAGCAAGCAGACTTTGTGGAATGTTCCACATTCTGAAGGGGGAGAGAGCTTGGGCATTTCTTAGGAAAGAGGCGGGGAACCCAAATTTTACAGGGAGAAATGACCACAAATTCAAGGTAAAATTCCGGGCACAAAGAACGTATAAAAAATCCTTTCTAAATAAAACAATTGTTGATTGGAACATCTTACCTGCAAAAATATTCGAGCCCTTTCCTAACAGACTGCATACTTTTAAGAAAAGATGTAAGGAATATATGTAATCATTTGATTGATATGTGGTGTATTGTATTATATGTAATAGTTTAATTTTTTTTAATTTATCTTTTTTTTCTTGCTGATTGATGGATGCAAATGAGATGGGGATTCGCTTGTTTTGTTAAAGAGATTTGTGTTTTGAAGTTTCCTTTAAGTGTACTTTTGTTTTACTGACTTATTTTATCTATTATCTTTTGTGATTACTTGGAACTTCTGTGCCACCTGACACTGTCTGTCAGCACATGTGTATTTTTAATTATAATAATAATTAGATAATTAGATTAAAATAACCAATGAAATGTAGAGCATTAAAAGAAAGAATATTTTTTATTTATTTATGCTACTATCACGCACCAGAGTGAACCGGCCGGAGTTATTCCCATTAATCAACAATTGGTGGCTGCCATCAGTCAAAAAGTAAAGAAATAACGCATAGGTATGAGAGGTAGTGTCGAAATATGTTGAGATCGGCCGAAAACCTTTGCAAAATTGTCCGTTATGTGAAGTCTATCGTGATACTCCCGGATGATTTCTGCTATTTAGAACCGTAAAGTAAGAGAGCATTTAGACCGAAAGCTACCAATTTCGAGAAAAGAATTGAACTGCTTCCGAAGTTTTTCTCCTTACACAAATGGTATTAGTTCCGAGAGGATGTCTTTTCGAATTCATTATGGAGGGCTTCAGACGCGTCCTTTGTCTTTTTACGTGGGCAGATTGACGATGGATCGCGAAACCACCATTTCTCCTGCAGCAAGGCTCACGTCCACAGAGTCGGAGGAATCAGAGAGAACCGGAGTAGAGCTTAATAGTCTGCAGGCGCCAATGGATTTTTATCAAGGCCGAATTTGGGTCAGATTATACTGCGCAGCCTTCAGACAGGGGAGGAAAGTTTGAGGAGGAAGTTCGGAGTCGTCTCCGCGAGACTAATTGAAAACATTTTGAGGCTTCTCGAAAACCTTTTCCACTGACGTTTGTTCTCTTACTCCCACTCCACAGTGCCAGGCAGATATATTTGAACATGGGTGACATACTTTTCTTATTACTTTAATACTTATTGATTTTAAACTAGTGTATCGCGTAAGTATCCTTGTAATAAATGAATGGAGCAATTAGGGCTTCAGATAAGTAAAACATCATTTAATTATGTTGAGGGCAAAAAAGGAAGATAGCATGAGGAATTGCAAAAGGATTTTTTATAGTGCAGCTACCGTGTCTAGTTGGGTCTGGTCGGGCTAGACAAAATACGTTGTTTCAATTTGCCTCTGAATCCAAAATCTACGCTAAACGGCAGTTGACTTTAGTTTAATATCATTTCAGTTGTGCTCACATTTAAATAAAATGTCCTGAGGAACACATGTAAAATAACAAGTGAAAATATATTTTTATCTCTGGAGTTCATAGTTTCTTGTACACTGAACGGATTTGGACTAAAATTAGTAATCTTCATTATCAAATTAAAAATAGTAACGTGATTTGGGCTTAAAAAAGGAAGTACTTCCAGGGCCAGCGGCTCAATTTCATCGTTAACTAAAATCGCTAATTCGCGCGTGTTAAAACTAATTAAAAAAGGATTTTCTTATCTAGTATTTTTTCACAGTTAACCTATTTGGTATCATACGAAGAAAGAGCCTTTCACTCTCTTGATAACCATACCTAACTTCCAAGTCCTTGATATTGGATACTCTGATTAACAGTGCATTCCTATGTGATATTAATCACACTAACCGAGTGATTCAATAACTACCATAATTAAAATAAACAATCCATATCTTTTTGTATGTCAGTGAAAAGATTTTGTACTGTTCAACGATTCAAGTATCCTTCAACACTTTACAATTATTAGTAGTGCACCAAATGCCCTTTCCATCAATTCCAATAAACTACCTTGCAGGTACTGGAAACTTATATTTGACTTTCGTTTCTCTTTGATCTTGACTCTGTATTTGAATGATATTATTAGAATAAAAAAAGCCAATAGTCATACAGTTCCACTAATTTTTCTTTCAGTAAGTGAATAAGCCCTCCTCGGACTACAACCTTGACGTGGTGGAAGGGCTTATGCGTTCCGATGACCCCTAGAGCTGTGCTGGCGGGAGTAATAATTATTGCTCCTGGTAGGGTCACCCATTCCAGATAGGTCGAAGGTTAGGAGCCAGATGAAAGGTAGTCCACGCAGCGTCTGTTCCTCAGTGAGGCGGCTGCAATGGCGTCTGACCCCAGTGGGGCGGCCAGTAAGTGATGGTGTAAGGCAACGGGAAACCACCTCAATTATCATTCCCAAGAAAAATATGATGGACAATATAGATATTTTGAGTCCAGGCAACTACGGGGCTCGGCCCAATCGGCCGTGTGTCGCGCCCGGCAGCGGGGGAGGCAAGGCTTCCGCGGTCGTCATCCCACGAAACCCTTGCAAGGGAAAACCAGCAGCAGCAGGACAGAATACGCATGAGAAGAAGACCACATTAGTTAGAATAGGAACGTGGAATGTTAGGACAATGATGAGGACAGGGAAATTGGAGAATGTTAAGCGAGAGATGGAAAGAGGTAATATCGATATTTTAGGTCTATGCGAGGTGAGATGGAAAGATAGCGGGGATTACTGGAGTGATAAGTATAGAATAATGCACAGCGGCGGGGACAATAGCCAACCAGGGGTTGCCATAGTAGTAAATGAAGAGGTAAGAAGAAGCGTAGTCAACATAGAGCAGGTACGGATAGAATACTGCTAGTAGAGATAAAAGTAGAACCGACGAACTTGGTTATTGTTCAGGTATACATGCCACCGAGCAACCATAAGGAATGAGTTCGATAGGATATACGATCAGTTGGAGGACATACTAGTATTCGCCTGTATTCCTGCAGGGAAACATTTGATAGTGATGGGGAATTGGAATGCAACAGTTGGCGAAGGAAGAGATGGTGACTAGGTCGGGGACTACGGTTTGGGCACGAGGAATGACCAAGGGGAGAAAGCAGTTGAGTTCTGCAGGAGAGAGGGGTTAGTCATCACCAACACTTGGTTTAGACACCACAAAAGACGCAGGTATACATGGAAAATGCCAGGTGACTGAGGGAGGTAACAGCTAGATTATATCCTGGTTAGACACAGGTTTAGGAACAGTGTGAGAAATTCGCACAGATTCTCGGGAGCGGATGCGGAGTCTGACCACAATTTAGTGGTTATGAAATGTAGTGTCCGTTTCAAAAAGATAAGGCAGGGGCGGCGAGTCAGAAAATGGAATGTAGAAGCATTAAATAGTTTGAAAAGCAAGGAATACAAGAAGGCGGTAGAGGAAATCATGGAGGATGGTAAAGAGCTAAGTACTATCGAAGAAAAATTGGACAGTATTAAGAAAGGGTTGTCTAAAGCCGCAAAAGACACTATTGGCACCGTTAACACTAAAAAGACTAGTAAACCATGGATCATGCATGAGATGATTACCAAGTTGGATGAGCGGAGAAAATGGAAGAAAGTAAATACAGAATTAGGCAAAATGAAGTACAAAGAATTACACAATAAATTGAGGCGGGCAACAAATAAAGCAAAAGAAGCATGGTGGAAGACGCAGTGCGAGGATATGGAAAGTCTGCAGAGGAAGGGTGAAATCGGTGCGCTGTACAGCAAAGTTAAATCGTTATCGGGAAGTAAGAAAGGAAGAGCTATGCTAACAGTTAGAGATAAGGCGGGTAAGGTAATAGTTGACGCAGGAAAGATCCAAGAGACATTGAAGGAGTATGTAGAAGAACTATATAGTAAAGAACTCAGACCAACAAAGTTAGACATTGAAAAAGAAAATGACGTAGAGGAAGACAGCTTAAGTCCAGGCATACTAGACAATGAGATAGAAAGGGCATTAAGGGAGATGAAACTAAATAAGGCCGTGGGGGTGGATAACATTCCTGCGGAACTTTTAAAAGGCTTAGGAAAATGTGGAAGGAAGAGGCTATATGGGCTGATCCGTAGTATTTATGAGGAAGGAATCTGGCGGGAAGACTTTGTGAAATCAGTTTTAGTTCCTATTCCGAAAAAGGTAAAGGCGACATCATGTGAGGACTACAGGACGATAAGTTTGATATCCCAAGCAGCTAAGGTTGTTCTCAGGATCATTAACATAAGGATAGAGAGTAGGGCAAATGATTAATTAGGAGATGAGCAGTTTGGGTTTAGGAAGTGGAGAGGTACGCGTGATGCCATTGCAGTAATGAGATTATTAATCGAGAGGAATATAGAACACAACCAGGAGGTATTTGCCTGTTTCGTAGATTTCGAAAAAGCGTTTGATAGAGTGAATTGGGAAAAACTAATGAGTATATTGCAGAAAATAGGAATAGATTGGAGGGAAAGGAGGCTAATCCGCAACCTGTACATGTCTCAGACTGCTCAGGTACGAGTGGGGAACGGGGAGTCAGGTTGGGCAGTGTTAGGAAGAGGTGTAAGGCAGGGTTGCCCATTATCACCGTTGCTGTTCAACCTGTATGCAGAGGAAATGATTAAAGAGGCATGGGAAGAACTCGAGGTAGAAATGAAGGTGGGCGGGGAATTCGTAAAATCAGTTAGGTTTGCTGATGACCAAGCTTTAGTTTGTCAGTCAGCCAAGGGGCTGCAAGCATTGCTTAGTGAATTGGAAATTCAGTGCGACAGGTTATGGATGAGAATCAATATAAATAAAACAAAGGTTATGCGATTTTCTAGGAAGAAAAAGGCTAAGCTTAACATTGAAATAGGAGGGCAAAAACTGGAGCAGGTAGAACAGTTTACGTATCTCGGTAGTGTTTTGAACCAACACGGTCAAAGTAGTAAGGACGTAAGGAGAAGAATTGCTCTAGGCAAAGAGGCTTTCACAAGGAGGAGGGAGTTGATGACGGCGACGTTGAGTAAGGATGTTAAGAAAAGACTCGTAAAAACTTTGTATGGAGCGTAGCTATGTACGGCGCGGAAACGTGGTCATTGAAAGAGGAGGATAGACGTAGACTCTAGGCTTTTGAAATGTGGGTGTGAAGAAGAATGGAGAAGGTGAAATGGGCAGAGAGGGAAACAAACGAGGAAGTACTTGGTATGGTGGGCGAAGAGAGGGGTTTCTTGGGAGAAATCCTATGAAAGCAGGAAAAGTGGCTGAAGGGGGTATTGACCGGCAGTGGGATGTTGAAGACTGTAATTGAGGGGAGAATGTTAGGCAAACGAGGATAGGTAAGGAACAGGATAGGAATGCTGGACGGGATGAAGGGAGGAAGAAAGTACTCAGAGCTGAAGAGGGACAGGATGTAGAGTAGGATGCTGGATTTTTTTAGGAGTTAAAAAATATTTAATTAGTAGCTGTGTCCATCCAAAAACCTACCTTAACCGGTAGATTACCTAATAATAACAGTCATTATGTGCCCATATACCTTTACGTCGAGCAGAAGGCAACTATAGTACCTATTTTTGGGCTTCTTTATCACTGAATTATGAAGAATTTCATTCACTCACATGAACGTATATTTTCTAGGAAAAATCATTGTTGCGCAAATGGTACAGCCTCGTAGTTATTTCCAATAACCATATTTGTTATAACATCCCCCATTGAAATCTTACATCATTTCAGCTGGTTTAGTTTACATAGCCATATTTTTTTATCGAAAAATCGACTCTAACCGACATTTTCCGAAGGGGAAAATCCCGATTAAACGCTTTAACAAGAAAAGTGAACAAGTGAAAATTACGTATCAAATAATTGATGTGGGTATGGGTTTCTTTTATACTATGATAATATTAATAATCAATGGTTTTGGAATGAGTAAGGTCGCTGCTGATAAAATACATTTTTCTTCCTAACTGTTGTGGAGTTAATGGTAATTACCGTTCTCACAAACAATCCGTGACTTCATTTACTCAATAAAATACATAAATTACCGGAAATGCCGCCGTATTAGCTTTAGTGGAGTCATTCGGTGATGTGCAAACAAATGCGAGATATTTTTAATTTATGTGGCTGATCGCGCAGTTAATGCTCGTGCCTGTATATTGTCTTGGAGCAAAGGTTAGATGGAACGACCTTGCCCTTTAAAGTTTAAGGTGAGGGAAAATAATATTAGCCTGTTTAAATAAATCCATAATTAACTGTCCTAATGAGCGCTTATTGATTGCGTTACTTCTCAAGAAGTATTGAGCCACATGTATATTAATTTTAATTGATATTTCCGTCGTATTTTCTATTCCAACTATATTCCGGTTGAAGAAGTATAACTGAAAAACAACTAAATGAAAGAAAATGAGAGAACAAGAGAGAGAATACCTTCTATGAAAGAAAAAAATGGCAATTACCCTTCTCCTTAATAATATATGGGAAGAGTTAACTTCATCACGCAGAAAAAACTTCGAACTTCAAAAAGTCCATGCCTGATAGATAATGTCTTTAATGACAAGACACTGGGATGTTTAGACTATAGTAGCTATATCGTGAAAGGACATGATAAAATGTATGTGACGTTGGCTCAAGCTATGCAGTGGATGTAGTACTTATTCAGGTAGATCATCGGATGAATAAGATTTGAACTGCATGTAAAATACACTTATAATCCGTAAAGTAGATAAACGGTGCCTAAGTAATACATTTATTCCATGGGCGACGAAGTTTTTTTTTATTTTTAACCCTTTCACTAGAATTGCAGAGGTTAAATGTGAATTCAGAAAAATATTTTCATATTTATGATTCTTCAAAAATTTAATTTATTTTACCTGCAGATATACTTACCATCTACGGTTCAAGAGTAAAATTATTCAACTTATAGGATAAGTGGATCTATATTGAAAATAATGATCAAAATAGTTAGAATAATCGATTATCTATGTTATGATACTATAAATGGTTTTGCCTTTCTCATTGAAAAGTTATACTAAGAGATTCAGTCAAAAAATATGAACCACACATGTAAATGTTTTGATACATTTTGTTGCTAGGTGATCGATCCCACAAATATGTGCATTGTAAGAGAGACCGTTGACTAGACTTGACCGTTGCCACCAGGACAATGGCCTAATTGCAACGAGGTTTAGATAACAATTATAATAACAACTCGATCATTTCCTGTTAGCTACGACGTAATTCGATATTAAATTAAAATATTTTAAGAAGATACGTAGTAGTAGTAGTTTTGAGGGGAGGCGATCGACAGCTAAGGTCATTTGCGCCATAGGGGATGGACAGGAAAGGATGAAGAGTGGAGAGAAACCCGGCGTCGGCATTAGCCTACTCTTTACGAAAGGCGCCAAGGGTTCCGCAGCTTAACGTCCCATCCGACGGACGGCGTACTCACTCAAAGTGCCCTCCACAAAGCACCTTAAGTAGGGATCGAGATACCTCTGAAAAATATTCAACACCGCCGGGATTTGAACCCGGGTCCTCTGGGTGGGAAGCCAGTACGATAGCCACCGCACCATTCGATCCACGGGACTTTACATAAGGGTGAAAATAAAAGATGGGTGAAAACTTTGAAATTGAATGCAGTTTTGCCGATATGAAAACATGGTCTTTGATAAGATGGTAAGCCGGTGTCGATTGAAGCATTTTGAAATGTGGGTGTGGAAAAGGATGGACAAAATTAAATTTACTGGAAGGAAAATAAACGAAATAGTAGTAGCCGTGGCTGGGGAGGAGAGAGGATTATTTTGGGCAATCCAAAGTGGACAGGAAGGGTTGGTATAGAGCGCTTTGACTGGCGATGGGGTGTTGAAGACTGTAATAGAGGGCATAACGTTAGGCAAGCAAGAAAGGAGTAGATAAAGCCATTAATGTTGGAAGGAATGAAGGAAGCAGGGGAGTATGCGGAATTGAAGATGCCTGTATTTTGGTTTTGGTTTAAAGTAGCGTACGACGATTAAAGACGGCGTACTCACTCAAAGTGCCCTCCACAAAGCACCTCAAGTAGGGATCGAGATACCTCTGAAAAATATTCAACACCGCCGGGATTTGAACCCGGGCCCTCTGGGTGGGAAGCCAGTGCGCTAGCCCCCGCACCATCTCGATCCCCCTTATTTTAAGAAGATACGTCTAGGCATAAAGAAAACCCTGTTTGGCTTCAGGACGTTTTATATTTAGTAATGCGTCATGATAATGTACCACTGAAAACGCCGATATTATCTTATGAAGGACGACTTCCGCAGAAGAAAAATAGAACAACATTTTTATGAATTTTGAAATTGCTGAAGGGCAAGCGTGTAATCAGAAACGCTGAAATGATGCTGAGATGGTTTTTTATTGAAAATATTAACCTGAAATCATCTACAAAAAGTAAATGCGCACCGGTTTAATTTTCGCGGTTTATGCTATCGTGCTCTAAAATCGCAGCACGGCTCCTACACAGTCTAAGAGATAAGTATCCGTTATGAGTACACATTCGTTTTCTTAGGCAGAATAATAATCGTTAAAAAACAGAAGACGCAGCAGAAGAAGAACAAATAAGTTAGAATAGGAACGTGGAATGCTAGGACGACGATGAGGGCAGGGAAGCTGGAGAATATTAATCGAGAGATGGAAAGGGGAAAAATAGTTACTTTAGGTCTAAGCGAGGAGAGATGGAAGGATAGCGGGGATTACTGGAGTGATAATTATATAAAAATATACAGCGGCGGGGTCGAGAGCCAACGAGGGGTTGCCATAGTATTTAATAAAGAAGTGGGAAGAAGCGTAGTCAACATAGAGCAGGTAACGGATAGATTATTACTAGAAGAGATAAAAGCAGAACCGACGAACTTGGTTATTATTCAGGTATACAAGCCACCGAGCAACCATAAGGAAGAAGAGAAATTAGAGAAAGAGAGAGACAGAGAGAGAAAGAGAAAGAGAGGGAAAAAGAGAGAGAGATAGAAAGAGAGAGAGGGAGAGAGAAAGAGAAAGAGAGAGAGAGAGTAATCAATTCTCTGTGGTTGTAGGTTAAGCCAGGATATAGTCAATACGAGGTCTGCCCGGTAAGTGTCCAGCTTCGCAATGTATCCTAATTCTAATATAAAAATGTCCTCCCTCTGGCCACAGTACAGTGATTTCTCGATATATTTACTTCCATACTTAACACTATCTCTTTCTCTCCTTCTCCTCCACGAACTCTTCCTTGGAAATTACTTTCCTCGACGTTAATTTGGTCCCTCTTCCCAATCATTAATTCCACACGTCTATCCACATAACGCCTACTTACCAACTACAATACCAGTACCTCTACCGCTCTTGCTGCTATCCAGCGTTCACTAAATGCTCTCTTCCGTGTATTTTCTCTCCATCTGCGGTCACGGAATATATAGCAAGCTCATCTCCCCAGATTAATTTCTCGCCAAATAACACAACTCTCTCCATAGCTGCGGATATTTAGAGTCCCCCTTAAAAAAAGAAATCTTCCAAAACTTTCACTCGCTACCTCAGTACAACTTACTATCCAGGAATTCATTTTCTTAAAAATGTCCTCAAAGATCTTCCCTCTTTTTGGCCTACCACAAAAAAACGGCTAATACGTATTATTCATCTTTACAACTACTTCCCTCCCTTCATCAGTAAAAATTCTTTCCCGTCCCAATTTAGTCCCAGATGATCGCAATGTATTTGCGCAATGTATTTCACTAACATAATTGCAAACTCTACCTGGAGGTGTTTGTGAGACATTGACTACACACCTGAACATCCGCATCTTCCGCAAACAATCTTCGCTTCTCTTTCTCATCAGCCTCTCTACCAGTGCCCGAATATGCCTTCCTCCGGAACGTTTCCTTCAATGACTGTTTTAAGGTTTAATTATTGCCCCCCTTTTTAACTCAGTGCAAATTTACATCTCAAAACACTCCTGGCGGCGTTATTTCGGCTCCTGGGAACATGATCAGTTCCGGTCTCGAACCATGCCCACCAAGGGGTACTATCCCGCACTCCCGTGCTCTCTGTTGTCTTATTTCGGGTAAAAAAAGCTATTTCAGCTACCATAATATTTTTTTAAATCTTGAGTGTTCTTTCTTGTGCATTATGCCTGTTACTCTATTTAAAATCATTTTCTTAACAATATCATGCACACAAGATCTGTACCAAGGACCTATTAACTTTCCGAACGAGAATTCGGAAATATATATTTTTATTTATGTAATTCAGGAAGCGTAAATAAATTAGAAACTATTAACAAATTTACATCTCAGCACCTTTCAGATTCTCTCTTTATAAAATGACTAATGATGAAAAATCTCGAATAGTGCAAAAGTTTAATTTGCGGAATGTAACGGTATAATCGAAGCATATGTTCTATCAGTACGGATACATGTTAGGGTCTGCCTTTCTAAAATTTGCGTCGACTAAAAAAAATGATCAAGTATTTACACAAATTTACTTGACTGATCGAATAGTGATAGTGAGACACCGACTAGGTATAGAGTGGTTGAATAGATCGTTCTTCGATTTACGATTGAATTCAGACACACATTTTGACATCCCGTATCACAAAAGTAATTTCCCATTCTACTTTTTCCAAAACAAATAAAAAAACTCTCTGTAACTACCGGTTCGGGAGGGAAGGATAAGTGCACTTTAATTAATTGCATTTGCAGCGAACACCGCTTCTAAATGGAGTGTAAATTAAAAATTGTATTTAACACCTCCGAAGCCGGAAGAACTTCCAAGCATGCAAACAGAGAAAAAAACCTCGTATTTCTCTGAAAAACTTGGAATGGTCGGCAAAAACGAAAACGCCATGAATTAGGTCCACACCTGCCCATGCCAAGTGCGAGGAATTCCTTCCTGGATGCGAAGCGAAATGTTGTGTTAAGACCTGTGGTGATGTGTGCTCAAATGATACGTGTGCCGTAATTTGCATATTTAGTACAATTACTTGTAAATACGGATCGTACAAAAGGAAAGCTCTTCATAACCTGTTTTTTTCGAATAAATTATCATAAAATACGCTAATTTGTGGCAGAAAGTCCGCGTGTCATCGCGATGAACATACTTAACTCCACCTAATTCGTTGCCTTCGTCCGGACGTAAAGTCGACTTCCTGGTCCCTTATTCCAAAATAAAGATCCAAATATTGCTTTAAAAAGCCGCTGCTTCGCCTTTTACGTCTATAGCGTTCACTTTTAAGAATGACTAACCAAGCGTTAAGAAAAAGGTTTTAAAGCCGAAAGAGGACAACATTATAATTGATATAATAATAGGTATAATGGCAAAAAAACAAGTTGAATTTTTTATTCTTTCTCATCTTGAAATTGGCCCTTTCATATTTACGAATTCCTTGACGGTAGATACGTGAGATTTTTTCATATTTTATTTTCATATCTCTATAATATTGTGCGACTTTTCTCCTTACGTACATACTACGAGGGTCATCCGGAAAGTAGTACCCGTTCGTGCCGCATGAAGTGCTGACGACGCGAGTAGCCGCTGGACGAGGTCAGATAGCTTCAGTGGCTTGTCTGCCTTCTCTGAGCCAAGTTGCGTGACGCTAGCATTGCCTGTGTTGTTTCTGTGATTGTTTACAATGTTTAAAAAAATTGAGAACGCCGCCAGTTGTGAAGTGAGGGCAGTGATTAAATTCCTCAATGCAAGAAACGTTCGCCCATGTGATATTCATCGCCAATTAAAGGAGGTGTATGGAGACAATGTAATGGACGAGTCGTCTGTTCGGCGGTGGTGTCGCAACTTCAACATGGGGAGGGGGAACACACACGACGATGAGCGTTCGGAGAGACCGTCTGTCATTACAGACCAACTGGTGAGCTCAGTTGACGAATTCGTGAGGAACGATCGGCGCGTCACAATTGATGACATCTGTGAGCATTTTCCCAATGTTTCTCGAACAATTGTTCATGAAATTGTTAAACACCATCTGCATTATGCAAAAATTTGTGCAAGATGGGTCCCTCGCGTATCTCAATGAGCTGGCGGCGAAGGACTATGCAGCAGGAATACAGAAACTTGTCACACGTTATGACAAATGCCTTAATTTGCTTGGAGATTATGTTGAGAAGTAGTTTAAAGTATCCTCTTTCAAATAAAATTTTTTATGTTTGTTAATATTTACTTTTGTGTCTTTATTTCACGAACGGGTACTACTTTCCGGATGACCCTCGTACTTTGGCCATTTCGATCGAAAAAACTTAAGAGATACGTAAACAGTGTTTACACTTCCGAAATAGGAAAAGGCTACATCATGTGAGGACAACTGAACAATAAGTTTGATATCCCACGCAGCTAAAGTTGTTCTCAGGAACATAAACAAAAGGATAGAGAGTAGGGAAAATGATTACTTAGGGGATGATCAGTTTGGGTTTAGCAAGGGGAGAGGTACGCGTGATGCCATTGCAGTAATGAGATTATTAATCGAGAGGAATATAGAACACAACCAGGAGGTATTTGCCTGTTTCGTAGATTTCGAAAAAGCGTTTGATAGAGTGAATTGGGAAAAACTAATTTGTATACTACCTTGATCAAAAAGTTCCCGGAATAACCACCGTGTGGCGCTCCCATCGTTCCGATTTGAGTTCTGCTTTTTTTTTGTTAAATTGGTACATCTGTTGTTGATATTCCCTTTAAATCTTAGTGTCATAACTTGACATTTGCAAAAGTTACGTAGCCAAGAGTACATCTATCTCTGTGTGTGTTGGCGATTTTTTACAATTTCAGAAATGGATTTAAATTTGCAACAACGAACTTGTATTAAATTTTGCGTAAAAAACGGATTTAGTGGCGCACGGACGTTGGAAATGTTGGAAAAGTGTTTCGGCAACGATTCTCTAAAAAAAACGGTCGTTTACCAGTGGCACGAGCGGTTCAGAAGTGGTCGTGAGTCAATCGAAGATGATGAACGCAGTGGCAGACCATCGACATCGAAAGTCGGTGAAAAAATTGATAAAGTAAAAGAAATGTTGGTCAATAACCGCAAATTAACCATCAGAGAAATAGCGGAGGACTTGAACATTGCCTATGGATCCGCCCAAGACATTGTGGTTAATGATTTGGGTTTCCGTCGTGTAGCAGCAAAGTTGGTGCCGAAAGACCTCAATTTCATGCAAAAAAGAGACCGTGTTGACGTCGCAAAAGACATGATTTGCGAGGCTGAATCCGATCCCACATTCATCAAAAGGATCATTACTGGAGACGAGACGTGGGTTTATGAGTACGACACGCAATCCAGACATCAGGCAAGTGAATGGCGTTCACCAAAGGAGCCGAGACCAAAAAAACCACGTCGTTTTCAGTCAAAAAAGAAGGCAATGCTGACGGTTTTCATGGATTACAACGGTGTAGTGCATCATGAATTTTTGCCAGAAGGCCCGACAGTAAACAAAGAGTATTATTTGGGCGTTATGAGACGTTTGCGTGAAGCAATTCGCCGAAAGAGACCAGAAATGTGGGCAGAAAACTCGTGGATTTTGCACCATGATAACGCACCGTCGCACAGTGCTATCATTATTCGTAATTTTTTGACGAAAAATGCAACAAATACCATCCAACAGCCACCGAATTCACCTGATTTGGCTCCCTGTGACTTCTTTCTGTTCAATCGAGTTAAAAAACCATTACGGGGAACGCGTTTTAGCAGCCGAGAGGAAGTAATGGAAAAATCGCAGGAAGCACTGATGGACATACCGAAAACCGACCGTAACTTTTGCAAATGTCAAGTTATGACACTAAGATTTAAAGGGAATATCAACAACAGATGTACCAATTTAACAAAAAAAACAGAACTCAAATCGGAACGATGGGAGCGCCACACGGTGGTTATTCCGGGAACTTTTTGATCAAGGTAGTATTGCAGATAATACGAGAAGATCGGAGGGACAGGAGGCTAATCCGCAACCTATACATGTCTCAGACTGCTCAGGTGCGAGAGGGGAACGGAGAATCCGAACAGACAGTATTAGGAGGAGGTTTAAAGCAGGATTGTCCATTATCCTCGGTGCTGTTCAACGTATATTGTATGTGGAGGAAATGATTAAATAAGCATGGGAAGAACTGGAGATAGGAATAAATGTCGGTGGGGAATTCGTGACATCAGTTAGGTTACCTAATTACCCAGCACAAGCTTGCCAGGCAGCCAAAGGATCGCAAGCATTGCTGAGTTAATTTGAAGTAATAGATAATTGATGAGGCCAAATATAAATAAAACAAAGGTCTTGCTGTTTTCCAAAAAGAGAGAAGCTAAGGTTAAAATGAAAATAGGAGGTAAAAAGGTAAAGTAGGTGGGACTTTTAAGTGTCTAGGAAGTGTTTTTGGCTATAATAATCAAAATAGTATAGAGTCAAGGAGTAGACTTGCACTAGGCATGGAGGATTTTACAGGGGGGATGGAATTGATGACATGGATGTTAAGTAAGTATGTTAAGAAAAGGTTCTTCCAAAATTTTATGTGGAGCGTAGATAAGTACAGCGCTGAAGCGTGGTCACTGAAGTAGGATGATAGGGGTGGATTGGAGGCTTATGAAATGTGGGTAAGGAGAAGGATGGAAAAGGTGAAATTAATGGAAAGGAAATCAAAGGTGGAAGTGCTAGGTATGGTAGGGGAGGGAATTGATTGAATAAATCATAAGGAGGCAGGAGAAATGGATGAAGGGCATATTGATCGATCCAAATCGGAGAAGTTAAGGATATATTCGAGCCCGAAGTAGTGTGACATTATGTACATAACCAAACACGAAAAATCGCCTACCGGCGAAAACACATTTATACGGGTATAGGTATGAAACGTATAGCAACACATTTGAAAGACGAACACAAGGTTAGTGGGAAAGTTGAAAAGTTGCGGATTCCATGCAGAAAAGTTGCCTTGATTGGGACTCGAACCATGGACTTTACACTTGCCGTGCAGATAGTCAATCATTCAGTAATCATCACTGAAAATTGCGAGTTTTTATGCAACCAAGTGTCCCTATTGTTTGACCGTGACTCAGGCTCAGGATTTAGCTCGGGAGCTCAGGTACACAAAAGGAAAGGATAATAGACAAAATACCCATATAAAGTAGGTTGATTGTTTTTTAAAGGCACACACAGCCAGAAGAAGGAAATGAGCCCCATTGGCTAAATACATATTCAAACACGAAAACCTGCCAAATGCCAAGAGCATACGGGTTGGAAAAGGGATACTAACATAAAAGTGGCAAACGCAAGATTATTGGGGAATATGAAAGCATGCTGATTCGTCTGCGCATTTTGGATAGAATTCAATGAGGGCGTATGGGACACACTCTAATAGCATGCCAAATTGACATTATTTTGTTGTGCATGTTGCCCGACAGAAAGGATGATCATGCACCGACCACAACTACGAGGTTAGGCTGAAGACGAATGTACACGTGCTTGTAGAGGGTGAACATTAACAAATAGCAAGATCGAGCGAAAAGCACATTCAAGTAAAATTTATAAGTTTCGGAATTATATATATATATATATTTTTCAACATAGTCACCGTTAAGGCTAACTTATTTCTCCCAACATGTAACAAGTGTTTTCATTCTGTCACTGAAAAACTCTTCCAACTTTTCTCGAATCCAGGACTTTACAGCTGCCTTCACCTCATCATCTGAGGTGTAATGATTACCCTTATGGTGTCTCTTGAGTTGAGGAAAAAATAAAAATCGCAAGGTGAATGGCCGGGGGAATTAGGATGCTGTGAAGGGTAGGCCTCTCCAGTTGTGCACGCGAGGTGTATGGACGAGCGTTATCATGTTGCAAGATTATTGGCACCAGGCTGCCTTCAACACGACAAACGTCTTCCTTGGATATTCCAATATGGTTTGCGATACGCTTTTTGGTGATTCGCCGATAATTTTTAATCAAATCTTAGACGGGTTTGCGATGCTTGTTTGTGGCAGTAATCGGACTTCATCGACACTGCGGGCTTCATCAACAATTATGGCTTTTCCAGGCACACAACCACGAAATTTTACTACCGATCAATTTGAAGTATATCTATCAACAGCATCGTTACCATAACAGCCTTTAAAATACGATGAATCTCAGTAGGAGTCACTTTTTCAGCAGTTAAAAATTCGATCATAGCACGCTGTTTAACTCGCGTTGGCATAGCAATAGAACACGTCTCCATACTTCCGCTTCTCGAAATACACTGGTGAATGAAACGACCTCAAACCTGCGCAAGAATGTTGAGGGGAATATTACTCCCACATGCCACCAGGAATGCTTCTGAAGGTCATTTTTTTTGTGGTCTAAAAGCATGTGAGCATTATTTTTCAGCCTAACCTCGTATATGCATTCATGGCACTAGTTCTTATTGCATCCCTTGACACAAGTAAGATGTTGTCTGTGATAAAATCATGGGTGCTTTGAATAATAAGAATCGGCTAAATTATTCCCAAACGACGAGCAATCGCATTCGCTAGCCGCTGTTGTGCACGGCACGGTTTTCCTTCAGCATAATCAATCGGATCCGATAATTTAACATTCACCCAATTTCCAAATATCACAAAATCTGATAGATTATCAGTTAGTGTAAGAAGTTAGATACTGAAAATTCTTCACCATAATTGCGGTCCACGATGAAAACACATGAATGTCAAGTTTAAAAATGGAGCCGACTTATGTCGACTCTCCAAGAAACTCTTCAGTTAATTTCAAATTCCGACTGGCGATGTCATGGTGCCACGCAGTAGTTGATGGTTCGACCACAAAAAATATTACTTCGCCTAGTGCTCTCTCGCTCTCTTTCCGTCCATCTCCGTCCCTCTCCCACGTGAAGCGAACAACATTCGCTGCTTATGTACTTGGCTAAACTTTCAAACAAAGCAATCGTTTATCGCACGCAGGAAACGCGGACGAATATTCTCTCGTTCGCATGCGACACGTGAGAGCAATCGTTCGTAGCTCACGCGACATATTAACGTATCGTTTAGTCTGGGGCTGATTAACACCGCATGTACATGCGCAGTGAAATGCCTCACCCTAAGACGGCCTTACCATCCCGGCGGGGACGTATGGGGTGGCGGAGGGGTGTGGGCTTCGACGACGACTATGCTGCACAATTCGGATGCCGTCCCAGAGCTCCGCCCCGAATCTAAAAAAAAAAAAAAACTCGCGCCTCCTTTCTTCCCCCATATCCCGCGTGGACACTCCCGCAACCCTTCCCCCGGTCGCACATTCCCCACCTTCCGACGCACTCTCCTCCCCACCCCGAACCCCACAATTCTTCAAACTCTGCACCCACCCCCTCTTCCTCCCGGATCCCACTCCCCACTTTCTCCAAAAACCCGCCGCGAATTGAAACTGCAAGGCTACCAAAACATAAAAATGGACGCGGCTCCCCCCTTGATGACGTCAATGGACGCAGGGGTCTACCTGACAAAACCGTGGGGTGTAATGGCGATCGCCTCTCCCTCTTGGCTGGGCATGCCAGCCGCTCGGGCTCCCTTCCTCAGCTTTCCTCATCCCTAATGCCATTCCCTCAGCCAGTCGGCCTCCCTTCCCTGCGAATAGCGAATTTAAGTCCATCCCCACTCCGCCTCTCTCTTTTATTTGCCCCGAAAATGTTTTATCTGTCAATATTTACTAGTTTTTTCCGATTAGTTTTGGCAAGCCTTCTGGTGTTTGCTTTCTCTTTACCCCTGTGCTCATAACTTCTTAGGTTTTGAATTAGTGGTAAAGTAGTATGTACCATCTGTATGAATTTTCTGAGCATGCATTTGCCCATGAATCATTTTAAATAAATTGCAGGAATGAAAATATGTTTTTCTGCAATATTATGCTCCTTAGTGGTTAATATTTGTACATTGAAGTCACGAGATTGATAGGTAGGTTGCAGTTCTGATTTTGATATTTATAGGCACAATGTATAGAATTGTGATTTATACTAAACGCATATGTCGGCACCGTCTTATTTCATAGAATAATGTATCAATAAACAAACGATTCATTTTAAGGACGGCTTGAAGAAATACCGCGATTGCGAGTGGAAGAATCATAGTTATCGGAAAGAAAAAGCGAAAGAAGATATTTTTAACAAATTTACGCTTCGATTGAGAACAGTTTTAGCTCGAGTTGACTAGCATAGCAATATAAATATTAGATAGATAAAACATAGAATTATTATATTTACTTGTGGATTTGTTAAGTATCGAGGTCATTCCAATATTGAAAACAATTTCTTTTTTCGAAATATCCATGACGTTATTCTAACGGGCAAACCCATACTGATCATAATGCATGAATAATATTCTAAGTCAAATATTAATCCGTCCAACAGAGCTGGATTATGGAAGATATACCTCTAGTATTATTTACATATTATACCATTTATCTACTAATATGTCAATTTGATGTACCTCTCTCTTCTCCAAACGAAAATAAGTCCACTTTAAAACAAACGATCTAACAAAATTTAATAAAATTTCAAAGAACAGGTGAAGTAAGCCCTCGTTATGCTATTTTGTAAGTTTTGTGTAAAAGCATGAAAAGTGCTTAACTATTCTATTAAGGTATCTGCAAAGTTTTTAGGTTAGTAAAAACAGTACCTTAAAAAGAGGCACTCCTTCAATGCGAAGCTGAGTCTTTGTGAGTAACGGAGTAGTCCTTCCACCGCCCAATTAATGCGGTCGTCCGAACGTCGTTGTGTTTGTTGATGCGCGCTAAATGTTGGTCATCGATTTGGAAACCGGAAGCCCATCACAACATCGTAAATAGTGTTTTAGTCGAATGGTAGGGATTGGTATGGGTTTGAGTATTTGTCTACAGATCCGAAGGACCCGGGTTTAATACCTGATAATGTCTTTTCATGGAAGCTAGGAAAAATATCTCCCGATTACTGCGAATCAAAAATTCCTGGAAATTGACTGGGTCTTCATTTCTTAATGCGTGGATTGCACAAGTCACAGGGCTTCGTAACAGTTGAGCGCAACTCCTGCCTATCTAATCGACCTTCGTGGCAAAGATTGAGGTGTTTGTTGGTGGTAACTTCGTAGTCTTAAGTTTTCTCGTCTCATATATTCATGATATGAGGACATAAATTAATGTTGTCTTGAAATTAGCGAATAGATTATATATCATGAAACTATTTTCTTTTTTTTATGTGAAACATTCATTTTCCTTTTCTTAAATTTCTCCAGGGGAAACTAATGCTGCTAGCTCCACTCGGTAGAAGTTTTGAACATTCAATATTTATTTAATAAACTACAATTTTTTTATAATGAAATAAGTATGTTAGTTTTAATTTATCGATGATGCGTCTTTTGTCGAGTAGAAAGAGTTACCATTGATATTTTGATAAATGTACCAAGCTCTGAGGGAGAATAGTTCAAATAAGCATTTAAAAAGTAATGTTTGATATCAATACAATGAGCCCGAAGAATTATTTATGTTCCGGCCCTAATCTAGCCCAGTTATCATTAACGTCATTAATAATTGTGGAAGAAATACGTATTATCCAGTTACTTTATCAGATTCTAATATTAAAAGTACCCATATTTTATCAGACGAGATCGGTTACGTTCAATTATATGCATTTGCACTTTCAAACATTCTCGAAATCGCTAGTGGTCAGGAGTAGAGGAGTTGAATGACCTTTACTCAGCTGTTGACGGAGCAAAAATATATCTAACTACTAAGATTAGAGGATCGCTAGGGAATTTGGCAGTGGTTATACACTCCCATTGCACCTACGCTGGCACATAACTCCCCTCATATGGTTTGAGGTCTATGAATGAAGAAATCATGTGGAAAAAACTTGTCGTCTTTGGTCAAAAGAGTACTTTGTTTTGAAGGAGCATGGGATTAGTGAAGGTCACGCATTGGACGAATGAATATTTTACTGAAACACTACCCTTTCATTTTTATGAAATAATTACTTTTTCCGAAGAAATGTCTATGATACACTAAAGTCCCTTTTCAATTGAATGAAAATACCAAAATCCTTATCTGAGAGTGTTAGTTCATATTTTAATTGCACTATTGATAAGGATAACAAAAAGCATAACAATGGCAATAAATCAATTAAAAATATATTTCCTCACTCTCTGTCGATTTTTCTCCTCTATCTATCTAATTTTAAAACTCTAAAACATATATGAAATTTCTTCCATGCCTCTTTTTCTTTGTATTGCAGCAATATTAAGTGAAATCATTGTTGGTAGCTTCAATGAAACTAAAAGTGAATGATTGGGTGGCAGGTGCCTTCTCTTATCATTTATTTCTTGAGGATTTAGGACAATACATCAAACAATCGGCCAGCTAAAGGACTACCCATTTGGGATTTTAGGCTTCGCCCATATCGCTTGAGTTTCCTTGAACCCTTCCTTTTTTGTCGAAGTAACCAAATGTTTGACAAACGCTTTCCACCAGTTTTATAAAAATGACGAAAAGATTTTATCCCTCTGCTTCATGCATATGCAACTAGTTCTAAAATATCATAAGAAATCAACCTGTGTAGTATCTGATCGGTCAATGGGGTATTTCGAACGCATGGGTCATTTTTCACGTGATCAGCCCAAGACGTCCATGCATAAGTATAAGCAATGATACAATCATGAGATTATCATTTGATTGTATAATTTATTACTTTCATGAGGGTAAGGTACTCCCGAGGGTGGAGTAAAAATTAAAGATGATCTAAATAAAAATTATGCAATGCATATGAATAAATTATGCGAAATTATGAATATTGTTGATAGAACCTTAGTCTTTAGGTAAATGTTCTGCTGTATACCTGTCTCTGAAAAATTTTGCGCGCTTATCTGATGTTTCCAATGGTGATTGGCAGGAGCTTGAAAAGATTCACGAACTCCAGTACAGATAATATTCTGCGTGAACAGAATTTTATGTTCCACGGTTGTGTGGTCTATCCATAAATCTGACACTCTTGCCTAATTTCTCATAATTCTCAGCGTAGACGTTGGCCATGGATATATTGACTTTAATTTTTCGCAACTTACCTCGCACCTAAAAATCGCACAACTGCTACTGCTTTCAAAGCAAAACTTACTCATATTGAATTTTCATGTCCTTCGACATCACGTATTAAAAATCTAATACCAGCTTTCCTAGTTCATCCTTGGCGGCCATGTCCACTTTTTCGTTGCCGAAGTTCTCTGCGCCGCCTGGGGTACCATTAGAATATGATGTTGACGTCTCCAGATATCAACTGAACTTATATTTCGCGAATATTTTTGGCAATTGGATTTACAAGATAAGCAGTAATTGACTCCGTCGCTTCCATTAAATCAGGCAGCAGGAAATAGGATGATTTCTTCAACTGTATACACTCCAAGGCCACTTTTATCGCAAGCATCTCCGATCGAGGTAGTATAAATGCAGCAGGTTCATTGTGACCTCCGAGGATGCGACAAAGAGTATGAAGTCATTCTTAAGACTTCAAGTCAACTTAATAGCTGTATTCTGCAAGTCTTACTAGTCAGTGCCCACTGTGCTTGACAAAAAATTGACCAGGCCATTAACAAATTAAGACGCATGAACTGACTCACGAACCGATGACCCCTCTTTTTTCTTCGCTTCTTTCTGAGCGAACAGGCTAGCTATTTTTGACCCTCACCCTAAAATCATCTTGCGATAAGATTTTGAATACACGGAACTTGGGAGCTTTCCTCTAAAGCCCCTTTAGTATTGAGTTTCTGAAGATAAACCCCCAGTTATTATCGTGCGCTTCCTCAAACGTCGAACGACAGGCTTTTACAGTTTGTGGGGTGAAGTACCTCCGTGGTTAAGGATTTCTAAACGTAAAAGATTAATTCTGTCATTTCGAAACCCGCGCTGAACCAGGACCCTTGTTACGCAAGCTAGAGCCAGCCATATTTGGAAGCCCGGTCTTCTCTTTTCGTTTTTTAGATGGATCACTCCGTATGGATTGATCACCTTCCTCACTCTCTTCAATGCTCACCTTTTTCTTCTCGTTCCAATGACATTCCACGTTTTGTCTTCCAGCCTGTTCTTTCTCTTCCGTCGCAATCCCCGTCGTTTCACGTTTCTTTCTTACCGGCTGATAATACAACGTTGTCCTTGGTAATATAATTCCTTATGTTTTTTATCAACTATCCATCTTAAGTCATTTTCGATTCTAGAAATATTTTTTACAATTCGTTTCTCTTCTGTAAATACAATGTGGTCCTAAGTCCTTCCTTAGTTGTTCATTATTTACACTATCTAATTATGCGAAATATCGCCTTTTCTCATATCTTAATATCACCTGTCTCAAGAACTTTATTTCAGATCTTTTAAACCATCAGATGTCATGCTCCTTCCGAATCCAATATTTGGATCAAAAGAGATTGTAGAAAAAAGACAATTTTTGGTTTGATTGGAGGGCTTCCTGACCTTCCGTATATTTATTGATGTTTTTTTAATTTGGGCGTTTGTATATTTCTGTAAAATTTGTCAGCAGGATTTTTTATTTCCCTTCGCCGCTCCAAAGATAACTCATCATCACCATATAGTGAAGTATAAATAGTTGAACCTCTTGTTACGCATACTAATATTTGTCACTCATTCCTGTTCTTTTGAAGAATTCTATTTCATCAGAGGCTTTTAATTTGGGTAGATATTTTCAGCAGCTTCTTCTGTGGTTTAGGTAAAACCTGATCTATGATTCAAATCAAATGAACAAAAATGGAGTCAGCTGTTTTTTGCAGGAAGCATGATTCCGCATAAAAACATCAATACGGAAGAGATGCACGAGGTGCGTCCAAGTCATGAAGCCAGCCACTGTTTTTCTCGGTACTAAGAGTAGATTAAATGTGGTTGAGCTTAAAATACGTAGACACTCCTTATGAATACAACACATGAATGAATGTACCATACAGTTCACGGAGTTAATATAGCTGCCGCTAGAGTGCAAAGCATTCGTTTCTATACATAAAATGGCCTCGGTTAGCGTACAAAAATAGCGTGGTCACCTGTTTTCTCCGCTTAACCCATTCCATCAAAATTAAACCTATCAAAATTGATTATCAAATCTGTGAGGTTTATTGTGTTAGCTTATGAAAAATGTCCGTTCATGGGTGCTACAGTACAAATAAGGCCAAACTCCGTGCAACAACGAACACAAGAAGTCTCGTCCATGCATCATTAGCAATTTTACGGTAGGCAAAGGAGGCCCCTCCAGAAGTGTTCTTGGCAGCCATGGTATCAAGGCTTCGACGATGTGGAAATGTTGACGCCTTGGGGAGATTATGTTGGGTATAAAAAGAATTGTAAAAATTCTCATTTTGGGGATCAAGGTGGTGCGGGGGCTAACGTACAGGCTTCCCACCCAGAGAGTCCGGGTTCAAATCCCGGCGGTGTTGAATACTTTTCAGTGGTATCTCGATCCATACTTGAGGTGCTTTGTGGAGGGCACTTTGAGTGAGTACGCCGTCCGTCGGATGGGACGTTAAACTGCGGATCCCTTGGCGCCTTTCGTAAAGAGTTTCTCTCCACCCTTCATCCTTTCCTGTCCATCCCCTATGGCGCAAATGACCTCAGCTGTCGGTCGCCTCCCCTCAATACTACTACTACACAATCTCATCTTTTCATGAAAATATTCTTATAGAACCAGAAAAACTAGCGACAAGTGGTTATAGTTTGTAACAACATCTGCTTGTAGTTAGATGACTTGCCTATGACTGGCAGAAGTGAATTACCGGAGAGTAAGAAAAATACATAATGCAGGCTGCCTGTACGTGGCTATCGAAAAAGCTAACAAAAACGCGTAGGACAGTACAGAGAAGTAAATATCTAGTGCCAGAAATGGTTTACGAAAAGATATTTCTTTTCGAGACTATGGAAAACATAAAAATTATCTATTCATTTCTTTGGGTTCCCTGCAAGCCACCGCAAGGGGGGTGGCAGGGAGTGATTACGCACCAGACTAATTTTTACCCGAACATTTGACCCTACCGCGGTCGGACAATGCTATTACGATCCACTATCGTTCGAGGAAAAACATGGCATCTTAAATATATCTCTTCTATGCTTAATCTCTCTGATTTTATTGAAATGATCTCTCCTACCGTAATACGATAGGGGTAATGATGCATTTTCAACATCACTGCTAAAGAGACGTCCTTCCAATTTAAGCAAGAGCTTCAATCTGTAATACATATGAAACACTTGATGAGGCCAAATTATTTTATTGAAAGCAACTTCGGAAGTAAAGTTTGTGGTAAAAGATCAAAACGATGTGTGAGAACGGTCTTCTGATATTATAGAAAAGTCACGAACAGAATGTAAATTATTTCTAATCCAATGAAAAACCTTTAAAACGATATCATACTTACGCTTCCGTTTCTGGATAGGATCTTTTTGATTAGGAGGAATTTGGTTTCTTCATGGTGATATATATTTAACTCATCAGCAATTGCACCAACAGTAGACACTGGGACCGAAGAAGGATCCTGTTAGCATAGAGGCTATTATTTTGGTAATCTACCGATTAAGATAGGTTTTCGATGGAAACCGCTGCCAAATAAATATCTTGTCTCCCCTAAAAAAACACAACCCAATATCCTACTCTAGGACAAGCCCCTTTTCATCTCCGTATACTTTCTACCTCCCTTCATCCCGTCCAACATCCCTATCCTATTCCTACCCATTCCTCGTGTGCCTAACATTCTTCCCTCTATCACAGTCTGCAATACGCCACTGCCGAGCAATATGCTTTGCAGCCATTCCTTCTTATGATTTCCTCTAACAATTCTCTCACCTCCGCCACCATACCCATCAACTCATTTGTTTTCCTTATAGGGCTGTCATTTTAGAGCCCAGCAGCAGGTTAGATGGCTTATTAGTACTATATGGACCTCTAATTTTCATACACAGATGCTCGTTAATCCGACATTCGCCGTTGCACTCAAAAGAGATATGGGAGTCGATTTTCCGGGAGTGCCTTTCACCCGTTTACAGATTACTTGGGGTCGAAATTCCGTTACCCCATAAGTTCTCCCACAAGCCTCTCGAGACACGATGGAGCTCCAGGAGCCTTAACCGCCCGGATCCCCTTCTCAATATGTACCTCCATTTATTAAAAACGAGCCATTTCGTCATTTACAACCTGATTTGCTCACACCGAGGCTGCATGCCTTTTACGATTGGAATACCATTGCAGGTAAATTGAAGGTTTGTTCACTGACATTCCTCGCTACCCTTTAATTACCCCTTGTCACGCTAGAGAACAATGAAAAATAAGTACATCCTAGCTGTGAGTTTCACAAACATTTCCAGGTAATGGATAGGTGACCCAGAGATTGATTGGCAGCTGGTTTCATTCTATTATATTTTCGATAATCAGCTAAGAAATCCCTTTTTTGAGCTTCATGTTCCTATCCATTATTGAAATAGAAAGAAAGACTCGTACTTTTCCACAGATTTTATTATACGGCACGACGCGTTTCACCGACTTGCGGCATCATCAGGTACAAATTTGCAAAACAGACAGAGCAAGCATATATACCCTCAGGACAGAGTGGGGGCGGGGAGGGTTGGAAGGATTTGAGGGGGGTGGGGGCTCGCAGGTGCGTTGATGGATTGTTTTGACCATTTCCAGGCTAATTTCTCGGAGAGGAGTGGGGAGGGGTATGGGAATAATTGCTCATTACAAAGTGTCGTGTTGGGGTTCACCAAGTGCCTTCTAATCTCTAATTGCTCGAGAGCGTCCATTTTTAATCCTTTTGGGAGTGTGTGTAATATCTCTGGGACAAAGTCACTGCTGTGGTTGAATTCTAGTAAATGCTTGGCGAAGAGAGAGTTGTTATTCTGATTTTTGTGACACCTAGCGTGTTCCTTGACTCGTAACTTGATATTCCTGCCGGTCTGACCGAAATAAACGCTGTTGCAATCCTCGCATTTCAGTTTATAAATGCCTGATTTGAGAAGGCTATCCTGGGTGTCTTTTCCATTGGCTAGAAGTTTGGAGAGGGTTATGGGTGAGTAGAAGGCTGCTTTGAGTGAGGTGGGTAGGCAGTTGGAAATCCTATATGAAAGATCTCCCAGAAACGGGATCGAGCACCACTTAAAATCTTTAGATACTGCGGGCTGAGATACGAAAATGCTATTTATGGCCATTGCTTTTTGTTTTTTCCGTAGTAATGTGTCAACTAGTTTGGGGTTGAAACCATTGTTGGTAGCTATACTACCTTGAACAAAAAGTTCCCGGAATAACCACCGTGTGGCGCTCCCAATTTGAGTTCTGTTTTTTTTGTTAAATTGGTACATCTGTTGTTGATATTCCCTTTAAATCTTAGTGTCATAACTTGACATTTGCAAAAGTTACGTAGCCAAGAGTACATCTATCTCTGTGTGTGTTGGCGATTTTTTACAATTGCAGAAATGGATTTAAATTTGCAACAACGAACTTGTATTAAATTTTGCGTAAAAAACAGATTTAGTGGCGCACGGACGTTGGAAATGTTGGAAAAGTGTTTCGGCAACGATTCTCTAAAAAAAACGGTCGTTTACCAGTGGCACGAGCGGTTCAGAAGTGGTCGTGAGTCAATCGAAGATGATGAACGCAGTGGCAGACCATCGACATCGAAAGTCGGTGAAAAAATTGATAAAGTAAAAGAAATGTTGGTCAATAACCGCAAATTAACCATCAGAGAAATAGCGGAGGACTTGAACATTGCCTATGGATCCGCCCAAGACATTGTGGTTAATGATTTGGGTTTCCGTCGTGTAGCAGCAAAGTTGGTGCCAAAAGACCTCAATTTCATGCAAAAAAGAGACCGTGTTGACGTCGCAAAAGACATGATTTGCGAGGCTGAATCCGATCCCACATTCATCAAAAGGATCATTACTGGAGACGAGACGTGGGTTTATGAGTACGACACGCAATCCAGACATCAGGCAAGTGAATGGCGTTCACCAAATGAGCCGAGACCAAAAAAACCACGTCGTTTTCAGTCAAAAAAGAAGGCAATGCTGACGGTTTTCATGGATTGCAACGGTGTAGTGCATCATGAATTTTTGCCAGAAGGCCAGACAGTAAACAAAGAGTATTATTTGGGCGTTATGAGACGTTTGCGTGAAGCAATTCGCCGAAAGAGACCAGAAATGTGGGCAGAAAACTCGTGGATTTTGCACCATGATAACGCACCGTCGCACAGTGCTATCATTATTCGTAATTTTTTGACGAAAAATGCAACAAATACCATCCAACAGCCACCGAATTCACCTGATTTGGCTCCCTGTGACTTCTTTCTGTTCAATCGAGTTAAAAAACCATTACGGGGAACGCGTTTTAGCAGCCGAGAGGAAGTAATGGAAAAATCGCAGGAAGCACTGATGGACATACCGAAAACCGACCGTAACTTCTGCAAATGTCAAGTTATGACACTAAGATTTAAAGGGAATATCAACAACAGATGTACCAATTTAACAAAAAAACAGAACTCAAATCGGAACGATGGGAGCGCCACACGGTGGTTATTCCGGGAACTTTTTGTTTAAGGTAGTATTAGTGATATTCACGAGTTCAATTTTGTAGTTTTTGGGGGAAAGGGGGATGTGTAGGAGGCGGTGGATCATGGAGTGGAGGGCTGCGTGTTTGTGAGAAAAGTGGTGTGCGGAATCATTAGAAATTGTATGGTCTGTATATGTGGGTTTCCTATAAATTGCAAATTCGTGTCTATTATCCCTAATTGTGATTGTCAAGTCGAGGAAGTTGATGGTGCCGTTGACGTCTTTTTCCAAGGAGAAGGAGATATTCCGATGAAGAGTGTTTAGGAAATTAAGGAAGGAGTCTAACTGTCGGTTGGTTCCGGTCCATAGGCATAGTATATCGTCCACGTAACGAAACCAATAGCCCACGTTTTTGTTATGCTGATTGTCAGCATTAAAAAGATGTTCTTCTCAGCTGTCATCTCAGCTGTGTCCGCCCCTTCACACCTTCTGGCACGAAAATTAGACGTTTTGCTCCGAGATCTCACAGGTTTTAAACCTAAATATGGAGTTAAAAACTCTATTGAGCTAGCCCGAAAATTGAAAGATATTGATGTCCCGGAATAAGCGAGGCTAGTCTCCTTCGACATTAGCAATTTATTTACTTGCGTACCAATATCGGAAACTTTGCTTAGGGTGGAAGAACTACTCAAGGATTCCACCATTGCCCAAAATATCTCAGACGAATTGGTCCCCCTCATCAAAATGACAGTTAACCAGAATTATTTTAGTTTCAACCACACCCTTTACAGCCAAACGGATGGGTTAGCTATGGGTTCCCTACTGTCCCCCTTCCTAGCCGAAGTCTTCCTCAATTCTGTAGAAGAACATCTTTTTAATGCTGACAATCAGCATAACAAAAACGTGGGCTATTGGTTTCGTTACGTGGACGATATACTATGCCTATGGACCGGAGCCAACCGACAGTTAGACTCCTTCCTTAATTTCCTAAACACTCTTCATCGGAATATCTCCTTCTCCTTGGAAAAAGACGTCAACGGCACCATCAACTTCCTCGACTTGACAATCACAATTAGGGATAATAGACACGAATTTGCAATTTATAGGAAACCCACATATACAGACCATATAATTTCTAATGATTCCGCACACCACTTTTCTCACAAACACGCAGCCCTCCACTCCATGATCCACCGCCTCCTACACATCCCCCTTTCCCCCAAAAACTTCAAAATTGAACTCGTGAATATCACTAATATAGCTACCAACAATGGTTTCAACCCCAAACTAGTTGACACATTACTACGGAAAAAACAAAAAGCAATGGCCATAAATAGCATTTTCGTATCTCAGCCCGCAGTATCTAAAGATTTTAAGTGGTGCTCGATCCCGTTTCTGGGAGATCTTTCATATAGGATTTCCAACTGCCTACCCACCTCACTCAAAGCAGCCTTCTACTCACCCATAACCCTCTCCAAACTTCTAGCCAATGGAAAAGACACCCAGGATAGCCTTCTCAAATCAGGCATTTATGAACTGAAATGCGAGGATTGCAACAGCGTTTATTTCGGTCAGACCGGCAGGAATATCAAGTTACGAGTCAAGGAACACGCTAGGTGTCACAAAAATCAGAATAACAACTCTCTCTTCGCCAAGCATTTACTAGAATTCAACCACAGCAGTGACTTTGTCCCAGAGATATTACACACACTCCCAAAAGGATTAAAAATGGACGCTCTCGAGCAATTAGAGATTAGAAGGCACTTGGTGAACCCCAACACGACACTTTGTAATGAGCAATTATTCCCATACCCCTCCCCACTCCTCTCCGAGAAATTAGCCTGGAAATGGTCAAAACAATCCATCAACGCACCTGCGAGCCCCCACCCCCCTCAAATCCTTCCAACCCTCCCCGCCCCCACTCTGTCCTGAGGGTATATATGCTTGCTCTGTCTGTTTTGCAAATTTGTACCTGATGATGCCGCAAGTCGGTGAAACGCGTCGTGCCGTATAATAAAATCTGTGGAAAAGTACGAGTCTTTCTTTCTATTTCAATAATGGATATCAATTACTTCCACGAAGTGAAGCCTGAAACAATAGAATATATTCATGTTCCTAGTTTTGGAGACTAAGAACAAACGCTTCAAATGGTTTTCATCTTTGGCCCTCTTTGTTAACTTCCATAGTGCTGCAATATGATTTTCAGTTAACCTTGCGGATTCAAGATATGAGTAGTTAGATCTCCTTTTCATGATGAGTTTCTTCAATTGTCCCTCAACATAATTTCTCCTTCCTAAGGACTACTCGGCTTGTTTGTAATCGTTTCTCACCATTCAAATGCACGTAGACTGTACGTTCTCCATTAATATACAGCTCATTAAATGAAGAACACATTGTATTTTTCCACTGTTCTTTTAAAGAACAAAGGAAAAATACATTGTGTTCTTCATTAAATGGGCATAAACTTCCACAAAGTTGAGCCAGAAACCATCGATTACATAATATATGTACAGTTAAACTTCTTAGTTGTGACCGGGCTTTTAATAAAATCATTAATAAATTTGTAGCAGGTTTAAACTTCTGCTTTCATTCTTTAGGAAGATACATGCAACGAGTGGCTAATATTTGATTGTATAGTGATATATTTGACTCAGATTTTTCCCATCTTTAAAATACTAAAATAAGTCTAGAAAACATACTCGCTACTATTCCTACTTATTTCTTTCGAAATATTATAAAGAATAAAGACTGAATAGCTTGGAGAACTCGGAAATGAAAGCCTAACCCTTGTTCCTGGTTTTCTGATGCTCCTGTCACGCGTCAATCTCCGGTGAATGCAATGCCTCACATTTTTTTCCACTTATTTTTTGACGTACAGAGGTGGTTATGTATGTTTGTTCCGATGTGAATAAATCACCGGATGTTCATTTGAACTTCATGGTTGGCGACTCCCCATCCGACACTTTCGCCAAATTTTTGACACAGGCAACTGTGCCCTCAGGCAATTGCCATCATGAAGCTATTTTCCAGTTTTAAGTGTTATATATCATAGTAAGCGTTATCATTAAGGGAGGGCACTTGCTTACTCCTTTCTCTGTACTTGTTATTAGCATTATTGTGGGCAGCTAAAATAAGAGAGTCGATTTTCTGCTAGGGCAATCGTTTTTTCGACCGACTGCTGCCGAATGCCAAACATTTCCACCTCACTAAAGCGAGATATCGATTTCTTCCATGTAAGGAAGTCGCCTGAGGTAAGTTATTTATTAAAATTGTCCTTCAAATATTTCATAAATTACCTAGTGTTTGGTCTTGCGGTTACTAAATCAAGTAGAGGGGTGACCAAAGATTTATTTTTCTGCCAGATTACCAGAATTCGTGTGTTCCCATTTTCCGCAAGAAAAACTATATATTCGGCAGCGTCTTGACGGATACCGGATATTTCCTCCCCGCTTGGCAGTGATAGCGATTTCTTCTATATAAGGCAGATGCATTAAGTTTTTGCTCAAACCCTTCTTTAGATTTTTTACGAATTAGCTCATATTGGTTTTGCGGTTATTCCGTAAAGTGGGTTGGAAAGCATTGATTTATTTTGTATTTATAATTCATGGAAATCATCGTGTTATTTGATTTTGAAGTTTTGGGCTATTTCAAGTCCATACACTTGGAGATAAGAAAATATTTAGCCTTTTAGCATATATCTAATTTAAGCTATCACATGAATTATGAAAAATTTTACTTCGGAAATGCAATCTTGAAATGAACTTTGCACTGTCCATTGTACCCAACAGCGTATATTACGTAGATAATGCTCAACCAAAGTGTATTTTTCGAGCAAAGGCTTTTTTTAATCACATTACTGCCGTGAAAGTGTGTTTCAATGCAAAAATCACGACTTAAAATTGATATTAGTTTCATAATTTGAATATTTTTTTACTTTGATGTTGTTTGATGTCCATCTAAAATAATATGTGTATATTTAATATCTCTTGTAAATTTTCGAAATGAGATTAAACGTTACACTCAGAAACTACGCATCAAAAAAGTACCTTTTCATTATTATATCGCTTTCCTACTATCGTTTCTGTATTAATAAATTGTCCATGAATGATTGAAATAAAAAGACTGCATTGCAAAATTATGTCGGCATCAAACATGATATAATATTTCAACTCAAATTACATATTAGTCTTTTGATCTAGAACAAAGTCGTAGGTTCTAGGGAAATAAGTTTAGTTATGATTAATTTGTATAAAATATTGAAAAATCAAGTTACTCGAATTTTTGTTTAGTATTTTTGTTAAAATGATCTTAAATTTATTTTTGCCTCTCTATTACAAATGTAAATGGTTATTTGATCTCTGATGCTAAACTAAGTGGTATTGCTATTTTATTGTGATGGAAAGAGATTTTAATAACAGTCACCATTACATTGATAATATTAACACTTTACATTGATAATTTTCCAACGTTATTGATACCTGCCTTATTACATTATTCTACGAGCCTTTTTCAGCATGAAAATATGGCCAAAGAATTTCAACTGTATCAGCCATGGCAGGTTAAGCAGATTTATCTTAAAATTCTACCATTTTGAAGTGTTTTTTCCTTCTTAATAATCACATTAGCCATAAAATTAAACGCTTTCCAACACACACACAGAGTCAGTATTCCATTTGGCTGACGGCAGCTCTAAGCGACCAGACCAAAAAATTACCACGACGAGTGGTCAATTTGATTTATTAGGATTTCACGTAGAATGTGATGGTGGAGATAAAGCGGTCTCTCACGAGTGTTTCTTTTCTTTATACTTTATTTTTCACTCCCTTTAATATGCCGCTCGGGAATTACGTCATATCTCGTGATGATAACCGAAAAATGTATGCGTATCTCGAGTCTCGGGCCAGAGGTCATAAGTCAGACCAAACTAAACCAAAAGAGGAATCCGGTACGGGAAGGACCTATCCGAGGCTTTCGCTACAGGCGTCAGACGAATGAAACCTAGACATTAAGCAAAGCAAACATGCAAAATCTGTATCAGTAAAATTACTTGAACGTATGCTTGTCCTGGCGTAAAGAATGAAATATTACGCAGCTAGCTCGGAAACAATTATCAAAACCGGATAGATATCTTCGATGAGACGCATATACTAAGTATTCTCCTTGTGCTCTACCGTCGCCAGCTGGGGTGACTTGACGTCATTGCTTCCAGCGATATGAATCTTTTATTTTCCCGTCACCTCAGTGAGAGGACGAAAATAAAAAATACTGAGAATTATGAAACTGCGGGTAACTGATATTATGCCAAAAGTGCTTTTACTGCTATTTATTTGTTGGTAAAAAATATTTTCCAATATCCGCTCAGACCTCTATCATTCTTTTGCTACCTTACTGCAACCGCGGTAAGTTACTGAACTTGAAAATAGAACTTATGGAATTTATAATTTCGATGGTTCACTTTTTCTGTCACTAGTTATAATTTAATAGTTTATGAATAATAGTTTCCAAATTTTCGTTAAAAATGGGACGAGTGGTGAAGATGATATTGGGTATCAATAATGTAACTATTTCTGCCACTCAGACGACTTGGCGTACTTTTACATCGGTAATACATACCCATATATTCATGAAAGAAAAACCAAGTATCATAATGTTTACGGACAAGTGCTTATTTGGTATTATTTGAAAATTTTTGGCATTTTTTCCCACAAACCTCAAGGGGCATACCCTTTTTTAAAAGGGCAAAATAACGAAAAGAAAAGGTTTTATGTCCCATACCCAAAAGTCTGGTAATTGAAGAGAAATTCAAAGGAGGAAAAGTTGTATCTTACTTAGTAGAAAATGAAACCCACAACCTGGTCAGAATTGTGGTTGATAGATAATAATTTAATTTCACCCCCGTTTCAGTGTTGCGACCTAAATCAGTAAAATTAATCTCTAACAATCCTCAATTGGCGCTTCATCGTCATTTCAAGCATTGATGCAATGGCAGTGCCAAGATTTCTTCCTTACTACGCAAAAAATCAAAATAATGCCAATTACATTGCAGATGATTCATAAATAAAATTGTAGTAAATCTAGACGAATAGGCAATAGATTGCGGAGCTGATGCTTTGTTTATTGTTTCTCCCCGCTTGTATCTATTTAAAAGGAAGATTGAGGACCAGAAAAAAATTAATTTTATTGAGTCACATAATTTCTGTACTAGTTTGATGCATGTAAGACTTATTCCTTCTACTTGTATGTAATTGAAATTTGTACTCGGAAAAATTGGTCTAAAATTATCTGCCAAATATATTATCGAGAAAGAGAAAACCTCGTATGTTCTTCTGACGACTTTCACGTGTTCTGTTTAAAATGTACGCCATACGAGCTGCTGGAAAATATATGCTTACATGAAAATACAACTTGCCTTTGAGTGCGGTATTCATGGAATTTAAAGCTTTATTGTTAACCGCGAATATTAAAGCTACAGGCGCTGGATTTTCACGGAGGAGAGGAATTGTGGCAAATGTACGGATTTTGCACCGTTACTGGGCAGATTGTAGCACACTAATTAGCATTATTTTCGGGACACTCCTATTACCCGCCCTTGGTGAAACATAAAAGTAACTGATGTATTTGGACCATCATAAAATTTAAAATTCCAGGTAACTACTTTATGAAATAATTGATTTGTTTCATTTATTTCCTCCTTGCCGGAATGAGCAATTTGACGTGAAGTGTGAAATGAGACATATTTGAAGAAAATTGAAATCGGACAAAAACACACTCTTGGATAATCTGCAAGTGAATGAAATACACACGGCTACATTGACTATTACTTGAATGAAACAGCGTAATCCCATGGGATTTTCATAGTAGTAGTAGTTTTGAGGGGAGGCGACCGACAGCTGAGGTCATTTGCGCCATAGGGGATGGACAGGAAAGGATGAAGGGTGGAGAGAAACCTGGCGTCGGCATTAGCCTACTCTTTACGAAAGGCGCCAAGGGGTCCGCAGTTTAACGTCCCATCCGACGGACGGCGTACTTACTCAAAGTGCCCTCCACAAAGCACCTCAAGTAGGGATCGAGATACCTCTGAAAAATACGGATTTTCATTTTATAGCAAATCGCCTCAGCAAGCTGGACGGGAAAGGTCTAATTTTTTTTTTGAAAAAAAAAGGATTCCGCGAGTTCTTGCGTGCTGTTTTCCAATGAGGTTAACTCCTTCAATTAGAGGTAGAATATCAGTAGAATCACGTAGAATGGCGTGAATAATTGTGACAGGTTTCAGACGGGAGAGGTGCCCAGCTATACCAGTTGGTTTTCTCACGTACTCGTAACTCCGGTAGTTTGGACAAAAAATCGAGCATATACATGGCCCATTTGAAAGGATGTGAAACAATTTCCATCCGAATTTCGTTGAAAGTTGACTAATGCCGACGCCAGTATCTCTTTTTAATATCTTAAACTAAAGAAACCGGTAAGAAAGGCACACAAATGAAAGAATGCAAGTAAAGAAATGTCATAGCATTGCAGTATCTTGGTCCGGAACCTAAATACGGAAAAGAGAAAGGTAAAGTAAAAATGAGAACCAGGAATGACAACAGGGAGCGGGTGAACATATTAAAAACTAACAGCATAATAGGACTTTAACCGACACTGTAGAAATAGCCAATATTTTCAACTTCTGCTTTACGGGTGTTTTTCAGGGCATAGAAAGCAAAAATTAAAATAAAGCTTGCCTAAATAGTTCAGAAACGAAAGATAACTTTATCAGGGCAACATCACAAAACAACTCACTTCCCTCGACAAACGGTATTTTCGTGAAGAACCCGCATTTTGTAAAAAAAATAAGGAAGATGAGGAAAAATAAGTCATTGGGACCGGACAATATATCAATTGGCATTCTAAGACTGGGTGATGCCGCAATAGCTTTGTACCTGAGTAATCCATTCAAAGTAACTTTAAATAATGGTTCCTTGCCTAGTGATTGGAAAAAACCAAGTATTACACCAATTTTCAAGAAAGGGGATAAAACAATAGCCAAGAATTAATAGCCCAGTAAGCATTGCATCAGTTGTTTGCAAAATAATAGAAAAAAGAATCTCTGACTACATTCGGGAATGGTGGGCCAGAGATAAATGGCTATTCAAACACCAGCATGGTTTTAGAATTGCACTCGTGTGAAACGCAGATTTTAGGATTAAGCCAAAATATCGGCGGCGCAATAGATGAAGGAGAATGATGTTAATGTGGCAATCGTTGATTTTTCGGCAGCTTTCGACCGAGCGCCTCGCGATGGATTATTATTAAAGTTGGAGTTGTTACCATTTGATTTGAGGGTAAAGGAATAGATTAAATGTTTTCTTACAGGCCTAATTCAAAAAATGAAAATAAGGGATGAATTTTCAAAAGAGGGGAACGTTTTAGCTGGAGTTCCACAAGGCAGTGTTCTTGGGTCATTGCTCTTCCTAATTTAAGTGAATGATCTACTGAATAATTTACATTCTTAAGTAAGACTCTTTGCTGATGATTGCATTGTACACAAGCGGGTAGAGCATATAATACTTCAAAATGACATCGATCGCCTGGGTGACTAGGTTACAAATAATAATATGGACATTAATGTAGGTAAGAGTAAGCATATAAATTTTGCAAATTAAAATATTGCAAAAAAGTATATTTACACTCTCTTTGGAGAAAGAATCTCATGTAGCAGTCATTTCAAATATTTATGCGTTTACTTAACCAAGGATCTTGGGTGGGGAGTCCAAGTATATAATGTGACATGGAATGCATTTACAATTCTTCATTGGGTAATGAGAAATTTAAAAGGAAGTAGCGTAGCCACTAAAGAAAAAGCATATTTTATGGAAAGAGATAGAAAAACCAAACTTTAAGGGAAGAAACGACCACAGTTTTAAAATAAAAATAAGAATACAGAAAACAAATACGAAAAAATACTCTTTTTTAAACAGAAATATTGTTGAATGGAACCAGCTACCTGAAAGTCTGTTTTAGCTCTTTCCACCCAATTTTAGGATTTTTAAGAATAATTGTAAAGCAGCCACTGAGTGAAAAACTTCATTGATCAGTAATTATTATACTATCATACTTATTAATATATTGCCTGTGCGTGATGTGGACGGCGTGAGAAGTTGTATTGCAAAAGTGAATGATGTGTAAGCGTTGCGTGATTTTGAACGGTATATGAAATTGAAGAATGCGTGACTATGGATGGCGTGCGGTGATGGTCGGAGAGTCGAAGGTATGGTTTGGACCTAGACCATGTGTGATGGTAAAAGTGCTGTTGGTAATATTTAATGGTCATTGTATTTAAGAGCATTTTGTCACATATAACGTATGTTCTTCTTATGTATTTATGTGTGCATGTGCATTGTAAGGTGACCGTTGACTAGACTTGCCTCCTTTGGATTTCCTTCAACTTCCCCCTCTTCTCTTTTATCACTTTCTTGTTTGTTTCCCTTTCTGTTTACAATACCAATTCTATCCTCTACCACAAAAACATTTTAAAAGTCTTCAATCTATCAAAGTATATCTTTCTGCTATAAAGACCATGTTCCCGCACCGTACCAAACCACACTCTATGTAAAAGTTTTCACGAGTCATTTTTTTATCATTATTCCTCAATGTCCCTGTCATCAATTCCATCCTCCTCGAGAAAGATTCTTTGCCTAACGCATTTCTTCTTCTTGCGCTTCTACTACTCTGACAATTTTGCTCCAGAACCCTTCCGAGATACCATTAGGTAAACCGTTTCATTTACTCTAATCTATGTCATCCTATTTTAATGTTTGACTTAGCTTATATTATAGGCATAAAGTGCTTTAATTTTTTAGATTTTATGACAGCTCAAATATCTTATTGATCTTTATATTTACCTTGTTATCTTTATTATACCTACCAAGCTCGGTGAACGAGAATGTACCGCAAGTAATTCCAAAGGAATTGCCCGCAGTCCGCCCGACAACGGAATGGAAATATTGGCCGAAATACTTCGCTCCTTTTCCGCCTTCCTCTTCATCTCTCCACTCTTCGTTCCCGGCCTCAATAAAAAGAAGTACCTACATACTCGTTCTCCCATGCTCCACTTTTGTGCAGCACGGCCTCTTGACCGACCGCATGCTCCTTCACCCATGCCGCCCACACCTTGCGTCGCGTCGTTCTTCACGCATGATGCCCCAGGAGATTGGAACGGAGGATGCAGACATGTTTATTCCGTGGCTAGCGTGCGTCCCGGTGAACTTATGCATGTATTCCAACTCGTAGAGCCGTTATGCAGGACCCACAGCTTGGTGGTTGTTCATTCTTGGTCTTCCGAATAGACCCCTATGCGACGTTGGATAGAGATTTCCTTTCATCAGTAAGTTAGGAACCGCCGTCGGTCGCCAGTGTCATTTTAGTGTTATGATAACCGCATGCAGCTGTAATCGTCAATGCAACATTTTAAAATCGGCTTGGTTAGAAAACTGACTTCTGTAGATAAAAATTAAGATCTATATCAAACATTCAGTGGACGAGTGTTGGATAATCACCCTTTAGGCAATGGACATACAAATTAATGTATACAGATGGTTATCTTAAATTAAAATGAAGTTCAAGTGGGCTGGTATAACTAAAGATTCTAGATGTTTGTATTTAAAGATTTCTCAAGGTTGCTTAGTTTGTGGAGGCAAAACGAGTGTGAGAGTTTTATTACCGTTATTTATCACATTAAGGGGTTATTTTGTGTCATGCTAATTAGTGCTTAGGAGTACAGTAGTGTGCATTGGTAGGATTTGTCAAAAACATATTAAAACCCAGTATACTATAAGTACTGCAAGTAGCAGTAACCTTACCCCTCCCGCCTCGTAAGTTAAAAAACTTGTTTTCCAAAGAAAAATTTAAGTTCACACCGTCAATATTTCAATCAGATTTTCCAGTATAATATCCAGTTTCTTTAAGCCTAATCCAATTTACCCTCAAATTGGAGCAGGAGACAACTATCTCAGAATCACTTCCCTTCTCGAAATTCTTAATTTTTTGAGCAGGTCCTAATTATTCTTTCTTTTCGACGCGTTTGAAATGTGTAAGTAGCAGTTAAACCCCACTTCACTGTCCACTTGAAACTCATTTATGATATTTTCTGCCCACAAATCTCTGCATATGACGACATATCATTAATGGAAATTGCTAAAAATCCTGTGTATCTGCACCTTTGTCAAAGCATTTTTTGTTAATTCTTATCCATCAATTAACAAGCCGATTTACTATTATGCAGCTATAATATAGCTATTTTGCAATGGATGAATGTAGCTAATGATACATATTTGGATGAGAGGATAGAATTAAAAGTTTTTTCACTCATCCATCAAAGAAAAAGCGACTACATATCTATTGATCCATCCTAGTCACACGGGTTACTTTCAATATTAGCGGACAAATTTTCCTTTACGATACCTCTTTAGGGTTTACTCCCTGTAGACTGTATACTATCCGTTTGATCAGTCTAGTGTGAAGAAATCGCAAGCTGCTCCGGGATCAAAATGTGCAAGGTAGCTGAAGGCAAATATTTTATTCAAGAGCACCACCCATTTATTCACACAAAAAATGAGGCGGTCATTCAATTTTTTTGTCCCTGACCGCTTTCAATCGCACGAAGTAAATGCATGCCTCTGCGGCGTGATTTCTCCACCCAGTTTGTAAGGACGTAAACAGATATCTTTTTATTTTACCCCTTGCCATCACATTTTTTCTTAGTTGCCCAGGGAATTGGTTGTAATCATTGTTTCCCATGAATTTTCTCAAATTGATCAGTTTCTTAGTTGGACATAGTCGCTAGTGGCACCGGACGACGGCGTCGACCGCTGGAAGGCTGCGTAAACCTCCCCGATGTCACAAGAACTGGGTCCCGCTCAGTTTTATTTTGTCAGCCTTGTTTCCCTTCCACTGCGTATGTTTGTAACGATTAAGAAGGGCTAACCTATTTATTTTTATTAAAGGGTTTATACCTATTAAGGGCTAGTATTTGGCGTTCCATGAAAACCTATGCGTAACACGAGAACTTTCTTTTGTTCGCAAGCAAACAAAAAAATGTATTGTGGCTAAATCACTCTTGATTCTCATTTTTAGAACGTAGTTTTGGTTTCAATTTTTCCATACCCCGAAAATCCTTCCATTTAGCACTGCCAACCATCTCCAAGAAAATAGGAGAGACAGTTAAGTAACTCTTCCCAAATATTCGGCAACATTGTTTTTTTGGGAAATACGTGTAGGTTATTTTTTTATTTTTGCATATAGCTATGATTTGTGTTAGCTAAATAGAAATTCAGGATGATGTATTTACTGATTTTCTGGAAATGATTGCTAAATTTCCATTTATCTTCTCGATCTTGGAACATAATGACGTGCAGTCGTACGATGAAACACGGTATTAAGCCATGTTAAAATATATGAGTCGTTTTTTCCATGTCGTGCCACAATTAGGAAGCCTGTCACATAAATTAATCATTTGATACGCAAGTAAAGCATTAATCATTTCCACCGCAGTGCTTCACATAAGGATTAAAATTGGAAGATGGATTTTGCTTCATAATTCCGACTGAAAATTGTCCAGGCAACTTGAAGCGAGCAGCGCTGGTTTTTTTTTGAGGTTTGCGATTCGTTGACTATATATCCTGGTACTTAAAATTCAGCTCTTAAATTGAGACCTCAATGACCTCGTTATTTTTCAAGCCATGCAAAAAGATTTGCGGTATATATTTTAATATGACCTCGAAGCCACCATCTGGGTCTTACATAGGACGAATGGATTTTTTCGATTCACGCACGTGCAGCCCCTTGATATTTAGAATAATTTTCCAGAGAATTCAATAATTTTCCAGAGAATTTACTCCGGGGGATATTTAAATTAATCAAACATTACATTTAAAATGAAGAAACGGTGACGATACATATTGCATCTGCCAACTTGGACTTTTATTTATTTATTAACGCAGTATTTGTTCCAAACGTGACACGCAGGACTCCATAATACCTATCATCGGTCTCCGTCTTTAGGTTTGAGAATTCCAGCACGTATGTACCCCTCGCGAAATACGTTGACGCGTAACCACAAGATCAATAACCACATTAAGGTTTCAAATATTCGCCGAGCAAATGGTGGTCCACTGGCAATTCGGGATTGGCGCATTCATGCCTTATGTCAGATCCTCCCATACCCTACTTCACTACAATTGTTCCCTATAAAATTGAGGAATGCAGAGCTTTTTTCAATATCGAGAACCCCTAAAACGATGAGTTGCACGCAGTCTTAAGGCATCATTATCATTCACGCGTAAAATGAAATAGGATTTACTGATAGCAGGAGGAAACGTTACTAGATCGAGTGACATATCTTGTTTAGTGTCTGAAATGGAGATTTTGAACTCTTCTGGTGTCCATGTAATTATTTTTGGTCACAGCGTACTCCTCACGAGATTTTCCGTGTTCTTTCTTTTTGGCAACTCAAGTGGTTGAGAATGGAAATTTTCTCCATAACTTTTTTATCACCCATGCTCACTTTTCGTCTTCATTGCACGCCTCTGATTTTGTCATCATTTACCAAACCTCGCCCATCGCCGTTTTCTCCATCTTCCTCCGAAACCCAAAATGCTTCCCGTCCTCCCCACGCCCTCCTGCTCCTTTCAGCTTCAAATTTCTCGCGGTACACGGATCGCCCCCGCCTCGTCTGAAACGAGGCTGGGTCCCCAATATCACCAATCACAGCCTTCGCCTGCGCCCTTTACCAGCGCTCCCTTCCTGCGGCAAGAACACGAAACTCTGTCCCATTTTTTTTTTTTGGAGATTCCAGGGGAGGAGAAAGCCGCGGAGGTGCAATAAGACAGTCGACCGGTTCCGAAACCCGGAGGTAATCTTTTAGGCGAAATTGCTGGGCGCGTCTTTGATAATGCTCGCGAGGTGCAGGGGTGCGGAAGCCACGCCGTCTCCACGCGACTTATAGGTGTGGAGCGGAGTTCTCGCCTATAATGGAGACAAATTATGAATGAGGTCACCGGTCCAACTTTCGTATATAGCACACACTCTAACGTGTGGAATAAGGTCACAAACCATGGAAGCACCTTATGGTTGCGATCATAATTTCTCAATCGACTGCCATATTTTGTAAAACTTGGGAGTGCAGTCAATCGGTTTCGGGGGTGAGATCTGCCCAAGGCTGTTCAAGACACGCATGAGCCTTATTCTGTCCACCATTTTGGTTCCCAGAGCTGAAGATATGTCGTAGCGCGCCGTATCTGTAATGAAAAACGTTCTGAAACACACAAATATAGCTCCCAATAGTATTAAAATTCTTTAAATTTTTGAAAATTTGCATAAAACCCTCCCATAGAAGTTTTAGGAGCGGCTCTCACTCAGTTATCTGCATATTCCTATTTTTTTCATGTGATATGCTCTTAACATCGAAAAAATGCTGAAGATAGTGGTAACCCTTAAAGTTGAAAAGATGGGACAATTTTCAGTAAGTTGTAAATCACTTATGCTACACCATGGGCACCGAATACAATAGGAAAGAATTAGAATACTAAATAAATTGCCTTTCATGGGGAAAATAAATGGATTTTTATTAAATATCCCATCAGGAAAAATAATCAAGTAGAGACAGCATTGTGCAAATGGGTAACCTGAGTAAAGAGTGGACAATAGACCGACCTCATCATTCATCAACAGTCGAAAACAGTCCTTTTTTCTCTCTATAGACTTGTATAATGTGGTGTTACAGCTTACTTACCACATTATAAACTGGTGATCTGGTGAACTGGTGATTAGGGGATGATCAGTTTGGGTTTATGAAGGGAAGAGGTACGCGAGATGCCATTGCAGTAATGAGATTATTAATCGAGAGGAATATAGAACACAACCAGGAGGTACTTGCCTGTTTCGTAGGTTTCGAAAAAACGTTTGATAGAGTCAATTGGGACAAACTAATGAGTATATTGTGGAAAATAGGAATAGATTGGAGAGAAAGGAGGCTAATCCGCAACCTGTACATGTCTCAGACTGCTCAAGTGCAAATGGGGAACGGGGAGTCCGGATGGGTAGTGTTAGGAAGAGGTGTAAGGCAGGGTTGCCCATTATCACCGTTGATGTTCAACCTGTATGCAGAGGAAATGATCAAAGAGGCATGGGAAGAATTGGAGGTAGGAATGAAGGTGGGCCGGGAATTTGTAAAATCAGTTAGGTTTGCTGATGACCAAGCTTTAGTTAGTCAGTCAGCCAAGGGGCTGCAAGCATTGCTTAGTGAATTGGAAATTCAGTGCGACAGGTATGGGATGGGAATCAATATTAAAAAAACAAAGGTTATGCGATTTTCTAGAAAGAAAAAGGCTAAGCTTAACATTAAAATAGTAGGTCAAAAACTAGAGCAGGTAGAACAGTTTACGTATCTCGGTAGTGTTTTGTACCAACACGGTCAAGAAAGTAGGGACGTAAGGAGAAGAATTGCGCTAGGCAAAGTGGCTTTCACAAGGAGGAGGGAGTTGATGACGGGGACGTTGAGTAAGGATGTTAAGAAAAGACTCGTAAAAACTTTGATTTGGAGCGTAGTTATATGTACGGCGCGGAGACGTGGTCGTTGAAGCAGGAGGACAGACGTAGACTGGAGGCTTTTGAAATGTGGGTGTGGAGAATAATGGAGAAGGTGAAATGGACCGAGAAGAAAACAAACGAAGAAGTACTTGGTATGGTGGGCGAAGAGAGGGGTTTGTTGGGAGCAATCCAATGGAGACAGGAAAAGTGGCTGAAGGGGGTATTGACCGGCAGCGGGATGTTGAAGACTGTAATTGAGGGGAAAATGTTAGGCAAACGAGGAAAGGGCAGGAACAGGATAGGGATGTTGGACGGGATGAAGGGAGGAAGGAAATACTCAGAACTGAAGCGGGACCTGATGTAGAGTAGGATGTTGTGTTTTGCTAGGGGCCACAAATTATTTAATTAGTAATTACGTCCATCCAAAAACCTACGTTAACCGGTAGATTACCTAATAAAATAAATAATATATATATATATATATATATATATATATATATATATATATATATATAATTACGTATCTCAATGTAAATGACTTGTATGAAAATTATGATGAGGAGAGGGTTTTTCTATGAAATGTATTTCATCACCCTAACTTATGGAATCTGCTGGTGGGAGACTTCATTGCAGCTAACAGCCAGCTGTTACACTCAAGCCTGAACCAACTGTCTTACTTGAGACTTAGAAGTTTCTAAAATATCTCTAATCATGCAGATTACCTAATGAAAGTTTTATAACTGATACCCGAATGCAATGCGTGGTGAACCAAAGCAAACGGCTCTGTAATTTTAAAGGGATAAACAAGTAAATGCCTTAATTTATGATTTGGTTGGGGCCATTTGGCTCTTAAATTTAACCAAAAACGTCCAAACCCTAAGTAGGGAAGAAAACACTTTTAAGAAGGAATCAAACCCGTCTATTGGCTTCTTAGGCAAGGGTATTACAATGCTGCCATCGAGGGCCAGCAAAAATGAAAAAGAAGACCTCCTAAGTCAAGATTTTTGAGACCTTCCGATCACTTAAATACATTGCAGCAAATCTAGGGAATTGATTGTACTGTGTATTACTGAGACTAGACAATTAAAAAATGCAACTCGTGCCTTGCGGCAAGTCTTTAGTCAAATCATCGATAGAAAATCAATAGGAAGACTTAGAATTACCTCAAGCTCAGCACTGTGGCATAGAAGGGTTCTATAATCAACAGTCAAAATGAAACTGTCTTTTAAGGGGTCAGGGAAAAAATGTTAATCACTCAAAGTCTAGTTTTGGAAACTTTTCTAAACCTACCATCACTTCACTCACAGATATGGGGAAAGTGACACCTCGAAGGTTATCTTGGCAGAGGTTATCCCTGATATAAAGGCACAAATTATGCGATAGAGAAAGACTTTCTGGTATAAAACACTAATGAATTATGTAACATCAGAACTAGTGTGTGCAGATTCAAATCGTATTCCAGTGTGCACCATCGTTCAACAGGAAATAAGTCATTGCGTTTATGAAATACACGTTAGAAAAATTTTTTTCAGTATAATTCACAGCACCATCATGAACAAGCTGGCGTAATCACCCCACAAAAATCAATATATCTGGGTTTCCCGTTAATATTAGTTTATTCTACATTGCACGGAGTTTATGCAGTTTGCGATATAGTGATACGCGTTTTTAGTACTTAAAATGGCGTCTTTTAGTGTACAAGAAGAGTGTGCTCATCCGATTTCTCCACCTGCGTGGTATGACACCCGTCAACATCCATGCGCGACTGAGTGAGACATGCAATATTGATGTTATAGTGTTGATAAATGAGCATTCGTGGCGGTAAAATTTCAACAAAGACCGAAATTCTTGTGACAGTCAACCGAAAAAGCCTCAGTCACAGACCATCAGAAATTTATGAAGCGCTTGCAAGGCCCTTACAGAAGTATTCTCGACGGCCGAGGGATCATGGAGCCGGCGTTGTAAAAAAATGCATACAGAGATTATGTTGAGAATAACAGAAGTTTTAACTTTCAAGTTTGAGTTTTTTTGCCAAAAAACATGCATGAGATTTTGGATCTTGATAGCAGCTCGTAAAATAGGAAACTTTTTTCTTGTGTAAACAGGATTCGAAATTCGTGAATCATACTGAGAACCCTGCCTTCGTTTGAAAAGCGTCAAAGCATGGATCCTCCCAATCGCATATTTTATTTAAAACAGGAAATTTAACCGTCATTTTCTATTTGATTGGTCTGCTCCACAAGCAACACAATGGCCAGCATTTTAACGAAAGGTTTTATGTCTTTACAAAACCTCCATTAAGCATCTCGGGGTGGTTCGAGTTTTGACGTCACATCTGCTCAATTTCTTACCTTTTACATGATCAATGTTCTAATTCTAACGATGATCTTTGTGCTAGATGAAAGATTTTCGACGCGGGCGTTGAGTGAATAGATGGATTAGGAGGAAACAAACTATGACTTGAGGCAAAGCGCTCAACGGTTCATCTTTGTTTGGAAGAATTTACTTTGTAAAGTTTGTTCGGCAGTGTATTAATTCACTTTTTACCAGAATATTTTACTCGGTTTGGAAAAGTCAAATGCTGTAAAATTTTCAGCGTGCTTCAGGAATATCTAAGTACTTACATTGCGACGAACCAGGATATTTTTGCATAGGCAATTGTTTATTTTTCTTATAATCCCTTTTTGTCTGGTCAGAAATGAGGAGTACATAAATATGGTATACAACCAATTAACCAATGATTTGATCATCTTACAAAAAATACTCCACTTGGACTCTCCGAATTGGATACTCTTATGATAAGTGCTCTTGGTCACATTAAAAGGACGTAATTATATCAGTCATTGACTTCCGTTATAGATAGTAAAACTACGGGGAATCTCCAAACTAGCCTAAAATGCCATCCATTATAACTCATAATCAAGTCAATTATATTTATAAATAAAAAAACACTTAATGAAAGGAGAAACTTTGTAATTCCACATAGATTTATTCGACGGACGACCTAGGTTTCGACGTGGCACGTCATCATCAGGTACATTTTGTAAAGAAGACAGAGAATATATAGTCACACAAATTGGGGGGGGTGGGTTGGGGGGGGGGAAGGCGAGAAGAGAGACAACTCCCCGGTCTGAGGTGAGGGTTAGGGGGTGGAAGAGGGGAAAAACCCCGGGGGGGGGGTTGGCCCGGAGGTGGTTAAGGGGGTTGAGAGCAAGGGGCTAGAAGAAAGGAAAGGATTAGGAACTCCGTAAACTCAGGAAGGGGGAGGTGGTGAAGGGGACGCGTGGATCAGGAGGGAGAGGGGAAACCCAGAATATACGTAAAAACGCTGTATTAAGAGCCGGTAGGGGGGGAGGTAAGGTAGGTGGGGTGTCATTAGGTGTGGAAGGAAGGAAGGTCTAGAAGGGGGGAGTGGGAAGGGTACAAGATTTCGTTAACAATGGTAACCTTATTCTTAACACATTTCAAAATTTCAAATTGCTCTAGCGCGTCAAGCCTTTGTCCTTTCTTCTCAAAATGTAAGAACTCTGGCACAAAATCACTCCGATGATTCTCGTCCAGCAGATGTTTGGCAAAGAGAGACGCCGAGTCCTTATTTTTGACGCACGATTGGTGTTCCTTGATCCTCTCTTTAAACTTTCTCCCAGTCTGGCCGATGTATCCTGCTCCACATTGACAATTTAATTTTAATCTATGTGGAATTACAAAGTTTCTCCTTTCATTATGTTAAGTCGATTCCATGAAGTCACGCCTGAGACAACGAATTATAAAAAAACACTACCGTCTTTAAACTCACGACACCTCACACCGTCCATGATACGAATTAGAATCACCGAATATCTCTGCAAGCAGGCGGAAACGTGAAGAAAATTTAATATTATGGAGAGAATGAATAATACGAATAAACGGGAAAATCATCATTAAATAATAATAAATGTTTGAAAAAAGAAAAATGATCTTCATATTTTGAGGAATTAGTAAAAAAATCCGGAAATTCAAACAGTTTATGATAATTATCTACCATAGGAAGAAATATTTCCAGTTTTCGTTCTAATTGGAATTTCTCTTGGAAAATTGTTTTATCGATGCCCAGGAAAATGTAACACAATTCCAGGATTCTTATTTAATCACTAGGGTTCTGATAACTTTTCCTTCTGATTATATATGTCATTTTTTTCTATTTTTTTAATATGAGTAATATTACATGTTATTTTCTCATTTTTTAATCTGGCGTAAAAAATGAAATATTCAAATCAATTAACGGTCTTCCATTAAAAGGTAATTCATAAGAATAGCAAAAATTTCTCGCAGTATATGGTATGTACTTATCATTATGGCTCTTTGTAGAGTGATGTATATCTGATATTAGATATTTCGGGATACCATAAATATATGAAGCGGGATTTGGTAATTTAGCATGTTTTTGACAGGATTATAGGTATCCATAATAAGAGCTATTAAAAGAGCTTTAATGGGCTCATTCGTAGCCTTTATGAGGTAGGAATTGGGCCGATGGACTTTTGGGCCAGTATTGATGCCATCCCAAAAAAGGGAAAAGCGGCAGCACGTAAGGACTATAAGTTTTATTGCAGAAACGGAGGTATTTAGGATCACCAAAAAAAGATGAAGAAGAGAGCAAATGATTATTTCGGAGAAGGCTAGTTTGGACTTGGATGGGATACATGGCAATAATGAGGTAACTTGTAGAAAGAGACATAAGGGCACAACCAGGATGTGTTTGTACGTTTCGTAGATTTTGAGGAGTCATTGTGCATGTAAAACTTGGCACAGTAAATGAGCATTTTACAGAAGAAAGGTGTAGAATGAAGAGATAACATGATTTTACGTATCTCAGATTGCACTAGTTCGGATAGCGAATGGAGAATGGGTGTGATCAGAATTATACAGATAAGAAAGACAGGGTTTGCCATTATCAAATGTCCTTTTCAATATTTACGCAGAGGAGGGAGGGAAGCATAGTAAAGTCTAGAGGCTGCAGTGAAAGTAGGTAAGCAACTAATCAAATCATTTAGGTTTTCAAATTACCCAGCCATAGTTAGTAAGCATCTTAAGTAAAAATATATAGAAAACATGGTACTGCAAAGGGAACACCATATTATGGAACATAGTTTTTTATGGCTAAGATACTTGGTCGTTCAGGCAAGAGGGTGCTCGTAGATTGGTAGGCTTTCAATACATGGAACAAATATGGAAGAAAAGGAAAACAAGTAATGAAGTAGTAGTCATGATAAGAAAAAAGAGAAAACTGTTGCGAGAAAATCGAAGCAAGGGACGAAAAAATGCCCGGGTAATTGTGACTAACACCAAATTCAATATCTTCAGAAGGCATTTTTATATACACTCATGAGACGATTGGCAGAAAGCCCTGAGGATGACGAAATTGCCTATTGAAACATCAGAAGTTGAAATCCCGACTCGGTGGAAAGCCTGTAAAGATTTTACCGCAATCGTTCGCCGGTAAAACACCAAATATTACGTTGGGTTAAGGGTATGATTGCGTTTTAGACTCGTTAAATTACCATGCCGAATTAGGCAGTAACTCAAAACGGAGTTATAAAAATGCATTATTACACTTGCATTGAATACTTTTGACGCCTTCAAATATACTCTATATTTGAAGGCATCGATGACCTTTGATTAATAACATGAGTAAGGGCCGTTTGTGAGGTTTAATTTTGAATACGCGTTAACAATCGAGCTACGAGTAACTACGTAAAAATCAGTATGGGTACAAATAAAAAATAGACAAAAAATATTAAATATTAACCAAAATTATTAGGTTATTTCTGTTCGAATATGAATCATTTTCATAAATGGTCTATCATATTAAATTAATGTTTCTATACTTGCTTTAGGTTTCACCTTATCAATTTGTCCTTTCAATTAAAAGAATATTCGTATTATCAGGCTACCATGGCGCGCAATGAGTATTTTAATATCATCACCGTAAACTCCTCTTATTGAGAACGTCATTGGAAAATTTTTCTTTGATGCTGGTTGAGTCACTATTTACAATTGCGGAACTAGGCAGAAGGAAACTTTAAATATGTTTCAAATATCTCAACTTTTACCTTTTCAAGATTGTTTTAAGAATGCATATAAATCTATTTATTCTATCATCTTCTTGATTAAAAGCGTTCAGAACCTGAATGGTTATATCTGGACGCTCCACTCATTGCCAGAATTCCCTCGGCACTCTTTTTCATTTGGTGTTAACTTCTACCCCTTTTCAAATCCTTCAAAATTCCGTAACTTTTTCTCTTTCTTTCCTTCAATTTGAAACTTATTTCATTCATCAAGCAGTCAAGCCTCGAGGTGTAACCAACCTGTTTGAACTTCCTTTTTACTATCATTTTCACCGAAGATCTCCCTTCACCTACCATTTCTAATAGTTGGTCATACAACTCACTCTAGCTCATCCTATCAGTTCTTTCTGACTATTTCATCTTCTTCCCCTCTTTTAATCTATTTAGAGACAGAGGTAATTAAACTGTGGACTTTTTTTCATATACACTTACTAATTCCTAATTCAGTATCGTTATTAAAAAACCATAAACGCAGTCATCAACCCAAAGGGTGGTTTGGTAGGTAATGGCATAATGGTGGAGTTCACCCAGTACTAAGCCTGACGGCGTGTGGCATTCATACGTCAGAGTAAGGGCTCCAGTTCCTTTCCCTGAGCCGATTATGGTTTCCCAGGATTTGGTGCTCAGAAAATCTCATAGCTCGAGAGAAGGTGGGGGAGACCAGGGAGACTTGTTCGGTAATCGAACCTGGGCCCTCTGGTCAGTAGTCCAACGCTATACCCCTGGACTACCGTGATCCACGGTGTCATTAGAGTACAAAATATTTAGCTTTAAGTTGGTTTGGCAGCGTAGAACTCAATTAATTCTGATCTCCAAGGAGTGCGAAATTCACAATTCAGGGCAGAGGGCAGGTCATCTGTGCCCCTGTGCCATCTGTGATTTAACAGGAAAACATGATACCCGAAATACCACCCAGTGTGGGTTAAGCTGAGAGTGGTGGGGGCGTCACCTGTAATTGAACCCAATAGCCCAGCGCTCTACTCATTGGTCTACCACGGGATACCTGGATGCATAGGGCAAATAATCTCGAGGAAAGACTGGTAGGTACACAACCGTGCCGCAAAATGTAGAAAATAGTAGATATTCTTCTGATTGGTTATATCTCTCACCGCGCCTTTGGACCCAGCCCTTTTCTCGCATTCCTCTTAATATTTTTGGGCCAACAATTAGATGTTTTCAAGCCTCTTAGCACCTTCAATCCGGTCTGATTGGTTTCCAAAACGAACCGCATTAACTCTCATCCATTACCCTTTCGGAAGTTTTTTTTCCGACGCATAGCGATATTGGGGGGAGGTGTCCCACCCCGGCACGTGGTGAGGGTGAGAGAGGAAAGTGAGGAAGGGATTGAATGCGAGAAAGAGGTGACGAAAAAGCGGTCGTTGTGCTAATTATAGTTATTGACCGGGACGCATTGGCGCAGCGGAACGAGAACAACCCTACGAACCCGCTAGGGCGAACGTGCGTCACCAGCACGAGCGTCTTCCTTAGGAAGGAGATCCGGGAATCGGGGATGCACATAAAGTCCACAACACTCAAGAGGTATTTTGGTAACGATCGCAGTTTCCTTCGTGCACGCATGTAAAATAGACGCTGTCGCCGTAGAAAGGTGACACCAGGGTAACCGGCCGAGATCTTTGAAAACTCAGTCATAAACTTGACGTTAAGTATAGTGCGAGTTTTTCAATGAATTTACGTAATTAATTCGGCGATTATTTTGCGGCTATATCTCGGAGAAAATGTATGTTATTACACGTATGAAAAGCGGTGGCATAAATTGAACGCTAGAACTCAAATAATAAATATTTATGAATAAACGTTGTGGAAACATAAAATGCACATTGAAATGTAATATTAAGGAATTGGCATTAAAACTAATGAGGACATTGCAGAAATATGACATATTTTTCTGATGTTAAGAGATTTAAAAATTCAATTCAGATTTTAGAACAGAGAAATTTAAGATGTAATTTTTCCCACGAACGATTAGAGTGCAGATTACGTTTTCCGACCACGCAAGGAGGAAAGATATTTTGGGTCAAAAGTAGTGTGAGTAATCACCCCCTGCCACGCTCCCTAGCAGTGGCTTGCCGGATGCTATGCAATATTAAATTATGCATTAATAAATTACATACATAAAGGTATATTATGCATGTGTGTGTATATGTATATACATATATGTGTATATAGATATATATATATATATATATGTAGCATATATATATATATATATAAAGCATATATATATATAAAGCATATATATATATATATATACACAGTAACACACAACATAGAAACACAAAAAAAAGAAAACACGTTATTTCTTGATATTTCGACGGAAACACTCCGTCTTCATCGGAAGATATAGAAGTAATGACTCATATATATAAATATATATATATATATATATATATATATATATATATATATATATATATATATATATATATATACAGGGTTCGTCCGGAAAATAAGTCTACTGAGCTCAGGAAAAAAAATTTATTACACTTTTACATATCTTAAGCTAATATTCCTCAAAATAGGACCCTTGTGAGTCGATACACTTGTTCCAGCGGCGTTCCCATTCCTGGAACGCTCCCGCGAAGGCATCATCGGGAACCTCTCGAAGACACGTCGTCACGGCCTCTTTGCCGGCGTCCAAAGTCCCGTATCGCGTTCCTTTCAAACTCCTCTTTATCTTCGGGAACAGAAAGAAGTCCGGTGGTGCCAAGTCCGGGCTGTAGGGCGGGTGCGGCAGCGTTGCCACGCCGTGCTTGGCCAAGAAGTCCGATACGACAAGCGCGGTGTGAGACGGCGCCTTGTCGTGATGCAGCCGCCAGATGTTTTTGATCGCTGGCCGGACGCGGGCGACTCGTGCACTATTGTTTTTGGCACATTACACTGCTCTGCTATCATCCGAACACTAAGACGACGATCAGAGTTCAGTACATCGCGAACTTTTCGCACATTTTCGTCGGTGAGTGTCGTTGATGGGCGTCCAGGCCGTGGTTCGTCGTCGACCTCTTCTCTGCCCTCCACGAACATCTTGTGCCACCGAAAGATCATGTTTCTGGACATGGCTGACTCCCCGTAAGCCTGGTTAATCATACCGACAGTTTCGGTAGACGATTTCCCAGGCTTTACCGCAAATTTGATGGAATAACGCTGCTTCGGCATCGCGTTCCGTGACGTGGGTCGAGCGTGGAGGTTCGCGTTAACAGAGCTCCTCACTACACCACAGCTCAGAGCCGACTACCTTTTTCAGCGTCGCTTGCCAACATACCCCCTCCAATCGCAGCCCGTCAGAGCGGTGCTGGGCGTGCCTGGAGCGGCGGGAAAAAATCAGTACACTTATTTTCCGGACGAACCCTGTATGTATATGTATGTATTTATATATGTATATGTATGTATGTATGTATGTATGTATGAATGCATGTATATGTAATATTTGGACGGCACAAAGAACACAAATAAAATAGTAATACTTAAAAGGACACTTTCACATCTCATGTTTTTTTAATATAACCACAGTTATCAACCCTGAGGATGGTTTGATAGGTGAAGGTAAAACTCACCTAGTACTATGCCTAATGGTGTGTGAAATTCACATATCAGTATAGACGGGCCGTTTCCCTTCCCTGTGCCACCTATGGTATCCCAGGAAAAGCGGGTACACGAGAATTCACCAAAGCTGGATGGAGTTAGGGTTACCTAATTGACCGCGCGTATGGAAACCAGGCCTTAGGGAACGCTGTTCAACGATCTGCCCCTTGAATACCATGTCCTTGTTCATAGAATGTGGTAAGCTAAAAGAAGTCACCCTGGAATGCGAATACTACGCTACACTACAGTTGCAGTTTTCGGTTTGTTCGGCGATTGTATTGCAGTAGTTATCACGATGATTCATTAAATCACCTGGGATCAGAAGTTTTCTTCATTGTTCTTCGTTTTAAGATATCATTACATCGTATTATTATAAGTAGGTACGAATATTGATTCTTTTTCTTTTTTATGTATCCCCCCAGGGGCTCTGGTGTCATTAGTGCACGTGGTATTTGTATTTACATTTTTCGATGCAATGGTTCAGGGATTGTTTTGGTTGAGGAAAGGACACCACCGTGACTCCAACCCACTGGCTTATGAATTAAGGCTCGGAGGAAAAGTATTTCGCAATTGATGAGGAGGTTGTGACAATTCATATAGTTAATTTAAAAAAAAATTTAGTAAAACTGATTAAATGAAATCTCTTACCCCAAAATGTATCCTTAAGTTAAAGCTTTTTGGAATTACTTCCTTCTTAGAATACAAATATGTGAACTTACCCTTGTGGACTGTATCTTTATTTTTCCAACAATCGTCGCTTTTTTCCTTGTCATTAAACGCCTACTGTGCAAACATCAAAGTAGTTGCTATGACTAGCACGAGCGCCTTATGCAGATTCAGAAGAGTGAAAAGTTCTTTCAGGAGAATGTTCTATAGAGAAATATTATTGGTTGATAAAGTGGGTCAAAGGAAAAATTATGTCCCGGAAGTTAGGAACCAGAGAAAAACAAAATGAAGTCTCACCACAGAGGGAAGAGCTTACGAAAACCTGAAATATTTTGAGCTAACAAGGTAAAGGATTTTAGCGCAAGGTTTTTCTACCTAGAGAAGACTGTCCATATATTTTATTATTAAATATTACCATGAGTTACATATTTTTCTTGCCTTTAAAAAATGGTGCCGACGTCTTTCATTTTGAAGTCAATATATACACTTTCTACAAGCTCTACCACGAACCGTGAGAGTTTCTCATCGAAAGGAGTTTCGAATGTCGTGAAAACATCTTTTGATTGGGTGTTAGCCCTTACCCTCCTGGCCCAGTTTCTTTTCCCGCCCCCTAAGCAAAAGAAGTCTCATGCTTCTGTCTTACAATTTCATCCACTCTCGTATGATAGAATGCCCATTGGCTGTGTACATGTGTTTATCATGTCCTTTTGTAATCATAATGAAAGTTTTCATTTTTTAGAATGAGCATTTCCGCCCATCGGTTCTCTCCTGCCCTTATCATGATGAAAATGATCATGATTAAGGTGGGGTTTGATTATAAATTATATAAGATTTTACAGTTACAATTTCAACAATAAGTTTTTTTAGATATTATCAGTTTCTTGTTTAAATTTTCAGATGACATTGAACATGTATAAAATAAAATACTCATTAATAGATAGTTATGCAATCACTGCAAATATAGTGGCCCAATTAAATATAGTTTCAAGCTAACTCAAGGATGCCGTCAATATCATTGGATATTTTGGATATCATCATTAAAATATATTAGGCCGGTATTATACATTACAATACGTAAAAAAACATCCTCAATCTTCTAATGGTACTGCTTAATATTAATAAAAATAACTATCAATACAGTTCACTGATTTTTATATCACGTGTTGTTTATATCCCAGGGATGCACCAGCTAAATATTTTATATGTGTTGGCCCATGGCAATTTTTAACCGCCTATTACTTAATATTAGGCAGTGACCTGTAGGCGTCAGTCAACTTTTGAGCCTATCACTTAATAGCCTGTTATCCAGACACGATATCACACTAATAACATTTTTTCCAGCGATGAGTATATGAAATTCATAGTTATTTTAATATTTTCTGAAACTATTCGTGTGCAGTAATTTTCTCCATGGGTTCATAAACAGGAAATCGTGCACTGTTTCTTCGATCGACGTTGCATTTTCAAGTAATATGGAAACGGCCATCACCTTGTTTTGTATTTCAATTCACCTCATTAAAATTACATTAATTAATCTATGCTGAATGTATAGCATCATAAGTATGAACACATTTTATTGGATATTTTATTGGTAACTCGAAAAAACGAGGAAGTATGTTACATGTAGCCTGCGCGAATTCAAGGCAAATGCATAGGAACCTGAAGATAATTTGAGCAGACCACCCGTCAATCACCCTGTTTCTATAATTCTAGGATAGCTCATAAAAGGATCGGACATTGTGTGTTGGCCCTCTCGTATCTCTTTACGGAGGTTAAGATTCAGCTCCGCTGTGACAGCTGCGATGTCTCCTCTCCAATGAGTGTCAGGTTTATCCTGATGGGGTGTCTGAAGCACCAGGACTTTAACAGATTCCGAAACGTTAAGGGGGAAATATTCCTTGTTCTACGAGATAACCGCGTGAGCTTCAGCAGCTTAATTATAATTTTTAAACACTGACTTGTTCAATGTTATAATATATTTTTATAATAAGTTTTCATAGATACAAATTTGATCATGTATTTTCATAGATTCAATTGTGAAATGACCATTAGCACCCACTAATCTATATAATGAGGCACCCACTCATCCAAATGCTTACCTAACTATATATCCCCTTGTATTTTTTAGTGCGGCGTGCTTTCTGCTGACTTATTCATGACTTCAATCGTAAAGGTAAATCGTAAATCTTTCATTAAAAAAATTATTTGAGCACTCTGAATTGGTGATGCTTGTGGTGGATGTTTTTGGTATGATTTAAGTTTTTTACGTCGTTAGCCTGAGGCATAGCTTTGAGCGAGTCATTCAAGCTTGACACGAAATGAATAAGACTTTGCTAAACTTTTTTTTGACAATTTTTGAGTAACTACTTTTATTCTCACCATAAAGGTTCCTGAACAATATTTCAAAGTCTTTAATGAAGTATACTTTATACCCATTCCGACCTAACTCTGTGAATGAACAAGCCATCACTTTTTTAGATAAAATACTTTTAACGTTTCATCCAGGAACTTTATTTTAACTGATCGAGTTCAATCCCAATAAGCAGTTTCAAGTTGAATTACTACAGCTAACAGAAAAAAGCCCATTGCACAGTGATTCGAATGGAAACGGAGGGGGGAAGTGTATTGGATGAGTGGGTAAAGAAAGATCTGTATTGATTGACTAAAATTGTACGGTGAGGGAAGGTGAGTTTTTAGCGAGATATGAATGTTATGATGGTGAATATGCCAAGTTTACCTTGTTAATTGGTTGTAAGTGAGTTATCTTAGGTATAGTTTAAATTTTCCCAAATTATCTTAATTTTCAATGATAGAATAGTATTTAAATGCGTGCCATTTTATTTAAATCCTAACCTTCACCTCACTAAAGTAAACACTCCTTTGAAATCCAAAATTTAATTGTGCAATTATGGCAATGAGATAAATAAAAATTGGCCTAAAAATAAATTTATATATGAACATACACATGTATGTTCTCATAAATTAATGAATATTCATACTGAAATGTAAATAAATGTTATGCTTTGCTTCTGAATTATGCCATATGAAAGCAGTTCAGCGAAGATTGAAGTCATAGACATATAACGTAACAAGGATTAAAGTTCTTGGAGTATAGTGAAGGCAGGATCACTATATCATTTCTAGTTTCATAAACTAGAAGGAAAAAGTGATGAGTTAGATGAAACGTCGGCCATAATTATTCATGTACCCTGGCCTTCGAAAAAATTTCATTTGATTCATTTACAGCATTTAATTTACAATTTAGTTATTTACGGAACTTGGTTAGTTGTTTAAGAATTGTATTCTATTATTTAATATTTATTATTTATCAGATATTTATCACAAATTTTCACTTTTAAAATTATTTGTTTGGTATTATGAATCGTCCTTGCCTCATTATATGGTCACATTAGCATGTAAACTAGAATCACTGGCCTTCAAAGAGAGTTTCACGGATTAATTAATTTTTTATCAGGTAATCTATCGGATAAGGTAGGTTTTGGATAGATGCAACAACAAAACCAATATCTTGTCTCTCCTTTGGGTGTGGAGAAGGATGGAGAAGAATAGGATAGAAAGGAAACCAAGTGAGGAAGTGCTAGGAAGTACGGTGAGGTAGGAAATGGGAACGCAGGGAGACATCATGAGGAGACAGAAAAAATGGATGCAAAGCATATTAATCGGCAGTGGGATATAGAAGACTTTGATAGAGTGGAGAACGTTGGGCAAACGAGGAAGGGGCAGGAATAGGATAGGGATGTTGGACGGAATGAAGTAGGGAAGGAAGTATATGGCGATGAAGCGGGGTTGTCGTAGAGTTGGATGTTGGGTTGTGTTTTGTTGGGAGAAAAAACAAGAGAATTGTTTGGTAGCTTGTATCCATCCAAAACCTACCTTAACCGGTTGATAATCAATGCATAATAACTCATATGATCCTTATAGAATAGAATGTGGTTCTCGATAGCGTATGTTCCCACGCAGATGATTTCGAAATGTGAAATACTGAACGGTGAAAATTTTGTCATCACAAGAAGAGGATGAATTAACGGAACTGGGTTATCATAATTTTAAGCAGGAAATAAAATAATTTAACAGTCAAAATTTTGTGAAAAAATTTCCGATGAATAAATTGGAAACTTATTCGTTCCCATTTATATTAGTATGGGGTCAAGAATGGCCGCTGAGTAGCCGTGCTCTGCATCTAATTTTGTGTTTCCTACCCCATATCTTAATGGTATGGTGGACTCGAAGAGTTCACATGAAACGTTCAGGGCAATTAAGCATACAAATAAAAATATACAGCATGTCCATTGCAAGAAAACGACGACACGCGGAAAGCATGCGTAATTGAACGGAAGGATCTCAGAAGAAAAAAAATGAAAGGAACCGGGTTCTTTTTGTTCATTCGATATCGAAACCTTGCGGAAATATGCACTACATAAATAGTACTATATTCGTAACTGGTATAATGAATGAGATAATTCTAAAATTGTGTCAAATCATAAGCTTTCTACTTAAATACCGCTATTTACCACCGAGATTAGTGATCGAAACTAAATTAAGATGATAACAATTAGTATTTTGTTAAAATAATATGAATTTATTCCACTGAGTAAAATATAGAGACGAAATTTAATGCACCCAAAAATATGAAACGAGCTCTCTGACAAAATTCAACCATATCAGAAACTTATCCAGGTTGGGTCGAGATTTGTCCTGAAATTGTTTTTTTACATTAATCTTTTGGCGATATCGTGATGATACTGCACATGGGCACATTTTATCTACACTCTGACACCTCAAATTACTTACCTACAAACCGAGTGATTTCTTTCACCGCAACTACTTCAATGATACACCTTGCTCCGTTTTAACCGAGGTGATTTATTGGTTTATCGAATTACAGGTTTTAACACGAGAGCTTCAAATAAACCATCAAAATACGGGCATTACTGCAATGGTTTTGAGGTAGGAAATTTCAATATTTTCAATCGTCCCGATTCGGAGAATTGACATTTTTTCTGATCCCCGTTCCCTTCAGGGAAATATTAAGAAGGTCAGAGTCGTAGAACTTTTATGGACCGAATTACATGGCAATAGCACCGAGAGAACAGCGCTAAAAATATATTAATTCAGTGGAATCGAACTTCCTGGTTGAAATCCAAGAAATGCCTTTTTTGTAACCTTTATTGGAAAGTACCTGTATATATGCGTCGAGAAAATGAGGAATTTAGTCAAAGAAGCGTGGTAATTGTCATTGACATTTCTTTGACATTTTGATTTGTGTAAAGGCTGCTTATGGTGCCCATAGAAAAATTTAAATGCGGTGAATATTGCACGACGAATAGAATGAGTATGTTGATTAGTACCGCAAAAGTAATTCGATCTATGAAATAATCAAACATAAACCGTACTTTGATTAAACCATCCGAATACTATACGGAGAGCCACCATTATTGCAAGTCAAGTTTGCAGAGACTAAAGATATAGGTAATGCTATTATCACGCATTTATCATCCCAGATTACCCTTTCGGGTTTAATCGGCACACCTAATGATTAATTAAACTCGTACAGTTCTTTACTTCTTCTCGTAAGTTTAATTATTGAACTTTAAATTTTAAATGGTTTCATTTTTTATGTTTGCAGCAAAACCAAAAGCAAGAGGTTTAATCCAAAATGCGAGAATAGGGTACAATTGTCTGAAGATTTGCTGTACTGAAAATTCATAAAAATATTTTTTCACTTAGTGGTTGTACTACAAAAGACAACCCTTAGCGCTAAGCAGTAGCGTGAATACAAGACAAAATATAATCAATAGACATTTTACCTTCTTCAGTGTTTTGAAAAATAATATGAAAAACGTTCGCGTGACTCATTTCCAAAAGTGGCCGTACGCTTAATTAAGAGCACATCTTTCAATATCTCCTGAAAGTATATCGTTGATTGCATATTATCACCACGAGGTATTAATCAGAGGATTGATTTGTAGCTGCTCTCCGAGCTGTAATATACCCTACCAATTGCATACTCTCCAAGCTCAATAGCATCATTTGTTAAGAAAGTATATTAATTTTTATTCTTTCATTTTTTTATTCATTAAAATTAAATAATTTCGTATCATTTTAAATGTGTTCTCTCCTTGAAAACAACTACAAGTACCAAGGTAGAACAAATATTTACATCCATCTTCATGTAAATGCGATTCTTAACATCTTTATCAATAAATACAATGCATTTTACGTCACACACTAACTTTTAGCGCCTGCAATACAAACTTTGAAGTTCATTAATGATCTGATAACCTTTCTCGAATGGGTGACTACGATTGACTTCTGGAACCAGGTCAAGATGCTAATTTTCTCGAAATTGCCAAATGCGCTAAAGGCATATAAGTAATTTAATAGTTGTATAGTGCCGAAATCTGATCTAATTAATAAATGTCAGGTAATTTCAATTAAAAATTGGCAAATTTCCACAAAGTAAAATTTAGACCTCACGCTGTTGTAGTTACATTGAAACCGGTGCATCAATACATTTTATTTTGTGGAAAATTGCTAATTTATAATTAATCATAATATTCCACGATATCACACCTGAAACGCCTCTTTTTACACCAGGTAAGCTTGAAATGAACTACACGATTACATTGGTTCTGATAAATCAACCAAATTCTGAATTTTGATGATGAAAATCAAAGCAAATTCCAGTTTTTGTAAAAAGCTGTTTAAATCTGGAGCATTTTCATAGATTATATTTATTGTGTAGTATGCTTCTACGTGCATTTATTTTTACATAGTGCGATAAATTTACATAATATTAATCCGTGCAAAGCTTTGAATACAATTCTATACACAGATGAAGTTTTCCTTTGTAAAATCTAATATATTTGTTCCTATGCACGCATTTGAGCATATTTAGCTTATGTAGAGTAAAATAAAATGAGGCAAATAAGATGGTCCTATATTTTACAGATTAAACCTCTTCTATGATCCGTCGGAGTGTATTCAAACCCAAAATATTGACTTTATACTTTAAATATTAGGTTTTTTCTTCAAGCATTGCTATGCCTCTATATGCTGGCTTAGCATTTTGGCCATGAGGATGAAAGGGACTTCCCGTTTTGCTAAATCATTACCAAATCCCCCTTGTAAGTTATTAGAATGGCCCCTGAAACATCCATTTGATTTCTTCACTGTGTAGAAGCGTATCTACAGGTATGGGACGCATCATGGACATAAGAGAGATACGCCACGTAACATACGACTTCCTGAGATCGGCCATGTGAGCTTTCTTTAAAACATATTGAAATAATTAACTTTTAAATATATATTTGATTTTGTTTTGCTAATTACATTGTGATCTTACATCTTGTACATTATTTATAAATGCATTTGAAATATCAACCATTGGCAATCGTGTAAAAATAACTGATAAGGTGCGCAGTTATTTAAAAACATTCATAATATAATGTACGCAGTCCCCCACGACTTTTCATTCTAATATACTAACATGGCCTGTATACAAGCTTACAAGTATGCCTACAGACACCTACACTTCCACAGAATTAGTCGACATTAAGAGTTAGAAATCTGTATAAAATACATCAATTATTAAAATTTTGTTTTACCAAGAAAAGCGATGCCATTTTTTCATCAATAACTCTTGACAATTGAAACATTTTGTAAAAAATTGATATTGGCTATTTGAAAGATGGCCATAACAGAATCTTTTGAGGAAACGAAGAAAGTTTAAAACGGTGGAGGTAATATATTAGTTTAGGCCCGGAGGAGCACGTTCATTGAGCAATAAGGATAATTAAAAATTAGAGTCAATCAAAGCATACGGAATCTAAATCGGTGTCCTTTTACGGCAGATATTGCAAAACCTTAGCGGAGAGGCCAATAAAAATCATGATGCTATCCAATTTGAATAATCATGACCATTAAGTCATAAAGACATTACGACTTTCCCCCCTACTTCTATTCTATATCTTTCAGGCTTACCCTTTCCTGTTTATCTGTAAGCCGCATCTTTTTTTTTTAAAAGTGGTACAGCACTTCCGTGCTGTTACATCCCTTACCCTTTTACCGAATAACAAATGATCTATATGAGTGAGTTCAAGCCTAAACCTAATAAGGTGAGATCAAGAGTTGAATTAACATTTTTATCTCGTTTCAATGCAACAATATTTCAGAGAGTTTAGAGAATGGTATAAAGTGATGTAACCAAGGACGATAGATATACGTTACCAATACTCCACTATTCCGTGGGTAGAACAGCTATGCTCCACACTCTCCTTTCGGCTGACGACCCGAAGGAAAAGTATCATTGATGTTCGTACCTCAATAGTGATATAGGACGAAAGTAAACACTCCCCATCATAGTAGGGATTTGTGCGGAAATAGCACAATATCATTGTATTGCATTAAAGGCTTTTGGTTTATGTTAAAGAAAAAAGTTTTTGAGTAACCCTTCATGATTGGATATATTTAACCGTTAATGTATTTAACATAGAGCTATTTTTGCTTCAAAAGACTTAAATAAGACTATTAAAAAAACCTCAAAACTTAATTTTTAAGTATTTTTATTTATTTTAAGCATGATTTTGCATGGAACATGGTCGTTGAAGAAAGATGATGGACATTAACTCGTGGCTAACAAGATGTGGGCATGGAGAGGGATGTAAAAGATAAAATGAGCCGTAATGAAAATAAATGACGAATGACTAGGAGCGATAGAATAGAAGATGGGGTTGTTGGCAGGAATCAAAATGAAACCGGGAAGGTGGCTGCAGAGCAATTCGATTGACGATGGGCTGTGACGGAAAGGAGAACGTAAGGCAAACAAGAAAGGGGGAACAAAAGAGTAAATTGGATATGTATTAATTTTTGAGATCACATACTAAAGTGTGCACAAAGACAATTGCTCCTAGTAGGGTCACCCATGCCAGATAGGTCGAAGGTTGGGTGCCAGACGAAAGGTATTCTACCCAGCGTCTGTTTCTCAGTGACCCGGCTGCAAAGGCGTCTGACCCTAGTGGGACGGACATTGGGTGATGGTATCACGTTAAAAACATTATTGAGGAAGGCAACGATAGGTTATTACTGGTAGAGATAAAAGCAGAACCGACGAACTTGGTCATTGTTCAGGTATACATGCCATCGAGCAACCATACGGAGGAAGAGGTCGATAGGATTTACGATTCGAGGACATAATTGCGTATGTTCTTGCAGGGAAACATTGGATAGTGATGGGGGATTGGAATGCGACGGTAGGCGAAGGAAGAGATGGTGATGCGGTGGGGAACTACGGTGTAGGCACGAGGAATGACCGCGGGAAGAAAGCAGTTCAGTTCTGCTGGATACAGGAGTTAGTCATCACCAACACTTGGCGTAGACACCAAAAAAGGCGTAGGTATACTTAGAAAATTCCAGGGGACTCAGAAAGGTATCAGTTAGATTATATTTTGGTTAGGCACAGTTTCAGGATCAGTGTGATCAATTTGCACAGCTTCCGGGGAACGGATACGGACTCTAACCACAATTTAGTTGTAATAAAGTGTAGCGTCCGTTTCAAAAAGATAAGGTTGTGGCACCTGGTTAGGAAATTGAATGTAGAAGCATTAAATGAATTGACCATGAAAATCATTGAGGATGGTAAAGAGCTGAGTACCTTCGAAGAAAAATGGGAATGTACCAAGCAAGAGTATACGTATCGCACCTACCCACGAAAATTCAAAATTCGCGATACTTTTTGAACAGACCTCGTCTGACGCAGGGTTAGCACACAGCTACAGTTGTTCTCAGGATGATTAACACAAGGATAGAGAGCAGGAAAAATGATTGCTTAGGTGATGATCAGTCTGGATTTAGGAAGGGAAGATGCATTCCTGATGCCATCGCAGTAATGAGAATATTAATCGAGAGGAATATAGAACACAACCAGTCAATATTTAAAATGAGTATAAAATACAATCTGGGCATATTTTCCTGTTTCGTTGATTTCAAAAAGGCGTTTGATATAGTGAAGTGGGAAAAATAATGAGTATATTGCATAAAATAGGAATAGATTGGAGGGAAAGGAGGCTAATCCGCAACCTGTACATGCCTCAGACTGCTCAGGTGCGGGTGGGAAACGGGGAGTCAGGATGGGCAGTGTTAGGAAGGGGTGTAAGGCAGGGTTGCCCATTATCACCGTTGCTGTTCAACCTGTATGCAGAGGAAATGATCAAAGAGGCATGGGAAGAACTGGAGGTAGGAATGAAGGTGGGCGGGGAATTCGTAAAATCAGTTAGGTTTGCTGATGACCAGGCTTTAGTTTGTCGGTCGGCCAAGGGGCTGCAAGTATTGCTGAGTGAATTGGAAATTTAGTGCGACAGGTACGGGATGAGAATGAATATTAATAAAACAAAGGTTATGCGATTTTCTAGAAAGAAAAAGACCAAGCTTAACATTAAAATAGGAGGGCAAAAACTAGAGCAGGTAGAACAGTTTACGTATCTCGGAAGTGTTCTGGACCAACATCAGCGTCTTAAAATACTAGATAAAGAAACCCATATAAATTTAATGTTGACACAGGAAATAATTTTAGGGACAAACTACGCTAGTAGGTGTGACAAATGGGACTTAACTTCCGGAAATACTGATAAATGGAATTATTTTTCTATAGGCAACATTCGTAGTCATAAGTGCAGAAAATATCACCTAGATCAATTCGAACTACCTCATAGAATTCAATAAATATTAACAATCACCTGTTTCCCTGATGGTTGGTTACCTAGCAATCTCCGCCATATGTCCTTGTTGCAGTTCGCAGGGTAAGATTCAGATACAAAATGATTTTGTCCCAGAAAATATATTGGTAAACCTGGCTCCGTGAATTAAAAAACCCGCCTTATTTAATCAAATAAGAATGGAATTCACGATCATAGTAGGTATTCCGTTTATATTAAATTGCTTAACCCTAATAATACACAATGTTAATTAAATTTTAATATTTACTGCGATTATGTAAAATTATTTCCATGAATATGCATACATTTGAAATAAATTAATAAATTCAATGCTCTCAGTTTGAAAGTAATTGATTAATGCCATGGAAAATACAGAAAATGCAAGTTTAGGTATTTATTCATTAGTAAAAATAATTAAAGTAGTTAGTAATTGGCTTGTGCTGTAGTGTCAGTACTTCCATAGTGGTGGAGCAAGGTGGAGTCAATCAGCGAAAAATATAGTTGAAGCGAAGCATCTTTCTACTGTGGCATCATAAAGCAAATGGAACAATTTGCGGGGAATTATGGACTCATTAATCAGCGGGAAACGATCGTCTGCTAGATTTGGCAATCATTCTTCATTTAATTTTAAAATCGACGATGAATTAGGAAAACATATTTTTGATTTAATTCACGTTTATTTTACAGTGCGCTTTATTATTTTCTTTTCAGCGAATAAACAGTTTATTAACTAATTAAACAGACATTTAGTAATTACAAGGAAAGAAATTATTAGCTCCATTAAATTTTAACTTCACCTATACATGAAATTGGCAGAGGTATTGAGAATAATCATTAAAACGCCTCTGTATTCACTAGGGTATTAAAAATTTCCCTTAAGGTCCCCAGAATAGGTTTTTGATCGTTTCCATGACTGTATGTGATTTGGTTTCTGTCACATAATACGTACCAACATTTCTATTGTTACTGAATGAAAAATTCATTTTGAACATGAATAGTGAGGATAGAACAGTTTACCTTTTGTGAAAAGTGATAATAAATATCATTAGTAATTAAATGCTATCAGTAAACATAGTTATCAACCCCATGTGACTGGATCCAAGGGGGAGGGAACGCAATCCCCACTTACTCTTGACTAATTGTTTTGGTTTCATTGAAATTCCAAATGAATATTGCTTATTTGCCCGTTACTACTTTTAGATTTACTACCCCCCCTCCACGTGCAATAAATCGTTCAAGAGGCGGAATCAAAACCAAAGGATGCGTTGAAGTCTCCAAACTACTGTCATTATTTTCGGCTTTATCGTTATTTTTAACCATCTTTTTGGAAAAGGACTATAAAATTATTTTGTTAAAATATGTCTTTTAGAGTTTAACTTGATTCCGTAATCCTTCAATATGCCGCTGAACCTTAATATCTGGAAATCCATAGTAGGTTTTATTTGTAAAATACCATACATTTCATTTTAATTTTTACCAGTGAGTTTTGAAGTGGCCCCTCGAATTTTATTAATGTATCAGGGGAAATAGGAAATTTATAAAAAAAAATTAATTTTGATTGGTTTTTTCTATGCTGAAATCAATAAGAAGTGACTACGCTTAATGCGAGGGGTACATGAATTGCAATAGCGTGGCTAATTGCTACACCCCCAAGGTAGATACCCGAAAATTACGAAATTCGCCAGAAATAATCTCCGAATAGTCCTTTACAGGGTTCGTCCGGAAAATAAGTGTACTTAGCTCAGGAAAAAAAATTTATTACACTTTTACATATCTTAAGCTAATATTCCTCAAAATAGGACCCTTGTGAGTCGATACACTTGTTCCAGCGGCGTTCCCATTCCTGGAACGCTCCCGCGAAGGCATCATCGGGAACCTCTCGAAGACACGTCGTCGACCTCTTCTCTGCCCTCCACGAACATCTTGTGCCACCGAAAGATCATATTTCTGGAAATGGCTGACTCCCCGTAAGCCTGGTTAATCATACCGACAGTTTCGGTAGACGATTTCCCAAGCTTTACCGCAAATTTGATGGAATAACGCTGCTTCGGCATCGCGTTCCGTGACGTGGGTCGAGCGTGGAGGTTCGCGTTAACAGAGCTCCTCACTACACCACAGCTCAGAGCCGACTGCCTTTTTCAGCGTCGCTTGCCAACATACCCGCCTCCAATCGCAGCCCGTCAGAGCGGTGCTGGGCGTGCCTGGAGCGGCGGGAAAAAATCAGTACACTTATTTTCCGGACGAACCCTGTATGTATATGTATGTATTTATATATGTATATGTATGTATGTATGAATGCATGAATGCATGGGCGCGCCTGGAGCGGCGCGCCCAGCCCAGGAGTCAGTACACTTATTTTCCGGACGAACCCTGTATATCCCTCCGGTCAACTTTCAAGATGGACGATGTGTTGCCATGTGAAATCATAAGTAGAAAGTGACTCCTTGTGAAATTTGATGACCTGCATTTCACCTGAAAAATTCACCTTTAACGCGATGCCAATCAGATGCAACGAAACCATTTGTTATCACTTTTTTCGTCAGTTTGCATCCCATTATCATGTCAATGAGCATCCCGTAAAAACATTTTTTTTTACTTTAAACATGAAACTTAGGATTTAAAATATTTTCTTGTCTAAATTTTGTAAGTAATTGAGATTTTTTGGCCGATTTCACTTTATTTTTTTGCTCTTTAATGACCGCGATTTCCAGCATCGCAATCGCCATCGTCATTTCGAATTCGACCTGGAGACTTGGCCTATCAATAAAAGACCAGTAGGAGCCCGTCACAACACCTCGACACGGTCGAAATACCCGCTCAATAACTGTCATGAACCGTCGGCGCAGAATCTGTCATGATAACCGAGTTTAATTCATATGAATGAACTACTCGGTACGGCGGCGTAATGATTTCTTCAGGGTAAGACCATTTGGTCTCTGCCTGAAAAGTTCGGGGTGATTCAAATGATAGCTAAATAGGTAAACAAGTACCCAGATATGCAGCGATTTCATCACTATTGAGATATTTATTAGGAATTAATGCAGTTATTTGATGTGCTTAGCAACAAAGGAGACACTAGCGGGAAAGTTGTCATGAAAGTTCGAATTTCAGACAAGAAAGAATTCAAGACGAAGTGAGCTATGCCTCTCACTTGATGAACGGACTTTCGGTTAATGAGTGTGGTGTCATTTGGTTAAATATTTTTTTCAGTAGAAACGACTCTTCATAACGCATAAATGCAATTAAAGCATTCTTCCATATTATTGAATTGATTTACAAAGTTTACCTTAGTATTCACTACCCTTTCAAGCAAATTCCTGGCGTTCAGCAACTGTTTACCGGCCGCTTTCTGATCCCATTACCATTTACGGTTCACCAATGAGACATAAAAAATATTCAATATCGCATCGTGCGTTGACGTTACTGACAACCAAAAATCAACCACTCGGAGATTTATTAAATACTACTTCTATGTGATATGATTCTGATGAAAATTAATCAATTTGATAATTAATAGAAAGCCGCTGATCAAGAGGTAGTGGATGGAAAACGTTTTGGCAGAACCGGGTACTGTTATGTGAAATAATGTGCTATTGACTTGAATATCTTACTGAAAATATTTCCAAATTCCATTCCTCTTGCATTAGTGCGCATATTTACGCTTATACTATTTGAATTTTTTTTATTTTCTCCATTTGGATTATTTTCAAGAAATTTGCCTTTTAGGGGAGTGCGGCACTTTACCCAAAAGGAAAAGGCTGACCACAGATGAGAAGGAACCAGTCTCCAAAATGAGATAATACGGATGGTAAAAATTTACGAGAAGGCTTCAAATAATTGAATTGGAAGAAAATATCCTCATACATGATCTTGCTATATACAATATGTAGTTATAGGTATGAATGTCGCTGGGTCAGAAGGCTGTTTCGCATTAATGTTCTAGGCTAAAATGTCTCAATGGCGAACCCTTGGTTATAAGTTACATTCAAGCCACTATTTTTTTAAATGTAGGAAACGGCATAAACAAAATCGTTAAATTTTATTTTTCCTCTAAATACGCAGATAAAATCTATGAAACTGAATGGATTACATCGCTGTGAATGAGAATATTAACCGGGAATGGAAATACGGGGATTCTCAAGGGTTTTTCAAAGATTCACATCTACAAGAGGAATTAAGAGAATATATTTTGGACTTTTTAAATAAATACTTTTGCTCGATTTCAGTAAATGGTTAGTCCTTCGATTATCGCAAATATCCCTCAAGTTCGGTGCTACCATTACCAAATATTCAATACTTTTTTTTCAAAATAAAGTATTTTTAAAGTGAGAAAAGGTATTTGAAAGCATTTTTTTTTATTTTACTTGATTTTGTAACCTTTAATGGTCAAATACCATTGAATTTTTTTGTTTTCTCACATTTAGCCAGTTTTTATGATAACAAAGATTATATATAAGACGATAAATTTCCTTGAATTTTCTAAAAAAACTACCTTATAACCAACACTTCAATAAACTCTTCTTCAATTGCACCAACTTCCTTCCACCCTTTATTCTGTCCAACATACCTATCGTTTTCCTACCCCTTCCTCACTTGCCTGTCTCCCTATCATCACATTCTCCAACATTGCATGGCCAATCAAAATGTTGTGCATCCATCAATCCTGCTCCTTTGAATTTCGGACAAAAATCCTGTCTCCTTCCCCACCATGTTTATCATTCCTTCGTTTGTTTTCCTTTCTCTCCATGTTACCTTTCCATCCAACTCTACTCCCACATTTCAAAAGCCTCCAATCTACGTCTTTCATCATGTTCCAACAACCACGTTTCTGCTCTGTGAAAAAACACGTTCTATATCAAAGTTTTCCCAGGCAGATTCATTTTCTTGACATCCTTCCTCAACATCCCTGCATCAGTTCTCTACTTGAGGAAAATACTCAGTCTAACACAATTCTTCATCAAATGTCGCAACTACTTTGGCCATCTTGGTCCAAAAAACTGCCGAGATAGGTAAACTGCTCCACCTGTCCTAGGTTTATCTCTATTATTTTCACGTTTAGGTTGGCCTTCCACTTTCTTGCTAGCCTGGTAATCTTTGTCTCGTTTACACTAATTCTCATACCATATCCACACCTTGATTTTTCAATGCGATCAGTAAAGATTTTGACATCTTGGCTGACTCACTACCAAAAATTTGATCAACCGTGGACCTGACTTTATGCATTCCCCACCGGTATCTATTCCTGTATCCAAATTCTCTTCATATCTGTTTTACCATTTCTTCTACAAATATGTTAAAAACCTCCAGTGATTGTGGGCATCCATGTCTTTGCTCTCTTATTAATTTGTCTAATAATATTCCTAATTATTTATTCCTCTTTCACACTGCCCATCACGGCTCTCCCTCCATTCGCCACTAGCACCGGAGCAACCTGAGACGCGCAGATTGCGGATAAGTGGCTTCAATCAAAACCTTTCCTATTTTCTGCAGCACATTCATCCATTCAACCCAATTTACTATATAGAACGCGTTTCATAATCTAGGAAAGAAATAAATTATGATTTAACTCTTTCTCCTACATATCTCTAATGCTTGTGTAATATTTTAGACCAATTTAAGGTTTTAATATCAGCAGTATTTAAACTGATTCATTCTGTGCAATTTCGGAGGATGAAACCCCAAAACTATAATGCAAAATTTTTCATCGAACCACAGTGGCCTATATGACACCCATCTTTCTTGAATAGATTGGATATTTTACTCATTTCTAGCCATTAAAAACTATTCGATTGTAATGTGGGCATTTAGTTCCGACATAAATTAATTAATGTTTAAGAAATTAAAATAAAAAAGGAAGCTAATATGATAAATTTAAATAATCCTCACTCAGTAATCATACGACATGGTGCTCGTCGATAATGTGACTGCGAAACGAGCTCACAATACATCAGAGATTTTTATGGATATCTTACGTATCTTTGAACTAACATATATTATGTTTTTGATGTTAATCAGTTAATATAAATCAAAATTGTCTTATAATTTGACCGTATTATCAATTTTCGCGTAACATTGACCATTAGGATTATCACATTTTTATATAAATGCGGATTTTGACATGAAAAATTAGAAAATAATGCCAATAGGTCATAATAAGTGTTTTGGTACCATAGGAATCACACCGGTGTGATTTTTTTCAAAGTGGCTTGAAATTTATTTCCCCTTTTTGGAAACTGAGGAAGGATGAATGTGTAATATATAATATGCATAATATGCATTGCGCTATTTTTCAAAAGGTGATGAGTGAGCTGAGGAATAGTAGTGTAACCGGTCGCTGTCGATGGCGTTGCTATATGTTAGGCTTATCATTCTTACCTGTAGTTCACTATATTTTAAGTTTAGATGTTCAGTTCACTATATTTTAAATTCAATGGAGCGACGTCGCCGGAGAAGGTAAGTAAAACCCTGAAAATTATGTTGCAAATTCTGTATTATAAGAGGTGCTTTGAAAAATTAGGGATGAAATAGCTTGTTACCGATTAGCGCAAACGCCTGAGCTTTGTGCAAATCGTTTAAGGATTCCAATCCAGAGAATTCAAAAAGAAATTGATGGAGGCTCTCGTGTCGTACGTTTGGAGAAGGTTGAATAAAGTAAATGCAGAGATAAAGCATATTCTGGGGCGGGAGGAAAGGTAGCTAATGTGTTGAATTGATGCTACACCATTATTGAAATGGGAAAATTATTGGTTGGTAAGAGCCAGCCGGCTCACATAATTTCAGAATGTCACAATAGTGCACTTTAGGATATTTCTTCCGAATCCATTTGAATAGCCATAAGTTCAATCATAAATCAAGTGAGCTTATCATATGACATTTAAAAATATCCGTTTCCATTAATATTAAGGAAATAAAAACTCGCAAGTGAGATCTAATTGTATGTCTACACGTGTTAAAAGGTTACCCGCATGCTGCAAGGCTGGTGGAAGCCATGCTATCGGAGGTGATAATTGAGATCACTCGATATTAAAAAAATCGGCTGATGAAAATTGCTTCGAAATTTTCTTTATGAGCGTCTAAAAACTTAAATGCCTGAGATATTAATGCTACCTGACCATCAGCCTTAATTACCGTACCGTATTTGCTGTTCCGTAGAAAGACTGAGCTTGGTATTCACTGGCCTATTTTCATCCGCAACGCTATCTATTGGTCTGCGAGGAACATCAAGAAAATCCTCGATTTTTTATTCTCCCATTTGTAATCTGCGCCCTTGAATGATAAATTCTCATCATACAGAGTATCTCTACTCCACACGTGACTACGCCTACCAGACATTTCTAGCAGTAAAATGCAATTTGTCAACATAATTTTCTCAAACTCACTTCGAACTATAACTTAATTTCCCTCTAAATAACAGGTGTTCGAGGTTTTTATTAATATTAATAGATACCTTTACATTTTGGGAATCGATTTTTTCTCTACGAAGCTTAAGTATTATAGCAATGCGTTTACCTTTTCAATTACGGATTCGCTAGAGGAAAGAGGAATCAGCCGAAGAGACATGATACTCGAAGAGAGCAGGTAAGGCCGCCTATTAGAAAGTTGGAGGACCCCTGAATTTTCCCGCGGTACAGAGGGAATTTTTATGGTAACATATTATAAGTGTAGATTCTACCACCGCAAGGAATGTTAATACAACAAATTTGAGCTGAGCAGTCCGGAAAAAAATACATTACCTTAAATACAAGAATTTGATGAATTGTTCAAACCGATCAATTATTGTATAATGTACATACTCAGGTATGTGCCCGAGAAATTTTGTACTTGAATTGAATTATTATTAATTCATGTTCATATACCTATAGACTAATGATTATTTGTGAGTGGCAGGTAATCTAGCACCCCCAATACGCCCTTTTGGGTGCGTAAGGGGTTTTATGGAAACTAAATAATTAGTATTTCTTCAGGAAACGGATTGGCATATTGTCTTTTCAGATATTATAATAACTGGAGTGTTGCGGTTTGATTTTAGTGCTCAACTATTTTACTACACCTATTTTTATACTTCGAAGAAAAAGAACAAATGTGAGTAATGCTGGGGAATTTATCATGTCATAAAGGAATGTGAACTCTATCTGTTCGCTGTGAAACAAACTCTCCAAATTAATAATTGGTCATATCATGCAATTTCGCGTCATTCATCGGGAAGCGTTTTGACTCATAATATAAACGATACCAAAATTCTTATTCCCTAAAAATTTACCCAATATATCGTACGAACAATGGTTGGCCGATTTTCAGGGCATGGTGTACTCAAGTACGACTCATTTGTAACTTAAGTATCTTATTACTCTTATTCAGAGCGATAGGCGAAATATAGGTTAATATTTGTTAGATATTTCGAGGAACATACTATTATTGCACTTTCATCCAGTATCATACTTGTTTTTTTCTTTGATATAGAATTATAACTATTGTTATCGTATTACAAGGAAAATCAGAGTTACGCAAATAGCATGTGCGTCAATTTACCAAGTATTGTATAGGGAAGGCAGAAGTAACAGGTTGAAATTTCTCTATCTAATAAAAGTAAGAAAGGCTTACACTTACTAAATAAAATGGAGACTATGGTAAATTACTTTTCATTAATTACTCATTGATTGCAGAATTCCGTCGTATTATCATTTTGCAACTCAATTCCTTTACTTTTCTGCTTGGAGATTGCATAAAAAAATAAGCGATTTTACTATCACTATATTCCATATTGGTTGTTAAAAGTTACTGAATGTATCATCCGGCGCACAAAGGTGGGTCTACGACGACGCACAGGAAGAATTACGGTACCCAAGGAGAGTGAGTAAACATAACGAACAAGTATTTGTGGACATCAAACGGAAGTTGACGGAGGGTATGCAGGTATATCTATCCTTCTGAAAATTAAAAGGGAGCACAAAGAAATTCGGTGAAGACACCATTGCGTGTCGGATGATTGTCGGTAGTAAAATGCGGGAAAGCTGCGGCACTCCAAATAGAGAGAAAGTTGGGGCAGTGGATTCGGTGTAGGAGAACTCAGTAGACTGACAGCATTCTCGTAAAATTTTCTGAAGTTCTTCTATAGACCGAGAAACGGGAAGGGATACTATATTCTCGAAAAAATATGCAACGCATATATTTACCCTCTCGAATACGTATAACTTTCGAGCGATAAACCAATCTTCCATTCCTATCTGTCATTAGGAATTACAAGGTTTTACTGAAACGTAGAACAAACATTGAAGTGAGATCTATAGGTCATTTATGTCTTGCGTTGAAACCTGGGTCGTGATCAAATAAAATTTTTGTATGGAATGAAGTGCATGGAATTCTTAGGGAAAGTTTACTTTGAGAAGAAATTAAATAAAGAAAAATTGATTAACAAGAAAATGTACATGGCGTTTTCAATGAAACCGCCTTTTTTATTGAAGTCATCTTTAAGCAGAAGGGATGGATATACGAGAATTTTAGACCCAAAATAATGGCGAGCAATTAACCCAGTAACAAAAGCAGAAGAGACAAGACGAATGTTTTGGGAAAAAATAGCCCTCCTATGCAAGTATATACTCCTGCCTGAATATATTTCCCGTAGAATATAAATAAGCTGCAAAATTCCCTTCACCAGGTCCAATTTTATTTTAATAGAATCAAAGATGAAAGACCAGAATGACTAAGCCCTGAGAGTTGTCGCAGAGAAAAAAATGAAAATTTACCAATCGAATTTCATTTCCCATATGGATTTGGGAAGACTTTGTGAGATCAGCTTTAGTTCCTATTCCGAAAAAGGTATAGGGTTCATTATGCGAGGACTACAAGACGATAAGTTTGATATCCCACGCAGCTAAAGTTGTTCTCAGGATCATTAACAAAAGGATAGAGAGTAGGGCAAATGATTACTTAGGGGATGGTCAGTTTGGGTTTAGGAAGGGGAGAGGTACGCGAGATGCCATTGCAGTAATGAGATTATTAATCGAGAGGAATATAGAACACAACCAGGAGGTATTTGCCTGTTTCGTAGATTTCGAAAAAGCTTTTGATAGAGTGAACTGGGGAAAACTAATGAGTATATTGCAGAAAATAGGAATAGATTGGAGAAAAAGGAAGCTAATCCGCAACCTGTACATGTCTCAGACTGCTCAGGTGCGGGTGGGGAACGGGGAGTCCGGATGGGTAGTGTTAGGAAGAGGTGTAAGGCAGGGTTGCCCATTATCACCGTTGCCGTTCAACCTGTATGCAGGGGATGTGATCAAAGAGGCATGGGAAGAACTGGAGGTAGGAATGAAGGTGGGCGGGGAATTCGTAAAATCAGTTAAGTTTGCTGATGACCAAGCTTTAGTTTGTCAGTCAGCCAAGGGGCTGCAAGCATTGCTTAGTGAATTGGAAATTCAGTGCGACAGGTATGGGATGAGAATGAATATTAATAAAAAAAAGGTTATGCGATTTTCTAGAAAGAAAAAGGCTAAGCTGAACATTAAAATAGTAGGTCAAAAACTAGAGCAGGTAGAACAGTTTACGTATCTCGGTAGTGTTTTGTACCAACACGGTCAAGAAAGTAGGGACGTAAGGAGAAGAATTGCGCTAGGTAAAGAGGCTTTCACAAGGAGGAGGTCGTTGATGACAGAGACGCTGAGTAAGAATCGTAAAAACTTTGATATGGAGCGTAGCTATGTACGGTGCTGAAACGTGGTAATTGAAGCAGGAGGATAGACGTAGATTGGAGGCGTTTGAAATGTGGGTGTGGAGAAGAATGGAGAAGGTGAAATGGACAGAGAAGAAAACAAATGAGGAAGTACTTGGTATGGTGGGCGAAGAGAGGGGTTTGTTGGGTGAAATCCTATGGAGGCAGGAAAAGTGGATGAAGGGGAGTGTTGCCGGCAGTGAGTTGTTGAAGACTGTAGTTGAGGGGAGAATGTTAGGCAAACGAGGAAAGGGAAGGAACAGGATAGGGATGTTGGACGGGATGAAGGGAGGAAGAAAGTACTCAGAGCTGAAGAGGGACCTGATATAGAGTAGGATGATGGATTTTGTGTTTTGTTAGGAGTAGTAATATATTTGTTTGGTAGTTGTGTCCATCCAAAAACCTACCTTAACCGGTAGATTAACTTACCTTATTGTACCATGTATCATTATATTACAGATAAAGTAAGGGCATGTCAAAAAGAAAAATCACATTTTCTTTTTCTATTTTCAGACATGGGCATGGCACTCAACGGATGAGTGGAACAGTTAATAGGGAATATACTTAAGCCGTGTACTGACTCTAATACTCCTACATAGTGTTATAATAAATACTTTCTTTCATAGGGCTTTCTATTATTCCATTTTTATAAAAACAAGAAATCGTATATTTTTGAAATAAGTATAGAGTTGTAAAAAAAACGCAATACATTTACGCCTCTATGGAATGGATATTATAATTTTTATTTCGGTGCTTTAACCCTTTCATCGAGTTAAACATCAAGGTAGGTGGAATAAACTAGACAAGTTCACGTATTTGAACAGTATTTTATAGGAAAATGGGTGATGTAAGGGGGATATTTGGAGAATAATTCCGTTAGCAAGGGAAAGTACGAGATAAAGATAATGGATGACAGGTTAGCTAAGTAAAGATGTGAAACAATTAAATTTCAGAGTTTAAGAGGACGCCTCGGTAGCTTAAGTGGCTAAAGCACTCGACCGGATATTGAGGGATCTGGGTTCGAGTCCCAGTCAAGGCGAATGATTTTTACGCTCTGAAATTGTTGCATGTGAAACAATGATTAGTACTGATGTTGCTTAGCGTTTTAAGGATTTTAAACCGACCTATAAGTGTAGATTGGAGCCTTTTGAAGAAATGGGTAAAGCGTAGAAATGGAGAAATAATTGGGACAGAGAGGAAGATGAATACCGAGGTCTTAAGTCTCCTCGTCCACCGTTTGGTGGGCTAGGAGACGAAGCTGCCGGGGAAAATCTAAAAAAGTAGAGAAATAACGTGGAGAAAATGTTGAGTGGAAGTGGGTATTAAAATCCCATGGTAGAGGAAGCAATTTTGGGCTAGCGGGTAAGAGAAAGGAAGAGAGGACGCTTTCTACACAGCGTGAAGGCAGGTAAAAATTATGAAAGAATGAAGAAGGATATTGTAGAATAAACAAATTGAAGTTCTAATAGTACATAGGTGGCCGGGGGCAGACCAGAGGTAGACTGTGTAGCCTAAGGTCGTTGGATCGATTCCGGCGAAAATTTCTTATCTTAGAAAAAATTTGTTCATGGTTTTTGGGAACGAGACAACCACACATTAACAGAAAAAACCCAGCAATGGTATTTCGGAGCATGGCAACGAGAAAAATAGACTCCTACTAAAAAACTACCCTGTACCCATGATGAAATGCAGCAGTTTCACCATTAGGCACTGGTGACGAAGACCGAGTGGGTCGGCCCGGCACCAGCTACCACAGCTACGGGCGAGAGTTACAGGGTTCGTCCGGAAAATAAGTGTACTGACTCCTGGGCTGGGCGCGCCTCTCCAGGCGCGCCCAGCACCGCTCTGACGGGCTGCGATTGGAGGGGGGTATGTTGGCAAGCGACGCTGAAAAAGGCAGTTGGCTCTGAGCCATGGTGTAGTGAGGAGCTCTGTTAACGCGAACCTCCACGCTCGACCCACGTCACGGAACGCGATGCCGAAGCAGCGTTATTCCATCAAATTTGCGGTAAAGCCTGGGAAATCGTCTACCGAAACTGTCGGTATGATTAACCAGGCTTACGGGGAGTCAGCCATGTCCAGAAATATGATCTTTCGGTGGCACAAGATGTTCGTGGAGGGCAGAGAAGAGGTCGACGACGAGTCTTCGAGAGGTTCCCGATGATGCCTTCGCGGGAGCGTTCCAGGAATGGGAACGCCGCTGGAACAAGTGTATCGACTCACAAGGGTCCTATTTTGAGGAATATTAGCTTAAGATATGTAAAAGTGTAATAAATTTTTTTTCCTGAGCTCAGTACACTTATTTTCCGGACGAACCCTGTAAGTATCGGCCGGAGTACTGCGATGTGGGAGGCAACTGGAAACCACCACATTATTCTCCCTAGAATATGCAGCCTTGCATTTAAAAATAGTAGAATGGAGGGCCGCAGTAAACCAATCCCAGGATTGAAATACTGAAGATGATTATAGTACATAGAACATATTAGTCATTTGGATCGTCCATATCCTGCCCTCGATATCAGAATACCTTGAATTAAACGCTCTCATCGGTCATCTTTTTCCTTGGGCAAATATCCTTTTTATTGACACAACTGAAATAGACCCCGGGGCGTTTGGAATGATCGGTATTGACGTTACTCTGGTGGGGTTCGATAGATGTTCTCCCCCGAGGTCCAATTAAAATAGGTGGCGAGGGAATTGTCCGCCATGCATGTAATTATGCACACATTCTGGGGGGGGGGGGAAACTTCCCCCTTTATAGAGGAAGGATTGAACGCATAATTCCGCCCCGAGCCGAGAAAAAGTTACCGCTCCCTCTTTCCAGAATATAATCACCGTCGTTAAAGAGTTTTTTTTACACCGTCTCTAGCTCGTCATGGAACGTCCATTCGACACGCAAGGGAAAGTTAAAGAAGGAATAAAATAAATAAAGCAAACTTTTGGCTATTTAGTGGTCACGTAAATATCCAATAAAATGGCGAAGATCGTTCGGCCATAAAGCCGAAGGATGGATTAATTCCAAATGATACTGGCACTAGGCTCAAGCTGTGTAATTTTCGGGGTGCCGAACTTTTCGTGAATCCGCGGGCGGTTTAGGTAAAAGGAATCGGCGGCCCCTAACTACCTCGAATTCCTTGTGCCTTAGGGCTTCGCGCGAGGTGAGCTCTACGCTCATCTATCGGAGCAACAACCTTCCGATTGATGACTGTGGTTATGGAAAAATAAGAGAAACGTTTCGACGGTGGATAGGGGACAGCTAAGTGCTCCATTCCGGTCTCTGAAGGTTCCAATCCGGATGCAGTGTAAATGGGTTGCGGGAAACGATTTACGATGAATGCCATTGTTCTCGTCTATTTTTCCATCTCGCTCATTGTGGAGCAAGTCCTATTCTCAGACTCCATGACGCCGATTCCGCCAAGGTACATATGTGAGCTATTCGGACGTGGCTTTGGATCGAAGGAATAGAGCACGTTTTGAAATGAGGATCCAGATTTTGATCCTTGTGATGCGAGTTTTAATATCATTCCAGTTCCTCGCTACACGGGTGTGCTGCGGAGATCGCTAAGAGTGTCGAACGCCTACCATCCATCGTTAAACTATTAAACCCCAATGGGCGTGACTTTGTGCTCTTCGTGGAGACTATTGTTAAGCGGGCGCCGGGTGGTTTCTCTCCTCCGTATGCAGCATTTTGTAAAAATCCCTATAATCCATATTACCAAAACTCCTGAACTAAGCTTCATGAAAAATGATCCCAAAAATCTTAAAATAAATACCATAGGTTCCTAGTAATCATGACATAATATAGGCTCGTGTTTTCAAAAATAATTTATTTTGTCTAGCTATGATATTTGTGACATAACAAAGTGCATTTTCATTTTGTAACGTGATGAACATAGATTTTAAAACATATTTTCAAGGAAGACTAGTTTAAATTGGGTAAATGCGTCCGCTACACTCATAACTACTAAAACCTGTGCATAATGATCTATGCATCTATGAATAAGAAGAATAAATTGAAAGCAGGAAAAAATCAGTTAGTTTTGCGAAAAATTAAGCTCTACTCGTTTAAGATTTACCATGGCTAGAGGTAGGAGTGAAGGTGGGGAAGAATCTATAAAATCACTAAATTTGCGGATGAGCAAGCTTTAATTAGTTTTTTGTATAATTAGAATTACAGAATCAGAATAAATGTTAGATAAATCAGGTTTTTGAGGTTTATTGAGGAACAGAAATTATGAGTCATAATAAATAAATCTTGTAAACGCAAAAGTATCCGTTTTTGCATTTTCGGTGGCCCGACCAACTTCCTCAACGAAAGGAAAAAAACTTAGGATCCAAGGATAATATATGAGGGACATGTGGCCATTTTGAAAATCTGGCCAAAAACCTCAACATTGTGTCATGCGATACGGCCTACCATTTCCATTACCACCCATCAATTCAGCGTGGATTTTCGGGGCACTATAACCTCTCAAATGAGGAAAATTAATCACACTACGAACCTCTTTATGTTCTTCATACAACAAGTTGCTTCAATCCACGCATTTCTAAAGCAAAACGGATCAAAATTAATGGCTGCAACTTATAGTATTGTCTGCACAAGGCTCAATTAATCTGCAGAATAAATGTTATCCAAATATATTGGTCATTTTTTAGTAATAATTACTTACAAATGATTCCCACTCGTGTGTGTGTATATAGATTTAATAAATAAATAAACACACACACACACACACACACACATATATATATATATATATTATATATTTATATATATTTATATTTGTATATATTATTTATAAACACATCTGAGGATGACTGTCGTGCCGTCGAAACGTCAAAACTATATACATATGTGAGTGACTTTCTTTTTGTTTCTATGTTTTAAAAATCTACGCCTGTGTTTATATATATATATATATATATATATATATATATATATATATATATATATATATATATATATATATATATATGTCGTAATTTATGTTTTTACGCACGGAATATTACCACCTTACGCGTACATAAAAATGACTTTAATACGAATAAAATCCAGTTATGGCTGTGCTGAATTATTGGTCCATAAATATATGCATATACATTTATAGCAGCAATGCAAGACTTTGACGGACCAATAAGTCAGTACAGCTACATCTGGATTTCATTTGAATTATTGGCCTTTTTATGTACGTGTTTAAGGTGACAATATTCCGGGCGTAAAAATATAAATAACTCTTAATAAATAATTGCTTTCATTGATTATTTTGAAATACTGCTATGGTGACAAACATTAACCCATGTAATTTGATTATTACTCTAATAAATTTTTACTTACGACATAATTTGACCTTAATAGGAATACATGCATGATTTAATATTGCCAGAAATAATAAATACTGAATTTTAAATACCTTACCGATGCTCTTCAAGATTGAACCCTTCAAGAAATAATTATTCTTCTTGGTGATGTTCCGGTTATTCACTGGGGCATATTCTTCGCCTTCCTAGATCAATGCGATCTGCCAAGTCAACTTCTCTCGATCTCGAGATCTCTTCTACGTGTTCTCTTGGCGTCTCTTGGCTGTGAACTATTTCATCTCTGCTGAGACCATCGAGTTTTTTTAGTAATTTACCAAAACAATTTTGCACTTTTAAACTTTATCATTTAAGGATATATCTGATGATATTGAATTGTTCAGCAACCCTTTAAAATGGCAGCATACAAACGTTTGTAATTGATGTTACGAATGGAGACTGGATGCGATAGTTGGTCTCTCATCGTCGAAGTGAATGGATTTAAATCTAAATTCTGAGTGAAATATGTGCAGCCATCTTTGCGTGAAAATATTTTTTTTGCAAAAAATTGAGTTATCATTCTCAATAATTTCTAAAGAAGTATAAATATCCAAATCGGACCTAGCCTACGTTACTTTTCGTATTTTTACCCTATATTTGCCAAAACAATAGAATCCCTTACTCCATATCTTCTTGGAGTCTCCAAGTAAAAAATAAATAAATTTTCAGATTTAGATGTCATTTTAATAGACGCGTCTAGTTTGGCATAAATAATTCACCAAAAGCTTGTGAGATATTGCATGATGAATAAATAAAGAGGCAACGATTAATCTTCCATTTTTACGATTACAACATACATATTCAACCTTAGTATACTGTACATTTTTACCATTACCATGTTCTATATATACCATCACGTAAATAGATGACAGCTAATGTCGCAAAATAATCACATTATCATTACAACAGGGGCTCCTCTATATTATAGAGTTTGAAAGAAGATTTGCTCTTAACTTTTTGAATCCGCATGCAGTACATTGATGTGGGAGTTTACACTATCAATAATTTTCCTTATACCCAGTTTATATCCCCACAAACTTTATTATTTTCATATATCAAGGGCTGATGCTTATAATAGAATATCAAACGTACTCTATTACGTAGGAACAACGCCAAATAACAAAACTTGTTTCCTGGCAAATCGAAGTGTCCATGTGTTGTCTCTCAAGATTATATCGAATAATTTAGTCGACACACAGCGACATCCGGCATGAAGGAAGCGCCCCTAGGAAGAGTCCTATGAAGACATGAGAGACAGCTAGTTGTGGAACTACGCAACAGCCGTCCTGTGCTCCTACATCGTCCAGGCTAACGGAACCGCTGCGCGATACCTTTAGAATATCAACTATGGTCGAAACAAAGGAATGACTCAACAAGCAATATTTCCATCCAGTTCAATGACACTCATTGGCTAAGAGGGCTTTCACATTCCCGAGTTCTATTCGGCTATTCCCACTGAGTATAAAATTGTTATCATCAGCACCTTTGGAGCCGCATTGAAAAAACACGTGCGTGAAATTACAATTGCTCAGATAAAAAGGGCAGGATCTTTTATCGAAAGCAAGGACTCATAAAACCATAAATGAACTATTAATTCCTGCATTGCTAATACCCAGACAAGTCAGCAAATGAGGACTTGTAATATGGAACCATGTTTATCCTTAATTCCCTCCCCTGCCGGCCTGCTCATGACCTGACGCTTGGGATTTGGAGCCCGTACATCTCACGACTACGAGGTTAGGCCGGGAACAACCTAAATCTAAAAAGGCCTTTTGTTATATCAGTCCAAAGTATTTTGTGCTATTGTGAGACAAAGTGTATTGGAAACATGCTTCTGAATGAAACTGAAACATTGTTTTATACAATCAAACAACGACACACGGTTATACACGATCACATTTGATGAAATATTTAAGCATGTTACAAGACCCACGTACACAATGCTTTAGCCACTAGGCTCTTTAGAGGCCGTGGTTTTTTTATTCATTTTCAAAAATAAATCCTCATTATAAAACATATTTCAACATAGAAAAAATATAGTTTAACTTTATGGAGTAAATATTAAGTATTATTTGTATTCAAGGTATCTTTACGAAGGATAAAGACTGAAAGTTGAAATATTTCCTTGCGTTTCTAAACAAATTATGAAAATATACGCCTCGGTGGTTGTGAATTGTCAGAAATTGGTTAGTTTACGTAGCATGTGATTTTCTTCGGTCTTACGGGTGGCCTAAGAAATACAATTAAATTAAGTGACTAACAGATTAAATAAACTAAACTAAATTACAGATTGAATCTCCGGCATAAATTTATATGGAATATCTTTAGCAGTGATCTCTTTTATTCCTTCTTTACTTAACAACATTGACTCAGTAGTCTCTAGTAAGATACGCTTATTTGCCGATGATGTTGTGGTTTACCGTGATATCCCTGATCCTGAGGACACAGCAGCTTGGTCAGATGACTTTAATGCCATACAACGCTGGTGCGCCACTTGTCAATTAGAATTAAACTTAAAAAAGTGTACAGTCGTACAGTTTTGGAAAAAGAGCAATTCCCACCCGAACGCCTACTGCATTGGGAACACCGAAATGGAATGTGTAGACTCCATCAAATATATGAAATATATATTGGTTACTATAAGTTTGATATCCCACGCAGCTAAAGTTGTTCTCAGGATCATAAACAAAAGGATAGAGAGTAGGGTCAATGATTACTTAGGGGATGATCAGTTTGGGTTTATGAAGGGAAGAGGTACGCGAGATGCCATTGCAGTAATGAGATTATTAATCGAGAGGAATATAGAACACAACCAGGAGGTATATGCCTGGCATGGGAAGAACTCGAGGTAGATATGAAATTGGGCGGGGAATTCGTAAAATCAGTTAAGTTTGCTGATGACCAAGCTTTAGTTAGTCAGTCAGCCAAGGGGTTGCAAGCATTGCTGAGTGAATTAAAAGTTCAGTGCGACAAGTATGCGATGAGAATGAATATTAATAAAACTAAGGTTATGCGATTTTCTAGAAAGAAAAAGGCTAAGCTGAACATTAAAATAGGAGGGCAAAAACTAGAGCAGGTAGAACAGTTTACGTATCTCGGTGGTGTTTTGGACCAACACGGTCAAAGTAGCAGGGACGTAAGGAGAAGAATTACGCTAGGCAAAGAGGCTTTCACAAGGAGGAGGGAGTTGATGACAGGGACGCTGAGTAAGGATATTAAGAAAAGACTCGTAAAAACTTTGATATGGAGCATAGCTATGTACGGCGCGGAAACGTGGTCATGGAAGCAGGAGGATAGACGTAGACTGGAGGCTTTTGAAATGTGGGTGTGGAGAAGAATGGAGAAGGTGAAATGGACAGAGAAGAAAACAAACGAGGAAGTACTTGGTATGGTGGGCGAAGAGAGGGGTTTGTTGGGAGAAATCCTATGGAGGCAGGAAAAGTGGCTGAAGGGGGTATTGACCGGCAGTGGGACTGTGATTGAGGGGAGAATGTTAGGCAAACGAGGAAAGAGAAGGAACAGGATAGGGGTGTTGGACGGGATAAAGGGAGGAAGAAAGTACTCAGAGATGAAAAGGGACCTGATGTAGAGTGGGACGTTGTGTTTTGCTGGTGGTCACAAATTGTTGAATTAGTAATTTTCTCCATCCAAAAACCTACCTTAACCGGTAGATTACCTAATAATAATAAAATATAGGGGTTACTCTCACTCACGTTCTCTCCTGGGTGGAACACATAACAATGGTCACATTCACAAACACCCAAGCCCTAGGTGGAGGAAAACTCACCCAGGCGGGAATCGAACCCGCGACCCTTGGAATGGTAGACGAAATAATAGGATACACTTTGACCATCGCCGAACTCCGTCCATAATCACGCACTCTTCAATTTCATATGCCGTTCAAAATCACGCACCGCTAATGCATCATTCACTTTTGCATTATATCTTCTCACGCCGTCTACATCACGCACAAGCAATATTTTAATAATTAAGATAATATAATAATTACTGATCAATGAAGTTTTTCCCCCAGTGAATGTTTTACACTTATTCTTGAAACTCCTAAAATTGGATGAAAGTGGCTCAAACAAACCTCCAGGCAGCTGTTTCCATTCAACAATAGTTCTGCTTACGGAAGAGTATTTTTTCTTATTTGTTTTTGCGTTCTTATTTTTATTTTAAAACTGTGGTCGTTTTTTTCCTCAAATTTTTGTTTTCCTATCTCTTTCCATAAATCTTCCCACGCTTCGTCATTTTTAACAATTCTTTTCATCGCACCTAACCGAATCCTTTTTCTTCTTTTTTTCAAACTCTTCTATTTCAGTATATCCAACATTTCTGCGACATTATTTGTTCATTTGTACTTTCCGAGTGCATATCTTGCTGCCCTTCTGTGAGCTTTTTCTATCTTTTTAATAAGTCCCACCTCATATATATCCCATACCATGGACAACTATTCTAGGATAGGGCTAACCAGTACCTTATATGCTTTTTATTTTATAGATACTGTACTTCCTTTTAAATTTCTCATTACTAAATGAAGTTTTTTATTTTAAATGCCTTCCTTGTCATAATATGTACTTGGACTCCCCACCCAAGATCCCTATTTTCTTGTCCTTGATTGATCCCTATTCTCATGTTCAAGGTTCTAATTCTCATGTCCTTTCAAACGTATTTGGATAACGGAGCAATCCCAAATTTCCACCCTACAACGCCCATTTTCATCTTAAATGCTGGCAAATACATGAAATGCTGCACCTATTCTAGTTAATTCCATTACTTCAATATTTAGCCTTATTTCCTGTTGCAAATCATTTTTTTAAAACACTGCAATTCCACAAGTCACAATTTATGGAGATACGACCATGCTTTCGTTGCCACATCGTGTGTTAATAAATTGTTAAAAGAGGAACTTAAGTGTTTTTTTTACCATTCCTTGCAATATGAGAAATTCCATATAGTTGAGCCATAGATAAGCCAGTGTCCTAAATTACCTTTCCCATTTCTCGGGATTCCCATTTAAATTTCGGTTTCTTGTTTTCAATTTTCATCACAAAGTAATGCTTCCGTAAAACAATTAATAATAACTGCAATCCCTTGGCTCCCTGGTTCACTATTGTTTGATCATCTGCAGACCTAATTTTCTTAATCATCCCGCCGCCCACTGTCATTTCCAGCCATAGTCATTCTCATGCTATTTATAACATTTCCTCAGCAGAAACATATATGAAAGAACCATTAATAGTAGAAAACCAACTATCACTCCCCTTTCACTGTCACATTTACCCAATACCTATATATTTATACACCGCAATACTTCAATTAACTCTGCCCACGATCGAAGGCCTTCTGAAAACCCATGTACAAATGCATCCAGATGCACCCAAATTTGCAATGATAAACAAATATATATATATATATATATATATATATATATATATATATATATATATAAACTTACTTTGATATAATTATATATATTAAATACATATGTGTGCATATATGCTTTCGTAGACGTAACACGGAAGTGCCGAATAGTACAATACACAGTAACACACAATATAGAAACACAAAAAAAGAAGAACACTCACACGTATTTTCTTGATATTTCGACGGAAACAATCCGTCTTCATCTGAAGACATAGAAGTAATGATAGTAATGAGTATATATATATATATATATATATATATATATATATATATATATATATATATATATATATATACCCACACACACACACACTCACGTTCAGCGGCTTCGCACATTCTAGGAATGGCGATCAAAATTGACGTAAAGAATTCTTTAGCCTATATTTTCCTTGTAAATTTGTAAATACTCTCTCAGTTCATACTAAGTTCAAATTATTCCTTCCTTTCACATTTCCCGATACCCTTTAGTAATTCTGCTTAGATATTACATGTATCTATGCCTACAGACTTGTTCGACTTCATCTTCAACAACTCTTTTTCTATCTCTATTTCAAAAGAGGCCATCTTAATAAACATTACCTTACCATTACGCTCTTCTTGTATTCCCTCCACTTTCTCTGAATCTCTTCGAGTTCTAGCTCTTTTGGCATTATAAATTCGTTGTAATCTTTTAATGGTTTCTCTTTTCTTGTGCATCCAGCCTTTATCCAATTTAAGCTATAATACCGGTCCCGTTGGGGGGTAACGTTCTCGCCTGACAAACCAATGGTCGTTGGTTCGATTCCCGCCTGGGTGAGTTTTCCTCTCTCTAGGATTTTGGTGTTTGCAATTGTGTCCATTTTTATCGTTTTTTATTAGTCTAATGTAAAGGTGAGAAATATGCGGCTATTGAAGTAATGCTAAATTAATAAAATCTTCTAATTCGGTCATTTGACAGTTGCTGAAATTTCATCATATTCTCGGATTGACCTTTCCCTCAGAGTTATTTGATTTACTAGTTAGATTGCTATTAGTTTCCTAGGTACTTCTTCCTTACTTCTCTGTTTAAGCCTTTAAGATTTCACTTAGTAATTTTCCAGCTCCTCCTTATTCTTTTAAAAATTGAATTGTATTTGATGACAGTTATATTGCCTGACCCTACGTGCCGAGTCCCTAGTTGCCAAAACTCATTTTCATATTAGGTTTCTTCATCATTTCTTAGGATAATAAAATGAGTTTAAACCCCGTTGCCTTCCTCAATAGTGTTTTTACGATGACACCGCTACTAAAATGGGCACTTCACTAGGATCAAAGAGCTTTTGCTGCCGCCTCACTAAGAAATGGACGCTGCGTCAACCACCTTACGTCTGGTTACTACCCTTCGACCTAAAGGGAATGGGTGACTTCCCAAGGGGAATTATTATTGCTCTTGCCAGTATAGCGCTACCTTTCAATGAAACGCACAAGCCCGGCCACCACGTCAATAGCCCATGGGAAGAATAATTATATTAACTTTGTAAATAAAATTCCGGAATGAATTATACTTTTGTTTTTGGCTATTTTTAAGAATAATATTTAATGCAAGTAAAATATAAATACGAGTTATTATCTTCCGTTGCTATTAGGAAGAATGATCGTAGGATATGTTTTTCAAATATGGATTTTAATCTTTTCTTTTTCCCTTTTCTTGGATGAAGACGGCTAGCCCAATCTGAAAATTAAATTTGAGCATTAATTAAAGATGATACTCAAGCGAACAAAGTCTAACCGTCCATGAATAACGTTCAACCTCCCGCAGATATTCCCTTGATAAATGTCTACACAAATGTTAGTACCCTGTATTACATCTACCGTGTGGCCCTCGTAAGCCTTCCAACTGCTGCGAGGCATGGTATCACCGATTTTGCAGAACATGACGTCGAGAGGGTGGCGCGTGCAGGAGAACAATAATAAATGGCTCGCTCGTCTGGGGAAAAGTTGCAGAACGGGTGGCCTCTCCGCGCTTGAGTAGTACCATCCAAGTCAATTATCAGAAGTGTGGGAGGGGGATAGGTCTTGTGGACAGCGGGCACTCACGCTCGAGAGTGGGTGGACCGGTCACGCAACACCACCAACCTGGTACCGCGATCATTCCGGCATTCCTCTCTCGTGATCTCTCATCATCTCGTGGGAGCTTCGCCACAGCTTGATAAGGATTATATAAAAAATTATTTACGTGCAAACACCATATATATGTGAATTAAATAGTGTTCGCTAGTTACGATGCTCACACGCTGATGAGGGTAACTGGGACCACCGAAATGTCAATGAAGTCATTTTTTATTTTGAGTTTATGTATTTTTTCTTTCGTCAGTCGAAATATATATGTAGGCATAGTGCATATTCATCACCAAGGTTTACAACACGAAGATGGGTGAGAGTGGAGCTCACCAATACTAAGCCCACGTGCGTGTGAAATTCACACATCAGGGTAGGGGATCAATTTCCTTCACTGTGCCATCAATGGGTATCCACAAAGAGCAGGTGCTCAAAAACTCACAGCTTGGGTGAAGCTGAGGGTCTCCAGGGGCGTCTTCGATAATCGAGCCCGAGCCCTCCCGTCAGAAGCCTGATGCTCTAATAATTACACTACCATATGTATCGTGCCAGCCAAGTTTCAAATGTGATCACTTCGTGAGTCGAGTGATGCTAGATTATTAGTGTGTATAGCGACCTATATTTCTAACCTATATTTCGCCAATAGAGGAATCGAGAGAATATATTTTGGAGTTTTTAAATAAATATTTTTCTTAGATGCATATTTATTCGGTTTATATCGCAGATTAATTGGAGCTTATATTTCAAACTGCCATATAAAATGTTATTTTGCCTGCATGTCTATCCAAAGGGACAAAATATCCTTAATAATTGCAATGAAACCCCAACTTTTTAGTTGCAGAATGCTATAAACACAACCATATATTCTTTAATATCTTTATTATATAGATTTTTTCTACCACCTTTCGAGAGATTATTGAATGTACTTTAACATTGGGTGATGAAATATATTTGATGTTCGTGAAATTTCAAAATTTTTCAAATATCAACTTCTTAGGAGAGTATAAATTAGCCATTTCGGTCTTAGGGAAGTATATATTAGTCATTAGTCAGAAAATGCGCTCGAAGAAATGTTTGCGTTACCGCAGCTACGTAAGCAAGGGTTCTTTTCAAGTATGTGTTCATGGGAGGACTCATTATCGAAATTACTATCCCTATCACCTCCAGATGTATCGCATTTAGCTGACAAGACAACCTATATATTCGCACTCATACACCTGTGTGTGCGTGCCTGGTATTCGCATATTTTTTATCACAAAAAAGGAATGCCAAAGGCGTCGACGTTGAAATGGAGTTCGAAAAAAAATTATGATCACCCGTATGGGGCGAATGACGCAAGTGGATTTAAAGCTTTCCCAGGCACCCAATGAGGGAGGACGACGGGAACAGGAGTGTGGGGGAGGGAGGGGAGCAGGGTGGGAGGCGAAAAGTTGTACCCTTTTCACGCGGGAGAGGGGATGAGTGAGGGGATGAGGCGGAGGGTGAGGGATGCCAAAGGGCGAAAAGACCGGGCGCCACTGTTAGATATCAAGGACTCACGTAAGACTGTCGCGGACGCGCAGACGCAGGAGGGGTGGGCAATGATGTGATGGTAGCGACGCGAGAGTCGGCTGACGACGATGCACCAGCGACTCAAGAATTTACCATTCCTCCACCCCCCCCCCCCCCCCGTTCCCTCAACCCCAAAGGGTCGATGCTCTAAGCCTGAAGGTCACGCCGCCTAAAGGAAAAAGGGACCCCGGCGTATCTGGTGGAAACACGGAAACTTTGCCAAGAGGAAGGAAACTAGAAAAACAAGGATTCTTTTCTCTCTTCCCCACCGCCATTCGCCAGAAGTGGAATGACGTTGGACGGGAAGGGATTGGCGGGCATTAAATGCCCGGCAGCCCAAGCGTCCAGATGAGATTACTGTTCTTTGTCTGTCGTTTGAGGCCATCCGGAATTTCTGTGTTCGTGTCCCTCTCTCCAACCGCCACAGCCTCCCTCCGATTTAAAATCGAATACTTTTTTATATTTTCAGTATATGCAAGACCATTCTTATCTTATAGCTATGTTCCCATGGCGAGTGCGTCCTCCTATGTGTTGTTATTGGATCCCTCTCTAGATCTATCCAATTAATCGACGGAATTACCAAGGATAATCAACGTATGAGCAGTACCGTTGAGTGAGTGGCGTCAATCGGGAAGATGTGACGGTCCGCCTTCGGGTAAAATAGACTTATCAAAAGAATACAGAGACCTGTGAAGGATTCGTGACTCGGCGTCTAGAATCTGACAGAAAATATGCCTGCAATCATCTGGAGATGGGAGCCGAAGTTCTTCGTACGAATGAAGATTAAAACTGCGGAGGTCAGTACGGCAACACCAATCCAATTACTCGCGTTCATATCGTTTCAAGTATTAAATAAAACAATAAAACAATTCAACTGATATTTACTCTGGCCCGGATCTTCTCCATACCAGCAGCAGTCTAATATTAGAATTAATGGGGATTTGTAACAAGATGGGGATGCAGTGAGGGCGGAGGGAAAGGGGAGATGTTTTGATGTTTGAGGTAAGGAGAGAAATCGTCCTTGGATAAGAGTGGTCAGAAGATGCTTTCGGTTGAAGCGAAAGAATGGATGCTATTGTGCAATGTTTTATTTAAAGCTTGCAAATGTTTATGTAAAGCTCAGAGTGAATTGATACCGCTTTTAGACTTTTTTGCCCATTAGATTTCGTTATATTTTGCCTGATATCAGGCAAAGATCAGATGAGATCAGATCAAAGATAATAAGATCAGATGAAAATGTGGAAAAATTCTTTTCAAGTTTTTTTTTAATTTTCACTTTTATGTCTATATTTTCAATATGTTTCCGAACATTTTTTCATTTTATTTACATATTTATAATCTATTCTAGGCTCGGTTGCCATGTAGATCAATTATCGTCGTGATGTATTCACCCTTACGGAAAATACTAACGCGATTTATTAAAAAAATACACATATGATAATAACCGATCTTTTCCCAAAAATTTAAGGTCACTAATGTACAACAATATGAAATTTAATGGTAGACGTATTTTCTCAGGATAAAAATATATCCGAATCGTCCTGTCATCTACGCAATAGTAAATTAGTGAATATTTGAAGTACGCACGGCATTACTTTGAAAATATTATAGATATATACGGGAAGCATGGCGTTATACATTGATGGGCACAGACAATAACAATAGTGCTAGATTTATATAGCACCTTCCCCCTTACTCTGGATCCCACCTTTGTAAAATCGTTTTTCAAACGTGAAATTCGGCTGTCCATATAGTTGTCCTTTTGTCTCGGCCGAAGGTACGCTTCCTCGGACACGTATACCTGGGCCATAAATTTCAAACTGGAAAAAAGGTTGGCACGGTCAATGGCCATATCAGTGCTATCACCGGAAATGACTTGCGCATGTGAAATTTTTGTTCATCGGCTTTAAAATGTTTTTAAATAGAAAAAATAAATAAATAAAGAAACAAACTTAACACCATTCGATCACTAGGGTGTGTAACTTTGTTTTTACCTCACCCTTTAAACAAACCTAGTGCCAATCAAGTTTAGCAATGTATGTTGGAGTGCGAATAATTTGTGAGACCTAGGCGCTGAAACATGTAGCTCTGAATTTGTTTAGTAAGTTTAACCTGGCATCGAATCGTCTTTCTTCCAATGATTCTGACTCCAGCTCCAGAAGTATTTCAGCTGCCCGGCGTTGAACCTTTTCAATTTCCCGAATGAGGCCTTTTTCGCTCAGATCCCATGCACTACATGCGTATTCTAAATGAGGCCTTACGAGAGCGAGGTAACCACATTCCTTGGAGTCACTTCTGCCGACAGTGCGTCTAATAAATCCCAATCTATTATACGCTTGCCCGCAGATTTTACGTATGTGGGACCCACAAGTTAAGTCTTTAGTGAATGTAACACCTAGGTATTTTACCGTCAATTCTAGGTCAACTCTAGCTGATTTGTTAACAAATCCCTTTGGTCCTCTAAAGAGATTTACCACCGATAACTTATTAAGGTTTGATGACAATCCCCATTTTGAACACCAATTAGTAATACAATCTAGATCCTGCGCTAGAATTAAATGATCCTCATCTCCAGATATCTCGCGATAAATCACCGTGTCATCCGCAAACATCCTCATTTTACTTTTCACTGTGCGGTTCAAATAGTTAACAAAAATCATGAAAAGCAACGGCCCGATTACACTTCCCTGAGGTATCCCGGAGGTCGCTCGTAGGCTGTTGGAACCAGCACCGTCAAGTACTACCTTCTGTTCCCGCTCTGACAGAAAGTCTTCAACCGAATATATTGCATCTTTATTTATGCTTGAAAACTACAGTTTATGCATTAATTTACTATGGAGAGCCTTATCAAATGCCTTTTGAAAATCCAAAAAGATCCAATCCACTTGCCTACAACTTTCACCCGATGAAATTAAGTCATGTGTGAATAATCCTAATTGGATCTCGCGTGAGCAGGTTTTCCTGAACCCGTGTAGATTGTTACTTAAAAAGTTAATGTTATGAAGGTATCTCATTATGGAACTGACAATAATGTTCTCTAAAGTTTTAAAAAAAATACACCTTGCAATAGACTGAGAGCTATTAGAAGTACAAGGGCGGTTCAATAAGTACCCGTGTTTGACGACGAAGGGCGTTCCTGAGGGAAGTTTATGTTATCATCGTGTGCTGCCATCTATCAAACGACGGTGAAATAAATTTCAGACTGATTAAAATGTTAGTTTGGATATGGCAGCCATTCGAGTAAGACGTGTTTCGTGATTTTCGCTAGGATGGAAAAAGAGCAGTATCGTTCGGTAATTCGCTTTTTGTTTTTGGATGGGAAGAAATGTGAGGAGAAAAAAGCAAATTGGATGCTGTTTATGGGGACACTTCGCTATCTATGACCCCAGTTAGATATTGGTTCAACGAATTTAAACGTGGGCGAACATCTGTTTATGATGAGGAGCGATCAGGACGCCCGGCAGACGTTGTTACCGAGGAAATCATTCAAAAAGTCAACGCTGATACTTGCTGATCGACGAACGAAAGTGCGCTAAGTAGCAGAGGCCGTGGGTGTGCCGACCGGAACGGCAATCAATATTTTACATGATAAGTTGGCGATAAAAATTTGTCGGCCCGATGGGTGCCGCGATTGCTGTTTCACCACGATAACGCACCAGCACACTCATCCGGAGTTGTCGAGCCAAACCGCATGAACTACATTTTGAATTGCTGCCGCACCCCTCGTATTCACCCGATCTGGCTCCCTGCGACTTTTCTTGTTCCCTAATATGAAGAAATGGCTCGTGAGAAAAAAAATTTAGCTCAAACGAGGAAGTTATCGCCGAGACAGAGGCGTATTTTGGAGAGTTCTACAAATCCTGTTTTTTAGAGGGGTTAAAAAAATGGCCGGAACGTTGGAAGAAGTGTATCTTACTAAAAAACTTCTTCATTTCTAACACGGGTACTTATTGAACCGCCCTCGTATTTTAACTGGCGACACATATTAAATTTTGTGAGATAAGTTTTGAAAGCGACAAAAAGTTGAAAGAGAGGACACAATGCTGTTAGCATCAGATATTCATATGAAAGTGTTATTTTTTCTCATTGATACTCATATTTTGTATGAATTCACGCCTGACTCTATGAATGCTGCAAGGAAAACTATAAAATGACGTGGGCCCATATGACCATTATAGTTTTTTACTCCATCTTCCGCTAGATCTCTCTTTTGGACTTATTTCTCGCATTGCACTATTTGCCCCTCCCATTCTCACACCCTCTTAGCATTTTTATTTCCTTAATTTACCCGAAAAACTTTGCTTTTCTTGATACCCTTTTTTTTCAAAATTCGTACCATAATATACAAAGTTTTGGCAATTGTTCTTTACCACTGATGATGATGATTACTTGGTAGTTAACGCACATGGGGATTAAAAACATTCTCGTTCTCGCATGTCTGGCCGTGACCCTTCGGATCCATACGTTCTCGTGAATGAAAGAAATTCTTCTAGGGCAGAGTATATCGAATAGCCAACGTATTTCCTACAAAGCACATGAAGTTCACCTGCTGGAAAATATAAGCTTGGATATTATTCCGGATGCTTAAAAAATCTCTTTCCACTGACAAAAAGTCCTATTGTTTGGATAAATTCACATCTGGACGTTATGGATGATGTTTCCTGGCTCATTGCCTCCAGATTGATGCCTGAAAAACTAATGGAAAGAGGTGATGATTTTTTCCATTTTCTGAAGCAAAAAATATTAAATTTCTGAATTTATTGATCGTGATATCGAAGCTAAAATGTTGAAACATAAAATATTTTTTAAGAAGCTGAGATTTAAATAATTTATTTACTTTGAAACATTCACAAACAGCAGAAGCGCCAATTTACAGTGAAAATATGACACACATGAAAGAGCACAAAATACAATAACAGCATAGCATTAAATAACAAGAACCGAACATTGACAGTGGAAAAATTTAATTTGTTGAAAGGTGGGATAAAGCTTGGGTGGTGAAATTAGAAGGGAAGAAACGCGAAATAAAGATGAGCGCTTAGTGAGAGATATTCTAGGAATAGGCAGATGGAGAATGGAGTGGGTGCGGGTGGATATATATATATTATATATATATATATATATATATATATATATATATATATATATATATATATATATATATATATATATATATATACACTCGATCTACCCGCACCCTCCCCATAGCCTAAGGTTAGGAGCCAGACGAAAGGTAGACCACGCTGGCAGCGTCGGTTCCTCAGTGAGGCGGCGGCAATGGCGTCTGACCCCAGTGGGGCAATGGTGTCAAGTTAAAAAAACGATTGAGGAAGGCAACGGGAAACCACCTTAATTATCATTCCCAAGATTTAAATGATTGGCAACACAGAGATTTTGAGTCCTGGCAACTACGGGGCTCGTCCCAATTGGCCGTGTGTCGTGCACTGCCCGGCAGCGGGGGAGGCAAGGCTTCCTCGGTCTTCATCCCACGAAACCCTAGCGGGGGGAAACCGGCAGCAGCAGGACAGAAGACGCAGGAGAAGAAGACCACATTAGTAAGAATAGGAACGTGGAGTGTTAGGACGATGATGAGGACAGGGAAACTGGAGAATATTAAGCGAAAGATGGAAAGGGGAAAAATGAATATTTTAGGTCTATGCGAGGTGAGATGGAAAGATAGCGGGGATTACTGGAGTGATAATTATAGAATAATATACAGCGTCGGGGACGAGAGGTAACGAGGGGTTGCCATAGTATGAAATAAAGAGGTAGGAAGAAGCGTAGTCAACATAGAGCAATTAACGGATAGAATACTACTAGTAGAGATGAAAGCAGAACCGACGAACTTGGTTATTATTCAGGTGTACATGCCACCGAGCAACCATAGGGAAGAAGAGGTCGATAGGATATACGATCAGTTAGAGGACATAATCGCGTGTGTTCCTGCAGGGAAACATTTGATAGTGATGGGGGATTGGAATGCAACGGTAGGCGAAGGAAGAGTTGGTGATGAGGTCAGGGGCCACGGTTTAGGCACGAGGAATGACCGCGGGGAGAAAGTAGTTGAGTTCTGCAGGAGACAGGGGTTAGTCATCTCCAACACTTTGTTTAGACACCACAAAAGACGTAGGTACACATGGAAAATACCAGGTGACTCAGAAAGGTATCAACTAGAATATATCCTGGTTACACACAGATTTAGGAACAGTGTGATAAATTCCCACAGCTTCCCGGGAGCGGATGCGGACTCTGACCACAATTTAGTTGTTATGAAATGTAGCGACCGTTTCAAAAAGATAAGGCAGGGGTGGCGAGTTAGAAAATGGAATGTAGAAGCATTAAATGGGTTGAAAAGGAAGGAATACAAACAGGCGGTAGAGGAAATAATCAAGGATGGTAAAGAACTAAGTACTATCGAAGAAAAATGGGAAAGTTTCAAGAAAGGGTTCTCTAAAGCCGCAAAAGACACTATCGGAACCGTTTACGCTAAAAGGGCTAGGAAACCATGGATCACGGATGAGATGATTACAAAGATAGATGAGCGGCGAAAATGGAAGAATATAAATACAGAGTTAGGCAAAATGAAGTACAAAGAATTGAACAATACATTGAGGCGGGCAACAAATTAAGCAAAAGAAGCATGGTGGAAGACTCAGTGCGAGGATTAGGAAAGTCTGCAGAGGAAGGGTGAAATCGATGCGCTGTACAGCAAGGTTAAATCGTTATCGGGAAGTAAGAAAGAAAGTACTATGCTAACAGTTAGAGATAAGGCGAGTAAGGTAATAATTGACGCAGGAAAGATCCAAGAGAGATGGAAGGAGTGTATAGAAGAACTGTAGAGTAAAGAACTTAGACCAACAAAGTTAGACATTGATACAGAATATGACGTAGGGGAAGACAGCTTAGGTCCAGGCATACTAGACAATGAGATAGAAAGGGCATTGGAGGAGATGAAACTAAATAAGGCCGTGGGGGTGGATAACATTCCCGCGGAACTATTGAAATGTTAAGGGACATGTGAGAGGAAGAAGCTATATGGGCTGATCCGTCGTATTTATGAGGAATGAATCTGGCCGAAACTTTGTGAGATGTTTTAGTTCCTATTCCAAAAAAGGTAAAGGCTACATCATGTGAGGACTACAGGACGATAAGTTTGATATCCCACGCAGCTAAAGTTGTTCTCAGGATCATTAACAAAAGGATAGAGAGTAGGGCAAATGATTACTTAGGGGATGATCAGTTTGGGTTCAGGAAGGGGAGAGGTACGCGTGATGCCATTGCAGTAATAAGATTATGAATCGAGAGGAATATAGTACACAGCCAGGAGGTATATGCCTGTTTCGTAGATTTCGAAAAAGCTGTTGATAGAGTGAAATGGGAAAAACTAATGCGTATATTGCAGAAAATAGGAATAGATAGGAGGGAAAGGAGGCTAATCCGCAACCTGTACATGTCTCAGGCTGCTCAGGTGCGGGTGGGAAACGGGGAGTCCGGCTGGGCTGTGATAGGAAGGGGTGTAAGGCAGGGTTGCCCATTATCACCGTTGCTGTTCAACCTGTATGCAGAGGAAATGATCAAAGAGGCATGGGAAGAACTCGAGGTAGGAATGAAAGTGGGCGGGGAATTCATAAAATCAGTTAGGTTTGCTGATGACCAAGCTTTAGTTTGTCAGTCAGCCAAGGGGTGGCAAGCATTGCTCAGTGACTTGGAAGTTCAGTGCGACAGGTATGCGATGAGAATGAGTATTAACAAAACAAAGGTTATGCGATTTTCTAGAAAGAAAAAGGCTAAGCTGGACGTTAAAATAGGAGGGCAAACACTAGAGCAGGTAGAACAGTTTACGTATCTCGGTAATGTGTTTTGGACCAACACAGTCCAAGTAGTAGGGACGTAAGGAGGAGAATTGCACTAGGCAAAGAGGCTTTCACAAGGAGGAGGGAGTTGATGACAGGGACGTTGAGTAAGGATGCTAAGAAGAGACTCATAAAAACGTTGATGTGGAGCGTAGCTATGTACGGCGCGGAAACGTGGTCATTGAAGCAGGAGGACAGACGTAGACTGGAGGCTTTTGAAATGTGGGTGTGGAGAAGAATGGAGATGGTGAAATGGACAGAGAAGAAAACAAACGAGGAAGTACTTGGTATGGTGGGCGAAGAGAGGGGTTTGTTGGGAGCAATCCTATGGAGGTAGGAAAAGTGGATGAAGGGGGTGTTGACCGGCAGTGGGATGTTTAAGACTGTGATAGAGGGGAGAATGTTAGGCAAACCAGGAAAGGGAGGGAACAGGATAGGGATGTTGGACGGTATGAAGGGAGGAAGAAAGTACTCAGAGATGAAGAGGGACCAGATAAAGAGTAGGATGATGGATTTTGTGTTTTGTTAGGTGTAATAAAATGTTTGTTTGGTAGTTATGTCCATCCAAAAACCTACCTTAGCTGGTAGATAACCTTAAAATATATATATATATATATATATATATATATATAAATATATATATATATATATATATTAGTATATAAATAATATATAAATATGTATATATTATATATATATTATATATATAAATATAAATATATTATATATCTATATAAATATATATATATATATATTTATATATATAAATATATATATTATATATATATATATATACCATAAACACAGTTATCAACCCCAAGGTCGGTTTGGTAGGTGATTGTAGAGTTCACCCAATATTAAGCCCTATACGGCGTGTGAAATTCAGGCATTAGGGTAGGGGGGCCAGTTCCTTTCCCTGTGCTGATTATGGTTTCCCAAGACGATCTGGTACCTGAAAAAAGCTTGGATAGAGCTGAAGGTACCCAGAGTGCCTTTCCCGGGATTCGAACCCGGGCCCGTCTTGTTTTGAATTCCAATGAATCATTTAAATACTTTCAAATTATTAATATTTTATATTTTATTTAGATTCACAATTGATGTGTTGCTCACTTTTGCTTAACTTCCCTTTGCCCATTGCTACCTCTTTAATACGGTAGGAATGGTGTAACAGTCAATATGTGACGCACATGAAAATATACTCGTGCATAGGTAATTGTAAAGAAACACCTGTAAGAAGCACTGGCTTGATATATTTAACCTGTTGATGAATGTAGAAAATGTATATTTCAATAATTTCTGCTCTAGGGTTAATTGAGCGAATCACATTTCTACTTTATGACTGCACTATGTGCTTCCGTTAGATCTAAACGAGGTCCTGGAATCGTATTTTTCGACCTCGAGTGAAGATAATGGTGAATAATTTATCGGTCAATTTTTTTGGCAGCGATAAGATCAAGCGAAGCCCCATTGGCTAAATAATTAGGTAATTGGATGGTTGATTGAAATTTTGTGCTCGTCTTATCGCACTTACGGTTTTCCCTTTTCGGATGGTTTCTTTTGATATTTTTCACGATTTTTTCTCATTTTTGTATAGATTCAGGCTACATATTTTGTTGAGCGTTCCGACGATCCATTTTCTGCATTTTTTGTGACCTTTTTTATTCTTATCCAGGGGGAGGTGATGCTTTTGGATGCAAATTGTTAAAAAGTGGGGAAGCATTAACTTTCAGCTTGAGTGCATCTAGATCATTTGCTTCACTGCCGTGTTTCTCTCGGCAGCTATCACATAGCACAAAGTAGGTTAAAAGAAAGAAGGCGCTAAACCAAAAAAATTGATAGTTTCTGTAGAAATTGTTGTAATTAATCTATCACACCCTCTTATATCCTCTCATATTGCACAATGCCGACTACAATTCTGGTAAGATCATTCACAGTTTGATTTCCTGTACCCATAATATTCTTTATACCCCATTATAATTCATTGATATCACCTTTTCACTGTAATTGCACGTCCAAAATTAAGTTTTCCATTGCCGCGATGCCACTCAAGCCTAAATATATATTTTTGAATAGTATTTATATTGAATATATCTGAATAATATTTACATTTAATTGAATATCCTTAATAAATTTTATAAAGAAAAATCACACGCACTGACTTGTTAATGACTGCAGTATTACTTAAAAGCCATGCATAATGATGGTGGAATGCATGCATATTTTCTACATGAAGCAAACAGCCTACAGATTAGTTTTCCTTGGGATGTTAAAAGAGCGTGTTCCATGTCACATGGAATTCTGAATGCCATTAGTCACCGCGGGAAGTAAACGGGCCCTGTTCTCATACTCTTGATTTCGGAAAAGTCCAGATGAAAAAAAATTTTTCAACCACGCACCAAGCGTAGACCAGTTTGACACCCAAACTTCAGTAATTTGCCATTGGCAAAAAATGTTAAATTTGGCTCAAGATTTTTACCCTCAGAGATACCAAGAATGACGAAAGTGCATTAAATTTTGAGAAAGTAGCATTCAGCATGTCACAAGGAAGTGATTTCAGTCACCTCTTAATATTAATTTATGTCGATGACAATTTTTAAATAACCGACAAATTTAGGTTATCTGCTTGCGATGCAGTTATCTAACGATTTATATGTTATATTTGTCCTCAAAAAGACCAGGAAGTGATCTCAGCAGCAGTGTCAATCTGATTGCTCAAGAGAGGTATCCAGGTAAACACATATAAAAAGTCCCCCGAAACATATGGATGAAGACACATGGATGGGAATGTAGGAGCTTAGGTGATTGCATCCTCTGCCACACACCTTTTTGGTGGATTGTGGTTAGTTATGCAATTTTAGAAGAGGGATCTGAACCTAAAGGTGCTGGAGATTGCCTTTACTATTGGACCTTAAGTCGGGAACACTCCAGTTGCCTTTAAAAATATATTTACGGACAGAGAACCGCAAGCCGTTTTTGACAAAATTGCATAGGAGTACTTAGGGGCACAATAGTGGATAAATACAAGGAAAATTCATTGAAGATTGAAACCAAAGGAGTACCTCAACATTATTTTGCAGGAATTTTACCATTATTTTGATAGACAAGGCTACAATGAGAAGTGAAAGGTAATCGAGAGTCCTAAAAACGGATGATGAAACTTCGCCTGATTCAAATACGGATTTATAGAGAGGGTTGAGGGATAAAGGAGACATTCGTTAATTTTAGGACGAATAGACACATGGAATACTGAAAATAAATGGAACCCTGAAGACGGTAGTGGGGGGGATGCCAGGAAAGCGACGTAGATGAAGGAAAAAAATACTAATTTTGACTGGAATTAAGGCAGAAGATATGAATTAAAGCTGAATTAAAGCAGTTATCGTAATTCTTAGTATGACGTTTAAGTATATATTATGCCTTGGTAGTTACGGCTTTTAAGTACAGTAGGATGCAGTGCTATTATTCATTGAAAATATAGCCTTAGCCGATAGACTGCTGCTAATAAAAATGAAATGATAGTGACAATTTTTATGCTTCGTAAAACGTTTGGATCACAAATATATAAATTAATAGTCCAAACTGTTCAAAATACTTATAAAAATTTTAACTGATTGCCTTTAAAATACATGGTTTTTCTCCTTTATGTCTGATGAGCTACCTACGTCATATTTCTTTATCTACCATGAGTAACTTCCTGCCGAAGAGCGGCAAATTTACGGGAGACAATCTCTGCCGTAAAGTTCCTTAAGTACTATGGGGATAACAACGGAAGGGGTTTTAAATACACTAAAACAAAAACGGGGGAACAGGTTTTCAATACGAAAACATATAGTGTTAACTGGATTTGAAAGATGACTATCAGGACCTATTCGAAGGCTGTGACGTACTTTGGCAACGTTGTTTTTCTTTACGTCAGTGGTCCTACGTGAATCGACCTGTTCCGGCTGCTACTACTTGTACGCCGGTTGTTATCGTAGCGTGAGGGAGGCAGTTGAGACATGTTTTCATACCATATCTTTGGTAGACTTGAAAGTAATGGCATGCCATTTTACGCACTGTATCACGGTGGAGGGATAACGAATATAAGATTAGAGAGATAAACTGCAAGACTGACAGGTTTAAAATGTCATTTTTTTCCAGAAAAATAAGAGACCAGAATGCATGCAATCGAAATCCCCCAGGAGTCAGCTCGACAATATAAGTATTAGCCTACAAAGTAGAGAATGCGCATGGTTATACGAGTGTAAATTGATAGTTATTGATAGTAGTGGAGTTTCACATTTATTATATACGAGTGTATATTTATAGATATTTGAATGTGTGGGTATGTATATATATATATATATATATATATATATATATATATACATATATATATACACATATATATACACATATATATATATATATATATATATATATATATATATATATATATATATGTATACATTCACACGAAACGAAACACGTAATCCCGCCGAACGGCGAACAAATACTCATTCACATAGAAATATGCTTTATGCAACCAAGTGCCGCGATTCTTTGACCAAGAGATGGGGGGTTATGGCGTTATTTGTTCGCCGTTCGGCGGAATTTCGTGTTTGAATGTGTATTAGGCCAATGTGGCTCGTCTCTTCTTCTGGCTATGCGTGCCACGGAACGCACTGTTCCTATCCTTTATGATGTTGTATGATTGCTAAACTACTATCTTTTCTTCTTGTGTGTTGTCTATTTCTCCTTTGGTGGGTGAAACAGCTCCCAAAGGGACTTGTTTTTATTGATTCTGAGTCAGTTTATTTGATATGTGATATTTTCAGGATTGTAATAGCTCAATCGAAAGGACACCCAAGGAGCACGTGGGCCATTCAATAATCCCTTTGAAAATACAAGAAAAAGCGCTTATAGTATCGGAAAATATTCGCATTTAGTGTGCCTCTTTCTATCTTCCATACAAGATTGCTGTTAAATTATCAGCTATATCCATCTCGTAATTTCATTTTCATAGTCAATTGAAGCAAAAAACGTTAGTTTATTTAGAAAAATGTAAAACTATGAGTTTCTTGCAGTGCTTTAACGCATCTATAAAAGGCTTAACGCCGAAAAATATCAAAGCGGAGTTGATTGAAGATTATGGTCCATTTTCTTCTGTTTGTGACTGTTTATAATTGGGTTAATGTGTTTAAACGTGTCTGCACATCCACAAATGATGAAAATCTTTCGTGAGCAACAATGGAAGTGACTTCCTCCGAAATGATTCGAAATGATTGACGAAAACCACGATATTGTTTTCAGTGGTCAACGAATCTAAGCTCGCGCAATAGTTGAGGACATTGGTATACCGCTAGGTACAGTATTTTCAGTTTTGCACGAAAAATTGCGTGTGAAAAAATCTTGGCTAGAGTGCCGAGTCTACTCTCAGTGGAGAATAAACGCAATCGTGCGGTCGATTCGAAGACTTGTTTTGCTTTTTTCCGCGTTATGGCTCCTAATAAGGAGAAACGGTGATATTGGTTGACAATGTGACGGCTTCGGTTAATTGAGATGCGCGCAGAATCAACTACATGGATTACCTGCAAAAAGGGCAAAGGATTAATTAACAGTAATGTGCGTCATTACTGCGCCGGTTGGGCCAAGAAATTAAGAAAAAACTTCCTTATTTGGCAAAGCAACCAATCTATTCCATCAAGACAATGCGCCGGAGCAGTTTCGATGACAGAAATCAAGGAAATAAAGTTCTAATTACTACAATATCCACCGTATTCAATAGATTTGGCACCAGTGGTTTTTTCAAACTTGAAAAGATGGTGGAAAATAATTCACGTCCAGCTAGGATGTAGTCGCCAACACAGGCGCCTATTTTGAGGACCTCTCGAAATCCTACCTTATGGACGCCTTAAAAATGTTAGAAAAACGCTGTATACCGTGAATCGAGCTGAAAGGAGACTATGTTGAAAAATAAAAATAAAATCTACCCGAAATAATTTTTCTTTTTTGTAAGAAACTATTGAACGACCCACGTATTATTGAGCTTTAAATCTCTAACCAAGTAGGCATATTAAAATCGACAAAGTCAAAGGCGATATAAATATATATAACAGGTAATCCAATTCAAAGAGTGAAACTAGAGCAAGTGGAATCCTTCATCTACTTGAGCAGCAGTATAACTTGGAATTGAAGAAGCTCGACCGACATCAAGCGAAGAATAGCTCAGGCAAAGTAGGCGTTCATTGAGAAGGAAGGGACATACGCCAAATTAAGGAGGACGTAAAACAGAGAAGGTATCAGGTATTGTGGGAATAATAAATAGGGAAGAATATGGGGCTGCAGCAAACTAATATTAGGAATGAAATACTGACGGTGATGATGATTATCAACAGATAATCGAGATATAGCCGAGAAAAGAGCGACTAAGGGAAAATCACAAACTCCCCAAATCTCAGTGAAAATGCTCCAATTCATATGGAAATTAATATTACGCAAAAGAAGCGAGAAAATTATAAGACAAAAATCGTAGCTGCTCTTTAAGTTATTCGAATGATGGAAAATATTTTCTTCAGAGTCACCATACTATTTATTTGAAGAGAAAAAGAATATAATATTAACATAACAATATCACGCTCAAAACTTAAAATAACAAGTTTAAAGAAAAAAAATTAGAAATGTGACTGTTCATTTCTAAAAAATACCTTCCTGAACCTTCCATTGCTTTGTATTATCGGACAGCCTACTTTTATTACCCTTCATAGCCTCTGCGTAGTCCTAAATGAGGTCTGAATCGACTCATTTCTGCACAACATTTGTATGTCCGGAAAAAATGCAACTCTATTCTCTTCTCCTCCTCTCCTTCAGAGGGTGTCACAGTGAAAATATTCCCAGGAAGGGGCGAATTACACTTGGAGTAGTACCAGGGGACGATTGTAGGCGATCCAACTCCCACTCTTTCAAACCTTTGTCGAAACGCCGTTTACCCTACGTCCTCTTCTCTTTCACATCCCTCAACGTCCCATCGTCACTCAAAATGAAATGAAGTAATTTTTCATGAAGTAATTGTTTGGATTTCTCTCAACAATTATCTTTTGTACCCCACTATGCCTAGTTTCTCATTTGTTTTCTTTTCAGTCCACTTCATCTTTTTCATCCTTCTCCACACCCACATTTCAAAGCCTCCAATCTACGCCTATCGTCTCGTTTCAATGACCATGTTTCCGCGCCGTACGAAACAGCGCCCCATATCAAAGTTTTAGCGAACCTTTTCTTAACATCTTTACTCTGCGTTCCGATGATTAATTCTCTTCTCCTTGTACAAGCTTCTTTGCCAAAAGCAATTCTTCTTCTGACGTCCCTAATAATCGTACTTTGACCGTTTTGTTTAAAATGACTTCCGAGATACGTAAACTGTTCCACCAGCTCTAGTTTTTATCCCTCCTATTTTAACATTTATTTAGTGTTTCTCTTTTTGGAAAACACAGAAACTTGTTTTTTTGCATTTATTCTTACCCCATATCTATTGCACTGAATTTACAATTCTCTCAGCAGTACTTGCAACACCTTGGCTGACTGATACACTGCAATTTGATCATCAGCAAATTTAACTGATATCATGAATTTTCCACCGACTTTCATTTCTGTTTCCAGTTCTTCCCACGCCTCTTTTATCATTTCCTCCACACTATATATATATATATATATATATATATATATATATATATATATATATATATATATATATATATATATATATATATATATATATATATATATATATATATATATATGTATTAAAAATTGCAGGTGATAATGGACACCCCTTACTCATTTTCCTAACACTACCCATCCGGGCTTCCTTCCTTTGCTTATCCCTCACTCGCACGTGCGTGGCCTGTGGCACGTGCATGTTACGGGTAAGTCACCTTTCCCTCCAACCTACTCTTATTTTCTGCAATATATTCATTAATTCTACCCATTTTACTCAACCCACAGCCTTATTTGATTTCATTTCCTTTAAAGCCCTCAGCATCGAGTAAGCTTTAGACCTAAACTATCTTCGTCTACATGTCAAACTCTCTTACTATGTCTAACATTGCTGGCTGAATGTTTTTACCATATAGTTCCTCTATAAATTCCTTCCATATAGAAACCCTTTACAGACTACATTTTGTCTGGCTCCTACCATATATGGATGGGTGACCCCATTATGAGCAAATATCATTGCTCCCGCCAGCAGAGCTATAGCGATCATCAGATTGTACAAGCCCTTCCACCTTGTCAAGTTTGTAACCAATAATTACAGAAATGATACTTACCTCGATAAAAGTTGGTACCAATAGAAATCCATCATAAGTCTAACTTTTAAGTCTGAAAAATATAGGAATCGAAAAAAAACTCAGTTAAACCACATTTGGCAGTGGTAATCCAATTACCTAAATGACGGAAGCCAGTGCTGAAAAAGCACAATGCATCAAATATTTGCGCAATACACTACTATATGCCCGTGAACGATGGCATGCTCATATTTTATTTTAAGAAATATTAAAACAAACCTTGTTTTCCAAATAAAATTATTAAAGAATTATCTGAAAGCAATCCACTTTTCTGTTTCCTACATTAAGATTCCACCAGTGTCCCGTGTTCAATTAAAATAGTGTTCAAAGGGAGTATTTTTTCGACACTCCGATCAAGTTTCCTTCTCGCATACAACCTTGCTTTGAGACCCATACAGTAGGACCACTCCACAAGGTTGGAGCATTTCCATGTCACGTTCAGGTTAAGAACAGGCCCTGTGACTACTTATAATGACCGACCGATGTTTGAACCAAACCCAAAGAACCCAATGAAATGAGGATTCTTTTTATTTTGGCCATTACAATCGGAGACATAAAGACAAGCAGTCACGTTTGCCCACACCTTCAGATCCATCAGATTCGGCCTCGAAACACCTATGCCGTAGGCGTTGAAACATTCTGAGCAATCGTAGCTCATGGAATAGCTTACGGCGCTTGAAGCGGCTAAAGAAGAGTTGGGCGTTAAAGAGGAAACACGATAAATTTCTCTCCCTGTAGGGCCAGGCCTTAGTCTCCTGTAAACCTACGTCAGTCGCTTGTTCCGAAAGAGGTTTGACCTTTCGGTCCGGACCTCATGATGTGAACTTGAGCGTAGAACTGGGGGTTTTATGCTGTTCAGGGGTGCGAGTGCGAAACTTTCATTCATATGGACGGCGGGAGAGGGGCTCTCTAATAATATGGGGCAATGACCCATGCCATATTTAGTCTCCTTCTCGTGAATGGCGACATAGTTATTTGAAAGTGTGATGAAACTTCTTGAAATTCCAAAATGTCCAAACCGCTCTCCCTGTACGTGACCTAAGTCGGCTTAAAAATGCATGGATAGGTCATCCACTTTGTATTTTAATTAACCGAGCAAGGACATTTTTCGACGTTTGAATTATGCTTATATTGCTCAAATGTTAAAGTTTTACGATTGATTATCCTCGATTTAATTTCTTTATTCATTACTTCTGATACTTTTATTTCTATACTTTCTAATTTATCAACTCCAACTATTTCTATTCCACTAATTTGAAATATAGTTGATAGCTGGAAATTCGCCATGTTTATTTTGTTTGCGTTGTGACTTCATCTGATTTTTGCTTAAAAAATTACCAAAATCCATATATTCCTGAAATTATGAGCAAACTTGGAGAGATGTGTATACTATGCATCGTTATTTGGTATTTTGAAAACCGAGCTGCAAGAAAAAACTACGAAAAAGTCATTTTCCATCCCGATAACGCACCAGCTCACTCCTTTCAGCTCATTCCAAATCGTTTCCCACTCTCCTAGTCCACAGATTTAGGTCCCTCGGACTATTTGTGAATGCGGAAAAATGGTTGAAGGGAAGGAAATTCAATTAAAACGAGAAGGCGATTGCAGAACCATTTGATTTGCAATGGAAACACGGTATTCATGCGACAACACTGTACCGTACCTCCCTTGTTCGACAGTCAACCAATTCTTTGGAAGCAACTTATCTTCATCCGGGAGCGAGCATCGTGAAGGTATCTAGAGAGGATCCAGATGTTTTGGCGAGTTGGACTTCCGATTGACATCGTTTGCTCCATTCGCGTTCTCAATTTACCTGAATTCTTGGAAATAGTCTTCCGGTATTTCTCGCGTGTCTCTCATTCTTTAAAATTGCGGGTAAACACTCGTTAAGCATGTCCGCATTTCACCAGGTCTCCTTTTCTGTAACCTTGAAGTCACTCATTCAATGATAATTGTTCGTATTTCTGTACTAAAACTGATGATAATAATCCTAAGCTCAACCGTTATACATGCATGCAAGTAGAAACAGATGTTCTGAAACGGTAGCATACTTATCTCGCTTTTCACTCAGTCGCGCTTACTAAATGCCTTAGGAAAATGTGCATCCGAAACAACTATGTACATACATGCGGCAGCCTAAATAAATCAAAATAAGAGACAGCAAGTTAGACCGGTTTTTCAACGGTATACCGCTTCGGAAAAGGGCGACCACGAAAATTGCGATGAAAGGCAGTGCCTTAAACATGTAGATGGCTTTATCTATTCCGTTTGACAATGATATTGTGACTTATTTGTGGTTCGTTATTGACGACGGCCTTAACCTTAGTCCTTTAAGGATTTCTACCAATATAGATGTCTTAGATTTTTCTGTTAGCGTGGTTTTGCGTGATGATATTTTTCTGAGCAATTATCATATTCATACGGGACACCACACCAATTACAATAGATGGGACAGTTTTTAGCCTCGTGGAAAGTGGTAAATTATGGTCGGAGGCATCTACTCCAACATATACCTGTATGTTTATGGATTTTACTTCCCGAGAATGAGTAAATCAAGATTTCCAGATGTCTTCCATAAAATGCAGAATAGCTTTCCTCATAAATGCGTTATGTTCAATATAATTAATGTCCCCTTTCATTACAAAATAAATTGAAAATAGATGACAATACGACATATGCATTGCTAAATTGGCTTAGGCTTAGCCCTCCTGTATATTCGACATGAGGGCTAAGAGAATGTCAATATAGGCACTATCCGTTGCATTTTGAGTACATTATGTGAATTCCGCATCGCACCAAAGATAGAAGAAAAATAATTGGAACAGCTTCACATAGCATAATCAAAATTTTATGACTGTTTAATAAGGCCTAAGTAACTACCAGGTTATTTTAATTTTACCATTAAGTTTTACCATGAGCCCTGGCAGGAACTTTGCAATCGGCATCGTTATATTTAGTCTACTTCTGCACTCATCTTTATCTACATAATATCCCGCAAGCCGTCGCAAGGAAGTGTGGCAGAGGGTGGTAGATCAACAGCCATTGTACATTTATTCCCTCTATTTCCTCATGCACCTGGAACCCCACGGTTCACTAAAACTGCGTGGAAAGGGGGTGACCGAGCACTAACCATGCAACATGCGTGCATATATTATGAGTATTACATGGTTAGCAGCTATTCTTATGCCCACACAAAGAAGGCAAGGAAATACGTTAAAAGAGGAGAGGCAAATATGAAATTGAGACACTTATCGGTTAGTATTCTACGCATTCCAGTTCACAAATACAATAGGCTTAATATACATTCACCTATACCCCACCTTGCACGGCGGGGGGAGTTAGGACTCCATACTTGGAGGGTGGATCACTCTTTTATTAATACAATGCAACCAACAAGTCTATGATAACATGATAATATTTCTGTAGCCTTTGAAATTTTTCTCTCGTAGCCTTAGAGATTTTTCTCTCGTAGCCTTAGAGATTTCCTATGCCACACGCTCTTTCGGTGGCTCACGGAGTACGAGGAAAGGTAGCGTTGTTCCATCAGTGTCCATCCAAAACCTACTTTTACTCGTAGACTTCCAAATAAGGGCCTACAAGATGATAGAAACTTAATTCTTTAAACGGTCAATGACTCCCACTCAAACACCTTCGACTATGTAGGAGTGAGTTTCCTGATTTTTTCTTTAAGAAGTAGGGGTTTTATATTTTTACCAATCCTAGAATTCATTTATTGAATCCTGAAAAATTAATTGTATAAAATTCGCTATAATTATGTCTTGCTATTTGTTAACAGATTGAGTTATCGTCAGCAAAAAGTCATTTGCTGTATTTTGCTTTCAAAGTATTATCATTTATGTTTAGATAGGAAAGTAAAAGCCTCATTACACTTCCCTCAAGGACACCAACACTTACCTAATTACCTGTACGAGATTGGTACTTGTGCTGTTTATTACGACCCTTAATTTGCAGTGAGAGAGAAAGTCTTGAAACCAGTTTAATATAGTTTTATTTGTTTCACATCCTTGCACAGCTTACATATATATCACTTCTGAGTGCTGGCCTCTATGAAAAGCTTTCTTAAAATCCAAAAGAATTGTATCAAGTTTTCTGTCCCTTCCTCTTAATGCTATAGCATCACGAATGAAAGCCCAAAAAAATCTCCCCTGATATATTCTTTTCAAAGATTCTCTGATAAAATATCATTTTTTGCCCAAGTACTTATATAGGATTAATCTTAAGGCTTCCACGATGTCTGTCTGATGAAGGCTACGAGGCTGATGAAGGACAACAACTTCGCCCCCAGTCCTGCAGGCATCTTCAGGTTGAAGTGATCTTCGTTGTTTCAGTTTTTTTTCAGTTTAAAAGGTTTTTATTACCGTCATGTACAGATATAGTGAAATAGGAAATAAACTTTGCAATAAAATAACAAGAACATAGCAGAAACCCCGTTTTAGGAAAACATTCCTCTACGGAGTGGAAATATAACAATAGGATAGCAAAAGAGAGAGAGAGAGAGAGAGCGGTGGTCGTTGCAATTTGGCCGCTATTTATAGGAGACGCTGGCTGGCCCGGAGCGCTCTGATTGGCTGCTTCTTGGCGTTAAGGTGGAACGACCCTTTTCCATGTCGAAATAAGGGCGTAGTCGCCCTCGCGGTTGAAATTATTTTTCATTATTTATACCACTTGTCTTATGGATCTCGGGAATTAGCGTTTTTAACTTTAGCCAGCACATTTGTTTGGTCGAACTCAATTGAAAATACCCCGAAGAGGAGCCTACCCTAAAACGTGGTTTCTGTTGTGGTGCTGTTATTCACTTTAGAGAATATGCCTTCTTTAGATGTGTATCTCACGGCAGAAATAAATATCCTTAAATCGTAAATCAACGAAGATCACATCAACCTAAAGTCACCTCCAGGATTGGGGATGAAATTGTTGTCCAACAAGCCAACCTTACGCGACGGAAAATCCCGGAATTAGCATGGAACCTTTACGTAAGTACTATGTTTACAAGTGATACCAATATGCTACGGGCTAGAGAGGATATACAATAAAAATACGGTAATTGATATGCCAACTATTATTTCCACCCTAAACGATAGAGAATCTCCTAGTTCTGCGAAATTATTCATTCCAAAATCGGTATACTGAAGGAGCATGTGAAAAAAATATGTACTAAGGACGATCTCTATGAGATCTCTTACCTGCTTTACTCCTTCCCGAGGAATTTTGTAATGAATTCTAAGGGATCGGATCATAACTGAGGGTATCAGCAAGTCATCAGGATAGGTATGGAATGAGAATCAATGTATCCAAAACATAAGTGACGCTTACAGCTTTCGAGAAAAAAGAAAGCCAAAGTAAACGTCAACATTGAAAAAAAACATATATTAGTCGGAAAAATGTACGTATCTTGAAAGCATTTTGGGCCAAGATGGTCGAAGTAGTAGTAATAGAAGAAAACAACCTCCTCAAGTAAAGAAACTTTGGTAAGAACGGGGAGAACTGATGAAATGAACACTAAATGAGTAAGTTAAGAAAAGACTAGTGAAAATTTTGACATGGTAAATACTAGTTTTGTGAGGATCGAAAACTCTGACTTTGGCCAAAGACGATTGGTATAGATTTGAAACTTTTTAGGCGTGGATGTGGAGGAGGAGGGCAAAGACCAAATGGACGGAAATGTCATTTACGCCTAGTACCGTTAAGTAATTTTCGACTTCCCCATCGTGTTCCACGTGTTTCAATCGTTTTGAGGTAGGAACACATGGCTTTTCTCGTTTACCCACGATTTTTAAGGATTTTTTTGAATGATTTCTATGAAGGTACTTGCATCGGACCTTGATATTTTTTTTAATTGCGAATTCAATCTGCTGTCTAAAGTCTTATTAACGGAGGAGCAACATATACCGTTTCCGAGTAGATATTTCTTTCATTTTCGTTTTACGATGATGATTTATGTAGGTAGAGGTGTTGGGAAAATGAAATATATTTCCAATCAAATACATTTATTCAGACCTAGATGTATGCTCGAGTGCCTATTGTGTAGACTACTGGACTACCGATTGTATTTTGCCAAGTTCAAATCCTACTTTATGCCTTTTAAAAGCCCTAAACAATCTACCTACTAAAAGTCCAAGCTGAAAGCTAGAACTTTATGGGAAATAGTAGGTGGTGATAGGGAAAGGAAGTGCAATTCTTAGATGTGTGAGCTTCAAAGCCAATATGGTCTATTTCTAGGTAGGCCCATGGCCTGATTATAGTGGGATATTCAGATCGGTAAGAGCTAATTTATTATTAAAAGATCTATGAGGTCATTCCAGCTGCTTGTTTCAAATTAAAGACATCATAAATTTGGTGATTACTAGGACCTTTATTTATTACGAGAATTAATTCTCTTCCATTACATTAGCTTGAAGAAGCATTTTTCTATTCTAAACGATATTTTTAATGATTACGAAGTTTAACGAAAGGAAAACCTTATGATTTAACTGTGAAAATAATAATTTATTTCTTGTAAACATTTTACCTTAATTCATACCATTTCATTTTTGCGCCTTTTTTCCTTTTTGTCTAAAAAAGAGAATTATTTAATTGAAGTAGGTCTTATTCACATGATTATCAATTAAATACGGAGTCATGAGCAAAATTTAGTTTTCTAAATGTGTTCTAACTTTGGTATAACACTGTAATAAAAGTGATAATAATAATCAATTTCTATGACAATGCTGAGTATTCAAATTTATGTTTCTCGTGTCATTTCAATACCTGGTAGGTACCACTGCTAGTTCCGATAGTGTGGCGGATAATATATCGAAATCTCTTATTATTCCGTGAGCATAAGCCACAGTAATGTTCACGCTGAAAGAGAACTGAGCATAGAATCTCATGCCCTAATAGTTTAGGGTGTCCGTAATATTTATTGAATGAGACATAATTTAATGAAAGCTTTTAAAGTGCCATGTATCCCGTTCACCGCTTTAATTTCGTTGATTTTGCAGAATAATCTCCGATGGGTGTTGTGCCCTGACATTTAGCTCAGTCACGAAAGCCGTGGTTACAAAAAAGGCATTCATATTAGAAAAACTGGCGACAATCCTTTGCTAGATAAACGTATGTCCACTTAAAGAATGAGCTTTCACCATTTTCACGATTTCTGGCAGCTATATCAACGTATGTTCACGGAACTCGTTATCTAGACACTTTTGTCACATCAGTGTGAAATCAATTAAGAGAGGACCCGAATTTTGAACAATTTGAATGTTTCTTTTTTACGAGCAATAATTACGGAAGCTACTGGGAAAGGTGGGTCAGCGCGCCTGTTCAGATGTACTTCGAAAGGGTAGTTAAATAAAAATTACGGATAGAGAGCAACAAAATATGGAGTGGTACCTAATACCTCCTCTGCTTTCTTCTCCCCCCAATTCATCGGAAATGATGCATGAGGTAGCGCTTTGAATAGTACTCCGGATTCGTTATTTGATATTTGAACGTGAATCATAGAATATACTCATATGAAAAAATAAACAATTGGATCAGTCACACTGAATTCAGTGGAATAATATCTCCCTTTTCTTTACTTTGTTCTTGTTATTGACGCTTTATTTTGATTCAACGCCGACTTCTCATACATTAAGTTTATTACCTGAAAAGTTACATTAGAAAACAGACATGTAACGCTTTTATCTTTTCCTTTACATTAGAGGTCTTAAAAATGATGATCTTTAGTATCATGAAATTGATTTATGTAAATAATCAAAGCAGCTTTAGGATAAAAGTATTCAGTCTGATGAATTCACACATACCATCTTACTCATTCCATTGTGTTAAATGTATTCTACTTGTTCCTCTGTTCAACCACTGACCATAGAGCTTTTTAACGCCTTATGCATCGTATAAAACGTTTTATATTTCCCTTTGATTGGTGGTTGAGCAAGGGAAGGGGCTTTTTTTGGGCAGTAAATAATTGGTATATTGAGTCCTCCGTAGGTTTTGGGTGACCTCCTAAGGTGAATCTCTTTCCTTCCCTACTGCACAATTGGGACAGAACTGAAAACAAGAACGCCTTCAGGGAAAGCAACTTCCGAAATAAAATGCCTTCACTTTAATGTTCCTTAGGGTTTTCTACATTAAGGGAGTGAGTAATTTGATTAATATCTTATGAGGTTTTATTAATATTGAATTTAACCGTTCATCTGTTAAATAATCACCATTTTGGCAGCCGTATAATTGAAACGTATTTTAAAATGAAGTGTTCTTAACCGGGCGTGTAGTGAATCTTCAGATTTGTTCAAGTTGTGTGAGTTTTTGACTAGCTATCTCCCTGGGAAACTGGAGACGGCACAGAACCTTGAAGTGTGAAATTCTCAAGGAGTTGGTCTTAATACGAGGTTAGCTCTAGCCTCTTCTGTCAATAGAACATCTTTGTGTATTATTACCGAGGACCAGAACGTTTCGGCCCCATGAATATTGATTATCATTCAAACTACTGCAAAATTAACACGGCCGCGAAAGAACTGTACTCACCGCTCTAGACCTATAATTTTTATTTTCCTCTAACATGCCGCTTTACTAAAATAACTTTGTTTTGGAATAATAAAAATAAGGAGCGTAGTAGTCCAGTGGGATAAGCTGGGCTACTACCGCAGGATCTGGGTTCGATTCCGGGTGACGGCTCTGGGCACCCTCAGCTTTATTCGAGCTTTGTGATTTTTCGAGTACCAGTTCTCGCTGGTAAAGCACAGACGGTGGGTGAAGGAACTTACTACTCTCCTCTGAATTGTCAATTTTACACATCTCTGAGCTTGGTATTACGTGAGCTCTACCCTCATCTACGAATCAAATAAACTCTCGGGTTAATGACTGTGTTTTTGAGATGTAACATAATATATTTATAAGAGAATTGGCATTTTGAAACGGGGTGGAGAAAGTATACCAAGCTATTTAATTTAATAAGGTATTTAAAGATGTAGTTTGCTGCCTGAAGATATTTTTGTCATGTTATTTAGGGCTTAGATAGTTACAGTAGTAGTGTTTAGTCCTACGTTCCATCAAAATCTACGCTTCTCCGGTAGATTACGGCTAATACTTAATAAAATATATTTGGAGAATTTTTTCCAGCTTCAAAATAGGAATTATTACCGTTAACTCGACGTTACAGTATCTTTTAAAGAACCATCATTGAACATCCTGTCCATAGATCTACATTTGATGCTCTTTTTTGCCCTTCTCTTTACTATCATTACACCAAAACAGGTTCTCTTTATCTCCTTTCCCGGAACCAAATCATGGTCCATTTAAAAGTAATTTCCTTTATTATTTTGAAAATAATTCTGCTCCAGATATTTGTTGCTTATCGTCACAGTTGTAGTTTGACCGTTCGCTTATTTACCTACCCCTTTTTCTGTGATTTTTTCCGGTGAAACATGTGGTTCAGATTAGTTTGAGAACTCAATCTACGAGTGTATTAAACTTTATTTTTCAGAGTATATTGAGCAAATTCATCGATTCGGAGATTATTTTCACGGACCTCAATGTGAAAACGAATTCAGCACTTTTTGCAATGTCTACTTTATGCCTTTTCTACTTTATTCCCAATTCTACACTAATGGCATATTCTTCTCTTTTTGTACTCATTCAGATAGGTTTAAAATATGTTTCAAACTTCTTCTTTCATTCAATTTACCGTCATCTTAAATAGTATTCTCCCCTTCTCCTTACAAATTTCCTCATATTTTTTTCCGGTTTACCTTGAAGTTATCTCTCCCTTATTAACTCTTACATTCAATTAGCCCTAATGATTCCTCCATAGTTCATAATTTGCTCTTGTATGTGCTCTTGTACACTCTTGTAGGCTCTTTTTATATATGAAAATCTTTATATCATTCAATAATATGCTTTGAATTTTTTCCATATTACTGAAGCTTATATCGTGTCATTTTGTGTTTTCATTCCTGTTTCCAGCATCAGTTGGAAGGTTTTCTTTCAGTTTTTCTGTATTTATGACATTCAATATCTTACTGTATTGTTTTCAGAAAGTAACTAAAGTCAATATTCATCTTTCGTAGCTTTTTATACCTTTTCCCTGATTAATCAATCTATAAATCAGTTATATATTTAGTTTGAAAACTCTTTCTGCCACTAGGCAATTGTCTGCGTCTTTTCTCTTTGGTTTGGTTACAAACAGGGTTTTTCAATGCAATTCACATTTTATGCAGCATTTCTTTTGCCTTTGTTATCTTGTTTTACGTATATCTGGATTATAATACCCAATCCTGCACTTTTATTTAACATTAGAATGTATAGGATACAGTTTCCACCTCTTCGAAAGTCTTTATCTTCGGAGATGTCGAGGAAAAATACCTAGCTAAAAATATATAGACCCCAACTCAGTGTCCCATCCGACTTCCAAGAATCTTTCGACTCTCTGCTTCGTCTCTTCCACATATCTGAGAAAATCAAACGTTCGGGGTTCTGAATCTAAACTGCTAATTACACTTGACTGATGTTCAATTTGAAATACTCCCAGCACTAAAATCAGGGAAACATCACATCGAGGACTATTAAAGATGAGAAGATTCTGTCAAACCATGTGTCAATAAATATTCCCGGAGAAATTGTTTTATGTGGTGTTACTCTGAATAATACTTAGGTTAATTTCTATGACCCTCTCCATATCGCTAGATAGCACAGACGCTGATGTATCTGTCACCATGAATAAAGTTTGATAATTTTTGCTTTTTACAGTCTCAACCTTCATTGATGTCATGAATTAAATAAAATGAAAGAAAGAATTATAATTCGCCATCCTTTATTCGGGGTAAACTGGGAAATATATATACAGGGTTGCACCCAAAAGTGGTAGGACTGATTTTCTCTGGCGCGAAGCGGTGGAGGGGGGTCCGCCTGGCAGGGTAAGGTGGAGGGGGCTCTTAGCAACATACCAACACCAACCTCAGTCGCCTGCGGACTGTCGTTGAGTGAGGACACCGTTTTTAGTGATGCAAGTTTTTTGTCCGCGTCGAAAAACAAAATGAATCTGAATTTAGAGAAACGTTATTCCGTGAAGTTTTGTGCGAAACTCGGGAAGACGGCAACTGAGACCCTCTATATGATCAAGCAGGCTTATGGGGACGCTGCCTTATCGTTCCACAGTATTTTAGTGGCACAAGTTGTTTAAAGAGGGTAGGGAGCTCGTTGAAGACGACCATCGCTCCGTACGGCCGTCGACGGCAAGAACCGACACGAATGTGGACAGAGTGAGGACACTGCTGAACACAGACCGACGCTTAACCAGTGAAGAAATTGCAGACCAGTTGGGTCTGTCTGCATCCAACATCCAACGCATTATTTCACAGGATTTGGCCATGCGCAAGGTGTGCGCCAAGATGGTGCCGAAAATTCTGAGTGTCGACCAACAGGCAATGCGTGTGCGCATTTCCGAAGAAGTGTTAGCCAATTTGCACCGAGATGAAAAATGTTTGGACAATGTGATAACTGGTGATGAAACATGGGTTTTTCAATATGACCCCGAAACGAAAAGACAATCCGCGGAATGGCACACTTCCGCGTCCCCACGTCCAAAAAAGGCTCGCATGAGCCAATCAAAAATCAAAACGATGTTGATTTTGTTTTTCGACCGTCATGGAGTGGTTCACAAGGAGTTTGTCCCACCAGGGGAGACTGTGAATGCGAACTTTTACGTGCAGGTGCTCACCCGCCTCCGAGAACGCGTGAAAAGAGTCCGACCGGCCATCGCAAACTGCTGGGTGCTTCATCATGACAACGCGCCGTGCATGGCGCGCTCGTCGTCAGACAGCTCCTGGCCAAATACGGCGTTGCCACGTTGCCGCACCCGCCCTATTCTCCCGATCTGGCACCACCGGACTTCATCTTCCCCCTGATGAAAAGACAGCTCAAGGGACGACGTTTTGACTCGATAAAGGCCGTTCAAGAGGCTTCGACGAGGGTCATCAACGGCATCCCCAAAAAAAATTTCCAGCGGGCGTACGGGGAATGGGAGCAACGTTATACTAAGTGTGTAGCAGCTCAAGGAGCATACTTTGAAGATTATTAAGTCGATGTAAGTATATCGTCAATAAAATTCTTGTAAAAAAGTCAGTCCTACCACCTTTGGGTGCGACCCTGTATATTCTTCGGATATTTTATCGTCCAATATCCATTTCAGACGACCTGTTAGAACCCTCATTTGCGCAGCCGAAGTTCACTACTGCCATCATGGTATGATTCCAGCTTATGTTTATAAACACGAATTCTCTACCTGCTTTTCCAGGGTCTCCATCCGAGTTTCTGGACAACTAAATGCAAAACCCGTGAGCTTTGTGATAACCGCATTTTTTAATCGCGGGGTTAATTACTAGCGTTACTGTCATTTTTATCTTAACAGGACTAATCCTTAAATTCATCAAAGCACGGAACTTTCACCCTGAGTACCGGAACATGCTGTTTACAGTTTCTTATTAGTGAAAATCATCCGCATACTATGCAGCTACTTAGCCTCCATTCTTGAAGTAAACCGTCCGTCTACAATCCAGTTGACCCACTTGGTAGTATTAAGTGTATGATGAGCTCAACTCAATGATCTCTTCTGACCACAAACTTCATACTTGTAAATATACGAAATAGTCCAGTAACACGTTTTCGTGGCCATTTTTCCTTGTAAGTATGCTGCAGAGAAACTATTAAATCCAAATAATTAAAATAACTGGAATTTCAAACAATTATCTTGGAATTGCAAAGTGTATGTATTAAATGAGTTCCGTATTTCGAAGAGTTTAGGTTTCAGTAGCTATTAAGTGCAGTATTCATGCACATCATTTAAAGTATTCTATTTTTAAAGGTAGCTAGGACGGTCGATTTCAAACTTTTTTTGTTCCCCATGTATTGCAAGAACTTTCTCTTCTTTGCCATTCATTATTTCTTACTTCAACCTGCTCATATACTGTCTAAAAAGACTTTTCTTTTTTCCACCCATATTTTCTGAAATACTCCCTTCTTTCACGACCTTTAACACCCCCTTATCTTTTTATATTCTTTTCACCCAAATTTTTTCCTTTTTTTGGATTTTACCTCTGTAGTCATATTTAAAACTCCACCATTCGTCTTTCTATCTGTCCAACTTAATTTTTCCATTTTTCTATATTTCCTCTCAAAAGCCTCTACTCTCATCTCTCTCTCTCTCTCTCTTTCTTAAAGAATCAGTGCAAAGTCTGCACAACCTTACACTCTATGCACTAAAATGTAAAGTCTTTGCTAATGTTTTAGTAAAATTCTTTAATAATCACTACAGACTGTGAAAAATAATGAAACTGATTCAACACATCTCAAAGTCAATTATTCCTACCCAAATCTTACGTGGAAAAATAGGTATTAAATTCCATCTTTCTACCTTACGTTTTTTCACATGTACTTATTTTTTAACTAACTCCGCCCTAGTTTTTAGTGTTCAACTACCCTCCAAAATGCCAAGCTGTCTTAAGTTTAAGTAAGATATTTAAAGTCTCCATCTTAACATTTGCTATGTGAAGGATTCCCAACCCAATTCCGCCGCAATGTAGTCACAGTCATAAGTTTAGCATAATTTTCTTACAATACAGGTAGCTCATTATTTCACTCGTTGGATTCCAAAATGAAATCTTCCTCGGAAGGATGCGTCGATTTTTGCAAGCGAAATGGCAAATTTATTTCTTCAAATCAAACGCTCGTCTTGTAAGGATCTAAGTTATTCTTTTTTAGTTTAAAATATTAAATGGCAAATAGTATATTAAATACATATTAAAGCGTTTTTTTCTATGTGAGCAGTGGTCTAATGGGTCGAGATAGGTTTTTCAATGACCCCTGGCACTAATCACTCTCCCACTCCTGTTTCCTAACGAACAGGGCAAACAATATCCTGAATCTTCATACTAAATTTGACAATAACTCGTTCTTTAGCCATGCGTACTCAATATCCCAACCTTAATTCAGCCCAAAATGCCTCAGATTTTTTCCCCTGACCTCGCTTCTTCAGGGTTCTCCCCTCTTCGGTATTCAGTACCTGTTTTTCTCTAATTATCTACTTGTCCTTCCTTCTCCGTGATTCTCCTGGCAATCTTCTCTCTTCCTCTACCATTCCTAGAACTACGAGTACATAGTTTTTTCCCTTTCCGTCCATTTTATTTCGCATTGAATTATAGAAACTTAAATATTTTTCACCGTGTACAATAATAATTCAGAATACTGTCTTTTCTTTTTACTAAACCATAAAGTGATCTATTTTGGGCGTTATTGGGTTTGACTCGAGATGTTATCCACCCACAACTTCTAACGCCGCCCGTAATTTCTCCCTCAGCCCCAATATTTGATTCCCGTGGACTTTTCGTAGTCTCACTTCCCGGAACCCAAATACGGGTCCCTCTGATTCAATGGTCGATGGAAGGCAATTTTTTAGGCCAAAAATACGAGTTTTACTTTTCCCATCAACGAGGCTCGCTTCCAAATCCCAATTCGCCAACCGCCAACACATTGTCTTCACTCTCCAACAAGGAAGTGAGGTCAACTGGTGTCCTATAAAGGGCAGCGTGAAAACAAAAAGAAAGGACGCCAAGCACAAAAATTACTCCAAAAAAAGAGGTTCTTAAATAGATTAAAAAGCGCCCAACCCGAAGGAGAAAGTTTGGTCGAGGCAAAATGGCGTCCATCTTCGGAATGCACTCCGATTTCCGGTTAGACCACTACTTATTTGGAGCAATTATTGCCTTGCACCAAGTACCTTTCAAACAAATACTCGTCCACCAGTTTTTTCAAGAGGGTCTGGAGTGCACTTTTGCAAATTTATCGATAGTGCAAACAAGTTCTCGAAAGCCGAATTTTTCCCGAATGTATTTTCATGCAGTAGAACCGGTTGTTTCGCTTGTGCATTCCACCGTCGTGAGTGCATGAGATGTTTGAAATAATTTTTGTATTTCGGCGTTACTTTCAAATCCCAATATGCAACTGAGGGACTGCACTCTGGAATCAAGAATTATGGGATTACCAGCAGTCACTTCGTTAGCGAGAACATTGTGCGAGTAACAACCTTTCGGTTAAATATTCCGGAGTGGTTTCCCGCTTTGGCATATAAAAGAGGAAATATTTTAAGGTTGCAGCTGGATTTTTCTCTGTAAAAGACACAAAAATAAACTCAATCGACTTGATGAGATACAGTCAACGATGCCTTCCCTCTCTTCCATGTGGTGGTGGAAGGTTCCAAAATAATCCCGAATGCCATAAACACTGCGAACGAATTGCGGACGCCTTAGATTATAAGGATCCCCGGTAAGTGGGAATCGAAGGGGAGAATCGAGAAGGGAATGGGATGCTAATCTTGAAATTAAACGCGCATTAACCTTTGTGAATCCTATTTATAGTTATCAAATAATCAAGAGTTATCAGATAATCATCGAATAAGTTTCTCGGAGACCGTTGTAATGTTTGTTATGGGTTTAGTACAGCGAGTCCCATATGTTAATATCCGATTTTATTTTCAGAATTACTTCTGCTTAGTTATTTCCAAAATGGATCCTCTAAAGAGTACTGCGAGTTGTATATTGCATCCGCCGCGCACCACTTGATTAGCCGGAATGAGATAAAATGGCGACCAGGCCATAGAAACCATTCTATTAAAGAAGCTTTTCTAAACCAAATCTATATCTACAGCGTAGCGACAGTTTCAGTGAAAGTAAAAGAAGTTTCCCTCGAGTAAACTTTCAATTCGTGTTTGGTACGTGGGCCCTACTACGGGGGACTGTTTGTGTGCAGCGTCAGAGCCTCAACGGACGAAAAATGACGCAAAGCTTGAGTATTATTGTTACAGGTAATAAACCGGTTAAGGAAGGTTTTGGATGGGCACAAACTACCAAACAATTCTCTTATTTCTTCCAAGAAAACAAAACCCAACATCCTACTTTATAACGAGCCCTTCTTAAACTCCATATACTTCCTTCCTCTGTTCATTTCGTCCAGCATCCCTATCCTATTATTGCCCTTTCCTCGTTTGCCCAACATGCTCCCCTCTATCGCAGTCTTCAACATTCCATTACCAATCAATATGCTTACCGTCCATTTTTCCTGTCTCCTTATGATTTCTGTCAACAATCCCCTCCCCTCCCCCACCTTACCTAGAATTTCCACGTTTGTTTTTTTATCCATCCACTTTACCCTAGCAGGTATTAATCAATAAATTTTGCAAAGGAGCGTGCATACTTTATTATATTTTTTCAGAATTGAGATTTCAACTTGGAGGTTAAATGTATATTACATTAGTGGACCTTATGGAGTTTTGATTGAAAATATGATAAAAGAAGAAGCATGATTATCGACGAAATTATTTTAATGTTTATAGTATGTAGTTGTGGTAGGAAGTCCGCTGATTGAAGCTAGAGTTTTGGTGGGTATTGGTAGGTTGATTTTAGCCTTTCCAAGAAATATTATGAATCTTGGCGATAGGAAGTGGACTGTGGACTGCAGGTAGCGGTCTACAAACGCAGAGATTCTTTCCTCAATGGTTTCTCTTTCAATTTGTACCACATATTTCCCTAGCCTAGAGTCTCTGAGATCAATCCTGAAAAACCTCTACCCTATCCTCAAAAACCAAAATTCCACCATCAACTTTTTTCCCAAATGCCTCCCCGTTACTTTCAAATGGCCCACCAATTTATCAGTTCTCCTTGAATCAACCAATCCACTCCTTAAATTCCGTCCACGTCTCAAATTCATTCCCATGCCCTCTATAAACTTACATAAATGCAAAACATGTCCTTTTTTAAAACCCGAACCCTATTCCTCTTCCACCCGCTTTTTGACTCTCTCCCACCAATTCCCCAATTCTCATGTACTTCCAGCGATGTAGTTTACTTTCTGAATTGCCAACTATGCCCTAACTTTTTAATTGGACAGTGTATAAACCCCTAACTATTAGAATCAATAATCACCTGGCCTCATGCAAGAATTCTTCCCTAGTTGGGATGCACCCACTCCCAAAACACGCCTCCGAACACAACACTTCCTCTGATAAATGCTATAGTGTCTCCATTTTAGCATCCCTCCCAGCCTCTGGCCCTCCACTGAAACTCAAAACAATAATAGGCCAGGAGTTCATCTGTTTCCTCAATTCCTGGAATGAACCAGGTATTAATATTAGCCATTAATCACCCCAATCTTCATATATTTTCATCCCCCCTCCGCTCCCAAAACCTTCCATATTATTCCCGCACTTCTAAGCATTCCCCTCCCAACTCTTAACCTCCCAAACCTTTCCCCACCTTCTCCTCCCATGTGTCTCCGTACTCTCTGTTATAACCTTCTCCTCAGTTCTTTCCATCTCTTCCCTGAAGAAGGTGGCTTGGCCACCGAATGTTCGAAAACGCGAATTTATTTTCTTTTTTGAGTGTTGAGTGTTCCTGTTCTTTTGTTTTTGTTCGCTAGTTTAGTGCTAACTTGATGAGCATAATTATTCACATCCGTGAGAATTTCCCATAGTATAATTTCCCATATATATATATATATATATATATATATATATATATATATATATATATATATATATATAATACACAGTAACACACAATATAGAAACACAAAAAAGAAGAACACTCACACGTTATTTCTTGATATTTCGACGGAATCACTCCGTCTTCATCGTAAGATATCGAAGTAATCACTGAATAAGTGTAAGTCAATAACGTGCGAGTGTTCTTCTTTTTTTGTGTTTCTATATTGTGTGTTACTGTGTATTGTACTATTCGGCACTTCCGTGTTACGTCTACGAAAGCATATATATATATATATATATATATATATATATATATATATATATATATATATATATATATACACACATACATACATACTTTAAATAGAATTTGAAATGTTCTACATATTTTTCACTCCACGAAGTTAACTTCTAAAATAATTCAAAAATAAAGTTTTAGAACTGACACAGTAAAATAATAAGACTTTTAAAAATGGATAGGGATAATTGTGCATCACTACAAAACAGTTAACTCTCAGAGCGAGAGAGCTACGGTAAATTAGTTCGCGTGCCTCCGTTCGTACCTATTAAGATTAATCCAAAAATGTAAGTTATGGGTACGGGTTATGGAACCAGTGGGAATAAACAAGTCGTTTTTCCGCTTGATTATTATTTAAGTAACCTGAGATTGCCGATTTCGGGGGTCATAAAGGTGAGTTAACATGGATTGGTTGTTTGGTAGTTGGATGGTTGATACGAAAAGAATGAGGTGCGAGTCATACACGTTGACGCTTACCGTGGATGGCATGAAGTTGAACAAATCGATAAATCCGCCGTTATGTCATGGTTTCACGATAGTTTCAAATTTTATGATTAATTTAAAATATAAGGGAAAAGCATGTTCGAAATATTTTGTTTTTCAGCTTATCACACACGACCAGCGGAGTTTTCTGAACGTATTTCGTGATGGATTCCGAGCTATGCGCTCGGATTTCGGTCCCGGCTGGTGTTGTATTATCTATTGTGACTTCAATAAGGAGGTAATTTTCAAATCTAAAAGGTCATCGAGTTCTTCGTATGTATGTACTTGACTTTCTTGACTTCCACCATCGTCCTCGTAGGTCCTTAGCCCTAGATATATTGGTTGCATCAGTAGATTCTTAGATTCCCTAAAACTATTATAATTCTGAGTAGGATTAAAAGACTTCGCTGCCCTTTGTGGAAATTAGAATACCAATTGCATAAAAGAGAGCATCTATTTCAACTAATATTTTTTTTCATTTCACAACCGAGTGTCGACGAAGCATTATCATTATCAGGTGTCGAACGTGTATTTCGGACGTCATCTTCAGGTTTCATTATAAGTTGCTGACACCTGATGATGGCAATATTTTATTGAAACCGGTTTGGGCGATAAAAATACAGTGGTTAAATTGAATGCTAAGGCACTTTTACCCTATTCTCAACTCTAGTCTTCACCAATCTCATAATTCCTTCACATATTCTTGCGTTGACGTCTATCGTCGTATGATGCTTGTAATTTATCGTTAGCTCTGTGGTTCATTTCCTTCATTGTGAACAAGACTGAATGAACTCCTGTTTCTCCGAAAGGACCCAATTAATGTGCCTCTCATTTTTCGCATCTTTTCCCATCACCTTGAATGACTTTTTTCATTAGTTACCAGAACAATTGTTATTGTTTTTATCTTATTTCTGCTGCACATTTACATCGTTTCTATTCTTCTATTCTCTGTTACTCCTATCATTAAGTTTTTACAGTCATATAAAAGTACAACACGAGAACGATTGTATTTTTATCGATCGTTTCCTTATAGTCTAGCATAATTTGTCAGATTTTAGCCCTGATATAAAGACTACTTCTGTTTTTCTATTTTACAATGACCTCTTTGATACTTTCATCGCTGAAATATGAACGCTGACAACTACTCTCGTGGTAAGATTGCCTAATTAGGGATACATCTCAACCGCAACCCGACTAAGTGAGCTCGAAAAGTAAAATTTTCTCTCGTGCATGAAATTTATTTCAATTTTACTTCTTCCCTAAATATCTAATTATTTCATCGCACCACAGCGTTCGAATACAATCAATTTCTTTGAATTCTTCGACTAAATTTCTTTGAGATTGGACGTACACTGGTTCACCATCACACACGATAAATCATTATCGTTTAAGAATCAAGTTGTACATGGTTATGCTTACTTAATTATAAGCATAGTTACCTCCACTGGTTAAAAAGAGAATAACTATGAATGCTAGTTAAATAGGCAGTAGGCATTACTGTTTAAGTCTTGGAAGAATTCCGGCAGTTGAAAGTTGGCCTTTGGACGGTTCCCAAAAATTACTTTACGTGGAGTCCTAAAGCAATTCCTAAAAATAAGAACACATATTGTTTCCTGGAATTTTCTTCTCCAGCTACTCATGCCTCCTACCTATCTTCACCTCATCTAATATGATTATTGCTCACCTTCTTTCCAGTGTTTTCTTCATATCCTGGTGTAAACTCTCTACAAAGCCTACTTTATTTAATGTATTCATTTCCTACGTCTTTACTAACAACAATTCTGCAGCAATAAGTGGTATCAATTTTTTTTCTTTATAATTGTTTTAATAACTTATTTCTTACCTTATTATTTGTAGTCTTTTACCGGCTTAAGATAGATTTTTGATGGATCCTGGCCATGCACAATACTGTGCTCGTAAGTTCTAAAATTATCCTCAAATCCATACTACATATTGCAAGAACTCATTCTTTAGATCTGCATCATATTGCAAATTAAATATGTCTATTCTTTCCCTCCATCAACCTCGTTTTCCTAGAACACTACCATCAATTAGGAGTTAGTTGGTAGGACAGACTACATAGTCTCAATCTCGCCCCAAAATAAAGACGACTATCAATCTATCAGATAGTCTTTAGCATTCCATTGCGTCTAAATATCTCCAGCATTCACTTGTACTGATTTCTTCCAATTTTTCCAAATAGACATATCTCTTCCCATACCACGTCTTAAAACTTGTCGTTAGTTTTTTCTGTCCATTTCATTTTTTCTATTCTTCCCCTCTCCCACATCTCGAAAGCCTTCAAATCCACGCTGTCCTCTTTCCTCGATGACGTAGTTTTCGATCCATGAACTGCGCCCCATATTGAAGTTTTCATTGGTCTTTACATCGGTAAGCTTATGTTTCTACGTGTACAGTCCTAAGTTGTTTTTACTTTCCAGGTTTTGGAAGAAGGATTTTCAAGATGACTCATCTATATTTTTCCTTCCCACCTTTTTCTTAAAAATGCTCAAATTTAATACAGCAACAACAAAGTCTTTCTTTTTGTTCCCTCTTGCAGAAATATTGTCTGTTCCAATTGCTTTGCATTCCTTTACTTCCTCAAATATACTTTTTCTGGGCCTATACAATATTCATACACGCCGAATATTCTTTGCAAACGTATTCCACTCGTAATTATTCTGATTACTTCACCGTCAAGCTCTTCCACGCATTATTTGTGTGCTCCCTTAATCTCTTCCAATTGCGTTGATAATATTCCGGTTTGCTCTTTCTTATGTATCCTAACATTAATTTCTCCTTCTTATGGAAAATCTGAAATTTTCTCTTATTTTAATGTTTCCCCGCTGTTCTTTTCACCTCGTTTCCTGATGTCTTCTTAACTGAATTTATTCAATTACCAGTGACTCATTACTATCGGTTCATGTTCATATCCTTTCAATACCTCTTCTCTTCTATTATCCTAATCAACTTTTCATTAACACAAAAATTATCGCTTTTATCCTGAAAATTTATCACCTTAGCGTAGCATTTCATATTAATGTTTTAATTACATTTCATTACCATTCTAACTCTTCTTCTTTTCTTTTCTAGAGAAATTAAATGCTCTTTTTTGAATTTAATTTCCCTTTGTCAAGATATATTAATTTACATCGTAAATTTAAATGTGATGCGCTTAGTATTATGAAAAAATGGATCAGCACTGCTTGTTTGCCTGTCATTTACGCGACTTTTCTTAGTCTAAAACCACAGAAAGCTGGCCCTTGTCCATTGCTGATTATGACCCATCTATCCCGTGCTACTTGAACATTAACCAACTTAATATCACATAAATATTATTGACCACCGCCAACTGGTCTCAACCTCTATACGGCAGACGCATTATTAGCTATTTCATTAGCAATGATTGATCTACCTACTATGGATAATTAGAGAATTCGATTGACGTTGAAAAACAACTTGCTCGTAGATCGTATAGCTATTTGTACTTCACCGACCGGTTTCGATGATTCCTCATCATTCTCTAGACACGGATATCCAATTCGTCAATCACTTTCAATGTTCTGCTTTTGTTTGTTCATTTGTCGAAGAGTAGCCCGCAGGGGTTCTCGACACGCAAGCCAACCAACCCCCACGCTTTCACATGTCCAATCACTCTCCAAGCCTCTAAATTGCCTATCAGCACAATCCCACCGCCATGGGTCCCTCCCTTCATTTTCCATAATGTAAAACTTTCGCGGTCAGGTTATTTTATTAATTTCTTGACTTTTATTGGAGCGATATTGAGGCTTTACAGTCCCTTCTTCCACCTAACCCCTACTTACTCGTATTACATTAAAGACAATTACTAACACCCAAGTCCTAGGTGGAGGAAAATCCACCTTGGTGGGAATCAAACCCGCGACTTCTGAGGTGGCAGACGAGGACATTACCCCGTCGCCACCTGGGCCGGCGGGGTAATGTCCTCGCCTGACAACCCTCACCGCCCACCCTCCCCGCCCCAAGTTTGGGTGGGGAAGGGTGGTGGTGTACGTTTTGACGGTGCTAATGCGCCCAACGAACGTCCTCCGACTCTGATCTACGTAATCGGGATACGGATGGATCCCAAGGTGTAAGCGTGTGTGAGTTGGTAGACCAAAATTATGTGCTTCTTGGGCCAACAGCAAAAATGTTGCCCTCAATCCCATATAAAAACAGAAAAATGGCTTAGTACGTCCCTTTTTGCTTTTTTTCGTTCTGCCGTATTTTTCCCCCTGTACTCTTTGGCCTCACCTCTCATATATTAGTCGACCGAACCGGGCCGGTCAGCCAGGTATGCACGCACGTTCGTCCTACACCAATGTGGAAGGGGAGGCTATTTTATCAGAGGTAGGGGATAAGTGGATGAAGAGGGACACACGGAGTCGGGGATGGGGGGTCCAGACAACAAGCCCTCCATTCCTGGCCGTCCCCTGGTGACGCTTTCGATGTCCATGAGATTGAGCTGGGTTTCGGGCTCCAGCTATGACCACCTCGCTGGTGGAGAGCGGACATTGCGGCGGTCATTTTGAGAGACATCCCCGGCCACTTGCTCAATCGTGCTTTATTTATCGCCATGACAGCGAGAGATTAGCATTTAAATGCTCGCATAAGAATAATGGTGTCCACTTTCCCGAGTGCACCGTGGAGGGCATTCTTACTCCGCGTTCCTTTTTTTCCGAGATTATTATGACGGGCGGAACCGCCGCGCAAAATTTTCCGCGTGTTCTCCTTCCTTCGATCTCCCCAATGCTCTCTCCCAAACGCGCAAAAAATAGGTCTAACATCTGCTTCGGATGTTTGTAAAGTAAATAGTTGTAGGCATGTTTAGAATTATACGGAGAGATGGAGATCTTTACGGATCATTTCCTCCAAGAGAGACTAGTCCCGACACCACAATAGGTTAATTACTACGAATCTTTTAAAAATGTATTGTTAGAATAAGGGAAAGTACTATGCATACTTTTTATGGAAAATGATAGTAATCATTTAACTAGCTGGAGATTTTCTGTGCTAGTTCCAAATAGCATGGACACATGGAGTCATTAATATGCCATTACTACTCGTATTCTTCGTAATTATAATTTACCTTAATATGTCATGAATATGTCATCACAATACTTTGTAGTTATACTACACCTAAATAATTATGGGTTGGCATTTATCTAGACCGTTATAGCCTAATATTTGTGATAACACGACCCTCTAAAGTGTTACTCCCACCACATGATTGCTCTCATGAATGATATAAAAGAATGAATATTTGAGTGACTAAATCAGTGTTTGAGTTGTTAAATGTAGAGTGACGAAATATCTCACTTAATTTTTGTTTTTGAAGATATTTTTATCGAAAAAAATAAAATAATCTACCCTGAGGTTTTTTTTGGTGCTAAGGCTAAACCTGGTTTCTAAAACATCTAGAAATATTGGAATATCCAAGGAATGAAATGTTTACGTTTAAGATTAGAAGTAAAATTTCCTTCTCTCTGGCGTTTGAAATTTCCTGGAAAGGAAGCATATGAGTAAAATTATAATGGCTGGCTTCAACCAGGGAGAAAAGGAGGATTTGACGCGGATTGTAATTGGTCAGGAGTCAAAGTCTTTACAGCCCAAGCCACCACGTTTCTTATGTATATATATATATATATATGTGTGTGTATATATATATATATATACTACTATATACTGGTGCAAAATCCACGAGTTTTCTGCCCACATTTCTGGTCTCTTTCGGCGAATTGCTTCACGCAAACGTCTCATAACGCCCAAATAATACTCTTTGTTTACTGTCTGGCCTTCTGGCAAAAATTCATGATGCACTACACCGTTATAATCCATGAAAACCGTCAGCATTGCCTTCTTTTTTGACTGAAAACGACGTGGTTTTTTTGGTCTCGGCTCATTTGGTGAACGCCATTCACTTGCCTGATGTCTGGATTGCGTGTCGTACTCATAAACCCACGTCTCGTCTCCAGTAATGATCCTTTTGATGAATGTGGGATCGGATTCAGCCTCGCAAATCATGTCTTTTGCGACGTCAACACGGTCTCTTTTTTGCATGAAATTGAGGTATTTTGGCACCAACTTTGCTGCTACACGACGGAAACCCAAATCATTAACCACAATGTCTTGGGCGGATCCATAGGCAATGTTCAAGTCCTCCGCTATTTCTCTGATGGTTAATTTGCGGTTATTGACCAACATTTCTTTTACTTTATCAATTTTTTCACCGACTTTCGATGTCGATGGTCTGCCACTGCGTTCATCATCTTCGATTGACTCACGACCACTTCTGAACCGCTCGTGCCACTGGTAAACGACCGTTTTTTTTAGAGAATCGTTGCCGAAACACTTTTCCAACATTTCCAACGTCCGTGCGCCACTAAATCCGTTTTTTACGCAAAATTTAATACAAGTTCGTTGTTGCAAATTTAAATCCATTTCTGCAATTGTAAAAAATCGCCAACACACACAGAGATAGATGTACTCTTGGCTACGTAACTTTTGCAAATGTCAAGTTATGACACTAAGATTTAAAGGGAATATCAACAACAGATGTACCAATTTAACAAAAAAAACAGAACTCAAATCGGAACGATGGGAGCGCCACACGGTGGTTATTCCGGGAACTTTTTGATCAAGGTAGTATATATATATATTTCTATATGTATATATTTCCTACGGAGAGAAACGACTTTTTTATGAAAGGAAATTTTAAAGAATTCATTGATATATAGATGCACAGGTAGAGACAGAGGGAGGCATAAATATTAAACGTAGACAGAAATTAATTTCTCAAGTGTGATTAATGGATTCCACTGCACTCTTCGCAACGGTTCGTCGAGGCTGATGTCCCTTTCGAGGTCATACCGATTCCTACCCGTATGTATTTCGTTATTTAGCTTTTGAAGCAAGATTCGAAAATGTTTTTCGGCGTTGAAAATTGTTTTCTGCCTCGACAGCTCAGTCGGGAATTAGCATTTTTATCTAATTGAACCTGCAGTAGTAAACGTCCTCTATTTTTTGCAAAACCTTACCGAGGAAAAAAATCAATTGTGAAAATTACTACCTTATGATTAGATTGTTACAATTGCATCACATTAGCAGCAGTGGGTGATTTTCGATTAAGTAAAATAACAAGGACTCTCCGAAGTAATAGCACTTAATGTTAAGTTAATTTCCATGTTAAGGAATAGAAAACATATTTGATAGCGCAGAGCCACACAATAGTTTCCCGTTGTAATTTTAACAATATTTGATTTCCGGTGCGGTTAATTTCAGTACTTGAAGAAAAACTCAAAACAGCATTCAAGGTGCAACTATCGAAAGTTGCATTTATTTATAAAACTATTTTTTTGACTTTGATATCAATTAATTTAACAAAGCAGCCAAAAACAGTACTAGGACTTTTACATTGACTGAGATCACATCAAGTTAAATTTGACAGATCATTTTTCTATATGCTGAGATTTCTTGCTGTATCGAAACTTTGTCATTTGTCATATTTACTTAGTCATTTGACGTATTAAATAGAGGTAATGGTGACGAGAAAATGCAATCATATTTGATTATCCTCTCGTAAGTCTTCCAAATATGGTACAATAGCAAGTGTGAGTGTCTTCGTTATACGTAATGTTGGTAATAGAAGTAGCAGTAGTTTTAGGGGAGGCAACCTACAGTTAAGGTTTTTGCGCCACTACAGTTTGATGGGAAAGGAGGAGGATGGACGAAGAGAAACCCGGCTTCGGCATTTACGTGTTCTTAACGAAAGACCCCGAGGGGTCCGCAATTTTAAGTCCCCTCCCACGGATGGGGAACTCACTGAAAGGGCTTTCCACAAAGACCCCAAGTAGGGATTGGGTTACCACTGAAAAATATCTGTCAACTCCAGGATTCGAGCCCGAACGTTTTGAGTGGGAAGACAGGACACTCTGTCTCCACCTCCTACCAACCCGATCCCTATGGTAATAGAATTTGATTAAAAACTATAAAAAGTGTTTCCTTTATCCGTCAATTTTTTCATCAGATACTTGAAAGTTGATTTTTCGTATTACTTATCTAAATCATCCGAAAACATCCTAATGATTTTTTTCTAGGAAAAAAAGCTTTCTAAGCGTTGTTGTTATATTTCCAAAAGGTAAAAAATTGTTGCGGAATCTATTACCATCGCCAACGACCAGCTCAAGGCATTTAAAGCTGGCAGTTCCTGGTAATCAGTGATTCTACATGCGCACAGAAGACACTCATCCCAGCGATGTTCAATAAGTTTGATACCCTTTTTATGATAAGAACTGTCTTGCTTCTCAAAATAGCTGCTAAATGCCGACATCACTTCTTCACGGTTGGAAAATCTTGGACCACCGAGCCATTTTTTCAAGTTTGCGAAGAGAAAATAATCCGAGGGTGCTAAATCTGGCGAATATGGTACATGAGGTAGCAATTCAAACTTTAAATAATGAATTTTGGCCATTGAAATAACGGATTTGTGAGCTAGTGCATTTTCTTGATGATACAAAACTTTCTTCTTAGCCAAATGCGGCCATTTTTGCTTGATTTCTTCGCTCAAACGTAGCAATAAGTTTGCATAATACTCGCCGTTGATAGTTTTTCCATTTTTAAGATAATCAATGAAAATTATCCCGCGCGCATCCCAAAACCCATGACCTTGCCTTGACATGAAACGGTCTTCGTCTTCTTTGCAGCCGGTTCTCCCTTTAGAATCCATAGATCCAAATCCGTTCTTGTGTCTCGGGTGTGAAGTAATGGACCCATGTTTCCTCCATGGCTATGAAACTGCGCAAAAATTCGGCTTTGTTGCTGTGAAACTTTGCTAAATACTTAATTGAAACATCTTCACGACACTGGTTTTGTTCGAGTGTGGGCAAACGCGGTACCCATCTTGCGCACAGCTTTCCCATGTCCAAATTTTCAGTTAATATGCGATTTACCGCACTTTTTGAAATGCCTACTGCCTGCTATCTAGCTAGGAGAGGGGGGCATGGAACATCCCTCAGTAAGGATATCAGGTGGTCTGGAGAGTGTTCTTGCGAAATTTGACAAGAGCGACGGGTGGTATAAGTCGTGGCACCATACTGTTGAAACCGAAAGGCTTCTGTGTCATTTCCTCACCAAACCCTTCCATTTTGTGGAGTAAAAAGTGCTCCAATATCTTAAAAGAGCGTACAGAGTTCACAGTGACAGTTGAGCCTCGAGATTCAAAAATGTAATGCCTAATAATGCCTATGGAGGACACAGCACATCAAACTGTCACTTTGGGGCTATGAAGAGGTCCTGAGTGAAGTTCATGAGGGTTGTCAGTCGCCCAGAAACAAAAATGTTGCTTATTTATTGAGCCGAAGAGATGAAAATGCGCTTCATCGCTAGCCCACAGAATAGTTCAAGGTTGCGTTGAGGTTAATATTACCTTGCAAGCATCTGTACGTTTCACCCAGTCTTCTGAACTCAATTCTTGAACAACCATAATCTTTATGGGGTGTAAGTGAAGGCCATAGTGTAAAATTCGCATTACCTTTTTGGGCGATATTCCAAGAACAACAGCATGTTTCCGCGCAGAGCCCGATGGAGACTGTTCTCTGGACCCTCTCACTGCCACGATTTTTTAGGTGTCCTCTTACTTTAAGGTCGGCCAGGTGGTTTTCTAGGAAGTGCATATCTTATCGCCCGTGCACTAGTTTTCTATTTCCTAATGGTTTTAGTATCAGAAACCCTGTCATGACGAGTCAAACCAAACCGCCAACAAAAATGCCTCTGCGCCGCCACCACACTATCATTATTTTTAAAGAACGTTTCTACAACAAAACCTCGATGCTTACCAGACCATTGCATGGTAATTCCTAAATATAACGTTGTTTTCCCCAGCTAAATTTACTATTCTCACTTCGCTAATTTACTTGTGCGCCCTTCAGTGATTTTTTAAAACTAGGGAGTCCATTCTGCTTCACCCTCTATATGTTTATATACATATTGACATGAATTAATCTTCATTAATTATGTCATTAATTCAATAAATAATATTCTATACCGCAAGTAGGCACACCCTTATAACAAATGAATACAAAAAAGGAGGTTCGTTCTTCATTTGAGAATATTCCGGCGGCACAGCCACTTACGTCAGTGAAAGATCCGCTCTTATGCCGTCTACTTAAACTTGCTACGGAAATATTACCAGAAGAAGAGTAGGTAACATTTTTTGTACCCATTGTCTTGAACGTTCGTTTAACACCTGTGACTTAAAATCGCTTCCATCCTCGCATTCATGAGTATTCGTTCATTTGTATATGCCTTTATGCATGAACACGGGCAAGTGAAGTTATGTACAGTAATAAAGTAGTAATAATGTGTGTAGTAAATAGCATTAGCACGCATAAACGTAAATCTCCTTTCTAATACTTTATGCAAACAAAAACGTAGTAATCAACCCGAAGGTCGGTTTGGCAGGTGATGGTAGGGTTCACCCAGTACTAAGCCTAACGCCGTGTGAAATTCACACATCAGGGTAGGGGGGCTAGGTCCTTTCCCTGTGCCGGTTATTGTTTCACAAGAAGATCTGGTACCCGAAAAATTACATTGCTTGGGTGGAGCTGTAGGTGCCCAGAGAGGCTTTCCACGGAATCCAAATCGGGCCCTCCAACAGTAGTCCAACACTCTACCCCTTGACTACGGTGACCCACAGTATTAACACGAACATAATTATATACAAGTATATTTTTATAATTCTGCATATTTTTTTATTGAGCTTTTCTTTCATTTCCTCTGGACTTCCGTCTTATCTCACCCCGTTGCACAAATTACAGGAGCAATAAAATGCACGTGGAGCGGAGGAAAAGAAAGCAGGAGAAAGCTCTGGGGGGAAGGGGTAGGCGCGACGTGACGTCAATAGAATTTCGGTCAGACGCCTGTTCGCGGCGGGTCGGTCACCTGTTGGACGGTGAAGTCATGCTGGTTGCAGAACGACCGGTTTTCCTAGGCGACAGACCGCTCCGCACCGTGGTGGGAAAAATACAAAAGAAATGGGAACAGAGTCGACTTCACCGGACGTCTTAACACCGCTTCATTCGTAAGAGTTTTTTTTCCGAAATCCACGATCTTGTTGTTTTCTCTGAGACTGTAAGTACTCTGATGGGCAGGAAAGGAAAATAATAGGCATGTTGGATGGAATGAGACAAGGCAGAGATCATGCGGAACTGGAGGCGAGTTTAATGCATTCTATGACGACTGCACAACAGCATGGCAGCAAAGTATAATGAGACAATAGAAAAATATAAACAACTAGCCATAGGAATAGAAATAAAATGGAAGCCAAAAAAGTAGTCACATTACCTCCAATTTTGTCCTCCACAAACATTACTACGAATGCAAATAGAAGATAAATAAAACTCCACAAATATACAAGCAATCACGATATTATTTTGAAAAATGTGTAACACTGAAAATTTTCAATCTAGTCTTGTCATTCCTAATCATATATTATCCATAGTTGACATTCTAACTTGAATGCCAGTCACATATTAATTATTCATCATAAAATGACAATGTTAATGAGGAAATAATACCAGTATGTTCCCTGCATTACTAATACTTTTCAAATGACCTTGAACGAAATTTCGCCTAAGCCTTCATCAATATTTTTAAAGCCTCCTCACTACCTCATTGGTATAATGACATGATGAGATAGTAAAGGAAAGAAGTGAGAATGGATTCAAGATTCATCCGAACAAATCCATTAGTTCATTGTGAGTTCACCCTTAAAGAGTCGAACAGGGGACTCGAAGCAACTAGGCAAAATAATCTTACGCTCTAATCCATTCAGTTGCTTTTGTGATTTCCTATATGGTTAATTGCAAAAACTGTTCATTCATCCTTGTGTTGGACAAAATCTGCAGTTGCTAACATGAGTAAAAAGTGGGTAGTATATTTTTAGGCTTGAGCATGCAACTGAAAGGCAGCATTTTGTATGACCTCAATGGGTGGGTGAAAATAAATAAGCTATCACACAGATAAAGTATGAGGATAAAAGCTAGCGTCCTTGGGCATTTTGAATTCACTGCCGACAAAAATCTTATCTGCAGTGCAAATAACAGCATCTAAAATTAAATCCAATGAAAGGTTTGTTAGTGAAGAGTTTAATTAATGTGATATGAAAAAGAGAATGTAAAGAGCAATGCATTCTGAGAACTTTAAAGTGTTTTTTCCTTTTAAAGTGGCAAATTTCCAATGGAAAAACTCCTCCCACCCATCAAATTTGAAGACCTCAAAACTATCAACTAACATATTGGTCCTGTCAGATATTTACTGTATGTTTGAGTGGTAAACAGGCTAGAATAGGGCCTTTCTCATGCATTAATTTTATGTGGTCAACATAGAGCATAATTGGAGTTAATTAGTGCTTATTTAAGGATTGCTTACTTTACCATTCAATTTTTCTAGACTTTCTTTTTGAACCTTGATAGCTCTCTTAATTGCATCCCACTTTTCTAGGCTAAATATTAATCTCCTATTTTTCTCTTAGTTTGTCCTTTTTACTATATTATTAACTGACCCATTGAATCTGAAGTCATGCCCATATTAGTTTTTCCTTTTGCTATAGGCTTTGCATTGCCTTTTCCTCTGTCACTCATCTGTACGCTTCCTCATTTCTTTTTTTATCAATACGTTTAATCTTCACCATACTCCTGTAGAAACAGGTATTGAAGGCTGCATACTGTTCCTCCCTGGTCTACTTTTCTAATTACCTCCAATTCAAAAATCACAAGAAGTGTATTCATGCATTTAAGCCCTGCCTCCTCAATTGCGAGTCTTCTTTTATCACATGTTGTTGTTGGTGTTACCACTTAAGTTTAAGTTGTAGATGAAATTTGATGTGTTGGCCAATCAAATGAAAACCAAAATGATGCATGCCTAAGAGGCTATGATGTACATCAAAAGAAGGTGGAAAAATTTGGTGATATTTTATATTTGAAATTTTATTCTCCCTTTCTAAATTAAGCAATTAAGGACAAGGATGGAAGGATTAGAAAGACAAATTTAACCAATCTATTTGAAATACATTGGCATCACATTAGATTAGACCTTTGAAATGGCACTTTTAATGAGTTGGGTTGTTCTGCTGGAGAGAGAATTGCAAGAATTTCTAAAAAAACATAAGTCTAAGCCTGCAGGGTGGTGACTTTTAGCTGCAAGTATCATCATCATTTGTTATTACAAGTTGGTTTTTTAATCCAGTGACTGGGCTGTTCTACATAATTAGAAATATGTGTCAGTCATAGAAATTAAATCTTTTTCTCCAATAGTTTATGACTTGTAATAGGCAATCAGCCAGTATGAATTTAAAGAGGTAGCTTTCTTTTAAATAATAGCTACCAGCTAAGGAAATTGGTCTTCCACGATTTTCCAGATAGGTTTGGTTATGTGAGAGATTTTCTGGATACAAATTATATCACCTACTTTTGCTTTGTTGAGCTACTTGTTATTTTGAAGGAAAATTATTTTGAATGTGTCTACTATGAAACCTGAAATCAATCAGTAATTACTTTTATTTTGAAACATCTAGGATATATTAATAATCCATCTTTCATGTGTTTTGAACCAGTAGGTATGCCATTTAGATTGAAGTATAAACAGGGTGGATATGAAAATGAAGATATCTCTAGAAGCACAAAAATCTTGCAAACATATAAAATAAGCTGATGTAATTCAATAATAAATGATATTAGGCTTCAAAAGTAAATAATTAAAACATAGGAAATCAAACTCATCAGTTACTGCTACAGTATTACAAAAATTAGAGCAGCATTTATTTGCACATATTAGACATTTTGTGTGTCTGGCATTACAATGTAATACAAAAGGAAGTGTTTTTATGTGCTTTCCTCTATAGCTATTGCTTGCAAAAAATTGGTGTCATGTTCATCTCATGGAAAATAAATCTTACATGAAGTAAAAAGATATGTTCCATAAAAAAGCCTTGAATATTCTAAATTGAGTTTGATTCTTATCCTTTCACCGAACCTGCTTTTTTGTCATAAAAATTACCAATTTGGAAGAAAGCCAACTTTTCATCTCAAATTTGCCAGATATTCTGAACTTGTGAGCTCTGGAATAGACATTAAATTATCACTAAAAGAATGAATATACAATAAATGCCTTTCAAGGCACAACATGAAGAGCTTTATTTTAAAAGGTGCCTAATTATGCTGACATCTTCTTGGAAATTGGTTTAACGGTAAAATAAAATCATAAGTATAACTGTCATAATTTCGATTGCATTGCAAAGTTTCTTCAACCATTTTGTTTCTGAATTTGTATATTCTGTTTCAAGTGGCTCAAAATAAGGCTAGGGATTGAGTTATAATGGAAAAGTGAAAATGCTCATCTTGGACCTAATTTTATGGAGAAATTTGAAAAAAAAATTGCATGGAAAAGTTGGAAAAAAATATTTCATTCCATTGTACAAATCTTGTAATCTTGCACATGAAATATCATTGCGTAATCAAAACAAAATAGAGTTCATGACAAACAAACCTCTAGCCACCTTGTCAGCCTGGTCTCTCAGCTATGAATGCTACCTTAGACAGATTTTTTATGTATCTGTAAAAACATTATCTTCTGCCTCATCTGAGGAACTATTACCTACATAAGGGATTGCAAAAATGATCGGCCAAGGGATGCAATCTATGCAAAGCTCATCCAGAAACAACATAGACCGGAAAATATGATGCAGGAAAAATGGAGAAGTTTTGTGAAGGCTGTGGAAACACCTTAGGCTCTTTAAATTTATCATCATCATCACTGTTTATCTAGCCTAAGATCGGTTTGTGGCTGCCCTAAAAGCCAGTTTGTTCAAGCAATCTCTTCATTCTTTTAAAAGTTTTTTAAAAAAGAATGTATTTCACTTGCTCCCCATAATCGATCCATGGTTTTGCTCGTACATGGTTTCTTCTGTTATGATACTTCTGTTATGTATGTCATGATCTTATGCCTCCCAATGTGCCCTGTTAGTTTCCTTATTCTTGTTAACACCTATTCAAGATCTCACCTCCATCTCGTAGGTCTTCTTCATTTGGTAGTCATAACATCCACCTTTCAATATCCATCCACATCTATTTATATACATTTTATTTATCATTCTTCTGCATCATCGCATTCTCAATCTTCTTATATTATTTCACCACTTCACAAATCAGGTCTCACAGCTATTATCTGTTTTAAATATCTAGTTTGCCAAAATATGATGAAACTCACGCTGTCTATACTTTTTATCACATATTATTCCAAAAGCAACTTTTTTTCATACAAGTTTGCCCAAGAATTAAATTATATTAAATTATTATTAAATTTGCCCTTAAACAACATCCTCTCCCTAATTAAAAATGTTGATGCATTTGACACTGGAAAGGTTTAATTCATCTGTACCTTCTTTCCAAACATCGAGCTCTCAATTTTCTTTCCATGCCCTCTTAAACTAAAATGAAGGGAGTGGCATCATAAGGGAGGTACTATGAGTACAGATTCTTTCATAATTTCTCCAGTTATTTCATCAATTTGAGCTGACTTTCCTTTTCTTATGACCTCTGTAGATGGTGAATATCACTTGCTGTCAATCCCTTCATTTTCTTTGAATTCCTTTTCTTACCAATCATCTCTCCTCTCTCATCACCTAGAGTCAGAAGGCCCTTAAAGTAACTTCTCCAAAATTTTATGCCTTTGGCTTCATCAGGAGAAAATGTTGTTCTCACAATCCCTAACGTTTCATGAATCATGTTATTCCATCTTCTTTATTGTATGAAACAATGTGTGCTTTTGCTTCTTGTTTCCATTCTCTTATACTTCTATTATTTCAATCAGTTTATCCAACCAATTGTTGATCTCTTCCTTAACTTCTCTCTGTACTAACGTTTATTCCTACTTTTTCTCTTCATTCCTGTTCTCATAGCACTCTTGGAAAGGCTTATTCTTTTTTGCTGAGGCCTTCTTGACCTAGCCATTCCACCGATTGAAAGGGGTTGCATAGTTCATGTATAATAGCTCATCTCCATAGTTCATGTATCAGCTTCATTTACTCCTATTTCCATTTCCTTGTTTTCACTGCACAAATCTTCCAAAGTTCTTACAATACTTATATCCCATATACTCATTCCATTCCACTTCAAGTGCTTTACTTCTGAGAAATTGGACTTTTAATTATTTTTTCAACTTCTCTTTCTTTAAATTCCTTTAATTTCCATGATTTTATTTTCTTTTCCAGAGCTATTCTAGTTTCTCTTATCCTTTGAATCAGTGTACTCCAACTAGAAATCTATAATCACTATTAATGTCTGCACTGGGTATCAATTTCACATCTATGGTGTACTGTTTAAAACCTTTGCTTATAATACAATAATTATTAATGGTTTCAGGATGTCCATTCCAGCTGTATTTTTTATCTTGTGACTCCTTTGTTTCTTAAGAGAGCATTCTCGACAATTTCTTAAGCAGATGTCTGCCACCCTTTCTTCACTGATGCCACACAACTAATCCCATTAACTGACTCCTTCCTTACACCCTAAATGTGGTGCATGACACTGAACTGTGTGAAGCTCAGATGGAATTTGGCAAATTATAATCTTCAGTTATATAGCTGATATATTTGCCTTATAAAATATTTTGTGGACCATTTAACAAAGAGTAAGGGTCACTCCATTCTTTGCTAGATCACTTTCAGACCAGTGAATTGATTACCATCCTATTTAACGATTTTTCCCATGCAAAAGTAAATAAATAATAAATTAAAATGCCAGCAAAAATAAGGAAAACTGAATATAACAGTAAAGCTTTCACAATTTCTGATTAAGTTTCACATTCTCTCACATATCCTCCTGTGCAATCACAGGGTAAATAATTTGTGCATAGAAAACATGTTTTGGAATTCATTATCTTTTACCATACTGTACTGAATATTTTTCCACAGCCAATAATATCAGCATTGATCATGTAGAATATTATTATATACTTTTTTTAGTGAATTTATAAGTAGTAAGTCTGACTCCTTAGCAAAGGCACTATTTTAGTCTGATAGCTGAATTGTCATTCTATGAAGTGGAAAATTAATTATTTGTATATTGTATCAGAGAGTGATTGAACTCTTATGGGTTGAATGTTGTGGTTTGTATGGATTGGAGTGCCTGTATAGAGGAGATGATCAAGTGAAAAGTGAGCAGAGGGGATGGTGTGTGACTGGAGTTGATGACTTTGAAAAAGTAGAACTTTGAAAAGTAACATGGGGAAGGGAGTTCAGTGGAGTATAGGATTGGAGATGAAGAGGTTACCTCATAGATTGAGAAGAGATTTTCATTGTTTTTTCCAGGTTCTTAATTTAATCACCTGAAGGTTCATGTCCCAAATAAAATGGCAAGGTTAGAATAACTTTGGAACCAGTAGTCTTTGACTCACTGCCTAGACTAAGACATCGACCACTACTCTTTAAATTAATGTTAAAAGTCAGCAGTTCTCAGTGACACACATGATATCAGACTTGGGAGGAGAGGAGACAGAAGTTCTGCTTCTCCCCCCTCTCCCCCATGACTACACCACTAGTTATTGTATAACATGTAGGTATTCATTCTGCAGTACAGATGACCATGAGAAGATACTAACAATATAGATATACTCTGAGAGTAGTTTAACCCTAGTTGTAAGGTCGGTTGTGTTTGGTACCCTGCTGCTTTGAAAGATGTACTGCATGCTTCATAAATGAGCACTAATCCTTCACCAGTAAAATGGTGGTTAATGGCTTAGCCACTATTTTCTTACATGAAGGTTGCAAAGTGTACAATTAATAAATATGCAATTAAGTACAAAGATCTAACTGAAATGAATGTTAGTAGAATAATATTATTAAGGTCTGCTATTTAAGGTAGGTTTTGGATAGACAACGACTGGACCACAAAATATTTCTTTGTCTCTCCAAACAAAACACAAATCGACTCCTGAATTTTGATAAACCCCTCTTCAATTTTACATACATTCTTCCTCCCTTCATTCCATCCAACATGTGAATCTATTTTTACCCCTAAGAGTAAAAATGAGTTTTGTGAAGCTGCTATGGGAGATTAGTCTTGCTTGCTCATGGAGAATAATGCTTGAGTACTATTTGATAGGTGAAGGAACAAAACTATATTGTACAATAGGCTTGTTTTGAAATTGAGAATAGGAAATGATAGAAACATGTGAGGGTATGGAGGAATATTAGTTTGCCAAGGACTATACACAAAGATGTGGAGCGGATATTGCAGAGACCTATTGTTCTGGTCAGGGGCTCCTTCATAAGATTATTATTTTTCTCATTGGAAGTGAAGAGAACCTTGGACACTATTCACCTTAATGTAATAATAATCATAAATTGATCTATATATTTGGGGAAATCGGAAGAGGCAGAGAATTGCAATTGACCAAGAGTAACATTTAGAGTACCATCTGACAGGAGGCAAAACTTGCAGCAATTCAAATTGGCTTAAGCCAGAACCTTAGCAAGCTAAGCAAATAGAAGACTTTACATAACAGCATCTACAAAACAGATAATTGGATCTCTTATATACTTATCCAGGATTATCATTTAAGTTTTTACCTGAGGGGACAAGATATTTTGGGGAAGACCTGATATGCAAAACCCTGTGCTAATCCTATTCTTTTACTCTGAAAGTTGAAAATTATCTATTTCCCGTGCATTTCCAATTCTACCAACTCCAATGAAAAGCTTTATAATGAAATGGAATGCAGAAGATTTAGCTGGGGTGAAATGGAAATAGAACCAGGAGGAAATAAATAATTAATAAAATTCTGAGTGAGGAGAAGTGGTCAGGTATAGTATGAGAAAGAAGGCAATATCTCTAGCATGTAATAAAGAAAACAGTGAATGGAACAATAGAAATGGTAAATAGGAAAAGAGAAGGGTGAGAAAGCCACAAATTGAGAAAATAGCAGTGAAAATAATTTTTATGAAGATGAATAAAAGAAGGAAATAGAAGAAAATGAGCATGTAATTAGGGAGAACATGTACAAAATTATAACCTTTTCTTGAAGTGAGAAAGAAATAGGAACAAGGAAATACTGTGGAGGGAGATGTGCAAGGGTATGAAAAATTTATCGAGACAGGGTGAAATGGGTTCACCTTACTGAAAGGTGAAGGAGCTCTCAGGATTAAGAAAGGAAATTACATTTACACTATTAGAGGTACAACATGTAAAATATTAATCAATGAAGAAGAGGTTCTGATAGCATTGACCAAATATATAGAGGCACTTTTCATTGGTATTGGGCTTAACCTTGTGAACATTCATCTTGAGGATTTAGGCAAACTTTGTTAATTCTCAAAAAATTATTAATTTGGCACAGCCGCTTTCATTACATAGGTGACGTCTTGTACCCGAAGATGTCACCTATGTGATGAAACTGGTAGCACTGTATTAATAAATTTTTGTGAATTTGCAAAGTTTGTCTTATTCCTCATATAGAGGCATTATAAGACAATATGGCCAGGTGGTTTGGATGTAGAAAGGGAACATGATGTTGATAAAGATAACTTAGTGTATAGGGTAATGGACTACAATATACATGTAGAAAAGAGATTAAAGGAAATTAAATCAAAGAAAGCTGTGGGAATAGATCACATCCCTACAGAACTGTTCAAGAATTTATTAAAGTAAGGAAGGAAGATTTTTTATGGGGTCATTTGCAATATTTATTAGAGTGAATCTAGGATTTATTAGGAGGATTGTTATGCTTGATGTTTTAGCAAAAATGAGGTCTCTTTTAGGAAGAAAAATGAAGGATAACCAGGATGTATTTCTTTGCATTGTGAATTTTGAGAAGACATTTGGCAGTTTAAACTGGATAAAATTAAAAAATATTTTGAAGAAGATAAAGAGTAGACTGGAGAGATACATGACTTATTTGAAACATTGATATGCCTCAAACTGGAAAGGGGTTGATAGTGAATGAAGAGTCATGATGAGCAGGGAGAAGAGGAGTAGGCAAGGGGATAGGGATGTCCATTATGACATGCTCATTTCAAAATATAAGCATAGGAAATGGTAAGAGAGGCATGGGAAGGGCTGGAGGCTTAGATTAAACTAGGCGAAGAGCTTATCAAATGCATTAGATTTGCAAATGATAAAGCATTAGTTCCCCAGTCAGACTATGGGTTTAAATATTTACCTAGCAAATTGCAGTATTAGGAATGGGATGAGAATTAACCATAGGAAAGCAACAATAATGAGCACTGAATTGGTCTGAATTCATTCATACTTCTTATAAACAATTAGAGTTGATCATCCTAAACCTATGTCCAACCATAAAATAGCCTAACTGACATTTCATTTATTTTAATCAGATAACCATCACCATGACTGAATCCTCATGTTGTGCTTTACATCTATACCTTGTTTATTTTCGTACTTGCTTTTCTAACACAGTTACTAATTTTTTATAAAGTGGAATTTGGTATTTAACTTAGCAGATGTAAGTTTTGGATCTATCAGCTGTACCCACTGCTTGTAGGGGTTGCATTTTTACTTTTGCACTCTCCTTGTGTTACATACATACATGTTAAATATACATATTTGTACATACATATACATGAAACATTTTAGTGAACCATTAATGCCCAAGTTTTGAAGTTCCAAGTTAACTACATTAAGCTCTTTAAGAAATTAGACCAAGAGGCCCAAAGGAATAGGGAAAGTCCTGTAGCAAAAGAATCCTTTGCCAGCCATTTTTTGTTGGTTATTAATGAATATAAATATTAGAAATATTTTTATTCCAACAAAAGAAAGTCTCAGTTCCCCTATCAATAGGTATAGCAGGAAACACATGATGATGGAATATTAGTGATGCATAGAGTAGGGTGCCTCTATTTCTCGTTGATGGTACTACAGTATAGATTGAGCCTTGGCCTCCCTTAGCTACTGCTACGTTTGTCTACCTAATGCCACTCTCCTCAGTAGTCCCAATCCTAAGAGATCATGGAGGTCAACCCATATTTCATTTGCCTTGTACTTTCATGGTCTTTTTACAGGAAATTTTCCATGAATTCAGCTGGGTTTCAATGCATTCACTTAATCTTTGGCAGCCTCTTGTCTTCCATTCCAGCCACATGCCAGTCCTTTGCTGTTGTGCTCAGATAAACTTTGACAGAGGAGGTTATTCAAAAAGAAAATAAATTCATTGTTGAATATGATTCTTCAGATTTTTTTTCTTAAACAGGTCCTTGAATTTTCATCAGTACTTTCCTCTTTAAGGGATATCTTCAATGCTTCCTACCATAATCCAGACTTTGAACCCATAAGTTGCAATGGGTTTTTGAGTAAGATTATTTTGCATGCTCTCAACTTTCTATTATGGTAGCCACTTTTTGATCTATGCGCAAGTGACATTGTGAAATAGGCTTTACTGGCTTGGGTTATTTTTTGGGAGACTTCACTAACTTCCATGCCATCTATGTTAACCTTTAAGTTGAGAATAAATATCACAGAATTTCAAGCAATCAAGAAGAACTTATGCAAGCCGTGCTCACAAGTTCAAGCTTCAATCAAATGATATTAAATGTGTACACTCCAACTGAAGATTAAGGTGCCACTATGTTTTTTGTGGCACAGGGGAATGAGATGGGAAGGGGGAAGTGAAGTTGTCAGATTATCTCCATTTATTTTATTGAAAATGTTGATTTGGTTTTGAGGCATTTTTGAAAGAACTTATCATTGGATTAGTAATCCATAAGCCAATGCCACTTCATATTAGTTGAAGAATTTAACAGGAATATACTTTCTAAGTGGCAAAAAATGTTTTCATTGTGATCATTGCTTTGTGGTAGTTTCACAAATAAATAAACCATGAAGGCAAGAGGAGATAATACAAATTATGTCTGCTGTACAGTTTACCATCATACTGTCAATTCTCATGTTAAAACATTCACTTATTTAATATAATAAAATGTGGAGTGCCTACTCACAGAAACTAAATCTGCCTTAAGTACATATTTAATGGAAGGGTTACTGCAAATGGAGCCTGCAACTAATGACTTCGTATATACACCAAGTGGAGGGGTTAAATATTTTCCCGTGTTTTCAAAAATTAACCTAAGTATTGATGAATAAAAAGAGTTTATCAAAAGAAACTAATTTCAGGGTTTTAGGCAAACTTTTCAACTTCAAATACAATAGTGATGAACAGAGAAGTTTCAAGTTTGCTAGAACAGTGAAACAAAGCTTTTGACTTTTATTAATATTAAGATACTAGGGATAAAATATTTGCATGTAGCAATGTTAAGATATTAATAATACTTTCATGAATAATGTAGTTCTTACTGAGTATATGAGCTTAGAAATCAATTTTCCAAGCAGAACAGAATTTGTAAATAGGTACTTGAAAGATTTACATTGCCCCCTTAAAATAAATGCACATCAAGTTACTGTGTTTCCATCAATCATTGCTTACTGCTCACTTTTAATAGGTATACTGGAAGTGAACAAAGCTCTGCTAAAATATTTCCTCAAATGAATGAAATACATTTAAATACCATTTTTGTAAAATAATACTCAGTTGAAACTATTTAAAACTTTATCCTTATGTCTATTATTCATATATACATATAAAGTTAGACAAAGAGCTAGCTATACCAGTGTCATTTAACAATATTTACAGAAAATATTAATGATATTTTGGAAAAAATTCTTCAAAGATCATGTAATAAAATATATATGTATAAGAATAAAATGTATCAACATGAGTGAATGAATTGTTAAGTGAAAGATTCCAGAGTGTGAAAGGAACATTATAAAAGGCACTCCCCTCAGATTTTCTTATCTCAATGCCTTTGTTGCCCTGCTTACCCCTAAGTTTTTCACTGGAGTAGTATTCAAGGTTTTGCAGACAAGTTAGCATGAAGGCAAAATATGGCTACACACTGATACAAACAATTTACATTAGTGTGTACTATTGTTTCTTTGAGAGAATATCTCTAATGCACTTCTTTAGAGCACCATGTGGCAAATGTCAAAAAGAGGTAATGTCTGTTGAAAATCTTTTTGAAGCTCTATAGCTGATTGTGGTTTCAACACTCCATAATTCCCTTACTATTATTCATACAATGAAAGATGTAAATGCTCAAGCACCATATTACCATGCCATCTTTTTCATTTTCTTCCATTTCCATAGAAACCATTCACAACTCTCTGTACCCATCGAACATAGTTTGACACTTTTGTGTAGATTCCATATTTGCCACGTTTGCCACATCCTTCACCAAAACTGGTGATACCAAAAATAGTCCATTTACGATTAGAGCCATCAGTTCCACGCCCAGAAAGGCAAAGTAGAGGTCCCCCGGAATCCCCTGCACAGGAGTCCATTCTTCCCTTGCGGTATCCTGCGCAGAACATGTTTCCTGTTATGTAGTATTCTTCATACACATCTCTGCATATTTCATTGGACACAATAGGGACCTAGGAATTGAAAAATAAAGATTTAGTTTCGTGCATTTATTTTAACTCAAATGCTGATTTTTCCATTTACCTGCCAACCAAGCCTCAATTAAATCAATTTTGGTAAACTCATATAGGTGTGTATAAAGTGACCTCTGTAAAGTTTTTCATACTCACTTTACATTGTTTGAAATGCTAAGAGAATTTATTTCTGTATTTCTGTCTTTCTCATGGTTCTGTTCACTCTTACATAATAAAATCAAAAGCTGATTTTTTTGTGCAAATGCAAAAAAGTACTCATGGAGAGACAAGACTATTATTTCATGTGGAAGTAAAAAATACTAATACTTGCAAGTTTAAGCATGCATAAAATATTCATGGACCCTGTGAATATTATCTTATATTTATATGAAATCATCAGTGGTATGTATTCAACTGAAGCTGGTTTAAGACTCTTTGAATAACTTCTTTTCAGAAGTTACTATAATATGTTGATTGTTATATTCCAATATGTTAAGATTGCAGCCCCATGGGCTGCAACATTAGCATGTTGAAATGGCATACATGTTCTGATGACTCTAATTAGAGTAATACTAACTTCTCCAAGTAGGGTCACCTATTTCAGATAGATTAGAGGGTAGGAGCCAGATTAAGGGTAGTTCATACAGTATCTTTTTATCGAGACATATAGCTGGAAAGATATCTGACCCAAATGAGTTGGCCATGTAGAGCAATGGTGCTCCACTATGAGGATGGTGATGGTAAATGACCTCAATTATTTATCCCAAAGAAGAAAAATGGACAAAGATTTGGTTATGAGGCCTGAAAATTGTGCAACCCTGTTTACAAGGGTGGGTTTCAAGCAGAATTTGGGAGGCAAGGCTAATGTGGTCATCATCTCATGAAATATGAATTAATAGAATTAGAGAAGAAGACTGAAACTGTTGACATGGATACTTGGAATGTTTGGATGAAATCAAGCACAGGGAAACTAGAAATTATATATCATGAGGTGGAGAGAGAAAATATAGATATTTCAGGCCTGTGCAAGGTGAGATGGAAAGATATTGGAGATTATTTAAGAGATAGTTATGGGGATATTTATGCCTGTATTTAAAAATTAATTAAATTAAATTATTAAAGTACTGGCATTCACTATGAAAATATGAATTCAATACCATACATATCAAATCAACTAATTACCAGAACTATCTTCCATCCAACAGCTGCTATCCATCCCATTACAAATATTCCATATCCTTTTCACTCTTCACTTGTGACCACTATGTCTGCAGCAATGCCCAAGAGAAATATGTCGAAGATCTATGAAAGACCCTCAAAAAAGATGGACGCTTAATAAAGTCACAACACATCTTCCCCCCCAAACACTACATCCACTATTGAAAAACAAATTCGCAAATATATTTATAATGCCAATTTTTTTCCAATGGCAAAAATATTCTGATTCTATTACAAGAATTTTAACCTATCACAAGTAAAAAAGCATATCTCTATCCATAAAATATTTTCCATCTGTCACATTGAAGCATGCCACAAACATGAGAAATATCTTTCACAGAACTAAGCCCTTATCTTGTTCACTTGATTCTATACTCTTGCGCCTCTCACCCTATAATTTCCCAAGTTAGTTCTGCTGAAAAAGTTCTTTCAAGAGACAAAACAGAATAATGATTTATATGGTGAGATAAATTCATTCTTAGTATGACTTCAGCTTCAAAAGACTCTGGTCAGGGTAAATATAGTATAATTAATGAGACAGATTAATACAGATGATCCACAGCACTGAATACATGAGCTTAACCAGATACCATACCCTCTAACTAAATTATAAGTCCTAGTTCAGTGCAGGCTAGGGTTGGGATGGTGCAGTACTACCATGGTTTCTTTTCTAATACATTTCGAGAATATTCCACATTTTTCTAGTGTTCTGAGAATGTTGCCTGCCAATGCATTTGACAGAAGCTTATCATGTATACTCATAGAGCTATATGAGGAGTCAGGTCACCCACTGAATGTTAAAGCAATACTTGTGTGGCATATGGGAATCTAAAAGTATATTATTAAACATTTGAGTAAAACATTTACGATAACGTAGCTGTTACTAATTTGAGTATGATGTGTATAAAAATAAATATGTACATTGTTCACGGAAAATTCAACCAAACTTGGCATATTTTCTTTTTAATTTTCTTTTCATGGATTTTGTTGTGACCCATCACTGGAAGAATGTTAAACTCATTTTTCAGCTACACTTACCTCCTACCTCTTTTTATACCATTTAAAATGATAAATTCTCATTTTTCCTCTCCAGAACTCTCCTAACATTTTCTATCCATTACAATTCTGTTTCTCTGGTATTTTTAGGAATCGTTGTCACTGCAAAATCCCCAAAGTCATGCATAATAGAAATCTAGCATGATGGCTAACTTTCTTTAAAAAATAGCATCACCTACATAAAGGAATACATTAATACAAATACACCATCACCCAAAGTGGGACCACAAACCATTCCATAGTAGTAGCACTGGCAATTACCAATGCATTGATGCAATTTTTTCAAAGTATGATCTAAATGAGTCAAGGTTCATTATCACAAATTTTAATAAAACAACTTATGATATCTTATTTTAAATAGGAAATCTCCCTAACTTGAGACGAAAGTTCAGAAGTAATTTACTTCTCACCTCAGCTTCATGAAGTATGTCTGTGCCAAATGCATCTGAACTCTTCCTTTTACCCCAACCAATAATTGTACAGAGTCTGCGCAGGGGAAGAGCTTGGCGTGGTCTTGGAAGACATGCAAGCCCATGGCCTAAACCATCACCTCGTCCAGAGGAAGCCCACATTGGCAATCGCAACAAAGCAACATCATTATCCACAGTATCGGCATCATAATCCGGGTGAATAATTGCTTCTTCAACCTAGAAAATGTAGTTTATTGGGGAAAAAACTTTATTAAACTGGAAGGTGCTGCCCACAGCGTTCAGTTGAATACATGAAATTTTTGCTTATTCAGCTCTATGCTAATTCAATGACACCTAAGGAAAAACAGCTCTCAACAACAGTTGAGTCTTGTGGAAAGAAGATAACTTCATATTCAACAATTTTGAAATGTGATTTTTTCTAGATTAGGCCTTTGCATTATGAATTCTTAACAAGCAAATGTGATGTGACATCTGAAAATACATATCTGCAAAAAGTGTGCATTGTTTCAAGCAGGAAATATTACGAATTTGTAAGACACAGTCGTAATTCAAACATGGGCTCTGACAAAATGTTGGATTGGAAAATTTCCCACCTCACTACCGTGTCTGTCAAATGCACCCAACTGACAGATGAAGTACAGAAGAGTAATTAGTTTACAAGTATGTAAGGACAGTAGTAAGCAGTACATTGTTTCCATTGATTATATCTACGACATTGAGTACTAGATAAAAACAGGAAGTTAGCCACTGATTTTGCATGATATATTTGTTCAACAATATAATATATCCTAAATAAAAGGAGCCACAAAATATTTATTTAGGAGCTTTGTCTATCCAAAAACCTACCTTAACCGGTAGATAACCTAATAATAATAATATATCCACTATCTTTGAGCCCATTTAATGTTTTGCTTTTTCATCTTACCCTGAATTCTGCTTCTGTTCCATCCTCTTCCACCAGGTCATGCTCACCTAATCGAACATAAAGGCGCTTTCTCACGCAGTGTGCAGCAGTTAGTATCCAGTGTGGTGCCACCAATGTTCCGCCACAAAATGCTTCCTGGTGGAAGTATTTGTTGAAAAACAATGAAATAACATCACATTAAATTTTAAAATATTGCAGCACTGACTATTTGACAACCACAAATTATTTAAAATGAGAGGTCAATTTTTAAGATTATAAGTACCTTGCTTTCATACATATCTACCTTCTTAGTCAGCATTATCTGAAAGTGAAATAAGCCAATCACCATGGGACATGAGTCACCAGTTAAAAGTTTGCATGCTATGTGCTTTTACGACCCTAGCAGCGTGGGACAGTTTTCCTAAACTTTTCCATAATTCTGTGTATTTAAATATTTTTAATGTATTGCCAATAATATGAGCGCACAAGTAAAGTTAACTCACTCTGCAAGTTGAAATACTTCACTGCTGACTGTAATACTTAAATTCTCAAGCTGAAATGCCCAGACTCCAGTCCTTAGAAATACCCTGCTCAGTTTTTGCTTGCACTGTCTACATTTCATAAATTTCATTTGGACCATGTGCCACAGTCGAATGTGGTATGTGGTCCTCCCAAACATGCCTGTCTGCCCCCCCTCCGACCAAAACTTATCCCAATTTCTATCCATACAAGCCCGAATTTCTTTTCGGTCCAGTTCACCTGGCATCACACTATCACTCTTTAGCTGATTTGATCTTAGGAAGTGTCAAAACTAACAGCCCAGTTTACATATCAACCTTCATTCTATCTCTATTTATTCTACTGTATCCCTTCTTGACAGTCTCATTTGGAACAGGAGCTGGCAGCTCCATTTGGTCTATATTAGCCCCAATTTATGCTGCCACATGATATGACTTCATTTTGCCCGTTGACTCTGGGAAAACTGTATGTGTGATTTGTGAGAATATTTATTGCTTTCCCCATATAACTTGGAATTTTACTTGACCCAATTTTTACTTTTTCTGTTTCAACAAGGAGTTTTTTTTTAACAGATGCTGCTCCATAGCTCTCATGGAGAAACCACCACAATGGTTAAATAATACTACACCTCTTCTGTGCTCCTAGTTTTCAAATTAATTTTTGTGTAAATATTTTTATCAGAATTGAGAAAAATAATTTACTCACAAAATATTTCATCAACTCCTTACCTTGAATCTGTTAAGCACAGCCACCTGCCATGGCCAGCGACCAGGAGTGCTCTCTCTCCCTCCTATAATTCTTAGGGCTTGCTGATGGCGCCTGACCGCCACAACTGATGTGTGATTGTTACCAGGTGAAATTCCACATCCATTGTGCGACCAAACATCTCCAGATGCCATGGGGGTTCCGTTATACACAGGTTTCAAATCCAATTCATCAGATGATGGATCAATCCCAGCTGAGAAGATAATTTTTAGTAAGTTACATTTCCAATAAGCATTCCAAGGTCATAATGAACATGAAAAGTAATGATGGCAGGGGTGTTGCTTTTCAACATGCATGTGGAGGAAATAGTAAAAGAGGGATAGAAAAAAAGGGTAAAAATTATGGGAGGATTCATAATATTCGTTAGGGTTGCAGATGATCAGGCTTTAGTTAGCCAGTCTGCAAAGGTGCTATAATCAATGCTGAGTGCATTAGAAAATTTGTGCTATAGATAAAGGTTGAGATTCATTTTAAACAAAACAAATGTAATGAGTTTTTCAAGAAATAGGATAGTTAAATTAAATGCTAAAATAGGATGGCAAAAACTAGAGCAGGTGGAACAGTGTTTTGTATTTAGTCAGTGTTGTGGACCAAGATGATCAAATTAGTACCTAAATAAGAAGAAGAATTTCATTAGCCAAAGAAGCGTCCACAGAGAGAAGAGAATTGCTGCCAGGAATGATGCTAAGAAAAGACCAGAGAAAACTTTGATGTAGAGCAAGTTTTTTTATGGCATGGGAAGATGGTCATTGAAACAAGACGATAAGCATGGATTGGATGATTTTTGAATATTGTTGTAGAGAAGGATGGAGAAGTGGAAGTGAACAGAAAGGAAAACAAACGAGGAAGTACTAGGCATGGTACGGAGGAGAGAGGTTTGTTGGGTGAAATCATAAGGAGACAGGAAAGATTGATGTAGAGCATAATGATTGGTAATAGGATGGAGAAAACTGTGTTAGAGGGGAGAATGTTAGGCAAACAAGGAAGGGGCTGGAATAGGATATGGGTGTTGGATGGGCATAGGTATGGTACAGAGGGGAGAGGTTGTTGGGAGAAATCATTAAAAGACAGGAAAGGTGGTTACAACGGAATGTTGAAAAGTGTGATACAAGGAATAACATTATGCAAGTTGGGCATGGGGAGGAGAAGGATTGGCCGGTTGGACAGAATGAAAGGGGATAGAAAGTATGCAGAATTGAAGAACAGTTTAATATGTATAGTGTTGGGTGTCAGGTTGGGTCTGGGTAAGTGAGGCCAAGAAATGTAGGTGAGTTCAATCTGTTTTCTTCAGAAACATACCTTAAACAGTAGACTGCCCAATAATAATTACAGAGAGGCTTTACTTTGACAAAGAAATTTTTCTCAAAACCATGTTTTGAATGTTAATCGATCAAGTGACAATTTTACATTTATCCCTTCAATAAAATAATTGATACACTCTTTGAAAATTTTTTAACATATTATCATTTTTTATTTGTTTTTATTTTGCTATTATTCCAAAAACAGTACTTTGGTTTTTACATTGGACTTTGAGGAATGATATAACAACTGACACAATGACATACACCCAAACCCTAGGTGGAGGAAAACCCATCTAGGTGAGAGTCAAACCTACAAACTGGTTTGGCAAGCGAGAATCTTACTGCGTCACCACCAGGGCCGGAAATAGTTACATGTGCTCCACAACTTCAAAAAATATGTAATCAGTTAAATAGCATTTAATTGATTACATATTTAGGAATCAATCTAGCATGTAATAAAGACCGAGGTATAACCAGAAAATAATACAGGGGGCCGATGCCCCCTTCACTGTCAACTGCACTGTACCTAATTGAGTTATTCCCTTTGTCTTAAGCTATGACTGAAATATACACAGTAGATTGATCATTTGGGCTAATAGTCCCATAACTATTGGTGTTGGGTCAAGTCTGTTATCAAATTGAACTTTGCCAAATAGCTTATTGGAGAGGAACATTTCAGCGACTTTCAGAGAAAGTGCTACATATGCATTGGAAAGAAAAGAAATAAAGCTTTTCAGAACTATGTGCTAGGATTTATACTCATTAAATGAAACAATACTATAAGACTCCTGAATAATCATGTATTTCCCACCTTCTACTCCCCGATATCCTCACCTTATTATGTTCTACCTCTACTATTTTCAACCTCTTCTAGTGTTTCCAAAATATTGACTTTGCTGCTTCCCTCTCACCATGTCACAAGCTATGATTTGTTTAATACATGGCTTTCTTCCTTTTTTTTTGCTCCATTCCACTGTCTCACCAATGGTATTCCTTTCTCCTCCTTTAGTAGCATTTCCAATAAAACCACCTCCCTATTCCCTCCTCTCAGCTGCTATTCACCTATCTATGACTGATAAGTATGTTTGATAAAGTTCCACAATTCATTATTATTTAGAGTATTTATTCTTCTAGCTGATTTAATGTAATTATACTAGACAACTGCCATGTCATCATGGGCCCCCACAAATGAAAATTTCTGACTACAACCTTGATAAGAGCTTAAGTCTTCAGAATGGGAATCCAGTTCACATTAGTCACACCTCCATAACAAGATTTATTTCTATGTTTGCACCAAAACAGAAATTTTTCTATTTAAATTAAACCTTATACCTTCATTGTCTTCTGTGTCTGGTTGCTGCTGAATTTGCCGATGTATCCACCTGTGACAGAAACTTCCTTCAACATAGCAGTAAGCCTCCTCACGGACCACATCAGAACCACAGTGTAAAGGTCTCTTGCACCACCTTTAAAGATGGAAAAAATATTGCATACCTAATTATAAAATGTTTACTCCCATAGCTCAATTGGTGGTGTTGCAGAGCACCCATGGAGACTGGTGTTATAGTAAATACAAAAAAAGTGCAAATGATATTGTACCTTTTTCATTGAATGTGTGCATATTTGAGAAAAGATAGTTTTTATCGCTTAAAATGTCTATGAATATGAAAATTCAGTATAGCTGATATTCCCCATATGACTTTATAGTCAAAAATTAAATAAACTACTATGATTGCTCTAGTCCAAATAATGAAACTTTAATTGCTGGACATGGTTTTGGTTCCCATACTCAAGATGGAAGGTCAGAGGATTATAGGGCTAAAATTTAAGGATCAAGTTGTTGGAAGAAGTAGAAAAGAAGGAGAAAACGGAAACAATTATCTGGGCATAGGAAAGTTGAAAAGGAAATTTTAAGTGAGTGGATAACACTTTCATTAAATAAAACACGTAGTAGTTTGTATTAGGAGTGGGAATAATAAAGGGATTTGGAAGGAAATATATATTCACTACACAATTTATATTTATGTTCTTTCAACCAATAAAAACTCCAGTGTCTCAAAGAAATCTAGTATTTCACCCTTTTCTTGCGTGAGGCAAATCACTGGTGACATCACTGCAATTGGTAATCTGAAATTGGGTGGTTCTTAAACTGAATTGTATAAAATATTAAAAATGAAGAAACATCCTCAAGCTGGTCAGAGCTGCATGTCCATGAGCATCAAGTATCTGTGATGCAAGAAAAACAAATGAAAATATTAAGTGAAAGAGAGTTACTTGACTTTAAAGATGCAGCTCTTATCTGTGTAACTAGTTTTCAGCAAAATTGTTGAATGTGAATCCCTTGATGAGAAGGCATTTTATAATCGTTTTCCTTCACGTTATTTTATTAACCACTCCCACATTTCATTATATTCACTGAAGAATAAAGCTTCAGCTGTTTACCAATGCCTAATTTCTCCCCATACTCTCACCTTTTTGTTTTCCAGCTTCACTACTCGCATATTTTAACCCTCAATTCTGTCTCTGTATCCTCATTTCTTAACATCATGATTCTCTGGCACTGGAGCTTAAAAAAGTCTATATTTCTTAAAATAACTCTGGAAATTAAGATTAATAGCATTGACTAATAATAATAAAGCATTTTTTGCTGCTGTGCGATGACATTCCACAGAGTCTCATTTGAAAGCACTAGTCTGTTACATGATATACAGTTGAATTTCAGAAATGATGTTAATTTTTAAATAATTTTTCAGAAAAATCATTTGATCGGCTTGAATAACAGCAGTAGCCCTAATAACTCATCAGTTTCCAGTAGATGAACAAAGTTGAGCAATAATGAGCTCAGATGGGGAATGGAAGGGTGATCTCCATACTTTTACTACGATGTTCCCATTCCCTATTGCAATCAAGTTAAATATGCATCAGCACCATGGAACAAGGGATTTAAGTGCTCAAGGCTCATCTCGAAGGCCATCCAAAGGCAAAAATCATCATTGGGGCATGAAAAGGTGTTTCATCTCATATTAAATTAGGTATTCAGCATCATCACATATGTGTTCACATGAATGTATACTGCTGTTTACTATTCATAAATATTAATTTAAATCAGTTTGACAAAAAGTTTGGGTTAAAATGAATATTTATTTCTAAAAGGTAATCTACACCTTGAGTAATGAAACTGCTATCAATGAATTACCCATTAAGAAGAAAGATTTTTAAAAAATCAGAGTGCATAATAAATAATTAATATGGACCCATCTCCTCCTGGTGTAAAAGGAATTGTTTAGGATGACTAAGGAATAATGCAAATAGAAAAATGAATAACATAACATTACCTTAGTTTTGCTGTTGTGATGCTGTTCAATAAAATTAAAAGGAGAGGTATAGAAATTTTAGATATTTTTAGTCGAGAATATCAGGAGAAACCACCAAATTATAAGCATGTCAAACAGAATGAAGGGAGGGAGTATGTATAATTAAAGGGTTTATTGTTATGATGAATGTCACATTTTGCTTTGTTAGGAGATGTGAAGAAATTCACTGTTCTTTAGTCTGTCCATGAAAAACCGACCTTAAATGCAAGAAAATCATTAATTACAATAATATAGGGGTGTCCCTCAGGCAGAGGAACTAGAGACAATTGCACGTTTTGTCCCCTTACATTTGGCACTAACTATAACGGGTTATAGTGCAGCCCTAAGTGATAGAAATGGAATCATGAACTCTGTAAGGCTGAACTGCCAAAGGCAAATGGATCTTGTCCCATAGATCTAGTGGTAGTCTGATTCTCCTCTCAAACTCCTTATTTAGGAATGTCATTTTTTTAGTACATTTACTTGGTATGTTTAAACTGGTTGGCTTGACAAACTAAATCAGTGCATCTAAAATTCATGTCAGAATCGTAACTTTACAAGCGCCTCTCCCAAATCCTAGCTGCCGTCCGCCAGCATCAATGCAAGGTACTTTCCTTCTATGAAATCCCCGAATGTCCAAGGTTTTCCTGTGTTGCAGATTCCCTGAGCAAATGTAAAATTTTCTTATCGTGTAAGGGCTGGAGAAGTTTCAGGAGGGGGAAAATATGGAATATTTTTGGCTTCAACAAAATTCAAAATGAATATTATTTATATGCCCACCATTACTCTTGAATACCTGCTCTCCGTAGGACATAAAATTATACACGGCAAGGTTGCATTGTAATTTCTAAATTTCTGTGCTTAATTTCAAAATTTCCTCGGTCTACATCTTTTTTTGTAAAACAAGCGTTATGAATATTTTTCTTCACATTTAAAAATGCTCCACTTAAATATTCTCTATATCCGCTTCCGCGTAGGTATAGTCTGCATTTCATTATTCTTATTGCCTCTTGAGGATCGTATCATCACCCTTCGACCCACCTGAACCTTTGAGTCGTGCAGGATCTCGAGCACGGAGACCACCGCGACCAGCGTCCGTAGAGTCTCGCGTTGCTGTAGCGGGAACTGCCCCCCGGAACGACCCGTCTCCTCGAGGACTTGGCGACGTGGAAGGGCCGGTGGCGACCCCCGGCGCTCCCGCCCCTCTCCCCGCCGCCGGCTTTCCTCCCTCCCTTCTTACCTCTGCGTCGCCCCCGATCCTTCTCCCTCTTCCCATCATTTGTCCCCTTCTTCCTGCCTCTCCCTTTCCTCCTCCGCCACCAACGCCTGTCGCGGGGTCCCTTGGCCACTCTCCGCGAGCCGACGCCACTCTCGAAGCAACGGTGTGAATCCTGCGGGTGCAGAGAGGGATATATACATATTGTATTTATTCTGGGCCTCGGCAACAGTTTGGCGAGCGTACACTCCTGATCTCCCCGGAGTGCCAGAACAGACTGGGTGCGCAACCTGCGGCATCGTAGTTAAGTACAGTCTTTTGAAAGAATCCAAATTTTGCGGAGAAAATCTTTCTAATTTCATTAATTTGCTAATGTTTTACTTTTAATAGCGATTTTTTGAGCTTAAAACTAACCTACGAAAAAATCGGCATGACATGGAGGAAATTAGTTGGGGTGAGTTTCTTTTCGTGGCTTAATAACTATCTCCTTGACAGTGCCTGCCCAGAACGGTATGAAGGTTACGCGCGTAGACTACTCTAATAAGAGTCATGGTAATTTATTTTCTCACATAATTCACCGCGAAATATTAACGTAATATTGCTAGGTTAATTTGTAATGCATATTTGATATAAGTTGCGTTAATTTGGCTCCAGTATTGCGTCAGCCGCTGCATATTAGAAAATGTTCATTTTGCTTATGATGGTAAAAACCCTTTCCATTTGGGAAACTGTGGAAAAGAAAAAGGGAAAAGTAAAAGCCATGAAACTTATATTCATTCATTGGTTGTTGTTCTAACAATTAAATTTTGGTACGATAAATTATACGAAAAAAATGTGATGCCTACTATTTATTGAACTGTGCTCTTAAGTATGGAAAATAAATATAATTGAAGTACCACCCCCACAATGATTAACCTGAGGGTTAGTATTATAGATGAAAGTAAAGGCCGCTTAGTACTAAGCTCAACGGCATGGGGAAATCACACATCAGGGAATGGGGGCTACTTTTGCCGTTTGTGGTTTCCTAGAAAGATCTGGATTAAGGAAAATCGACAGTTTGGGCGTAGCTAGGGGTGTGGAGAGTCGTCATCAGGAACAGTGGCATCAGGTCTACCGGCAAAGAAGCCTAATGCTCAAATTTAATGGGCCGCACTTTCCAAATGTCACTCCCAGTTCGGTTTCAAATCCCGGCTGTGAAGGACTTTTTTTTGTTGCTTTAAGCTCTGTAAGCAGCCTTCCGTGTGGAGAGTATTTCAGGATCCGTATATAACCAAGATGGGAAATGAAGAAGCATAATAAGACAAAAAGGCGCAATAAAACAACCGGTGGAAAAGAGGGAAGTGATGGGTTGGACACTTTGTGGTACATAAACAATTCGCAAGGAGAATAATCGGAGTAATATTAGAGTAGCCTAACGCTGCGGCGTCCCGACGCGGCGTTTCTCTTAGTTATTAGGGGAGGCGACCGACTACTGAGGTCATTTGCGCCATAAGAGATGGATGGGAAAGGAAGGGTGTAGAGAAATCCAGCGTCGGCATTAGCCTACTCTTGACGAAAGGCGCCAAGGGATCCACAGTTTAGCGTCCCACCCAACGGACGGCGTACTCACTTTAGAGTGCTCGCCAAAAAGCACCTGAAATAGGGATCGGGATACCACTGAAAATCCAGCCACCACCGGGATTCAAAACCGGGCTTCCCGAGTGGGAATCCAGTGCAATAGCTATCGCACCATCCCGATCCCCTTTTTTCCATGTGTGAAAATCCTTACTTAGATATTTTCTAGATTTACTACTGTCCCTATTGCAAAAACATGTTTTGGAAGTAAGAGAAAATGTCCTCTCAGATGCTTCATAGGTTTATTCTATTTATTACTCATTTTCCTTCTGACGAAGAATGGGCGAATAATGAATGCTTTTGTCAAAAGTTTTTGACAACTCAAACATCCTTTCGAAAAATATATCAGTGGCTATAATGTAGGTAAAAAAGAATTTGGCCGCAAGGCACAAAGCAATCTTCGGGTCTCCATTTTAAAATTATATATTACTGCATTTCTGCAAATTTATCAGAACAAGGTTCATTTTCACGCCCCAGCGTGAACAACGGCGAGGTCGTCCGACCCGCATGCCCGTGAGGTGGCGCCACTGCTTGTCGAGGTGCGGGTTATTCGAATCACGATCGCGCGAGTCATCATTCATTCATTCAATTTCCCGCCTTTTAAAGAGTACGCATAGAAATAAAAACCAACTGTTAAGAAGTGGAAGTTGTCCATACTGCGAAAAAACATCCCACAGGTTATGACTGTCCTCACACAACTGCGGAGAGACGCCTTTAATGATCAATTTCCAATGAGTTATTTAAAACCGTTTAATTATGTTTGGTTGTAATTACCCATATTGATCAGGTTAAATGATGACCTGATAGGAAGGAAAGATATCAGCAACAATAGGGTTATTCAGAATTTTTGAGAAAGATTTGTTATGAAATAATTGAAATGGAGCGAACAAAGTAACAAGACTAAAAAGTAAATTGTAATTATGGAACTTTTTTATTGTATTTTATTGGGTGATGAAGATATGACAATCTCATTCTTCCTGCCGAAATTAAAAGCAGAAATATGACCTTTAATGAACCATTCAATGCAATAATTAAGTATTGACATTGACTTAGGAACTTTCTGTAACTATGTTCAAATAGTTTTCGACCCTAAATCCAAAAGTCTTCGAACAAATTTTATTTGGAAGGAGCAGAAAACTACGTATCCAGTCTTTCTGTGAGTAGGAAGGTGGTAGGGAAACGCAACAGGAGAGGAATGTATATTATGGAAGATTCCGGGAAAATAAATTTCAGAATTTGTCATAATAATTTACTATTCCCGAGTATACAAATTGCCTTAGAAATACATACTTACTGGCATGAACAGGAGAACATACAATTCAGGAGTCATTTAATAGCTCTAAAACACAAATGATGGGTCTAATGCCACTCTGATAGTTGTGCCGATTAATATTCTTATTCATTTTGAATTACTTTCATGAGTTCTTAGTAACATTCATTTCGGATTAAAGTATCTGTTTCCAATTGCCAGCCATTCATCTCACGGACCAATAAACTGATAATTTTATGCCCAATTGTGTCTTCGGACTAATTATATGTTCTTTAAGGTACATACATCTTTAAAAAATCGTAACAAAATTTTCATTTCATTAATTCATTCTAGATTATATATCAATTTTAATAGAGGTTTCTTACCGACTATTTACTTATTGAGTATTACCTTAACTTCCTTTTTTTGCCCTACATATTTTTCTTCGTTTCTTCGTACGCGCAACGTCTGCCTGCCTTAATGCTGTCTAAACAGCCTCCTCTTTTCCTTCTTCTACCCGCTTACTCAGCATTCCCCGTTCTACCACGACTGCAACATACCGCTTTTCATTTATCCTACCCAATTTCTTTGCCTTTTACGAATTTTCCCTAGTCACGTCTTCTCTTCACTCACCCTATTTAAAACCTTGACTCGACGCTTGCCCTTTAGCCTCAAAAACCTGGTTTCACATCCATCAAGCCCTGGAAGGTTAACTCGCTAAATCTCAACATATTATTAAAGCTTTCTACATTTTTTTAAAAATTGTGAGACTGAATTTTGTTGTTCTTTGTTTGAAAACTTACGTAGTAGTCGGCAGACTACTGGGCAACTGCTGCTCCAGTGGAGAGAGCGTGAGGCTGCTGACCTGAGGGGTTAGTTTCCATCAAGACAGGAATAGGAACTGCTCCGCAACTCTGAATGTGTGAATTTCTTACGTCAAATAAATCTGAGTACTAGGTGAGCTGTGCCTTCATCCATCAAACTAACCCTCAGGTTAATTTTTGTGATTTTAATAAAGTTGCCAGATTTTGCTTTCGCGCAAAATAAACCCTAAGTTTACAAGCTACTCCATTCTGAAACTGTACCGAGGTTCCGTGACTATAAAAATGACTAAATCCTGCACATACATGCTGTAGAGGTTAGAGCCGGGTTTATCGCTTGTCTCCTCCATTGTGAGGGATCATGGCACCCATAACTAGAATCGAGCAATTTTCAATTGCCATTCCAAGTTAAAGAGTTCATCTGAAAATTTACAAAAGGGGATTTTGACGTAATTTTATGGCGAGACTCCACCCTAAAATGATGAAGAGTGAAAATGAAAAAAGGAAGAGGGTGTGAAAAAGGCTATAAACATCTTGGCGTAATTTATAGACGAAACCCAAGATAGAAACCTGTGATTGTTAAGGACCTTAAACTCTCACAGCCATAATGAATTTTACGAAAACGAATTAGGAAATACCAAGCATGTAATTGGAATGATTATTAAAATGAAATGCTACACACACCCATATCTTTCAACATGGGAATACGTTAAGGAGTTGAGTTATGAAGACTCAAAAGTGATCTGGTTTGGACAATATAGAAATCCAATGCTAGTTTTGCTGAAGCCATAAAATATTATCTTGGGCATGCGATTTTCTTTGGCTGGATTATTGTCATTAATATTACTTCCGAAAGATGGAAGAGAATCGAAGATTTCTGAGAAAGCTCCCGTAGAGCACGAGTTGGCTGTTAATGTTGGGTTGGCAAGCTGTTGCCACTTTAGCTATGTTAAAATGAAAATGACATTATCATGGTTGAGTTAAGGTTTGATATAAATGAAGAATTTATAACAAAGCAATTTAAGTAAGTTTAAAAAATTAATGTCAAACATTAATACGAATAGATGAATACTCGTTCTAAATTTAATGAGCGATTTGTGATGTAATTTTCTCTCTTTTTGTGTAAAAATGCTTACGCAGTGCAATGGTCGTAGAATAAATTTTATTGTCATGTTTAAACTCCAAGAAGTGATTTATAGCTGTGCGCAAAAAATAAAATAACAGTACTAATAGATGAATTTAAATAAATATCACTATTGTGACTAAGTTCTATCTTTTTCACTATTTTATGGAAAATACTTAAGGAGCATCCTAATAGAAACATTCAATTCATTTAACAATAAATTCAAAATTTACGAATGCAATATGAGATAAAATTTAAAACAAGATCCCGAGGTCCAAGGAGAAGACCAAGAAACAAAGATATGGGTCAAATTAAGGAGGACGTAAAACAGAGAAGCTATCAGATGGTGAGGAATCAACTCTGAATAGAGAAGAATGAATGGCTGCAGCAATCGTCTTCGCATTGAAATACTGATAATGACACTTTAGTACTATGTTCGTTCGCAGGTTTCCGCGGCGATGAGTAGGTGATTTCCACATTTTTCGGGCTGCGTCCGCGTATGTCGTTTAAATGTACAACAGTTTCGCCAGCTATCCTGCTGGCGTCCTCAGGTCAAGGATGAAAAGAAGCTTGTTGTCCCGTCTTATATAGGGAAAATCCGGCGCCAATACTGGGAAATTTCTTGGCCAATCAGGGAACGTCCTCATATTTGCGCGGAATAATTCTTTTCCACGCACTGTGGAGTGGATATCCATCCTCTCTGTTAAAATTTTCTGGCCTTTTAACGATTTCAATGGCCTCTCTGATTATTCTCTGGAAGTATTTTCCTTCTTTCGCTATTATTTTAGCGTCGTCGAACAGAATATAGTGTCCAGGTTCACTCCAGGAGTGAACTGGACACTCTATTCTGTTCGACGACGCTAAAATAATAGCGAAAGAAGGAAAATACTTCCAGAGAATAATCAGAGAGGCCATTGAAATCGTTAAAAGGCCAGAAAATTTTAACAGAGAGGATGGATATCCACTCCACAGTGCGTGGAAAAGAATTATTCCGCGCAAATATGAGGACGTTCCCTGATTGGCCAAGAAATTTCCCGGTATTGGCGCCGGATTTTCCCTATATAAGACGGGACAACAAGCTTCTTTTCATCCTTGACCTGAGGACGCCAGCAGGATAGCTGGAGAAACTGTTGTACATTTAAACGACATACGCGGACGCAGCCCCAAAAATGTGGAAATCACTTTAGTACTATGTCTAAACTAGGCATATAAGCAAATATTTAGTTGCCTAACTACATCGATAGAGGAAAGGCGTGAAAATAAATCACCACCGTTCTTATTTCTCAAGGGTGAGTAATCAAAGGCGCCCTAAATTCAAGATTAACGCTAAGATAGCAACACTTAGATTATAAGGTTTTACATAAGTCAAAATGCTAATTCCCTTACCCCGTTACCGCACTTCTCCCTCGCATCATTATTTTTTTAATCTACGCAATTGTCCCGTGATCTTTATGATGGCGCCTTTCATTATATTTTAACTTCCATTGTATTCCCAAGAAATCCATTGTATTCCAAGGTGTGTCGAATTCATCTGGTTATTTTCCATACTTAGATCCATGTGCATTTTTCCTCTTATCATTGCTCACGTCCATAACTTTGCTAAAACTTTTTAGCCATTCAAATAGTACTATAATGTCAGCATATGCAGAGTTACGGTATTATAATTTAGGGCATAGTCCACTTTTGTAATGATAAACGAAGGTATTCATTCAGAAAGAATAGGACGAAAAGCAGTACGTCATCTTCGGGAAGAAACTAACTGTATTGAGACGGACGCACAGTCGGAAATAGTGGATATTTTGGATGCAAGGGGAGTTTTCACGAGGAATATCAAAGGACAATTATGTACATCCTTAAAAGAGAAGAATGTTTAAGAAGATATATTTTAGTATTAGTGGGAGAATCAGCAGTGAAAAGGTAAAAATTTAAGAGTCAACCAATTCACGGATTGAGAGGCTATTGAAATGTTCAAAATGGGAAAAATAATATTTTCCCTAATGTCAGTGATCACTATTGGATGTATACTATATATTTGTAACGCTAATTTTTTGGCATACCATACATGAGATGATTGAACTTGGCAACCTTAAATCTTAAGTGCGTCAATAGACGTTTCACACGGAGACGCAAGTAACTATATTGACGTATTGCACATTTTCGAGGGTTCGGATCACTCTTCTTTGAGCGCGCTTAGAATCGGACAACTCTTATTGCACTTACGTAACCCGGAGATTTTCGGCAAACCATCTTGATCTTCCGGCTCTTGGAGCGGACCTTCCTCCGGTGGCTGGAAACGACCACTCTTTTATTATTTGCGCCATTCCCGCTCCAGAAGGAAGGAGGTTGGGGAGACGAGGAGGTGAGGTTGGCGAAGAAGGTCCTCTTCTCCTCCGTGGGTGGCGGGTCTGGAAACAAAAGGATTGAAATGTCTGAGAGGGGCTCGCCGAACAAGCGAGCGCGCTTGGCTACTTGTCAACCGGCGGGGGGCTGGGCCAAAACGAATGAGAATACGATCCATAAATTTTTCGCAATGAAAGCGTGCGGTACTCGAAGACTCGAGCTTCTGATTCAGAGTTTAGGTCTGAGAGAGGCCTTGATGGGAACGGCCAAAATATTGTATTGCGCTTACAAAGCTGAGTCTCGGTAAAAAAATAGACCATTGTTCTTCCTAAGAACGGTGCCCTGCACGCATAAGTATGATTCCACGTCCCTCCCCCGCCGCATTCAACAGTCAGAGGTCTAAGAGTGGAGAATATTGAATGATTCACGTGCATTTGAAATCTAAAGGCAAATCGTGATTCAAAGAGTACGCTGAGGAATGATAAATTTGATATTGCGCTGAAGTCGGCGCTGTATGCCAGGCGAAACGAAAATTAAACTACGACTATTCTTCTTGGGTGGCGTACTTTATTTCCTGGTCTATCAAGGAAGTCATTTAGCACTCAAAACTATTAATTATTTTCGCATGCTCACGAAAGCGTTACAATTGATATTAAAACATGAAGACTAATTCTCAGCACCGATAAGTACTTAAAACATTGCATAATGAATAAAACATAACTTGCAATAAAAAATGGGTCGTAGATTTCCCTATTCTCCGTTTTTCCCTCGACTGCATCCTAATTTTCAATAGTTTAAATCTTTTATCAAACGCTAAACGCCATTAATAAACAGTAATCATATAGAACATCGCTTTGGCGATCAGACAACAGGCTCCTCATAATTACACCACGTGTGGCTATCATATAACATGGAGAGACACGGGTATCATCATTCATTTCCATCTCTGCTCCGACGTAGCGTCCCACTGACCAGATCACGTATCACACACCAGTGCGCTCGCTTCAAGGCTTGCGGTAAAACCAGTTCCGGATGGCAGAGAAAGAAAACAAATGAAATGTTTTTAATGCTGTTTGTCAACTATTGCTCGGAGTAATCTTTAAAGGTGCTCTTTCGCTTTCGTCTTGTCTCTCCTTCCTCTGAGACTCTATAAAGAAGGCCTACAAAACACCCTCATCCCACAGTAAATCTCATACCAAGACTTAAAAACATGGTTTTTCTTCACTTATTGGTCTATTCTCCTTTTGATAATTCGTATTATTCGAGTATTTATTTATATGAACCCAAACAAGCACATCATGAATTATTAAACACTGAAAAGTTATCTTTTTATGAGCATCTGCAGCATAGCAGTGCGTTCTTATACTACAATTATCCTTTCATATTACTTCACAAGTTCACAGATTCGCTGATTTATTCCCCAGCATCCTTTTTTAATTGAATAAATGTGCTGTTGAAGTATTTAAATGAGTTTTTACTTAATATCTAACTTGAAGTAGTATTTATAATAGTTCACCCGAATCAAATCACTTAAAATTGTTGGATGTCAAATACTATTACTAAGTAATTAAAAATGTATTAATCGGATGTATAATATTTTTGCCTGTTTTTTATGAAAGCTCCACATGCTCGCGTGTAATACCCAATCGACTGTTATATAGCTACCTTGCTGTGCTTTTCCTAAAGTTGCTTATTCGAGAATGAATTAATGTATAAAAAGTGGAAGTTTTTACATTGATCCACCAATGGCATTGCCAAATTCAAGGTCACTAGGATCTGACTGAAAATATAAACTAATATTCGCATCTTTATATTGCACATAAAACGAACTATAAGTATTTTCCTTAAATTGCAAAGTGAATGAGTTCATTCAAAAACAGGGAACATTAAGGGAAATGTAGAAGCACTACCATGCGGAAAGAAGTTGTATGGTAAAATGATGCTGACAGCGGCTATTTCCTTTGTATTTGGGCGAAATTTCTTCTATAGTCTTCAAATTTTATGTATCCATATAATGGGTCGATATAAAATTGTTATATTGGCTTACATAAATAAGTTAATCAAAATATCGAAACCTACGATTATCAGTTTCAAAACCATATGTATCACCATATTTCTGTTACTCGTTTTATCTTACGGGCAGCATCTCACTGTTTAAGTTAGCCATGTCTTTATAAATGATTGGAAACGGATAGGTTTTAGTCATCGATAGGATTAAAACCTGAAAGATGATTATCCTATCATTTACAAAAACTAATATATGAACGAAAAGGGTTGGGGAAAATGTTAATATAGTTTTAACTCTCCAAACATGGCTATGATGCTGCAACCAAAGTTGCCTACACTATGGTGGATTCATAAAAACTTTGCCATCACCTGGAATCACATTCTTTTCATCAGCCGTATTGAGACTTATTTATGTAATTACCTTCTTTGACTCTCTTCCGCCTTTTCCTCCGCCTACTTCGGAAGTCCAAATATGCGGAGGGAGAAGACGCAACAGCACGTTCTGCGGGAGACTTCAACGCGCGGAAGACATGTTGAAAGGGCACACTCCTCTGAACACTGCGTGGCTAAGGAAAAAGAACCATATTAACATTAATTTAATATTACCATAACATTTTAATCAAACTAAAATTAAATATTGGAGGTATCTAGTATGGTAATGCAGTATATAAAGAAAAACCAAGAGTTTTAATTTTGTAATGAATGAATATTTCAGTTCAGAAGGGATGGGAAACAAATGGACATTTTGTTTAAAAATAATTAGCATAAACGAAATTGATATCATTTTTAGATATTAATAATTATTATAAAGTAAGGTTTTAATCCCAGCACAAAAATATAAAATCCACTTGAAAGGTGGAATTACATATGTCACCAAAGGAAATATATGACTTAATGCTCAAAGTGTGAGCCTATTAAAATTTTGAGCAAATACAATTGCAGTGACCTATAATGCAATTTTGAATTCTTCTCAGGTGACATAATTGGGAAATTTTGTGTTCAGGACAATAATTCTGAGATTCTACGGAGAACGTACAAAACACATCACGCTCCCATTAAACACAAGATGTCTGAAAGTCATAGTACGTGTCTTATATCAGTCCGCAGAATTTGTCTATTTCTAAAGGCACACGGAAAAAGAAACTCCCGCGAGAGAACTATAGTCAACGCTGTTTCCCTTAGTAGCTAAATTATTACATTAAATAGCTTCATTATGTGTTGAAAACGTCAGCCGAGGGATCTATAAAGTTGTTTTCCTCACGCTCACGTCCAACGATGCTGAGTGCCAAAAACTTGCTCAGAAAACCAAAAAATTTATCAAACTGCATGCCTATCAATTTTCTTGCCCTTGACTTAGCTTAGACAAGATCCAAACAAAGCTAAATTGACCATTACGGGAGTGTCCACTTTTAGGACATGTAACTTCGATTTTATGTGTTCATTCCCATCCGAATCCATGGATGGGCATCAATTTTATTCTCTTTTTGAACTGTAGGTCTAAACTTTCTTTAGAGATGCACAAAGGTATTCATTTAACATTTAATTCAAAGGAACCACTTAAATTTCCATGTTTTAAACTCGCAGGTTTTTGAAACGCTCTTCTCAAAGAGATACGATACCACTGACTATACCATCTATCAGGTCTTCTAATTTAAAAATTGTCATCCTCCTGAGCACATTTCGACGAATTAAGAATGGAAATATTCATTGCGATTCAAATAGTGAAAATTTTAGATTTCGGTGGATTATTCACATGGGATTTCTTAGGGATGTTCCATAATTTCATGGTGACATATTAACAAAAAAGCTGTTTAAATCCTTTTACTTGTGTTTTGATTGAAATCCCTGAATTAGATAGCAGAAGTGCCCAAATCAGATAGCTATTTCATATCTAAAAATACTTACCCAAAACTTTGTTAACTTATCAACCTGGGAACAAACCGGTATAAAGTCTGGGTTGGTCTACTCTGAATTCCAGAGCAAACGATCTTGAGAGGCTTTTTAACATAATCACGACCATAGTCAAAAAGCTAAATTCGCTCCGGTGCGAACGGACTCTAAAAAGCAGTTCTGACGGCTACGAGCGTAGCGCTGTCGTGCACAAATTACAGTAACATGACGGGTGGAGAGCTTGGGTTCGGGGTTTGAGAAGAGAATAACCTCCTGAGAAAATTGCCAGCATTATCACCACACTCTCTCACGGCCTTCGCTGCCAAGCCCTAATAACCTAATCGCGTATTTCGAGGAAAATTCCTGGCGCTCCATTTAATTTGCAAAAGACAATGGGCGACATGTTTACGAATGATCTATTCAATGATCCTACGTACCAATTGACACATTTTCCGAGCCACGAGGAAATTATGCCTAAAGATACTTTGAGAGGGTGGGACCTGAGAAGCTTAAGGTGACTCATTTTTTTTCTGCTGCGAGATAAGGGTATTTTTGTGGCACTTAAAGTGGGACCTGAATGTCTCAACTTTTACAGCCCTCGTGCTTAATGAGATCGCCACTCGAAAACCTCTCTACGGTGAAATGGCTTCCCATCTGATATACTTTAAGAGGCAATCTCTTTCTGTGTTGGTTCCTAAAGAATAATTTAGCGCTGTAAATTCCCTTGCCACACGCATCTCCGATGCTATAAATATTTTCGCTCGTTCCTTGATGTTCGGCAATATGCCATCGCACCAGAGAGTTGGTGATTTCTTTTGGAAGATTAAGCCTAGCATTTAGGGGACCCGAACCTTGTAATTTGTATGCATAGTTGGTGGCACTCAGGTTTAATATTTGTCATGCAATTTCATTGGATGTTGATGTCATTTCTTTTACTAATATGACCGGGGTTTCGTCAAATAACCATAACTATTAAACCTGCAGGTGAATTTGGCGAAAACTTGGTAGTTTGAGTGAACAGATTTCGGTATCACTATTTTTCAATTTCACTTAACTCCTTTCATGTAAAACATTGAACTTTGCGTATATATGGATCAGCTGCCCGTGTTATCATTATGCAAATTTTGCCCGCGCACTCTTGATAATACCGATTCAACTTTGAATGCCACTCGCAGCCAAGTTATTCTAACCGGATTAATAAAAATAATTCTAGCTTAGAAATTCTGTGGGTTTACTTAACCCTGGTCGTCAGAGACCAGTCAACAACAACTAGAATGTTATGAATTCTCGAAAACATAATATGTAGGAGCTGAATAATGGATAAGTATATACTAAAAATGATACCGGATGTACACTCTTAGAACCTTTCTTACGCTCTACGCTCCTTGGGAATCAGCTTATCGTCCCTTTTTCATCGATTTCGCACTTCATCTGAGCATCGTGCAATAAATGGTGTTATTTTATAAAAAAATTAAAGAAATCTAAACAAAATTTTCTTAAAATAGTACCAGACAAGCTCTATTTTTCTTAAACATGTAGGTGGTCTTAACTTCAAGAGTAGAGGTGATACCGAAGGTATTAAATATAATCAGAGAAATTATAAATTATTAGTTCAATTATGGAGATTTTAGTTTTGTAAAGGAAAGAAATAGCATCAAATTTCCAACAATATCAGGCCCTGCGATTTAGAAAGAGGAAGTTGTACCCAGGTGCCTCCATTACCCTCAATAAGCTCATCATTGGGACGCTCGGGGTAGCTAAAAGTTCATTGAGAATGAATTTGAAGACCATCCGTCTGCTCTGCGAAGGCAGTCTGAGTTATGGTACGCGATTCAAATGGCTCTTAGATTTTCTTCACGGGCACGACTTAACTGCTGTGAAAAATCATAAACTCAACATTGTTTGGCGTAGTTACCCATATGAAAACCGTTTCTGTAGTATTATACAGTTTTAAATTTAATGCAATTTTAGTGCAGAGTAAAATTGCATCAACAACGTCTAAAATTCGCCCTTAAATCTAAAATCAATCCATAATCCTACTAGGAAAGGTGGTCTGTTGTTTTACTTTGTTCTTTGCCATTTATTAGTTTTCTTATGTAAAACATCTTACATCTTTATTGCCCTGGACATTTAAGGAAGAAATTTACGACTTATTCAGTATGTAAACCTCCAGGGAATTCGATCCTCGATATAATACATATACATACCTTTTTCTTCTAAAGACATCAAAGGACACATATTTCAGAGAGTTTAAGCTTTCGGCCCTCTCTGAGGCCTTCCTCAGGTTAGACATAATACAATATTATTTATATATATGTATATATATCATATATAAATATTTTATTTATGGTTTTATATATATCATATATATCACAGGGTAGGGGGGCTAGTTCCTCTCCTTGTGTCGGTTATGGTTTCCCGGGCAGATCTGGTACCTTAAAAATCATATAGCTTGGGTGGAGCTGTAGGTACCCAGAGAGACTTGCCCGGGCGAACCCAGGCCCTCCGGTCAGTAGTTCAACATTTTACTCCTGGACTACCGCGACCCACATATAGTATATGTACGTGTGAAAAAAAATATATATATATATCAACATCATCCTCGTTGAACGGAGATTTTCTTCAAACAAAGAACTGACACTAGAGTAGACGGGTAGTTTACAGGCCTGAAAGAATATAATTTGTAAGATGGGATCTAAACTTTGGAATTGTATAGATATATTTATTTATTTATACTGAACAGCGCACATTGACTTTATGAGATTTTTCGAGCTTTCATTCAATAGTGATTTTGAGTTAAGAAGTGAGCAAGCAAACTAATGCTAATTTTGTGAGGATGGAAAGGGCAATGAAAATCACAAGATAAACTTTTAATCTTTCAATTGCAAGAAAACGTACCTGTAAGCACGCATTGCCAGACGAATTTTTAAAGATAATCATTTCATTACATAGCCGTGAACATGAAGTTGACGGTTGACCCTGAGAATATACCTAGTAATGCACTCTTAACATCTTATTGATTCTTTCAGGGTCATGTATTCATGCCGATGCCAGAAGACGGGCTTATCTTTACCATCACGACTGCTTCGTTTTCACAATGGCATTAACGAGAATCTATCGCTATTAACGTCGGGTACACTAAAGTACAAGTACTCATCTCCTTTGGAATTCTCGATGCGCTCACAAATATAAATTGTTTGCAAAAATTCAAGGTCGCAACCAAATGAAAATCTCGGATCCCACAAGCGTTTTTGTGAATTTGGAGCAAATAATAGACCTAGACTAATAATGGAGGGTTTTCTGTCAGCAAATATGTCTTGTGTAACTTAAATGTGGGTTCAGTTAAGGTAAATACCATCCCAGCAGTCACAATTTCTGAGAAGTATTTGAATTCAGCCCACCTGGCCTAGTGCTAATTTAAGCGAATTAATTTTTCTAAGCACCTTCTCGTTTCTTCGGATTCAAGTCCATCAATGGCTGTCGTGCATTACTTCATCCAGGGTCTTTGTTTGAAGTCCTTCCTCTTACTTTCTCTCACTCAACCGTATCCAGTCGGTTACCGTCTCTCGAAACGAGTTCGATATACGAGTATCTATCTCGTATCTATCACTCTTTTATTTCATTTTATTCGCATTCTCGGAATGAATGATAAAATAATTTTTAATCCGCTAGAAATGAGAACCACTATGACATAATCGATTCCATTTCATATTTGTTGATATCAAAATAATTCCATCTAAAAAAACACGCTTTTTTCCAACGTCATCATGGGCTGCCACTCGAGGGATTGGCTAAAAGCAATCCTCTAAGATATCCAATTATCTGCCAATTTATTCATTCCTCCACAGTTGCACGTCAATTGGTGCTCGTAATTTATCCTTAGCCTTACTCTGAAGCCCTTCCCTTGTATGGCTGCTGTCATGTGGTCTCAAGTCGACCCCCGTATCTCAATATTGCGTCCAATTAGTTTCCACGTATTCTTTTTCAAAATTTTCCATACACTTAGGTGTATAAATAATATTTTTTTATAAATTCTAAATCTTTTTCTTCATGCCTTTCTCGGAAGCCCTGTATTTAAATCGAACGCCCACAGAGCCCAACTGGTCCACTCGGCGGGAGCTGGATCGACCGCCCAGCGAGACCGTCCTACTTGAAATTAAAATAGTCTTGAAAGTCACCGCTCTTCCGAGTGTATAGAGAATTACTTTTTCATCCGTGGGCCTAACACCCACTGTGGTTCGACCACAGTTTCCGAGATTCACCAAAAACTAGGCAAATTTAGACCCTCACGTTTTTTGCTATGATACTAAACGCCACACGAGAAATTAAATTCCAGTTGTCCTATGTGGCCCAGACAGCATGTTTGGAGGTTACAGACGCCCAGCTATCCTCGAATGTCGACTTTTTAGAGGTGTCGGTAGTGGGCAGAGTGACTGACTAAATTATGAGCGAATATTCGACCTGTTTTAAAGATAGGTTTTTTAGCCTCTAGCGACTAATTATTTTTAAGTATCGTTGTAACTTACTATTTCTTTCTTCATTTCGTTGGAACTTCTACCTGGCTCCATGTTTTCTAAATAGCCTCTTCTATCCTTTTCCCATGGTTACCAAGCAGTTTCCCTTTCATCATGGCCATCAGCGCACCACTACCTTTCATTGCGTATATCCTCCATCCACCCTCTCTGCCTTTTTTGGATTTCCCCCCGTAACCCCTAATAAAATTAAAAATAAAAATTACTTGTAAGTCTGAAATGAAATATTTTGAATTCCTTCTACCCTTTGAGCATAAAATTACACTGTACGGTACATCATGGTCTTCAAATTAATTTCAATTTATAATTATATAATAAATTAATTTCAATAAATTTATTTCAATAAATTAATTTGCAATTAGTTTCAAATTCAACAGTTTCAACTTCATTTGTAGAGACAATTATATACAATTTTTTGCTCGTATTAGAAAATGTCTTCTGCCACCCGTTAGCGATTTTCAAGATCCATTCCCGGGCCAAGGTACCCAGGATTGATACCGGGTAACGTCTCTACTCGTATGCACCCTTACAGTTTTATCCAAGCTGTTTGGTTTTTCGTGTGTCAGATCTTACGGGGAAATCATGGCCGGTAAAGGGGAAGGAACTGGCCTCCACCAGCCTTATGTGTGCATTTCACACGCTGTTATGTTAAACTTAGTGTTAGGTGAGCTCTGCCTCCACCTATCAAACTGACCTTTGGGTTTATTATAGGGTTTTGTTTGTCCTCTTTTTCGAATTAAGAGTCCGAGGGCGTTTGGATGAAATTTTGATTTTTTCTATATTGCCACTTATACCTGCACATACACGAAGAGAGAGCGGGAGAAACTTCATCCTTTCAGCCGCTAACATTCATTGTCAGTGATGGGCCAAGACGATGCTGAAAGATAGAGAAAAAAGATGTTCCTGGACGTTAAGACGAAACTTTCGTCAGTGGAAAAATATTTCCTGTCAATCCGAGGGTCAATGGATGAGGACAGAGCTGGCCAAGCCTTAATCAGGCGCATGAAATCCTTGATAGGGAATCCAGTGGCTTACCAAATGACTAAGGAAGTTCTAGTATTCAGGCTCTAGCAGTTTGGATTTTAAATTGGGTTGTCCAAATGCATCACGCGTTGTTTGACACCCGTTACCTTTCGGTCCGCAGCCGAGCGCTCTACCCTTGATACTACCTTCTTATTTTTTGCTTTAACGTCAAAATATGGTTGCCGTAAGAACTGAAAACGCTCGTTTGTCCTAAATTTCAGTATTAGTGAAAGCATCATGACTTGAAAAGATATGAAAATGTCTTGAGAAAATTACTGTGTACTTGCATTGTAATCGTCACCCGAAATGCCACTTTATCGCGCTTTAGTGGTCTTTTGTTAACATATATCCAGTCGGTAATACATAATGCATTTTTCGTATAGGTAATTATCAATAAAAAACGATATTACAGCTTCCTACTCCTGCCATTTTAACAACCTACTTAAGCAACAAGGTAGCAAAGCTGGTTATTAAAATCTGTACAATTTTCAATCCGTGTAAATATTCTGTAAAATTTTTTTTTCATTTGAATTATATTTTGCATATGCTTCAAAATCGATCCCGACCCTCATGGCAACTGTTATGAATTATTTTCACATCCTTATATTTCCCTTTGTTCTTCTGCTCTATGGTACCCTTACTATAACTAATAAATAAATCTGAAAACCATAAGAACGCGCGAAATTTGTCAGGTAAATTGCGTTCCGATCGTTTTGAAACAGTGAGACTCATGTTTTAAATAACTATTAATAAAATCAGCGGTATGGTAGTCCAGTGAGTAGTGCGCTTGGCTGCTGATAGAAGGGACCGGGTTTGATTCTAGGTCATGCTTCTGGGTGCCTTCAGCTTCATCCCAGCTGTGCGATTTTTCGGTATTCGGATCTTCCAGGGAAACCACAAGTGACACAAGGATAAAGCTGCCCTCCCTGCCCTGATATGTTAACTGCACTTGCTGTTGGACTTTGAGTTACATGTATGTATGTGACCTCTAGCCTCACTTATCAAACCAAACTTAGGATTCATTAGTGTTGGTTGCTTCGTTAGTTACCGATAATATTTGAATTTGAGGGTACGAATCAGTGACGCGGGGCTCGAACTGAGAGCGAACACACCGCGCATCTCGATAAACGTCTACCTTTTCCCGCCTATTTCATTTCACTCGCCCTTCTATTCTACACTCTTGCTCGGCCTGGTAGGAACCGCCCGTAAACCACTCCCGTTCACGTGAGCACTCTCTCTCGTGCTCTGATCACCTTCCGAACCGTCATTTGCTTTTCGTAAAATATTACGTTTTCCCCCTCCCGACCCCAACGTCGTCTCCAAAATTGCTTTATCGTCGCGAGGAAGAGAACTGTTTTTATTGACGGGCCGGAACCCAAGGATCCATAAACGCTAGGGAGTGGTCTCCCACCCCAGGGAGAGGCGATGCGAAGGTTGAGAGGGAGGACGGGCGGGCGCCACGCTCCGCGCCACCGCCTCAAATGGGTCCGCCGCGGAGGCGTGGCCGGGTCGCCTCAAGACAACAAGCAAGAGGGAGCGACGATGAAATGGTAACGACAGGCGCGCTTTCGACCCTCCTTTTCCCCCATCTCCCCTCCCCCATCCTGCTTGACTGCCTACCCATACACCAAGTCCCGGATTTTAGGCGCCTCCACACGCGCGGGCGTGAGGACACAGCATACGGCTGCCAGGCACCATCACGCCCACGAGCGGAGGTTGGGGAGATGGGGGCTGGGTTGGAAAAAGAAAATTATGCACGAAGGGACGCAACCATTCAATCAGATTTAACCTTCGTTTTCACCAGGAAACTTGTTTTTTTTGTTTTTTTTTGTGCCAGAGGTTGAGAGGGGGGTCGGATTCAAAAATACACACGCTCACCCTTGGTGTTAAATAAAAAAACTTTCTAACGCTCCAAAACTCATGATGCCAACGTTTTGACCTGGGTATGCACGGGTGTTTGGAAACCCGTTTTGATGACGGTGTCGCTAATATATCTGCGTTTGCCGTAGGAGCATCACGCTCTACTTGCTCCAGGGATCTTTCCCAACTTTTTTTGGGCAAAGCCTCACCTCAACAATTCATAGATTTTTATGCCCCCTCTAGCACAATTGCATGGCAAGTTCTGAATTTACAAATTTGTCATGGGTATAGTTGCTTCAAATACAATATAGAATATAAAAATTCCGTCCCTTATTACATCGACAGGATGGACGAGTATCACAAAATTAGAGAGATGAGACTGCGGAACGGATAGATTAAAGCATTCATTTTTCCCGTGCACCATTCGCAACAGTAGCAAAGGGGGAAACACTAAGACGGAAATGAGCACTGGCATATGTAGTGAAGGAATACGCAGGTTACATTTCCACTCAACTCACTGCATGTTTGGAATTCTAATTCCCTTCGCCACGCGCCCTTTTGCCGGGTGGCGGCGTGTCGTGCAGATGAAAGCGTAGAGCCATTTGTGAATTGGACGTCATGCATGAGGAGAATGCTACCAGGTAATTAGTGACTGCATTGCCTGTGGGTCCGTCCTTTTTAATGGATTTCCTTATGTCTTCTTTGTGCAGTCTGTATAGTAGTTACTAACGGTATAATACTCGTAATGTGTATAACGGATGCATGAATAGTATTCGGTCACTCCACTTCCACGCGCCCTTTCAGTGGATCGCGGGGTGCCTAGTGTACATGGAAGTAGTGGAGTGGAAGTGGAGTGGCTGGTGGCTTAACCCCCCCAGCCTCATGACCTTGCGACGGCTTGCGAGGGAGTGTGTGGGTGTAAAAAGAAAATGGAAAATGGTTGGAATACATCACAATTTGATTTATTTTTTATCTATTTTCATCGATTTGCTTTAGTCCGATGAATATAAATGTTATTTGGAATATAAATGTCACGTGCCTGCAATGGTATTTTTTAATGTATGCTACCGGTAATGAGGCGGCGAGGGCAACAACAACCTGTAACTGCTCCACTGTTGGACTTACATTTCAATATGGGAAATACTGCCCTTGGGTAATATGGGAATTGGTAGAATATTTTAGTATTTATTATTTCTTAGTACCATGTAATTCACCACTAAGGTCCGCGGCAGGGGGTGAATATACACCAGACTTATTGTCACATTGGCCCGAATACTTTTCCCCTTAATGACATCTTAAATCTATCTGTTCTACACATAATTTATCTAATTTTATTGACACGATCTCGCCTACCGTGGTAAGATGGGGCTAATAACGAATTTTCAAAATTAATGATGAGGAGGCATACTTCCAACTCATGCTAGTGATTTAATATGTAATTTAGTCTTCGCTCCGCGAGTGATTACCCTGGAAAAAATAGCAAAAAGGTGAAAGCCTTTCACTGTCCCATTACATTATCTCTGCTCTCTTGAATTGTACGTGTAACTCGGTTTATATTGGCGTAGCCTTTGAAACCTAACGGCATTGTGAGAAGAGAAAGAGATGGAAAAAAAGACATCCCTGGAGAGGGAGAGGTCGTTGTTGGGAAATGTAAGGCTCATGAGTAATGAGGAAGCTTCTATGGTCTATCGACCGTCTCAGTTACCAAACTGCCAGTAATGCCGTATTTGTTTCAGCCCGAGAGGCCAGACCTACTTCGGAGACTGCATAGTAAATTATCTTTAAAAAATGTTAATATAGGCCCAAGCCAATGCATAGTTATGCCTACAAAAAAACTACCGGTGTTCTTTCAATATGATTTAATTAATATATTCGAGAAGAGGACGTACTTGATAGCTGTTTCACGTGAACGCCTACACATTTCGTTTCAGGGTGGGCGAGGTGTGGTCGCCGACTTCCTCCTCCCCCCTAGCCGTTGGTTCGTGTTCATCATTCGCCATGTCAACAGGGGTGCCTCATGCTGTGGAAGCGTATCGTAAGTATAATAAGCCCTCTTTATTTAACTCCTAAGGCAAAGAGAAAGCCCGACCTTCAACCCGAAGTTTGGTTTGGGTAGAGTTCAACTAGTACCCGAGTGCCCATAGCCGATTTAAATTCATTTATTATATAGTAAGAGGTCTCGCATCTTTTCACTGTGCCGCCTTATTGTTTTTAGATCCAACTCTAGAGACTCGTTTAATATCAACTGACAAAACCTATGTAGTCGTTCGCTCATTCAGATCTTTCCAACGGCAATACATTTATTAAAACTCTCACCGCGCCCTTTTTTCCTTAGAACACGTATTAGAGTTTTCAAATGAGTAACTATGCATGTACGATTGTTTTTTAATAAATCGTGAATCGGATCTTTAGCTTTTATAAATGGGGAACGGGTATCCATGAAATCACGCATTGGATTCAGTTTAGGGCAGTCAGAGACATCACCCGGTTTTATGGCGTGGACCATTTGGCCCGTAGTCGAACACTCGCCCTGACCCACCACGCCCTCCACAATTTTCACATTCATTGATTGCTTTCATTTCACGTCATTTTTATGGCTTCCTTAAATTCACGAATTCACAGCTCACTCTCAATCTTCTGGAACACAATTTTAAAGCCTGGAATAAACATGAGTTGAACGATATGGCGTAATGACTATATATTTCGTTAGCTAAATATCTGCTAAACCGCAGGTTACTACCCACGAAATTTGTATGTGTATTGGGGGAAGTGTAATAATTCCTGCAGGTTATATATCAGTTACATTCTAACTTAAAGAAATTATGTCCCATGACGTCGATTCAGAAATGTGTTGGCTCTCACGGCAGGGAGCGATACGATCACAGATGGGCGGCGTTGCATTCTTCGCTGACATTTTGCCTTAGGACAAAGGGAAGGAGTGAAGGCGCAGTGATAATCTAATCAAAATGCGCTTCCTTAAAGCATCCTTGGCATAAAAGAAGCGTGATATAGTGTGACCCGTCAATTGAGAAGTGAACGTGAACGATACCGTATCAAACACAGTACTATTCTTCAAATCCTTTCTCAACCGGGATTTGCGTCACATTAGCTCCATGAATATTTAATGTATTCATTGTCGTGTTCACTGTCACTCATTGAATTACTTTTCCAATTGTTTCTCTCTTTCATCATTTTGCTTTCCGTTTCTTCCTGTCATTTTTCCTACCAATTCTTCTCGCCTATTTAGTTCTAAGCCAAATCCATCGCGAGGATTTGCAATCGCACCTCCCAACAACAGGACCAGCCGTCACTGCTTGTGTTTATACCCAACCACGCTCTGAAACCAATAAAAAGTGCGTTCAAGCTATGATGCGTTGCAGTTTTTTTCGCGAGACTGGGAGTAGATTCACAGATGTAGTTCAGCTTCAAAATACGCGGGCACTCTTCATAAATATAAGAGATAGATAGCTCCACCGTGCAGTGCACATGTTTATGTAGCAGCTGCTAGAGCGAGACGCGTTTTCAATTTAAACAAATATTGGCATCGTTCAGTGCACAAGAGCAGCGTTAAATTCATCCAAAACTACTATATGACATTTTAGAATTTGAACCACCGTCGATTTTTTTCTTGAATGCTGAAACCTCTCTGTTGACACTTCCCAGATGGGGTACTTTTAAATCTACTATCAGGTAATTTCTTAAGTCTGGGAAGTTGGCAGTAGAAAGTATATGTTCATGGCGTGGCTTCAAACTATATTTTTTTAAATAAGAAAGATTAGTGGACTTTGTGTTTGTTGCAATATGATGGCTGAGATTACCTTCCAACCTGTGTTGGTGACTAAGTTTACGACATCGCCGTTATATTTGCATGCTTAAAATGAACCCGTGACCTATGCGTAGGTGTGACACATCAATCAAAGTCTTTCCAGCTCTTAACTTATGACAAGGTTCCAATGATATCTTTTCTAATAATTCCTGGCTTAAGCATAATATGTGTGCAGTTGTAGGTAGTCAAACCGGTAGTAATGGTGGATGCATTTTTTGTAGCGGTACCAGATGTAACTAGTAGATACGTATGAAATTCATACATCAGGGTAGTGGGCCAGTTCCTTTCTCTGTACCCCGTAAGCTTTCCCAGCCAAAGTTTCGGTTCCGAAAATTAACACAGCTAGAATGAAGCTTAAGGCACCCGGAAATTGAATCCGGGCCATTAGTCCAACGCTCTACCTGTATTACCGCGTCCCACTGTATATGTTGGCGCCTGGGTAGTAATTTCATCCCGTACCTTTATGAAGGTAGCTGGAACCACCGAAATATACGAGGGTGGTCAGAAAGGTTTCCGACCTAACAAAGATACAAGACACCCTCGTATGTCTTCGGTGAGGGCTCGAATTTTTTTTATATTTTTTAACGCTATCATCTGAATATACTATGCATATGCATTTGTCAACGTTTAACGCCAAAAAGGTTCGATTTCTTTTACTATATGTATGTACGCATATATATATATATATATATATATATATATATATATATATATATATATATATATATATATATATATATATATACCCACGCACACAAATACAAATGTAGCTTTTTAAAATATAGAAACACAAGGAAAGGGCACTCACATATGTAATTTTGACGTTCCGCTCAAAACTATATAGTATATGAGTGTCCTTTCTTTGTTTCTGTGTTTAAAAAATCTTATCAATGTTTTTATTTACATTTTTTCGTCACCGAAGATCGTTGTATTTCGAAGATATTATTACACACACACATTTTACATTGTCTTCAGCGCTTTTCTTTCCATTTGACTAACGCCTGTGTGGATTCATGCGTGTCTGAGGTAGCGAAATTCCCTTGAATTAGTCCCTAAACGTGACCGAGGTAAGTAAAGCGGTCGTAACAGAACGAAAACAAAACGGCAAAGCTTTCTGTGACCCCCATTTGCTATGGCTGGACCACCAAATAGTGACTAACAAAGAGCATGCCTTGCTCAACACATGACTTCTCGCCCTCCCCTTTTCCAGTCACACCCCTCCACACTCGGAACAACGATGCATCTGCCTGCTTCTGGCCTCAAGTATTGAGGACGAATGAATGACACCAATCCACATCTCAGCATTCTTTATGTATGTCTAACGTTATATTGAAAAAAATAAGAATCAGTGTTCTGATAAATATCACCATCGAGGATAATCTGGCTCGTATAAAAAACACGAACAGCAAAACATGCATGCGTGTGCGGGGATTATTGGCGCAGTTCAAGGGCACGCACTCTACTTAAAATACCGATGCTCCTGTCAAGCCTCCCCTTTCATTCTCATTTATATGCAGTCAGATTAGAGAGATACGATTTTGCAGTCAATTGGATTACTAGCGCATATTTTTCATTAAGCGGTAACAAGATTTAAAGCAGCAAGAATTGCCACAGTCTAATTCTTACGCAAAAACTACTTGAAGATAACTATTATAATCAATTTCTGTTCTCATTTTGTACCCTTTGAACGAATCTGAATGCAGAATGAAACAAGAAACATACGCTGAAAATTGTTAAAGAGAGTGGATTTAGAGTCATTTGGAAATTGAGGAGAAAAAGGAGATACGGGTTTGATTAGTTTAAACGATCTTTCAAAATCTTAAAGGCTAAAGAAAGCATTGATGAATGATTTCTTGTCATACTTCGTAACAACTTCTTCTGTCATCTTCTGTCATTCTTTTCTCTACTTTCAGTGGTAGATTGGTGGCTTAGAAGAAATAATAACTCCGACTTGCATTATCATCTCATTATATTTTACCATCACTCTCGATCATGATTGTTATGTTGGAATCTACATCTACACAATACCCCACAAACCACCGCAAGGGCGTGTGGCGCCCTTGTCAATAACCGGAAAATAAGTTATAATCTTGTACAAAATAGTGCGTTCGTAGGATAACTTACATGTTAGTCTTGAAAGAAAATCACAGAGGGTATATTGCTTTGCTTTATAAAAATATTCCTTGTTGCTATTGCATTCATATATTTGTAATATTTCCTTGGTATTATTACGGACATAATTATGTTAATGATTAAGAGTGTACCATTTGCAAGACTATCGTTTTAATCATTATAAAACACACTATGTCAACTGTATAATTTGATGGATTTAATACATCAGCATGTTTATCATCTGTTTATGAATTTTAATTAAAATACTCCACTAATGCCAAATGAAAGTATGAAGTGAAAATGAGTTTCAGAGTACCAACATGATACGTATACACTTAATTTTTCAGTCCCTAAAAAATGTTTTCAGCTTAAAGGTGAGTATATTAATAGGTGATATACCACAACTACAGCAACGACTGGAAGTATTTTTCCAGCCGTTCAAGATAGTAGTGTTGGGTTGGCAAATTGAAGGCACTGGAATTTTGAGTCCAAAAATTTAGGTACGGAATATTTTGTAAAACTATAAAAATAAACTATTGATTTATATTAAGAAAAAGTTCAACTAATGCATTTTATGGCAGCTAAATGAATTTCCAGGGAACCCTCATTTGTCTGGAGTCTAGTGTCTTTCTTGCTGGGACCGATCTAAAGGTATGGCTTTAAGAATCTGTTCTGTTATCTTTGTCTCTATAAATTGAAATATTGTTGGGTGCGGATAATTGTTTTGAAAAAAATAAATAATATACTGCATCAGGGAGATATGTGCCCGGAGATTCACAGATTTAAAAATGAAGATTTGCATAGAGGACTTCTGATATAACATTAACAACTTTTCTCTTTTTTAATTATCTTTAGCTCCTTATAATTACTTCTCCATTCGTGCAGTCCAAACTTTTTCTTCCTTCCACTTCCGCGACTGCTTCCCAGCCCCACTCAGTCACGAACTAATTCCCTACCTCACCAAATCTTCTCAATCTCCTTTTTCTCCCTTATTCCAATTTTCTCCTTTAAATTTTTCTCTTTTCCCAGCCCGTCGTACGCTCATTTATGCATTTATTTCTCCCCATATCCAAAAATCCTCTTCCATCATCTAAATCCCAGGGTCTGAAATATACGGTATCTTTCGTGGTTATACCATGACATATTTTCTAGATCTCCAACAAGAGTGTACATTGCTAGTTCTCATTTTGAGAGAGATTCATGAGTGATTTGATAGAACTGAAAAGCAATATAACTGTGAAAGATAGCGATAGAGAAAAAGTATTTCTTAAATAATTTTAATTAGTCTAGTATGTTACCATTGTTTTACCTAGCCTTCATTTGTTAGTTCTTCTTACCAGCAGCTTGTCTCGGATGTACATCGAAGTAGCTCACTTTTAAGCACCTTTGTGCGCGTACCAGTAGTTGACATCACGTCAATTAATAAATTTTTTCATATCTATTGGCGACCAACAATAAAGCAAAACTTGATTTTTGATTTTAAATACCTAATGTTGAATAACCCCCTGCCACACTCTCTATTAGTGGTTTGCAGCGTAGTATGTGGAAATAAAAGTGGGTCAAATGCTAAATTGAGCTTATTGCAAGTCGTGGTATTGCATTTGTTACATCGAGAGAATAATTCCAACTCTGCACCATATTGGTAGGTCAGAAAGTAGTGACAAAATAAAAGAGACAGTTTAATGAAGAGCCAGTTTCGAGAAACCTCTCCCCCGCCACCCTTTTACACACGCCCACAACTCAAGACATAAGGATACACTAATTTATCAAAACATCTACAAATTATAGGTTTCTTACTTTTACTCCTCTTCCATTTTTGATTTCCTAACGCCTTTTGTCATAAGCCCTTACGGCACTTTCCGGGGTAATGGGTAAGTTTACAGTATAATTAACATGTTACTGTCTTAAATATTAGCAAGAAAGGTATACGAGAGAGCTAAACCATGAGCTTCTTTCTCTTTGAATAAACTCCAAGGGTGTTTTTGCGGGAGTACTGTTATTATACAAATGGTAGTTTTTAGGGTCATTAAGCCTCTTTCTTTACTTGGCTTTCTTCCTCATTACGCAGTTCATGTTAGAGAATTTACCTTCCAAATTATATTAAATGGCGTTGCGACAGATAGGAGGCCAATTAGAACCAGTTCTACCGCCCTAGAACTGAGCTGTCTTGAAGAGAGAACAAATCATAAACAGAGCGACCGTTACCGATGGAAAGATGGCCTCCAATTTCCTTGATATTTGCATAATTTGGTCGTTCACTTCCCTAACGAAGACAATAAAGACTGGCATTGGAAGAGGTAATTTAGTGTCGTAAATGTAAACAGGTTATTTCCGAAAGAAAGCAAAGCGGTAAACAGAAAAGAGCAAGGGGAATTTAAAGGATTAGGGTCCTAACAAAAATGTTAGATCTTTGTGATTATAAAACCAACCAAAAACCTGCCAAAATATATCAATAGCTGACCATCATCATTAGCCTAAAAATCCTAAGTTTGGCTGACTTTGGCTCCATTTTTTCCATCCAACGCTAATACTCTTACGCCTAGATGGTTGTATAATCTTATATCTCTTTATTAGCCCTACATTTATGGTCTTCCTCAGCGGAACATGGTTCTTTCCGTCTGGTTAATAAGGTATAAAGTTTATTCTATAGATATTTACATTTAATACTATTGCTTTGTTATGATATAGGCCAATGAATTCTTAATTAATGTAAGAGAACTAGTTTCCATATATCTGCATTAATAGACATTACCTTTTTCCTTGAGTGTTGCACAGATGCAGTAAAAATAATTGGGAGTATTTGAGCTGTGATTTGAACGAAATTTTCCTTGATAGTAGGGCTTTCAAGGAAAATAAATTCATCAGCATAAGAATTTGCAAAGAAGCCATGCTCGACCTGAATATAGAGCAAATAATAGGAAAATATTGATTCTATATTAAAAGATTGATTTAGAAATTTGACCTTCGATAAATTGGTTGAGCTGCGATAATGGAATGTTGTGATGTGGAGAAGGCAAAAAATAGTGTAAATAATTGCAAACGAAAGTAATACAAGAAGACAAGGAAGTAATAGTTAGGGGTATGAGATTAGAAGGATTTTGTGACCTAATTTCAAAAAGGCGTATTGAGGGAGTTGGAGGAATTGGTGGAGGGATATGGAGAGTTCGAATGATGATTAAGGAGGTATTATGCGGGGAATGCTAGGCATTTGCAGATACTGTTAGTAGAGAGGAGAAAAGGGAAGGAGTGAAGACGTATTCTTCTGAAAACGAAGGTGTCACAAAGACCTAAGGAATATGATGACGTGGTGAGGAAGAGCTGAGTTAATGCATTTTCAAACAGTGTATTAGGATTTTATGATGATTTACCGTTACATTAAGCTAAAAGTATCAATTTTCAAGAATCGAAATTACCGTTGGGTCACAAGATAAAGCGATTTTGATATTTTTCTTGCTTTTGAGAATATTTAAAATATTTACGCTTTTTTTAATGAAACCGGTTTTGCAGAGAATTTTGAAACAGGTTTTGTATTAAATTTTATATCAAAAAATAAATCATTCAAATCGAGTGTTATTCTTAGTTGGGTATGATTCACTTGGTTCCCATACTTGTTCATTGAATATGCTTTATCCCCCGAATAAATATTTTTGAATATCAGAAGAATAACTGATTTTTTATTACCCCTTTGTTATCCTGAAATAATGTATGTGGTAAGGAGTCCATCGTTTTTCAACGTTTGACTCATTACATTCCATCATGCAGTGTATATTATTAATAAATGTGCATTTCGTGACTTTTATGCTAAATAATGATGCTTCCATCAATAAGGATTAAGTTATGAGGCGTCTACCAACTACGAGACAGGTATATCGTAACGATATGTGAATATTTTTGTGAGTAACAAGTTACAAAAATGAATTCTATAGGGATTTTCCTCTTCGTCATTACTGAAATTGTCACTAAAGAAATAATTTTAGATCAATATAGTATACTTATTGTAAGCTTAATTTCAAACTAAATTTCAGGCTAAATTCAGCTAAAATGAATGTAAGAAATCAAATGCTTATTTCTATATTGACACGAGGTAAAAGGTAGTTAAAGCTCTATTTAAAGTAATTCATAGTACGAGGGTGGTCTAAAAAGTTTCCGACCACAGAAAAAATCAGAAAATTTCAGGGAAAATGTCTTGTATCTTTGTTAGGTCGGAAACTTTTCAGACCACCCTCGTAAACTACTTACAAAGCTGAAAGCCTATGGCATAATTATATAAATATGATGGGCTGGATCATAGATGAATTCAATGGTTGAGTACAAGAGTAATCATAAACGGTGTTAGATCTAACGCCGTAGGTCACTTCGGATGTGCCCCCGCAAAATGTTATGGCACCTTTTTTATTACTTCTTTACATTACCGGCATTAACTCCGCAGTCACTAGTAAGATACGCTTATTCGACAACGACGCAGAGACTTACAGATATATGTGTAATCATGAGGATGCAGTGACTTTACCAATTGATTAAAATGTTATACAAATTTTGTATGACACCTGTCAATTAGAATAAACTTAAAAAAGTGTAGCAGTGAAATTTTGGAATAAGAGTAGTTTCCTCCTGGACGTCTACTGTATCAGAGATGTCAAAATAAAAAGTGGACTAGATTAAATACTTAGGCGTTACCTTCACTCACGAATTCTCCTGGGTCAAACATGTACGAGGACTATGTTGACAAACTAACAAAAAATTATGATTTATTTGATGAGTACTGCAAATTTGGGGTTTATTAGAATAGTTATGAAAAAGGCAATAATGTGAGGGGGGGGAGAACAAGAGAACGTTCTTGTGATGTATATGAGATAATAGTAATACTTTGCATGAGTAAATGAAATTTCCACGAATGGAAAATAAAATTTTCAAAAGCTAAAAGTTGAGTACATATACATATAAAATATATATATATATATATATATATATAATATATATATAATATATATATAATATATATATAATATATATATATATTATATATATATATATTCAATTCTCTCTGCAGAAGAAGCTAGTCTGTATTTAGCAAATTTCAACATTTCATAAACTTTTCCCTAAATATCACTTATATCACTTGCGCTATCACAGAAGCCCGTCTTGAGGTTCTTTGGCGCACCTGCCTTCTAATTACTTCAATTACGAAACAAAAGTCGAACTTAGTATTGTATTAGCAAACTAGTAGTTGAATGATCAGAAAAATAAGAATAAATCGTTAATAAAGACAATCATATTTGTACAGATGAGGAAGTGGTATCTCATAGAATCGTGATCATAATGTTATTTAATTTCTCGTAAATTCGACCTGCTGTTCATAAGTTTAATTTTATTTGATTTCTCCCTCTCCTTGGCTCTGGTTGACCACCGCGTAGCCGTGAAAAGGTGACTCGAAGTGAATGCAATTTCATCAAAGCCAATAATCAAGCAAAAACGTCGCGGACAATACCAGGAAACTCTCGGTCCGTAATTATACCTGTCTGTATTCCTATTGCTTGATAAAAATGTTGAAGCATCTGAAATTCCAGCCGGTCAGGAAAAAATGGGTCGTACAATTATTATATGAGTTGTGGCAATTGTTGAATTTTAAGCCTCATTACATCCCGTCAGTGTGAATACAAAGTTGTGTACTGCGACGATGATTCCGAGTTCGCAAGTTCGATCTAAGTTGCTAACTCTTCGGCGCGGTACCTGAGGGCAAACAGCACCTCTTCGGAGGCGATTGCGGCACCATGAAAAACCCGTTGCTTTGGAAACCGAAGTCAAGATCACACCTGGGGGAGGGGCACAGCCGTCCGTCCTTGACAGCGGGAGTGGGTAAGACGCGCGCGCGGTGAGTAAGCCACCGCCGCGAGTAGCCCCTTCCCCCTCTGATGAACGAGTCGCATCTCTCCCCGCCCTACCCCCCGCGACGATGCTGTCCTGCCTTCGCGCCGCCTTTCCCGCCCCGCCCTCCTCTCATCGAAAGGCAACACGGGTTTCCCCAATAATTAAAAATCATTCTCATTGAGCAGTTTATTGCTTCATTTGGTGCTCACTGGTCATGGAGTGCAGATCCGTCGAGGGGCTAGAGAGCTCCTTAGTACGCCTTCCCCTCCCCCCGGCCTCCGCGTTCGAGGTTCGAATTATATGTCCGCTCGTCTCCGAGGGCGAGGGGTGGAAGGGGATAAAATATTAGGAGGTGGGGAGTTATAGGTGCGGGCTAGACGCGAACTCATAGTGCTCCTACTTCATTCATCAACTCACCGCCCGAGAGTGAATACCTTCTTATTACATTATTACATGTAGTCACGTAAACGGCCGATACCCATCCAAATAAAAATGGAAGAATAAATACAAATATTGACCCCATTTCCTTCCGAGACAAACTGCTTTCTTTATATTTATGCCGGGTAATACATGCACTACCATCGGGGTAATTGGCGAAAATAATCGAAGTGGTGAAAAATGTGACCAAATGAATAGTTCCTCCATTTGGCTGGCCACGAGTATTAATGATGCTCATAATATTTTTCTTAAACACCGCTTGTGATATGCATAACATGGAGTCAGTCACCTGGATGCGTGAATTTTCCTTGGCAAATCACTGAACGCCCGAGGGTAGAGAAAATGCAGTCGCCCGAATAAAATTATTTAATGCTGAATATGCCTTCTTATTGATGAAAATAAATAAATTTGATGATAAATTAGATGTTACGCGTAAAAAAGATAGTCAAAATCTATCGGAATCACTTAACATAAGCTATTTGATTTATCTAGTGCTGATTATGCTGTCCATAACTTATTGTACACTTTAATGGTTGCAAAATTTATTTCCTTCACAATTAAAGAATGGATGGGTGGACTTGTACTTCCATTTTTTTCCTAAACTGAAAAAATCATGATTTTCTATACAATCAAAACGGATTCGATTAGTAAGTTGCCCGGAAAAATTATTAGGTTTCTCACAAATTTCGATATCTTTAGCGTGGCGAAAATGAGTCCAAATAAAACTGTTTCTCCTGAAAATTCCCGCGAATAGTATGTCATGACTCATCCCCTCTGTATCCCCTTTGTTTACCATGATCGGCTCAGCTTTCCACTTGTTCCCAATTATCGATTCCAATGGGCGACACCCTGCCCCTCTTCACCCTTCTACTTTTCCCTTCCATCTCGTGGGCGTCCAAGGGCACTTCGAGTAGTCTCCCATCACCCCCTGAACCGTTCTGATGTCCACTACACGTCTGAGGCCCCCAGGTATGTAGCGGGTAGGATATTCGAGCAATGCAAGGCTTTCTTAGATTAAAGTTAAGGCTAGCGTGTAGGTAAATTAGTGGGTCTCTAAAGTCTCCTTTGCCAAATTACGTAGCTAAAGAGATTCAATATTGATAAGAAGACGATCCTCGTTAAAAATTAAGAAAACCGTACTTTCAAGGGAACATTATCTGTATTGGCAGTAAATTGCCGAAATTTAAAATACAAAGTCGCTGAATATCATCATCTTATTCAAAGTACAGGCGCAGATATAATTATTGGGAGAGAAATCTGGTATTGTCGAAGAGGAAATTTTTCCAAAACCTTTTTCCATTTATAGAAATGACAGAACAAATAGAATCGGGGTGAAGTCTTTATTGCAGTTAAACATTCTTGCATCAGTACGGCTGAGGTAATTCCAGTCGACAGAGACAATTCAGTACTAGAAATAGATCAGCAAATCAAAGGTTTCTTATCCAAATTCAATGATTGATAAGTTATAACCGATGGGGATTTGAATGTCCAATCAACGAAATGGGACATTATATAGATTAGATAATAGATTATAAGATATCTAGGGCGAATGTCATGAGAGAATTTTGGAGACTGATAAGTACTAAACACTGTAAAAGAATAAAGTACTACTAAGGTATAAAACACTTATCACTTCAGCTACAATACAGATTTATGTACCCTGCAAGCCACTGTTAAATTGTGTGGCAGGGGGTGAATACACAGAAGACTAATTTTTACCCGAACATGACACAACCGCGGTCGGAAAATGTTATCATGATCCCTTACCATTCGTGGTAAAATGAAATCTTAAATTTATCTGTTGTACACATAATCTCCCTAATTTTTTTGACATGATCTCATCTACCACAGAAGTACGATGGGGGTAATAAAGCATTATCAACATAACAGCAAAAGAGATGTCCTACGGATGTATACAAGAAATTTAATATGCAATCAACCTTGGTATCGTGAGTGATTCTCAGTCTAGCTGATGTAATATTTTGTGTACGTAACTAAGTTGCTCATGCGCAACTAAGTTTATCATAGCAATATTTAGCAAATCTAGCTCCTCTACGTCGCACACGATCCAATCCGGCAATTAATCCACTTTCGCGAGGATCCCATATACTCGCTGCAAATTCTAAAGAATTCTTATATTCTAAATTGCGCCGTATCTAGAAATAATATTTAAAAAGTTGCTGGTAGATCACAAGATTCCTAGGGATTGGAAAATGGCTAACGTAACACCAATTGTTAAAAACGGAGACAAGGAGGAACCGAGCAATTACAGACCTATTTCCCTCACATCCATTTCTTGCAAGGATATAGAACATATAATTGCTAATGCGATCGCGAGACACCTCGATAATCATGAGATATTAATGAAAACTCAGCACGGTTTCCGAAAAGGTAGATCCTGCGAGAAACAGCGTACGCTTTTTATTCATGATATTCTTACTTCGGGAGGGATCGAAGTTCCAGCGGACCCGATTTTTCTAGATCTTTAGAAAGCCTTCGACAAAATACCTCATATTAACTATTCGCAAGGCTAGAAGCATATGGCATAGATAAAAATATTTGGGGTTTGATTAAAGACTTTATGAATGGTCGGGTATGGAATGCGTAGACTCTATTAAATCCCTTGGCGTTACCCTCACTCTCGATCTCTCCTGGATGAAACACATACTGGGAATATATGGACAACATAAAAAAAATTAGGATTTATGAGAAGAGTACTGTGTAAATGTGATGAAAAGGGCAAAAGGGAATGTTCTCTGTCGCTAGTTAGGCTTGTCTCTAAATTTTCGGGAACCGTGCTGATTTTCCATTAATAAATGCTGATTATTAAGGTGAGTCACGATAGAACTAGCTACTATATGTTCCATAACCTTGCACGATATGAATGTGAGGGAAATAGGTCTGTAATTACTCGGTTTCTCCTTGTCTCCGTTTTTAAATATTGGTGTTACAATAGCCGTTTTCCAATCTCTGGGTACCTTGTGATCTACCAGCGACTTCTTAAATATTATTCATAGATACGGCGACATTTCCCGAGCTATATCCTTAAATATACGATAGGGTATTTCATCGGGCCAGAAGAATTTATCAAGCTTAGTATTTTTCTACAATCGTTCTATTCTATTATATGAGATTTCATTTCTTGGCATCAGTTGACTGGCACGATTTGGTAAGTCATCGTAGGCATTCGGTGAGACATTGGTGAAGACGCTTTGAAAGAAGGAATTCAATGAGTAAGCCTTTTCCAAATCGCTGGTTACTCATTCGCCATTATCATTTGTGACTGAATTAATAATTGACTTATTTCTCTTAACCTATCTGACGTACAACCAAAATGCTTTCGGATTTTTGTTCAAAATATCCGCTAAACATTTCCTTTTGAATTCGCTTAACACTTTCCAAATTTCAATCTCGGCATCCGCCTAAGATATTTTGTGATCACAAGTGTTCTCAATTAATTTGTTGCTAGAGATATCAAACCCAATATTTGTTTTTCATTTGTAACTGAACATTTAAAAAGTCTTTAATCCAACCCTGGATGTTTTGTCTATGCTTTGCCTCCCATCTCGCAAAACTCAATCTTTATCCATTTGGCACATAACAATGAAACAAGAACTTCTTTTCGAAATACTTGGAAAGGAGCGTTTTTCGTACTGTTTCTCCCTGAGTACGTACCTACGGCTACCTTTGTCTTGCATCGGAACGTGCGTGCCTAAGCGTGCGTGAACTAATCGGAAGAACATTTGAGGTGCTGCAAGCACGCCGCGGCAAAAACACGGCCAGGGATGAGGGACTCTTCGCCGTCCGTCTCCGGGGCAATCTCGGGAGCCACGCAAAGCCAAGGCTGACGCTTGCCCCGCGCCTCTCTGGTCCCCCTCCACTACCTCTTGAGATCCCCTCATAACCGCCCACGTACCTGGACGCTCCGTCCACTCAGCGCGGCCTCATCTCCATCGACGCCCTTCCGGCACCGCGCCGGGGCGGGAGACGCCAGCAGCAGGAAGAGGACCATCGCCGCCACCAGCAACTCGCGCTGCGGCGAGACGACCGAGAGGGTAAGAGGATTGGTCCGGTGGAGGGAAACGGGAGTGGGGGTCCACCACCGCCGAGGAGTAGGGCGGCGCTTCTCATCCATCGTTGCCTTCAGCCACCGCTTCTTCCGCCTCCGACCCCCGTCCCGGGCGGAGGCGACATCCCAGGGCAAATTAGGGATCGTGGTCGGGAGTTCGACTCTTCTCGGGCAGCAATAGTCGAGAACGGGACGGAGTGACGAACAGGCGCGAGACACGGCGTTCCTCCCCGCAAGCGGACCTCCGACGACGAAGGTACTCCGGTTCGGGCCACGCGCCGGAGTCTTTATCCTGGAGCTCCGCGGCGGTCGCCCTCCCCACTCCCCCTCGCCCCCATTAAGGATGCAGACTGCGGGGACACTCACGCATCCCCTCCTCCTAAACCTTCTCCCTCTTACGCCGTCCCTCCCACCACCCGCCGTTTGCCCCGGCTCTCCACGTCTAACCAAACCCTTCCTCACCCCTTTTCCCCCACACTCCTGGACAACTTCCCGCGCCTCCCGACTCAACCCTTTTCCTCCCTCCCCAACGGGTTGGAGGGAGGTTAGGAGGCCCCCCGTACTCTCCCCCTCCTCTGAGTAGTATAAAATCCTCGCTCCCTCTCCCCCCGGCCCACGCACCGGCTGCGGGGGTTTGAGGGGGTGATGTAGTCGGAGGAGGATACGAGGGAAAAAACAAAACAAGGTTCCCAAACAAAAGAAGGTCTGCGACGCGTATCACGATCTCAGACACCTAAATGGCCGCACAACGAGGGCGTCCCGTCCGCTAGACGCCTCACTCTCTCTCTCTCTTCTTTCCTTTTCCTCCTACACACCCTTCCTCCCTCCTCTTCCTCCAACTGACTCGGGTGTGGGAAGCTCTCATGCGGGAGGAGGTGTAGGGAGGGCGAGACGCGCACTTCGGAGTATCGCGACGGGGAGAACAGCTGAGGGCTGCTCGGAAATTCCGAATTGCTTCCAACGAGTCAGAAAAGTGCTTAGCTGGGACGCAGGCCGCAGTTCGAGGACCGTCGAGCGACTCTTCAATGTTCAAGGAATCAGAACTGCTTGGCTAGACGAAATGTCCCCAGATTATTGCGCACCACACAAAAATTCGCCCGTCGTCGTCGGCGAAAACGATGACGCATAACGCTTGAAGCACCCCCGACTTTTTTTCGTCCGAATGTTCGCCATATAAGATTTCTCCTGCCCTCCGGCTTCCGGCGGCACCGCTGAGTCCGCGTATGTTTTCGGCACTTTCAAATCCCTTCCGATGCCGGGTTCGCGCTTGGGTCTCTTCACCCGCATGTCATTAAAATCACGTTCATGACAGAGCGCGCGAAAAATTGGCGCGCAACATCTGGGCGCATGCCTTTACCTTTTAGCACCATGCCTCTAATTTTGGCGTAGGGCCTTCAACCTAACTCAGCGGAAGAAGAACCACCACAGGTTCCCAAAAGTAACTTAAGTTTACAATCCAGTCAGCATGAAAATATGGTCGACTAAGTGAACTCCGTTCTGCTCTCCTCAAACATGCACTTTAATTCAATATTATCCTAAAGACATTTCTGTTCCTGCTCTCGTTCGCTTTTCACTGTCGAAAATCTTCACAGCACTTTCCTCTTTTTGTTCATCTTCATCATTAATGCAGGCCAAGGACGCACTTTATTAACTCCCAGCCTGGTCATATTTTTCCTCGACGGTCAGCATAATCATTGGCTCCTGAATACCCTACCGTGTACAATGAGGATCCGTCAATTTAAACGAAATCGTGAGGATGAGATGAGGTGAGCACGATCCAAACAAGGTTCGCGAATGTTTTTCAGAGCGAATAGGTTTTTAAAAGCTCTAGCTATCACAGTCCAGCTAAACTCTTGGCCTCCAATGTTTCGAGATTTTTAACAACAGTGGGCGAAGAGTGAGGGCCGAGTTGTCCACTATCGATGCGCAATCGCTACCACCAAAATTTAAGCCTTGATCCTGGACCAACGGAGAGGGAGAACGATTCACCCGAGGCGGCTCAGCTCTTCCGTCCGGGAGGCAAACGAGGTGGGGCTCGGGGAAGAGATCTCCACCTCCCGGACAAGGGTTGCACAGGCAAAGAAGCACACGTCCCGAAGAGGCGAGGAGACTTGCGGAGGACCGGGCGTCCGCCACCACCTTCGTCCTCACGCTCCAGCCGCAACCTTCAGGGCTCTTCTCTGGAAATTCCGCTTCCAAGAGGAGTGGACCGCCTCTCCACCATGGTGAGGGGCTGACTGACCAGGAGGGGGAGGGCCTTCCTCTACCCACCCCACCCAGGGCTCGGGTCGCCCCGCTACTCCCTCCCCGCCAGTCTCCTCCTCTCCCTTCTCTCTCTCCCCCACACACCTCCGGGCGGCTACACCTGCGAAAAAATAAGAGGACCCACCCACCCATGTTGGGTTGGCGAGGGGTTGAAAGGCGTAAAGATGGGCAGGGGTGGCAAGCGTTGGTCTGCCGACCAATTAACAAAAGGGGCTGCTCAGCGAGAGCCTCGGAGGGACAATGGAGTTTTTACGGCCTTCTAGGTGAAATTTAGAGGGAGTCGGGAAATGAACTCTCCCCACTCCCCTCCACGAGGTAAAAAAACACTTAGGTGCAGAGAGCTATTCTGCTTCGAGTCGCACGCTGGGCGGTCAGTTAAGGGAACTTCACGAGGACAATGTACTGGCTGTATTAGTCTGGAGATACAGCTGTTGTGCTTGTGAGGATACGCACGTAATAATTGAATAAGAGAAACAGTAGTGTGTGGCCACCAATACAACTTGAAAGCGGCCGTCACATCCCGTTTTGAATCTTCGGGTCCACAGTGCCGATCTGTTGCACCAATACTTCATTTATTTAATTTGGAAATCAACTTTTTATTTAGATGAACACCTTAATTATTTAGAGACAAAGAGTAAGATAGTAACTGCCATGATTCTATACGTTGATTGTTCTGCTTTTGCGATTCTAGATTTCTACTTCTATTACTAATACTATGAGATGCTACCTAATAAGTTGCAATTGATTCTTCATTGGTTTGTCTTATGAATGGCAGCCATTTTCACTGTTGCAATGCCTTAAGCTGGAATAAGTCTCAAGGTATCTATTATGAACCTATTGATTCTATTGTAGTGATTTTATTGACTTTGGTTGCATTAATTCATAAGCAGGCAAAAAAGGATTTTGTTTAAAGTGGCTTTCTCTTTTGATATAGCATCCGTGTGAAGGTGATTATAAATGTTATTTATTCCCAAGAATTTCAACGGATTTTGTATCAAAGAGTTTTTGTTAAACAAACGGTGGTGGAATATGTTTTCTAAACACTCTTACGAAGTAGGAAGTCATTGACGTTTAAAACTATTACGATCGACAAGCGAGGCATTGAGACCAAGAAACCTTAATCCGATTTAGTAATTCATGTTTTTTGTCCTGAAAAATGAGGCCCCCATATCGATTGGTATATATGCATTAAAATTATACACATATAAATTCTAACTGTGGAATACAAATATTTCGCGAAGGGAACACAAATAGAGGCAATGGAAAACATAATCAAAAAATGTTCCTCATGGATTGATTCGTTAGAACGGTCCCATAACATATTTGATTATTTTATTTCGTTCGTGTTTATAAATGAACAATCACGGTTTTCCTAATTCTACTGCTTCGACTCTTAATTTCCTTGGCGGCGTTTCGAAGGTATTTCTGACCTGAGAATGAATTCGTATTTAAATCCGAATAATATCTGTCTCATTCCGTCCTCCATGCCGATCCTTTTCCACCTGCTTACCTTGCTTGCCTAACATTTTACCCTATGCCCAAGTCTTCAACATTCCATCCAAAATAAAAGCCCTCTGCATCCGCCTTGCTTGCTTCCTTTGAATTTATCCCAACGACCCTCTTACCTCCCCTACCACGTCATGTACAGTTTATTTAATTTTCTTTCCGTTCATTTTCCTTTTTCCATTTTTTCTACGTGTCCACGACCCAAAGGCATCCTATCTACGCCTTTCATCTTTCCTCAACAATCAGGTTTCCACGTTATACAAAACTGAGTTCCATATCAAAATTGTTACTTATCCCTACTTAGGATCTTTACTGAGGGTATCCCTGTCATCAACTACCTCCTTGGGAAAGTTTGTTGTCCAGCACAACTCTTCTTCTTATGTCCCCACTACTTTCATTGTCTTCATCCAAAATAATAATTTGCAGAGAGGTTAAAAGCTCTACCTGTCCTGGTGAATTCCATCTAACTTTCGTATCTGACTTCTCATTCCTGTTTCTCGTGAACCGCGTTGCCATTACGAGGGCATCTTACGCGAGATTAAAGAAGTAGAAATCTAATCTCGGTGGTGGCCGGATATTTCAGTGGCATTCCAATTCCTTCCTGAGGTGAATTTCGGAGAGCACTTAAATGGATACGCTTTTCGTCGGTCGTTAAAATACGTACCCCTTGGCACCTTTCGTTATGAGTGTACCAGTTTTACACCGGGTTTCTCTCCACCCTTCCTCCATCCCTAACCATCCCTAATGGCGCAAACGGCCTCTGCTGTCGGTCGCCTCCCTACTAACTCTAACTAACACTACAACAAATAAGTTGAAATATGTAGAGCTGAAGAATGATTTAGTGCAGTCAGTGCTTGTGATTAGTGCCTTTTGAGTAATATTATCCTGTGCTTTTGAAAAAGCAAATCTCGTGTCTTCCTTTGCCTTCCTCCGTAATCCACATTCTCTACGGTTCCTTGAATCATTATGATGATTAGTATATTAACTGCCCATCAAATCACCGCTAGGGTGTGCGGCGGGGGGTGAATATACACAAGACTAATTTTGGCCCTTGCCAGGATCCGACGTTTTTCTGATTACTAATTGTTCGTAAAAGAATGGTATCTTAAATTTATTTACTCTACGCTCAATCTCTCGAATTTCATAGACATGATCTTGCCTACCGTAGTACGTGAGCACTAACACATTTTCAACATCACTGCTAAAGAGACATCCTTTCAATTATGTAAGAGAATTGATCTGTAATTAAGCCTTCCCTCCGTGAGTTATTCCTAGCCTAGCTGCTCTAAAATTTTGGATACGCTATTAAGTTTAACAGTACAACATTTTACAAATCTCGCTCCTCTACGCTGCTTACGATTCATGGGTTTTCAATATATTATTTTGCCTCGAATTGTGTCCAGTTAGTTAACATCCTCGTCTAGTGTCTGCCATAATCTTGTCACTGAATTTTTGAAATACTTATTCCTGTTTTACTCTTTGCGTAATGTGTCGAACTCCTTGTAATTAACTTGTCCCTTACGAGGGTCAGAGTCCCTTGTAACTAGGGTCGATAATATTCTTTATTTGCTGGCAATAAATATACCCGAAAAATCTTAATTATTGGAACTTAAAAATGAATTAGTGACAACACAGCAATAAATGCTAAGTTTTCGCTACATTGAGTAGTAGTAGTAGTAGCTATTTTGCGCCATAGGGGATGGATAGGAAAGGATAAAGGGTGGAGAGAAACCCGGCGTCGGGATTAGCCTTCTCTTTACGAAAGTCGCCAAGGGGTCCGCAGTTTAACTTCCCATCTGACGGACGGCGTACTCACCCAAAGTGCCCTTCACAAAGCACCTCAAGTAGAGATCGAGATAACTCTGAAAAATATTCAACACCGCCGGGAACCCGGGTCCTCTGGGTGGGAAATCAGTACGTTAGCCTCCGCACCATCTCGTTCCCTCGCTATATTGAGTCAGAAATAAGAAGCGTAAAAGGAAAATTGATTTGTTTGAAGGGGAAGGGGACTATAATGGCATAAAGTGCAAGCGATAGAATTATTTTGCAAATTTGAAAAAAATAGTAATCAGCGAATTACTGAGGATACATTGAATCAATCATTTAGAACACGCACTCAACAGTCATCAATTTCATTCGTAGTAAATTTTTTAAAAGATAACCCGGAACATAGATGGCACAACGCAAATGTTAGAAATGCATTGCAACGGCTATATCACGCCAAGATGAATAATATCAGGCATGATATCTCTAGCGGCAAAAATATTGGGATCTTTTACGATTACAAAATGTCTAGTGCGAATGCAAAGAATAAATTTTGGTGAGCGTTAAGCGAATTCAAAAGGAAAAGTTTAACGGAAAATTTGAATGAAAATCCAAAAGCATTTTGGTCGTACGTCAGATAAGTTTAAGGATATAAGTCAACTGTTAATTCACTCAAAAATGATAAAGGCGAAATGGTAGCCAACAGTTTGGAAAAGGCTAATTTATTCAATTCCATCTTTAGAAGTTTCTTCCCATTATCTCACCGAATGCCTCCGATAGCTTACCTAATCGTGCCGGTCAACCGATACCCAACATTTAAATCTCATATACTGGAAGAGAACGTTTTCTGAAACAGATTAAACCTCATACGTAAATCCTCTGGGCCCAACCAAACACCCGCGCGGGTATTTACAGGACTGTAAGGAACTAACGTCGAAAATTGCACCAATTGTCATATTTAAGAAATCGCTAGTATAACACAAGGTTCCCACAGATTGGAAAACGGCTAACGTAACAACAATATTTAAAATCGGAGACAAGGAGGAACCAAGCAATTACAGATCTATTTTCTTCACATCCATTTCGAGTAAGGTTATGGAATATATATTTACTAATTTGATCGTGAGACACCTCGATAATTAGGGGTTATTCATGAAAAATCAGCATGGTTTCTCAAAGGGTAAATCCTATGAGAGACAACCTGCGCTTTTTATTCATCATACTCTTACCTCGGGAGAGAGTAATGTTCCAGTGGACGCGGTTTTGCTAGATTTTAAGAAATCTTTCGATAAAGTACCGCATAGTAAACTATTCGCAAAGATAGAAGCATATATATAGATATAAATATCCGAGGTTGAATTTAAGACGTTTTACTTTTTGCGGTCGGGTACAAAGAGTAGTGAATGATGGATTTAGCTCAAATGCAGTAAAAGTTACTCCAGGTGTTCCCCAGGGAAGTGTTATCAGACCTCTTTCATTCCTACTTCATGTTAACGACATTGACTTCGTAGTCACTATTAAAATAAGTTTATTTGCCGATGACGCAGTGATTTACCGTGATATCTATAACCCTGAGGACACAGCAACTTTATCAGACGACCTCAATGCTATACATCGCTGGTGCGACACTTGGCAAATGGAATTGAGCTCAAAAAAATTGCGTATTGATGAATTTTTTGAAAAAGAGAAACTCCCTACCGAACGCCTACTGCATCGGGAACATCGAAATGGAAATGCGTAAGCGTTACCATCGCTGACGACCTCTCCTGAGTGAAACATTAACGGGGAATATGTGGATAAGCTAGCAAAAATAAGGATGTATTAGAAGAGTACCTAAAATATTTGGTTTAAAAATTAGTGTAGTGAGTTCATCCTCTGCCACACACCGTAGAGGTGGCTTTTAGGGTACTAAAAATACAAAATAAATGCAAATACTCACAATGTGCATATATATTGTGTTTTCATCTTTCTTCTGTTGACCACATTTCCATTGCTTCAGCCTTCTCCATACCGTCCGTCGCCGTATCGTCCGCCTAACATTTGTAGAAAAGGAGACCCCTTCAATGAATCGCTTTCCTATGCCCATGCTAATACTATCTTCCGCCAGTAGTTGTTTCTTTGGTGAGAAAGCCTTCTTTGTCTTTCCTTTTTTTCTTAATATATCCCTCTGACTTTTACGACCACTAGTCATCCTATTTCCTTGACTGAAAAAGTCATCCACGTGCCCCATTATTATTTCCGTATTCTTCTTTTAGATTAAATTTCCTATTTAGGCTGCAGACCATGTGTCCCACTAGTTCCTCTCTTCTTCTTGAAAGTTTCTTCAAGAGGCTCCCCCCTTCACTCCCCTTTCGAAGCACTTCTTCATTTTTTCCTTTTTCTATCAATTTTACTTCCATTATTTTCATGCACACTCCGTTTCCATTAATTATGCTCTTATTTGCTGCTGACCACGCTTAAAACCCGAGAAAAGTAATTCTACATTTACGTTTCAATGAGCAGATTCCTTATCATAATGTACTAAAAAGTTTTTCTAAATAGCTCATGGTACCCTCACTGGTATAATTTATAACCTCTACCCAATTTTTATTTCAATGTTCCTAGTCCGTTGATCACCTTATGCCTATAATAAATCTGCTCTTTTGCCTCTAGGAAAGCCTCAGACCGACGATGAATGTACTTTTCCATTTCAATCTCTAGCCAACATTTCTCTTCTCCTGACAACTATCTGGCATCATTCTGGCACACATACGGCGTCCAAGATAAGCAGTTACGCAAAGGATTGCTTTTTATCCGATAAAGAGTGACTCATTGTCTTTTTCCGCAACCGTAGATGAACAGACTTACCTATAGTTTGTTTGCACGCATAAAAGCTACGGCAGTGTCGACATGAAATATTACGAACGTTCCCGATGGAACTTAGAGTAATGAGATGACTTTGACAATGACCCCAGCTGTATCGCAAGATAGAATGATGTGACCATTCAGGCGGAGCGTATCGCAAATGAGCTGGAAACTCATAAAAAGCGAGTTTATTTTCCCTGGTCCTAAGAGAAGACCCGCAACCCATGCATTTTTTACAGGCTTCTGCGACCATAGGAAGTACTCACCGATCTCATTATTTGAATCTCTTAGTTTTACACGACAAGGTTTTCTCAATCGCGTAATAAAAAATAACTTATTTGTAAACGCGTGAGAGGTACTAACATTGTTCAATAAAATATCATATTACGCCACGTCAATACACATTTGTTCGAGTATTCGAATGTTTGTAATATTTTTACGTAAAAATATTCGAAATCGAATGGTCAAAGAGATAGTAATTGCCTCTATTAAAGAAAAGATGATCAATGCCTTTCAGTGCCGGCTTCAGAACTTGCAGATAGCTTTGAATGACCATCGGATAACTCCGTATACATTCTTGTGCATGGTCAGACACCAGCAACAAGCCATTTATTACAATTACAAAAATGAAAGTGGGGAATTAATCATTTAAATCTGACACAACAACCGGAGTTTAGGTTTGAATATTAGCGGAATGGAGAAGGAAATAATATAGGTCGGACAATAGGAATCTCTCGTGATACGTAGAAGATAATTGCCTTTGGGGAACGTCCAAAAACCTACCTTCAATAGGCTTTTAAAAAACCTGTAAATGTATCAGCGGAAATTGATTGCCGAAAGGATATTTTCGAAATATTTTTTCCCGAGCACTACTCACGATAACCGAAGCATGAATGAATACACCATTCGACCTACAAATGATCAACAATTTAAATTAAGTTAATGGGTCTACCATTTTTGAAATTATTTGTTCTAAAATGAATTTATTTAAATTTCTAATAATGGAAGCCATTTTTATAAGTGGCGGTTCCATTCTGCCTTCATTTCATTTACGACTTGATTTTATGCATCACCACACCCTCCTACATTGGCCTGCTGGACAACGTGCAGACATATCTAGGATACATTTTTCATTGGAGCCTCCAATTAACTCTGAGGGAAGTGTCGCAATTCTGTCGTTAGTTTAAATAACTTGGGAGCAATTTTCGCTTTCTGTCCTCCAACCGCGGAAGAAGTACTAGTATGACTGTACGACCATTCCGGCGGACGAATCTGCTACCAAATGTCATATTTAGCCCATTCCTAAATATCTCACGCTCTCTGCAAGGCTCCTAATTCATCCAAGCCCATACTGCGTTTGCTATTGGATCACTGAACATATTCCGCCATGAAAACAGTTACAAAACAATGAATTTCCCCCTTCGAGCACTACATTTTCTACTTCTGCACGATCTCCAGTAATCCAATTCAAAGACATATGGATGGGAGAATTCGACTGATGGTATGCAACATTAAAATCAATTGTTACTTAAATGTTTGTTTCCTATAGGCATTAAACAAAACAAAGCATTTAATAGAAGTAATATTTAACGATAGATGCAACCATGGTGCCATCTAAGTGTCCGACACTTTCCCAAGCAAGCGGGCTAAGAGTGACAGATATTTAAGATCAGAAAAGATTGCAGCGTTAAAGTGTCCCTAATTAAAACTAATCTTTCCACCGTCGTGTCAAGACTAGTAATCAATTAGTAAAAAATTTAAAGTCATAAAAAAATAGGCCGAGTAGATCACTCAACCGAAAATTGGAATATGAGTTTCAGGAGGTGCTAGAAATCTGAATTAACTCTATGGTTTCTAACAATGGAAGTAATGTCATTTTTAAAGAGATAAGTAACACTTCTTGTCATCCAAGAAAAAGTTGCAATTACCTGTTCTACTTCAATGATTACCGATATTTCTATGAAATCAGATACTAACTACTTATTTGAAAGAATATATTTTCTTCTCCGATAAGCAACGAGTCCACTTGTATTCTACGTAGAATTGAGTAAATTATTTCCTGCTAATAGAGGGATACAACTCCAAAATATGTCCCATGTGAATTAGTATGATTTAGTAATTCCTCGCAAGTGCAGTAAGCCCTAAAGCAGCAACATAGAATCCTATATATTTGCATCTATTGAAATATCCAAAATATCAATGAAAATATATTTGTCGTAACGAAGGTATTCAAGTGTGCATAATGAAATTTCATGCAGAAAACGATTTTGAATATTTTTCTCCTCGGAATAATTTGAATTTCATCTCATTTTCAATTTCAGTCCTTACTTCTTCCACAATCTCAACATATTATAGTCACTGCCAATTTTAAGAAGTCCGTGAAATTTTACGACCAAGGGATACATAAATCTTTCAAGCATTTGTTAAAAATATTTACTAAAGTTGACACTAAGACTGCACGCAAAAAATATTTGTTTGATGTGTGCAGCCTAACTTTAATGGCGGAATTATATGGCAATAATTCTTTTTTAAATAAGGGTTTGTTTGCTGGCATGGACAAATAATATGTGAACCATCATGATTTAAAAAAATTAATGAAGTTACGGGATTACGGGCTTAAATTAGTAAGAGCGGTACCACTATATATGGTTCGTTTATATTGCATTTTCTCAAAAAAAATCTTTCTTTCGAATTTTAATTTTAAAAAGTGCCCCCTAATTGAGTTATCATACAATTAGTAATAATGAATATGTGATTCCATAGCTTTCTTTGTTGCATTGAAATTTAGTGTCATACCTTATACGATAGTTCTTTATTTATTTATTACTGTACCCTGCAAGACACCGCCACCCTCCATCGTATTAGGGTAGGAGAGATAATGTCAATAGAATTGGTGAGATTATGTGTAGAACAGATAGGTTTAAGGTGTCATGTTTTTCAAGAACGATAGGGGATCATAATAACATTGTCTGACCGCGGTAGGGTCATTTTCGGGTAAACATTATTCTGGTGTGTATTCACCCCCTGTCACACACTACAGAGGTGGCTTGCAGGGTATATAAATAAATTTGAAAAAATAAATAAAAATTAATAGGCTAAACTTTCAGGTGTCAATACAGGATTGAGTACATGCATGAGCACAAATTGTATTTCCAATGTTCTACAGAGAGCACTCAATTTATTGGAAAAATATTTTTTGATCTTTCCAATTTCCTTCCATAATAATTGGAACCTTATGAGATACAATGTAAGATTGTCTGAAATGAAAAACTTAGTAACTTGGTTTTTCCACGTAAAATGCATTTTTCACCGCTGGCGTTTCGTTGGAGACCAAGGTCAATGGATAATGAAATAATCTCAAGGGAGAAGATCCTAAGGCCAATAAATTCATTGGCCTTAGGATCTTCTCCCTTGAGATTATTTCTCTAACAGCCAATAGCTCCACATCCTCCATTTTCAATGGATAATGTTCAACGAAACGTAGGTGGTGAAGAATAAATTTTACGCAGAAAAACTTGTAAGACAATACGATATATTTTTTTCGATGAAAGTTTCACAAAGTTTTACCAGGCACAATCGCCTCAATCATTGTATAATTATCTTGCAATGCAATCCCAAGAAGTGACGACTGAAAATAGAAACTTCATTAAAACCTTAATTCATTGGTATATATGCCTTTCTTTCCGGTTATAAAACCGTAGTGTGAAATAAATGGGCTATTGAGTAACAAGGATCCTCGGAGACATCAATATGCCAGCTGGATTTTCACGGACTATCAATCAGAATCGAAATCGTGAATTTTTATAAGTATTAGTCTTGATTAAATCATTTTACCTGCAGGAGCAAATGTATAAAAACTCTTAAGCGCCACAGCTCAGGTATTTCTTTTTCAAAATAAACGTTTGTCATAGCTGCGCAACTGACAGGGGAATGGAGGGGGGAAAGGAAACCGCCTCGCATCAGAAGGCGAACCACTTTTCGAGGACTTGACAAATGAAGTGAGAAATTCGCAGCTCCATTAACGCCTTGGCAGGTCATTTTTCACTAGGATTTCTCCCATTACGTCGTCCGCTTTCTTCAACAGTGCTTGGAACATTTTAAGGGAAACCGTTGGCACTTATTTCTTTCGGGTCCATACGCTACGTATCAATCGACACCCTTACTCTCCAACTAAAACAATGATGCAATCCACTTCCGTAAAGCATATGGTATTTTGTGTTATTGTTTGCATCCAAGCCCGAGTTGCTTTTAACTGCTTGAGAAATGTACGGAATGACACAAATAATCAACACTGGCATTGTACTTGAAAGGATGTGAGATGAATTAAGTTGATTCTCATGCAAAATTACTGTAACCTTTTAGATAAATGGAGTGGTGAAGGAAAAATTCTGTAGAACATGGTAGCGGGACTTTGTTTAGTCCATGAAAAAATACAAATGGTGAATATGTACGTTCAAGAAAAGGACATAAAAACTAAAAACACATCAATAATCAACCCTAAGGTCGGTTTGGTGGGTGATAATTGAGTTCGCCCAGTACTAAGCCCGACGGCGTTTGTAATTCACATATCAGTGTAGGGCGGCCAGTTCCTTTCCCTGTGCCGGTTATGGTTTCCCAGAAAGATCAGATACCCGAAAAATCACATAGCTTGGGTGCCCAGAGAGACTTGTCCGGGAATCGAACCCAGACCCTCCGGTCACTAGTCCAACGCTCTACCCCATTGGCTACCACGACCCACGAAAAGGAAATACAATCACATTAAACGGTAACAAACCACAAAGCAAATTTAACTCTATGACCAATTTATACTATAGCTGAATACTACATATATAGAGGATGGACCATACCATTAGTATCTAATATGGGATGATGCTTATCTCTGTAATTACATGTATGGCTTTACCATTACTTTCTTTTCTTATATCGATTTATATTGCCTCTTATTATTATTATTATTATTATTGTAGTTTTTATGTATTTAACGAAGGGTTAATTAGAAGAAGGGACCTTATGGTCTAAATTTCGCCCGCATAAAGATGTTTATTTATCTTTCAATAGACAAATTCCAAAGAAACTGCGGGAGATGCCGCAACAGTAACTTTTAACGGAGTCATCCGCTAATGTGCATTTCAATGCAACAATTTCAGAGCGTAAAAATCATTCGCCTTGACTGGGACTCGAACCCAGATCCCTCAATATCCGGTCGAGTGCTTTAGCCACTTAAGCTACCGAGGCGTCCTCTTACTCGGTAGCTTAAGTGGCTAAAGCACTCGACCGGATATTGAGGGATCTGGGTTCGAGTCCCAGTCAAGGCGAATGATTTTTACGCTCTGAAATTGTTGCACTTTCAATAGACATTTATTTTGTTATCCGGATGCCTTTGGTTGTCCATGATCCCCTGGGTTCGGACTAACTCTTTTCCTTTTCACAAGTTTCCCAAGGGCCAATTCACTAGAGATGACACAACACCTATGATATTAGAGAAGTACCTGGTAGATCACAAGGTTCCCAGGGATTGGAAAACGGCTAACGTTACACCAATATTTATAAACGAAGACAAGGAGGAACCGTGAAATGACAGACCTATTTCCCTCACATCCATTTCGTGTAAGGTTATGGAATATATATTTGCTAATTTGATCGTGAGACACCTCGATAATTAGGGGTTATTAATGACAAATCAGCATGGTTTCCGAAAAGGTAGATCCTGCGAGACACAACCTGCGCTTTTTGTTCATGGTACTTTTACTTCGGGAGAGAGCAATGTTCCAATGAACGCGGTTTTGCTAGATTTTAAGAAATATTTCGAAAAAGTACCTTATAGTAAACAACTCACAAAGCTAGAAGCACATGGCATAGATATTAAAATCCGGGATTGGATTAAAGACTTTTTGAATGGTCGGGTTCAATGAGTAGTCATGGACGGAGTTGGCTCAAATGCAGAAGATGTTACTTCAGGTGTTCCCCAGGGAGGCGTCATCGGACCTCTTTTATTCTTACTTTACGTTAACGACATTGACTCCGTACTCACTAGTAAGATACGTTTATTTACTGATAATGCAATGGTCAGCAGAGGTATCTGTAATCCTGAAGGCACAGAGCTGTATCAGATGGCTTCACTGCTATGCAACGCTTGTGAGACACTTGGCAATTAAAATTTAACTTAAAAAAGTGCGTAGTGATAAATTTTTGGAAAAAGAGAAATTCCTTACCAAATGCTTACTGTATTGGGAACACCGAAATGGAATGTGTTGACTCAACTAAATACCTAGGCGTTACCCTCACTCACGATCTCTCCTGGGTAAAATAAAAACGGGGAATATAAGGACAAACCAACAAAAAATTAGGATTTATTAGAAGAGTAGTAGTAAAATGTGATGAAAAGGTCAAGGGAAATGCTATCTGTCGCTGGTTAGGCCTCAGAATATGCTGCAAGTATATGGGATCTTCACGAAGTTGGATTAATTGCCGAATTGGATCGCGTGCAGCGAAGAGGAGCTAGATTTGTAAAACGTTTTTTTTTTGATAAACTTAGTAGCGTATTCAAAATATTAGAGCAGCTATGCTGGGGATAACTCAGAGAGAGGTGAAATTACAGATTGAATCTCTTGCATAAATTGGAAGGTCTCTGTTGCAGTGATGCGGAAAATGTATTATTACTCCAATTGCACTTTGGCAGGAGAGACCACGGTAGTGAAATTAGGGAGATTAAGTGGAAAATTAGGGAGACCAGAGAGATTTAAGATGCCATTTTTTCCACAAATAATAGGGGATCATAATAACATTGTTTGACCGCAGTAGGGTCATTTTCGATCAAAAATAATTCTATTGTGTATTCACCCTCTGCCACACACCCTAGCGGAGGCTTGCAGGGTACATAAATAAGTAAAATAAAAAAATACAATCATATCCGAGGCGGGACTTGGACCCGCGACCTTTGGGATAGCAGGCGAGGGCGATATCCACATCTTACTGCTGATCCGTTGTATCATTTTCCTAGCTAATTTATAACCAACGGGAAGTTCAAAGGCAAGATGTCGACATTTTACAGTGATAGACTTTCATTTAAATATCAAGATAGAGTCTCAGATATTACTAAAGAATCTCTTGAATACAATTACTCCGTAAAATATGAAAGAATCGTATTGGGCGTGAAAGAATGTAAAATTCCACAAAAAGTTCAATGATTCTACATTGAGAGACGGTCTGCCTAAGTCTTGGATATATACATATATACTTAATGGCCATACATCAAGGTAAGTTTCTAAAACTATACATATATATATATATATATATATATATATATATATATATATATATATGTATATGTGTGTGTGTGTGTGTGTGATTCAGATGTAGGAACTCGTTTAATCGAGCTGTTGAAACGAACTGCAAACAAAAATTGAGAATCATCGTCGAGTGAAACCGCGCAAAAAACCAGCAAGCAAAGTACTTCACATGTGTATGAATTAATGGTGTGTAGAGTGTGGGTAGTTTCGTGTTATTTCTTTACTCAAATGAGTTCCGACTTTTGATTTCACTGGACCATGAAATGAAAGTCTCTCGTAAATTCGCAAGCGGTAGGAGAGATCTCAATCCAGTTGGGAGAGGTGAAGTATAATTGACGGCCACCCAAGAGAAGCAGTTTCGCTGAATATCCCCAAACTCCACTCTAGTCATTGCAAAAGCTTCGTAGAATGAGTCAACTATATAGTATATAATACTTTATTTTCATGGTGACGTGCTTTTTCCGAGACTGGGAAACCACACAGAAGGAGATGATTGAGATCAAAATACGCGGGTACCATTTACGAGTATTTTAGAAAAATATTACGACACCATAGAATAAATATGTTTTTATCGCTTATGCTAGAACGAGAAGCGTTTTAAATTCTTAAAATGGCGTCATTTAGTGAACAAGAGAGCGTGTAGTCATCCGTTTTCTTTACTTGAGTGACATTGAGAAGCCTAGACAAAGAATTAGGATATACCATAGATGAGGAAAGGTATCTGCCTAGGTTACCTATCTAGGTTAGGTCTAGGTATCCGTGATGGCGAGATGGACATAGCAAAGGCATCCCGGGATTGAAATCAAATGAGATCGTGGAATGAAGCATTTCTACGGAACTACTTGTACTAAAGGATTAAGGAAAACGTCAAAGGGAGAGTTTTTTTGGAATAGTTCGTACCATTTATCTAAAGCAGCCGCATGTGAGGACTCTGGAACATCAAGTTTGATCTCACACGCGGATGATGTGGATCACAGGACCATCAGCAAGTGGATGGAGAGAAGGGAAAACGATTACGTGGGGAATTATCAGTTTGGGTTTAGGAAGGGGAGAGGCATGAGCGATGTCATTGCAGTAATGAGATCACTAATCGAGGGGACCATAGAATACAATCAAAATGTATCTGCCTGTTTCGTAGATTTCGAAAAGGCGTTTGATAGAGTAAATTGATTAGAATTAATGAATGTGTTACAAAAAATAGGAGTCAATTGGAGGAATAAGAGACATTCGCAACCTTCGGATACTCCAAAATGCTCAGATGGGAGTCACGGATGGAGATCCGGGAGGGACATATTGAGAAGAGGAGTAAAAGAGGGTTGTCACTGGTACTTTTCAACGAAAATGAGAAGGAAATTGTTAAAGAAGCATGGGAAAAATTGGGGATAACAATGAAAGTCTGTGGTAAATTCTTTAAATCAGCCGATCTTTTAGTCAGTGAAATAAGTAAGGGATGAGAATGGAATGTAAAAAACGAAGGTTAATGCGATTTTTAAGAAAGAAAAGATAGAACAAAGCTACGTCAAATATTAAAATAGGAGTTCAGTCTCTACAGCAGGTAAAACAGTTAACGTGTGTCGGAAGTGTTTTAACTACAATGGTCAAAGTATTAGGGATATAAGAAGAGGACTAACGTAATAAAGTTATAAAAAAGCCTCGTTAGCACTTGATATGGAGCGTAGTTATGTACAGCGCGGAAACAAGGTCTTTGAAGCAGGATGATAAGCATCGATTGGAGGCTTTTGAAATATGTGAGTGGAGAAAGATGGAAAAGGTGAGGTGGACTGAAAGGAAAACAAATGAGAAAGTGCTATTCAAGGTGGGGGAGGAGAGGGGATTGTTGGGAGAATTCCAAAGGATGTAGGAAAGATATACGCAGAGTATTTTGATTGGCGATCTGTTATATAGGGAAGAACGCTATATAAGATAAGAAGGGATAGGACTACTACTAGATAGGATCGTTGGATGGAATGAAGAGAGGAAGGAAATACGTGGAATTAAAAAGGGACTTACTGTTTAGTAATATCAGGTTGTATTTTGTTACAAGAGGCAAGGAAATGTAAAGATGGTGTCATTGTAGCGTTTTTATTGGCTGTGTCCATCGGAAAACGTTCACTAAACTGGTAGAATACCGATAAAAACTTACCATTACACTGAATGAGATTTGCGGTATGAAATCTTTTAATGAAGTCGGTTACAAATCTCAAGACGTCGGTTAAATGGTTACCTAGCCTCCGTAAAAGGTATTATGGTCGTGGGCATCAATTTGTGGAATTCGTCCCTGGATGGATGGGAAACATAAAAGCCAGTATTAAATCCATAACTTCCCTCTAACTTTAATTATATGATCCGAGTTTCGAAATGTTAGACCTGGAAATGGCATATCCAGTCGATCCCCAGGTCATGGAATTAAATTACCAATACAATTACAAAGCTCCGAAGGATTTTTTCTCTATCCCTCCGTTACAAGTAACTGCAGACGAGGAGTGCGAGGATGGCTGATAAAAGAAGGAGATAACTGACGACGTAAAAGGTTCGAGAAATTACTAATATGAATACTCAACATTTACCGCCATAAATGTTTTTATTTCCATTTAGCAAAGCATTAATTTCACCGTAAAGAATATTTTCGTCGTTTTTATCACGTTAATTTTCATCCCCTGCAGGGAAAGTTGTAGGGAGTTTCTTGTGCATTCTTATGTTCCTGCAAACTAACCCACAACGTGCGTCTGTACTCTCTTTAACATATCTTAATAAAAAAAACTCCCTTTAACATACCTATGTTCTTACATATTAACTTACTACGTGTGCCAATACTTTCTCAGCACAGGGCGTTTAACATTAAATTAAAGATCAACTGGGTAACTGATTAACAGGTTTCCATTTTCATTTCTCCTTTTTAGGTCGGTGTAGTTGCATATATCTTGGACCAAGAGGAATGTCAATCAAGCGAAGAATATCAATTTTTTTCCTTAAAAAAAAGACACATTTGTTAAATATGCCTGAAAATAACGGGAAGCCTCAGAAATACGTTTTACATGTAAATTTCTGATAATTATGCATAGGTATGCTAATGCAATATTTTCGCGTTTTTTTCGTCACGTGTTTCAGTTTGTCTTGCTTATACGGAGTTTTTGCATGAATTTTTTTCAAGAGTAGGTAACAAGAATCCTGATGAACCTATAGCGCATGGCGTTCACTGGCGTGTCAAACTGCCCCATCACGAATGTTTTACTGTTGACGAGCGTGTGAGAAGAGATGCAAACGAAAGGGTTTCCCGAGTTCAGGGCCTCAGGGCGTCCGCCAGACCCCTTCTCGGACGGGGGCTTCATGCCTTGAGGGTTAAACGCTCACCCGGCCACTTTTTCCTTCTCAAATTGATTTGATTGCAGGGTGCCCAATTCCTTAAAAAGAATCCCCTGGTGAAAAAAGCTATAATAGCGCCTAGGCAACTATCTGAGAAAACAACCTGCCCCCGCTAACACCACATCGAACGGTGTTGACGTATATGATTACGTGGGTTAAGTGACAACCATATATTTAGGATCGGGAAACCAAATTTAAACCGATGCCCCTGGCTTTCAAGCATCAGGAACGAGAGAGAGAGGATTTATATTTTTTTAACTACTTGATTACATGTAGTCATTGGCATTTTCCGTCCTTATTATATATATAATATCATTTATATATTTATATGTGTATATATAAGGCATATCCGCCCGGCAAGTGGAAAGATCCGGTGTTCGAGTCCCGGTCAAGGAAATATTTTTACTCTTGTGATCCGTTCGATTCAGCCTTCCCCACCTCTATTGTGTTCGTCCTTTATGTGTGTTCCAATCCCTTTTCCTTATATCTGTTTCTATATAAATGAGTATTTATTCGCCGTTTGGCGGGATTTCGTGTTTGAATGTGTGTGTATATATATACTACCTTGATCAAAAATTTCCCGGAATTTATTCAGAAAATTAAAAATACAAGTTTATTCATCTAAATCTATATTGTCCCCTTCAAAGTAATCCCCATCGACTGCAACACACTTATGCCAGCGCTTGATCCAATCCTCGAAACATTTTTTATATTCGGTTTTCGGTATGTCCATCAGTGCTTCCTGCGATTTTTCCATTACTTCCTCTCGGCTGCTAAAACGCGTTCCCCGTAAAGGTTTTTTAACTCGATTGAACAGAAAGAAGTCACAGGGAGCCAAATCAGGTGAATTCGGTGGCTGTTGGATGGTATTTGTTGCATTTTTCGTCAAAAAATTACGAATAATGATAGCACTGTGCGACGGTGCGTTATCATGGTGCAAAATCCACGAGTTTTCTGCCCACATTTCTGGTCTCTTTCGGCGAATTGCTTCACGCAAACGTCTCATAACGCCCAAATAATACTCTTTGTTTACTGTCTGGCCTTCTGGCAAAAATTCATGATGCACTACACCGTTGTAATCCATGAAAACCGTCAGCATTGCCTTCTTTTTTGACTGAAAACGACGTGGTTTTTTTGGTCTCGGCTCATTTGGTGAACGCCATTCACTTGCCTGATGTCTGGATTGCGTGTCGTACTCAAAAACCCACGTCTCGTCTCCAGTAATGATCCTTTTGATGAATGTGGGATCGGATTCAGCCTCGCAAATCATGTCTTTTGCGACGTCAACACGGTCTCTTTTTTGCATGAAATTGAGGTCTTTTGCTGCTACACGACGGAAACCCAAATCATTAACCACAATGTCTTGGGCGGATCCATAGGCAATGTTCAAGTCCTCCGCTATTTCTCTGATGGTTAATTTGCGGTTATTGACCAACATTTATTTCACTTTATCAATTTTTTCACCGACTTTCGATGTCGATGGTCTGCCACTGCGTTCATCATCTTCGATTGACTCACGACCACTTCTGAACCGCTCGTGCCACTGGTAAACGACCGTTTTTTTTAGAGAATCGTTGCCGAAACACTTTTCCAACATTTCCAACGTCCGTGCGCCACTAAATCCGTTTTTTACGCAAAATTTAATACAAGTTCGTTGTTGCAAATTTAAATCCATTTCTGAAATTGTAAAAAATCGCCAACACACACAGAGATAGATGTACTCTTGGCTACGTAACTTTTGCAAATGTCAAGTTATGACACTAAGATTTAAAGGGAATATCAACAACAGATGTACCAATTTAACAAAAAAAACAGAACTCAAATCGGAACGATGGGAGCGCCACACGGTGGTTATTCCGGGAACTTTTTGATCAAGGTAGTATATATCAAACCTTGACAGCAACGTACAATATAAGAACACATAAAAAGATCACTCACACGTTATTTCTTGATCATTTCGACGGAATTCAACTCCGTCTTCATCGGGAGAATTAGAAGTACTGCTTCTATTCCTTCCGATTACATGCTTCTATTTCTTCCATTACTTCTATTTCTTCCGATGAAGATGGAGTTGAATTCCGTCGAAATGATCAAGAAATAACGTGTGAGTGATCTTTTTATGTGTTCTTATATTGTACGTTGCTGTCAAAGCTTGTTATTCAATACTTCCGTGTTACTTCGACGAAAACATATGTATATATATATATATATATATATATATATATATATATATATATATATATATATATATATATATATGTATGTATACTTTATATATGCATATTTTTTTATCACTGAAAGCAACCATAATTTGAATAAAATGACCAGCCCTAATCGCTCCCAGGAAGTGCCATTGTTGAAAAAAATGTTCGATGCCGTAAATTGTACATTTTTACGATACTTATCCATTGTGTGTCCAATAAATTCGACAGAGCGGAAGAGGAAAGCGAATACGAAGTTACGTGGTTAAGAAACTAGTGAATTCTCTTTCTTGATGATTGCGTCTTATCCAGGAACACATAAATGATCAACCCTGTCGGGATGCTATCTGGGGCGTGGCTATTTGAACTGGGAGAGCGAAATTTGCAAAGAGCATGAAATGTAGACTAGAGCCATTAGGTTGAGAATGGAGCATAACTGAATGTTTGACCCAGGCCTGGAAATATATAATTTAATCGCTGGACGCATCATTAGTATTGCGGTGTAGGATTGCATGGAGACTTTGACCTGGAGTGGGAAACAGGTATCAATTGAAATTGCAAAAAGATTATTAAATAGTGATCTGTAATTTTCAGCGATTAAGATTTTGCAATATGCGTAAATATGAATACTTAATGGACATGAAATATACCGTGCTACGCCGTGAGAAAAACTTCTGTAAATTACTCATAATAAAATTTATTATTTTTCATTCGTTAAAAACCCATGGACCTTTAATAAAAATTACTATGCTAAAGAAATTATGATGAAAATACGGTAAGTAAAGATGCCACAGAGGTATCACTAAATTAACTAGCGTACATCGCTAAATGACATTGATACGTGTATATTTCAAGGGATTACCCTTTTTTTTATTTGATTAGCGCCTCAAATAAAGTATACTGACGTCAAACGAAGATTCGTTAGTGCTCTTTTTACGATAGTTATTGGAAAAAGATAATTCTGATATCGCGTATTCCCTAAACGTGAAACGTTTTGATGCCCGTTGCCTTTCCTTCATAATAGTACCACAAGCCACCAATTACAATGCAATTTTATTTTAATAATAATATACGAAAAAACAAAGGAAGAAGTCCAAGACGTGCTGGAGGGAGAAGGGAGAGTTGTTGGTAGAATTTCAAAGAAGACAGGAAAAGTGAAATCCGGGTATTCTGATTGGCGATGGAATGTTGGGAACTGTGACATACGAGTATGGGCGAATGTTGAGTCAACGAGGTACAGACAGAGAAATAACAGACATACATGTAGCACGTAATGAAGGGGGACAGAAGGTCTTTGGAGTTAAATAATAGTACCTTGTAAATCCTATTTCCAAAATATATACTTGGTGTTTTGCTAGGAGGGCCTTAGAAATGTACCCGAGCTTAGGTCCATCAGAATTGGATGGTTACAATGTATCCATGAAAAACCCACCTTGACCGGTAGATCGTTCTTAATAAATGCCACATTTAGGGAGCGATGATAGTACTTTATTATTTACTCAAACTCGGCAAACACAAGTGAAGCCAACGGTGAAGCACAAAAATATGGGAAACAGTCACCGCAACAAAAATATGGGAAGCACAAAAATATGGGAAACAGTCAGCCAACGCTAAGAGCCCAGCCTAAAGAATGCTCCATGCTCCCGTTGGTACTCGTTCATATCGCCGAGGAGGGAAAATTAATGGATACATTGGGATAAACCATTAAAGAGATTCGGGTAGCAGATGGAAAAAATAAAGCGGTATCGAAATGATTGACTCACCTTCGCTCCTCGGGTAAACAGGTGCACTGCGATGGGTCCCCTTCCCCTTCCGGATCCAAGGGTCGTGCCGTTAATCTTTGGCCAACCTCCCGAGTGAGGTAGAGGGAGGGGGAGGTTGCGCGCGAGATAAGGCCTCGTGGGAAACCCAACTGGGGAAATTAAAAAAAATGAAGGGGAAATAAAATAAACGTAACCGTTTCGGGGAAAAACACCCGTCTTCTCTATCACACACACGCCTTATTTGCCCTCATTATTTTTTTCTCCTCTCTCCCTCATCTTCCCTATTTTTTCCTCGTGAAGGGAAGGAAAAAATGTATCTATTGGAAGTGGAGGTCCTCGCACACACAGAGCCTATATCTCTACTATATTTCTCCCTTCTTTCGCCTCTCCTCTCCCATCCTTCCCTCCTGTCCCACCCCGCTTCGCTCCAAACTCTTCGCCTCACCTCCGCCCCCGCGCGCACTAAGAGAAGCTCCACTCCAAACAAACCAGCTCCATGGCCTCCTCTCCTCCACCGTACTCCACCTCTTCTCTCCTCCCTCAACTCTTCCTCACCCTGTTTCGTATTTTTCCTCTCTCTCTCCCTCACTTCCACCAGTTTCCAGCGGGGCGAAAAGAATGGATTTCTCAACGACCGAGACCTCTTCTCTCCCCCTACTCTTACCTCCTGGCGTTCTCTCTCTCTCACTCCCTCCCGTTCCGAGCAACAACAACACTCTTTATTTCGTGGGAAGGCGACCACCGAGGAGGGGGAGGTGTGGGATGAGGGCTAAGGGGCGGGCTGGGAGGAGAAGAATTTAAGGGGGGCGGGAAGTGGAGAAGGCTCACTCGCGGCTCACGACATGGACTACTACCCGCAGCGGAGAGCTCGCGATAGTTTCCTCTCTACCCCTCCTTCCCTCTCGTCCACCTCTTTTTCCCGCGGGAGAGGGCACGGCGCATTCGCGGCGAGACGGTCGCCGCGAGGCGGAGGAAGAGAGTCCCGGATCCGCCGAAGGCCAGACGGCGTCTCTCGTCCGACGTCTCCGAGGCAGGAGGGGGAAGGGGTCCTGCTGTCTCCCCGTGACCGGAACGTCCGGTGCCGTCTTTTGTTGTCGGGAGAACGGCTCGTCTCCGTAGGAGAGGACGGAATACCTCGACACACCGTGGGGACAAATATGGGGCTTCCACGGTAGAAGAGCCGTGGGTCGGCGACGTGGAAACCTTCCGCCACCGAAGAGGCGGAGGTATCTCCCGTCGGGGCAGATCGAAGCGACAGCCTAGTCCCGACAGTCGGAGGAAGACCCCAGAACGGCTTTCGGAGTCCGGACCAAATGGTTCAACGCGAAATACAAAACACACACTCCACCGTCCGTCAGTTTTGCCCGCTGCGGCCGGGATCGGTGGCTACGGAACCCTAAGCCGTCTGCACTTTACTTGGTAGCCGCGAGACTGGCGCCCGTGGAGGGACCTTTGCTTTGTGGAGGCCAGTCACGTGACCGGTTTCTCGGTCCCGCTGCCATCTCCTGGCGGCGAGTGGAGTCTCCCCCCTCTTTCCCCTCTCCGTATCTCCCGACCTCCTCCTCAGCGAGACCTCCTCTGCGTCCCTCCTCCACTCCCGTCCTTTTCACCTGTGCCATCATCATCATCCCCGTCTTTCATTTCTCCCTATTTCGTCCCTCTTATCGCTCTTCCAAACATCGCGACGACAGTCTACTCGAAACCTTACATTGAGACGTAAACAAAATACTCAAGTATCGGCGATCTGTTGAACTTTCAGAATAAATAGGTAGCATTGAATCAGACATTACGATGTGATCAATATGCTGCACTTTTGGCGATATGTCGAACTTTCGATGTGAATAGACAAAATCGAATTTTTCATTGCGATGCAAACAGACTACTGCAATAATTTTGATTTATCAAAATTTCGATAAAAATGGACGGAATAGCATTGTAATTGCGATGCAAGCAGAGTATTTCAGTGTTTTCCATCCCTCGAACATTCGTTTTGATTGGAAACTTTGATTTGGACATGGTATGGGTGTAGAATATTGTGTGAATCTGTGGAAATGTGGGATTATTTCAGGATGAAACGGAACTCATCGCAAATCAATGATATGCTTGGTGATAAAATGAAGACTATGAGGCATTCGGCATCATTTGAAAAAATTAGCATTTTTGATGCGCAATCTATGTCTTCCAAGATGACAATTCACCCATGTAAACTAGGTCGATACGGGCGAAAGCTTTACGAGCAATATGGTCGACATCGAAATGTTTCTACTCAATTAATTTCGCCATATTTTTAGTTACACTCATTTATCAGTGCTGAAATGACGAAGAAAATATCGAATTTCACATCGAGATTTATGCACATAGTTATCGTATGTGAATAGGGAGTTTAGTATACAGAATGGCAATACGTTCCCTCTTTTGACCAATATATCGTCAGGGGATATTTTGATTGACGGGTGACGTTATCTTCGTAGGTATGTATGTCGTCTCTGCCGCTTCATCATCTCCAGTTACGTATTTCTATGCTTCTGAGGTCAAAATTTGAAATGGATGGACATCGCGCAGGTTAACAAAACATTGCATCATCGCATGAATTGAGCGCTTTGATAAACAATCCAGAAATCCGCACAACCCTCTACGGCGTTCGTTTCCTCTAGCTTGCCCCCTCCTTGAAATTCGAAGGGTTAACATATAATGCAGTTTTTTTTATTATTTCCGAACACATTTTTAGTCATTGAAATTCTGAGTTAGATTAAAAGCAGCAGTAATAATTATTTTTAGGAGATTCAACGCCATAGGTTAAATGAAATGAAATTTAATTATTCACTTTATAATTCCACACGCTTTATTTAAAAACATAACCCAGGTTTCGACGTTGAATGTCATCATCAGGTTGATGGCATTCTGACGTTGATGACGTTCAACACCTGATGATGATGTTCAACGTCGAAACCTGGATCGTGTTTCTAAATAATGTGTGCGGAATAACTAATTCAATAATTTCATTTCAATATGTTATGCAAATTCCATAAGGTTGCACCGGAGACAACAAATGTCCTAAGTTAAGCTCCATCAATCTAATAAAATGGACGGAAAGGGAAGCCAGTGATGAAGTTCTCGCCATAGTAGAGGAGGAGAGAGGACTTTTGTGAGAGATCAGAAGGTAGGGCAAGTTGATACAGGAGATAATGTGAGGCAATGCGATATTGAATAAGGTAATAGAGGGGAGAATCCAGGGGAAATGAAGTAGGGTGAGGAGGAAAATGGGTATTTAGGATGGAATTAAGGAAGAGAGAAAGTATGCAGAGCTAAAAAGTGAGTTATTGTATCGTAATACTATGTTGCATAGGGTTGAGAATTTTTCGTCAGAGCTAGTTAGGGATCACGAGTAATGTGTAGCGCCAAGAAATATTCTAAGCTAGTCAATGTAGTACAAAAGGCAGATTAATTGAGCTCTTTTGATAAGAAGACGTTTTGAATGTCACTCGTAGGCTTTTCTGAAGTGAAAGCCTAATTTTGAATGAAAATCGGTTGATATTGCTAGAGATGTTCTTATTTCCCTCGTATTGGGTACTTCACATAGTAGTAGTAGTATTTAGGGGAGGTGACCGACAGCTGAGTTCATTTGCGCCATTAGGGATGGACAGGATAGGGTGAGAGGATGAAGGGTGGAGAGAAACCCGGCGTCGGGATTAGCCTACTCTTTACGAAAGGCGCCAAGGGGTCCGCAGCTTAACGTCCCATCCGACGGACGGCGTATTCACTCAAAGTGCCCTCAACAAAGCACCTCAAGTAGGGATCGAGGTACCTCTGAAAAATATTCAACATCGCCGGGATTTGAACCCGGGTCCTCTGGGTGGGAAGCCAGTACGATAGCCACCGCACCATTCGATCCACGGGACTTTACATAAGGGTGAAAATAAAAGATGGGTGAAAACTTTGAAATTGAATGCAGTTTTGCCGATATGAAAACATGGTCTTTGATAAGATGGTAAGCAGGTGTCGATTGAAGCATTTTGAAATGTGGGTGTGGAAAAGGATGGAAAAAATTAAATTTACTGGAAGGAAAATAAACGAAATAGTAGTAGCCGTGGTTGGGGAGGAGAGAGGATTATTTTGAGCAATCCAAAGTGGACAGGAAGGGTTGGTATAGAGCGCTTTGATTGGCGATGGGGTGTTGAAGACTGTGATAGAGGGCATAACGTTAGGCAAGCAAGAAAGGGGTAGATAAAGCCATTAATGTTGGAAGGAATGAAGGAAGCAGGGGAGTATGCGGAATTGAAGATGCCTTTATTTTGGTTTTGGTTTAAAGTAGCGTCATGTCAAGGGAGATATATAAATTTACAGGTGGTCAGTCAATGTGTTAATCTAAAACTTTCGTCACCGAAAGACTGCTATTAATTGTAAAAATTAGTTGTAAATGTCGATACTCCTAAGGATTTCTATTTTTCCTAGTTTGCCTCGCTGGCTTCGTAACTGGAAGAATTTTGTAGAAGATTGTGTACAAAATAATATATGCATTTCCCAGACCACTCCAAGCTACCTTTGGCAACCTCACATACGTGAGCCATCCCCATGTGGAAACAAAGAGACCAGTAATTCAAAAGTAAGGAGAAAGAAGATGAGCAAGTGGATGAAGAAGCATTGGAGGGAAAGAAGGTGAATGATAGATCATGGACAAAGAGTAACTAATATCTCAAAATCTGACGGGAAGTTTGGATCCATAGGGGGTCGAAACCGATCGATGGAGAGCATACATACATGTATATATAGTTCAGTTATATACAATACAGTTCAACCTATGATTCATAGCTTACGAAATTGGGAGTTGAAAATGCCATAATAAACATAGAAGTTGAATATATGCGGCGGGTGTTAGAAATATCTGCGGTAAAAATAGGAGAGATGAGACCCATAATGAATGGGTCATGCAAAATATATATATATTAGATATATCGATTATAGAAAAGCACGAAAGAAGTGAGACTCGATGGTATGGTTGTGTTAAGAGCAATGATGGGAGTCTAATTACCGAAGAAATATGTGAAAGTAGATAATTAGAGAGGAAGGGGTAGACCAAGAATGTCACGAGTGAATATGATTGAAGAGAGTATGAAGGCAAAGAGTATTGGAAATCTCAGGAGAGGAATGGCATACATGAAATGAAATGGGCGCAATTAATGGAATTGACTGAGATGAAAGAAGTCTCCAAGAACAGACCATTATGTAGGAAATTAGTAAAATGAGCAAGTCCCCCGAATTGAATTGAGGGTTTTTGAGCTTTCCATACTCGAAAATGGAAAAAGAACGTGAAGGGTATGTGTGCACCCTGTATGAGTATATTATACAATTTATACTTAATATTTTATCGTACACATTTTAGACTTATTGGATAGATTCCCTCTCTATCAAGTCTCCATCAAATTGATCGTTTCGCTGCATTGTTTCATGTGGCCCAAATAGTGGTAGCGCACCTAAATATAGCGCACTGTATATGAGTAACGGTTAAAAATAAATACGACGAAATGATTCTTAAAGACAGATGTAGAAACTTTTGTTTTTTTTTGCGGGATAAAATGTTTAAGTTAATCGACTCTTTTTCATGTTACTACCTATTTGACGTTCGCTGAATTATTTTTTTCCGAATTTAGGATATTGAAATTGATTAAGTCTTATTTTCTTCAAAAATTTAAAACACTGTAATTTCTCCATTTCATTTAGGATTCAATTCAACCGACAGTAAGATTTAAAAGGAAATACCTTCAAAAAAATACCGAATTGGCCAATAGGGTGGACCTAAAAGGAAACTACACCATTGCAGAAATGACCAAATATTTCTGAACTATTGAGTGAGAAAAGTCATGAGAGAAAAATGATTATTGAATGCTGCTAATATTCCTATTGAATAACGTAATTAAATCGAAGAAAAGAACTATTGAACCGATGGTTGAAATATAATGAAATGAGGAATCTGAATCAGCGCAGCAGTAAGGGACGATTTTAGAAAATATTCATTCTATAAAATTAACGACACGCAGTAAAATCAACGAAAAAATTGTAGTTTGTTCCGGAGATTTTATTTTATTTTGATATTCCTTACAATTGATAAAAGTAAATCACATGGAACATTTCAAATTCTGCTTCATGCGAAGAAAATGAATTAATTCAAATTTATCATGTAGCTGATTATCTTATATAATTCAAATTCTCGACTTCCTCGTATCCTTTCAAATACATCGATCAAATTCTCAAGGCTAAAATTGCAGTAGGAAAAATCCAAAATCAGCTTTTGGAAGCATATACTGTATCTGTCATGGTCTGTAATCTATTTAGGCTATATTTCCACTCTCCTATCAAAATTCAAGGTTATTTCCCAGTTTTATACATTCTAGTAGTGAAACTCTGACCTTGGAATACTTGTTTGAGATGTTTCTGTTTTTGTTAATGATTGCAAAGTGTCTTTTCTCTACCAGTTTTATTTATGACTTAAAATAAACCTTAAGGTCGTATATTGAATTCATGAATCGATTCAAGCCTTTTCTTTCCTGAGAGAGAGAGATAAGTTGTGCAACAAGGGATTATTAATAGCTTAAGGGAACGGCTGTGAAAAAAAGCTTTTCAATTCGCGATAAAAGTAGGACATTTTACGGAAGGATTATGCTTTCTGTATTGGAATGCATCGAAATATTTCTTTGTTAGATTCTATAGACTCAATTTAAATCTCAAATTAACCTTTGATTTGCTGACCTAACTTCAGTATTGAATTGTCTCTGTCGACTGGCGATCTGTAAAATGCGCATACATAAATTCTTTTGGATTTAGGACTTATAATGGAGCCACAAACGGTTTCCAAACTATCACCCGGAATTACCTCAGCCCTACTGATGCAAGAACTTTTAACTGCAATAAAGACAATCACCCCCGATACTACTTGTTCTGTCATTTCTATAAGTGGAAAAGGGTTTTGGGAAAATTTTCCCGTCAACAATATCAGTGGATAACCAGATTTCTGTCCCAATAACTATATCTGCGCCTGTGCTTTGAATAATATGATGATATTCAGCGACTTTGTATTTTAAATTTCGGCAATTTACTGCCAATACAGATAATGTTCCCTTGGCAGTACGGTTTTCTTAATTTTTAACGAGGATCGTCTTCTTATCAATATTGAATCCCTTATAAAATTTTCCATCCGATGCTATCTGATTGGTGTTAAATTATTGCTATCACTGCACCTCTTTTCGTTAAAAGCTACATAATTTAGCAAAAAGACTTTAGAGACCCACTAACCGATCTACACGATGGATTACACTAATCTAAGAAAGCCCTGCAATGCTCGAATATCCTACCCGCTACACACTTAGCGGCCTAAGACGTGTAGTGAACACCAGAACGGTTCAGGGGGTTCCTACACGATTGGATCGTCGGATGAAGGTCGACAAAGGACACCCCGATATCCCTGCATATGCTACATAACCTCTGATTGATTCGTTCCACTCGGCTTCAAACCAGGGGTCCACGATCAATCCTCAGGACAAGGCTGCAGATCGAGATCGTCACATCAACCCTCCTCGACACCACCCACCCGCTTCACTTCCGAATTCAACTCCCTGAAGGAATACAGAATCTCTTCACATCAATGGTCCACGGCATCGTTGACGCCAACATGTGCCAAGACCCGCAGCCTGGAACGCTTCGTGCCCGCAGCCGCTGCTTCAACCGCCTTCGTCACCTGCGGACCGCCGCCACTAGGGTTGCACCATGCCGTCGGGCGTAGGCTCACACCCGCATGGTCTGCCCTCTCCCGTAATGGGACCATCACACGTCTGACGTTACTGCTGCATATCACTAGAATCCTCCCTTCCCACTCTGACGGTTCCTTCTGGGAGGTGCTCTCACAGGGGCGGAGGTAGGGGCTGCAGATACCGCTGGGCTATCCTCCGATAGCACCTGATACCTATTGGAGACGGGGATGAGGTTTGCTTTCGCATTTCCCATCCCTCACCGCAAGAATATTTTTCAGAGGTATCTCGATCCCTACTTGAGGTGCTTTGTGGAGGGCACTTTGAGGGAGTACGTCGTCCGTCGGATGGGACGTTAAACTGCGGACCCCTTGGCGCCTTTCGTAAAGAGTAGGCTAATGCCGACGCCGGGTTTCTCTCCACCCTTCATCCTTTCCTGTCCATCCCCTATGGCGCAAATGACCTTAGCTGTCGGTCGCCTCCCCCCAAAAACTACTTACTTCCCAACCAACAACGTTAACTTTCCATCGCGACTGCACGAGACAACCTTCCAATTCCCCGGCTTCCGGAACGGCACCTCTCCCCCATCAAAAAATCGAACTCCGGGCGGTCTCTCGATCACTCCGCTGCACGTTGCATTTGGACGAATCTGTGCGGCCCCTTTAACGCGGCGAGTTTTAGCATGTCCACCCTGAGTCAGGACCTTCCGCGCAGAGCAACCTTCGCGTCAACCTTTGACCGAAGCTCAGCCACGATACCCTCCAACGCAGCGATACGGACCCTTAGAGCCACGTACTCACCGGCGCAGGCGTGCACCGCGACAGATCGAACATCCTCGAATATCACCCTTCATGATGTTCGGAGTGTGAACGAAAACTTCCGTGGATGATACTGTTCCGCCTCTAGGAAGCATGCCTCGTATCGCAGAGGCGGGAACTTAATGTTTCCAGAAGTAATCCATCTAAATGTTGACTTCGTTATCACTAAAGACCTATGCTACGCGTTATCTTTGTTGCAAAAATTCATGTTCGTTTATAATGTGCGTTATTGTGAAGCTAGGTTCAAGCTTTTCGTTGGAAGGCTTTATTTGGCGAATGAAAAACGTTTAAATTTTCTTTCAAACTGGCAAAGATGGCATCAAGTCCGACCAAACCTTAAAATAAACATGGGTGTTTCGAAGTATTAAAACAGTGGCTGAAACAGGTACGCCCGTGAAGTAGAATACTAATTCAGAAGGATGTGTAGTCAGTAAATTTTATATTTAACTGCCCATTTTAAATAAATTAACTCTATGAAATTTGGCTCGCAAATCATTATTACTATTAGGTAATCTTCAGGTAATACCTAATAGTAATCTTCAGGTTAATGTAGGTTCCCGATCTCGTAGGTAGAATACTAATTCAGAAGGATATGTAGTCAGTAAATTTGATATTTAAATACCCATTTTTAACAAATGAACTCTAAGAACTTTTGGCTCGCAAATCGTTATTACTATTAGGTAATCTTCCGGTTAATGTAGGTTTTCGATGGGAAAAACAACCAAATAAATATTTTGTGACTCCTAACAAAGCCCAACCCAACAGCCTACTCTAGAAAAAGTCCCTCTTCATCGCTATGTACTCCCTTCCTCCCTTCATCCCGTCCAATATCCCTATTCTGTTCCTGCCCTTTCCTCGTTTGCCTAATATTCTCCCCTCTATTATAGTTTTCAGCATCCCACTGCCAGTCAATATGCCCTTTATCTATTTTTCCTGCCTCCTTAGGATTTCTCCCAACAAACCCCTCTCTTCGCTCATCACACAAAGTACTTCCTCATTTGTTTTCCTTTCGGCCCATTTCACCTTCTCCATTCTTTTCCACACGCAGATTTCAAATGCCTCCAATCTACGTCTGTCCTCCGGCTTCAATGACCAGGTTTCCACGCTGTACATAGCTACGCTCCGTATCAAAGTTTTACCAAGTCTTTTCTTAAAACCCTTACTCAACGTCCCTCTCATCAACTCCCCCTCCTTCTGAAAGCCATTTTGCCTGTTGCAATGCTTCTCCTTACGTCCCCAATACTGTTTTTGCCCAAACACTTTCGAGATACGTAAAAAGTTCCAGTTGATCTAAATTCTGCCCTCCTATTTTACTGTTTAGCTTAGCCTTTGTCTCTCTGGAAAAACGCATATCCTTTGTTTTATTTATATTCATCCTCATCCTGTAACTATCGCACTGATTTCCAATTCACTTAGCAAAGTTTGCAGCCACTTGACTGACTGACAAACTAAAGCTTGGTCATCAGCAAACCTAACTGATTTTACGAATTTTCCTCCAACTTTTATTCCTTCCTCCAATTCTCCCCATGAATCTTTAATCATTTCCTTTGCATATCTATACGTTGAACAGCACCGGTGGTCATGGACAGCCCTGCCTTGCATCTCTTCTTACCACTGCCCATCCGGGCTCATCGTTCCCCACTCGTACCTGAGCAATCTGAGATATGTACATGTTGCGGATTAGCCTCCTGTCCCTCTAATCTATTCCTACCTTCTGCAATATACTCATTAGTTATTCCCAATTTACTATATCAAACGCCTTTCCGAAATCAATGAAACAGGCAAATACGTCCTGATTGTATTCTATATTTATCTCTATTAGTGATCTCATCACTGCAATGCCATCGCGCGTAACTCTATCCTTCCTAACTGATCATCCCCTAAGTAATCATTTACTCTGCTCTCTATCCTTTTCTTGAGAATCCTAAGAATTACTTTAGCCAAGTGGGAAATCAAAATTATTGCTCTGTAGCCGTCACATGATGTAGTCTTTACCTTTTTCGGAATAGGAACTAACACTTATCTCATTAAGTCTTCCGGCCAGATTCCTTCCTTAAAAATGTCACAAATTACTCCATATATCCTCTTCCTCCCACATTTTCCTTAGCTTATTAGTAGATTCACAGGAATTTTGTGTACCGCCACGGCCTTATTTAGTTTCATCTCCTTGAATGCCATTTCTATCTCATCGTCAAGTATGTCTGGACCTAAGCTGTCTTCCTCTACATTATGTTCTCTTTCTATGTCTAACCATGTTGGCCTATGCTCTTTACCATACAGTTATTTTATGAATTCCTTCCTCTCTTTTACATCTTTTCAGTTTCAACTATTATTTTACCTAACTTGCCTCCAACTGTTTTCACATACCTTCTTACTTCACGATCGTGATTTAACGTTGCTATATAGCGCACCAATTTTACCGTTCTCCTGCAAACCTTTCTTATACTCGCACTGCATCTTCTACCATGCTTTTTTTGCTTTATTTGTTATCCGTCTAAATTTATTATTTAAGTCTTTGTGCTTCCTTCTGCCTAACTCTTTGCTTAAATTCTTCCATTTTATTCTCCCATCTATCTTTGCAATCATCTCATCCGTGACCCATGGTTTCCTTGTCCTTTTCCCATCAACGCTTCCTATAGTTTATTTTGCGGCTTTCTTTATCCCTTTTTTGATATATTTTAATTTTTTCTCGAAATCACTCATTTAATTTCCGTCCCTCATAATTTTCTTTGCAGCCTGCTGGTACTTCTTAATTATCATTCCAGTAATGATTCCACATTCTATTTCCTAACCTTCCTCCCCTACCTTATCTTTTTGATTCGAACGCTATCCTTCATAACTACTAAACTGTGATCATAGTCCGGCATTAGCTCCCGGGAAAACTGTGCGAATTGATCTCGCTGTTCCTAAATCAGAGTCCAATCGTAATATAAGCTTACTGATACCTTTCTGAGTCACCTGGCTTTTTCCATGTATGCCTACACCTTTTGTGGCGTCTAAACCAAGTCTTTTTGTTGATTAATTCCTGTGTCCTGCAGAATACAATCGCCTTCTCTCCGCCGTCATTCCTTGTGCCTAAACCCCACCTCATCACATCTCTTCCTTCGCTTGCAGCATTTCAATACCCCATCACTGACAAATGTTTTCCTGTAGAAATACACGCGATTATTTCCTCTAACTGATCGTATACCCTATGGAATTCTTCGTCCTTTGATTGCTTGGTGGCATGGTACATATAGCTGAAGAATGACTACGTTCGTCGGTTCGTCGCCTTCCTTCCCCCCATTTCTACGTCCTTCGTCTACCGTCGCATTCCAATCTCCCATCACTATCAAATGTTTTTCTGTAAGAATACACGCGATTACAGGTATGTCCTCTAACTTATTAATTGCGTAAATATTTTTGATATATTTGACACAAGACTCAGGGTTCGATGTTCCTCACATTTCTCTGTCTTCGTCTTCTTTGATATCGCGACACTCCTTTGAAAGTCTTCAGGAAGTCTTCCGTTTTTGTAGCTATCTTTGATTATTCCATACAGATTGTCCTTGGCTCTGATTCTGAGTGCCTTGATGATGTCTCCGTCGATTTTGTCCTTTCCAGGGGCTTTGTTTTTCTTAAGGTCTTTTCATGCTCTATTGAATTGGCTTCTCAGTACGTATGGACCCCGGTTTTTGTCATCCGTTTCACTATCGTCTTTCATCAGGTTTTCTTTCAGCGGCCAAATATGTGATGACTCGGAGGTTGGTTAGGCTCTTTACCGTCGCAATCCCGACCCGTTCCTGTGTTGATGCATAACCGTGGACGAAACATCAATACAATACTACACATACTACACTCCAGAGACAAAGGAATAATCAAAACAGTGGGTTTCTAATGGCAATCCGGCTGCGAAGAAGGCTTAGACGGTTAAATCGGCCAACAAGGTGATAATGGCCACGATTTTATTGGATGCACGCGGAATCATCTTCATCGATTACTTGTAAAAAGAACAAAAAATAAATGCAGATTATTATGTTTCGTTTTTGCATTGATCGAGCGAAGAAATAAAGAGAAAACTTTTTATTTGGCAAAGGAAAAAATATTTTTCTATCAAGGCAATGCACGGGTGTACACCTGCGAAGTTTCTATGGTGAAAATCGTGGAATTAAATTTAGAATTTTTACAACATCCACCGTATTCACCATATTTGATTCCTAGTAACTATTTTAATGCCCACGCTTGAAAAAAATGTCCCGGTGGAAAACGATTCACGTCGATCCAATAGGTCATCGCCAACACAGATTCTATTTTGAGGACCTTTCCAAATCCTACTTTTTGCACGGCCTAATAGAAGTTGTACAGGTAGAAACGCTGAGGAAAGTATATCGAGCTAAAAGGAGATTATGTTGACAAATTCCAACCAAAATAATGTTTTCCCTTTTCTCCTCGGGAGTTATTGAACGATCCACATACATAGGTATTTTTTTCACATGTCTACATTATCTTTCCTCAGTTAGGTTAGTTTTTAGCTTAAAAAAGCGTAATGTGTTCCACATTTTTTCATTGAAAATTTAGTGGAGAAACCGAAAGTTAATGGTCCGTAATATGTGGAAGGAGGTTACATTAAAATTATAAAAATATGTTAGTGTATGTCGTGATACGTTATTTAATGTTTGTTCTGTAGTAAAAAATAAGCTAATAAGAAGGGTATTAATGGGGATATTTTTAAATCTGAAGTCAGCAACATTGCCAAGACGTCGGCATCGTTCTGATCAGATGTTTTTCATTACTATCACACTGTACAGTCAAAACGCTCTGAGCACATAATTGACTTATCGCACAAATATATGCCCTCATCACTTCTCCATGATCTAAGGAACTTCACAACTATTGTTGCAAAAAACCTTTGAAGTTATTGTTTGTCGAGGCAGAACTAAGATTTTTGCGTCAGAGGGGAACGTATGTACTTGTCCCTTACGACACTTAATGGTAATATTGACGATAGAGATTGAAACAGGTGTTATCATTGCCTCATCTGACCATTTAAGGCTTAAGAAATGGTCGCAGACCCTAGATACTTCAGATTGTTGCTGTGGGAAGAATCGAGGCTGGATAATCTTCCTGTTTGAAGGTGAAAAATGATTTCATGAGGCGTTGATTCAAATTCGTCTGGTATTTATAATTTTCATGGGAAGTTGCCGAAAGCTGAAATAATTGCGTCGCCAGGTAGAGGAGAGTATGGAGAAGTAGGTAGGATTTTAGAATTAAGAGAAAGAGAGAGAGATGGGGAGAAACTCGGTAACCTCTAATAAGCCGACTTACGCAAAGTCGAACACGTTTGGTGGTTTCTAGACAATTATAATCGATGGACTGAGAAGGTGCTTTCACAAAAGACTATTCAATCGCCGCAATTGTGAGAATTGAGGTTCAAATAGAGAATTCTTTTTCACTGTAATTGAATCTGGTCTCAAATTCAGAAGGCTCCTAAGCCCGGAATTTTAAACTTATGACTACGTGTCTTGTGAAGAAAAGTTTAAGAAAGAGAGGAATATGGATAGACAGAGTTCCCTCGCAGCAATTTGCTGTAGTTGCTGAGTAAGAACGTAGGTATGCACAGCTAATGACTTGTCTTAGGATGGGAACTACTCCAAAACCCCATTGTTTACTATTGACCCCGAGGGAATTCTAATGGCCCCAGTTCATGGAGATAGATTGGAGTATCAGGATAAAATAAGAGAGATAGATACCAGCACTGACAGATTCAAGTACTCGTTCATTACTCGCACGGTATATAATTATAATAAAATTAAATATAACCACTCCTATACTTTTGATCCAATAAATAAAATCTAAAACTTTACACTAACACACTCATTAGTGAATGGCGTAGATAGCCATACATATTAGTGTACGCGTGTTTAAATTTGTGCAAATATATATATATATATATATATATATATATATACTTATTCATAAAAGCATATGTTTTACAAAAGGCTGGTGTCCTAATACTTCCTGCCACACGTCCTTGCGGCGGATTGTGAAGCAATGTGCTGGTCTTTCTTTGCTTGTACCTGGCTTTTATTGCTAATTTAAAAGGTTACTCGCTCAAAGCCTACATTTTCTTGTGAATTACGATTTTTTGATGATGTTATCAGAAAAAATAGCGCAGAAACTTCCAAGAGGCTCCCTAAAAACAAGGGCTCCCTATTCACTCACTGAAATTGGTCTACTCTGTTTCTAAGGAATACAAATGGAATTTGTCCATTCCCTTAACTCAAAAATCACTTTTTGAACTGCTTTGTGGTATCTACTAAAATGGAAAAGCTGAAAGAGAGTTTTTGAAGAAGGATAAAAGAGGGTAAGGCCTCCTCTCGCATCCCGCTTGAAGATATGAACAGAGAAACTACAGGCGAGCATTTGTCTAATTCTGTGATTCATTGGATCGAAACGCATTGTGCTAAAAGTTTAAACAAAGTAAAAGATTACCATGTTAACTCCCTCAATGTTAATAAACTCCACTGCACATATCATGGCTCGATGAGAATAAAAGATGAGCAGGTTTCCTTTTTAAATACATGTAATTTTCCATAGTTGAACTTGTTTACAGCTCACAAACGGTTTAGGCGATTATCGTCATCATCTGTGTGTCCCCTGGGATGTTGACGCATTCACCAAAACAGGTCGTGAGCTGCAAGAAAACTATATTGTGTAAGCATTGTTTAAAAGAAGAAACTTGTATATTGTTAGGGAAGCTATTTCACCAAGTGTTGACTTCCTCACCGTGGTAGGTCAGTGAGTATAACCAAAATAAGTTCAGTTTTTTGTTTTAATATGATGTACATATTGTATTAAAAAGAAACATTTATATCTTTAGTGGTTGCATTGCGACAAGTGACGAAATCCGTAGTAAGATAAATAAATGATTTTTGTTCAACCAAGTCGAGTTTTGGTTTTCTGTGTCCTCCGTGGATTTTTTCTGTACCTTGCGATGCGAGCAGACATCAGTGCCGGTTGAATAGTTATCCATGTGGTTTAAGCTTTCCTACACTGCCTATCATCTGCTGGAAGAGCCTTGAATCTGATCTCAAAAATTAAATATATTTCCCACTCGGGCTGAATTGGTTGAACTTGCCTTTCCGGAATATATTATAAGCGAATCTTCTGCCCAAAGATTATAAATTCAAACGTGATGATATTAGCTTTTCGAAGGAAGGAATGTTACTTCATTGAAATGCAATCAAAATGATCCAATTAAATTTGGATCGCTTTTTCGTTTATATTTCTTGGAAAAGGATCCACTCCCTCTTCTGAAATATACAATAAAAATAGCGTTTAAGAAATTCTGGCTCCGCTTTCCTTCTCACTTCTTCAAAACACTAATGTATGTGTTGAGATTCTGCCATCATCCAAAATCTACAGTCACTGAATCACTAATATTAGTTGGTAGCGGATATTCACTGACAGCTAAGGTCTTTTGCGTCATTAAGGATAGGCGGATAATTTGGGAGTGTTAGGACTTAAAGTGCACGGGGGAAGGGTGGTGAGAAACCTGTCATTAGCATTACTCTGAACTAAAGGCACTAAGGGATCCACAATATAACGTCCCATCCGATGGAAGACGCACTCCATTTGAAGTACCCTCCACACAACACCCAAATATTGATTGAAATACCGCTGAAAAATCCTACTGTTCGCCTGGTTTCGAGCCTTAGTCCGCGGGAGGGGATGCCAGTACATCGCAAAAACTAGCCCGCCGAAACAAAATTATTGGTATTTTCCGGTTAGTTATAAAACTACTTACCGTGCATATATTGTGAGTAATAATTATTGTGTAGCATGCCTCAAAGTCCAATTATTTATAATTCAATCAACAATATTAACTAATTCAGTGTTTGGTATCATGAGTAAGGATATATCACGCTTGGTATTAAATTAAGCCCTTTCTCTAAAAGTCATCTAGTGAGGAGGGCAGTTCTTTTCCCTACGCTACCAGTGATTACCCAGAAAGTTCTGATACCATTAAAATCACATATTGCTTCGGTGTAGTTGGTACCATCCGAATTTATAACCTGGACATAAACCCATGATCTTTCGGAGCTGGGAAACCACCCACATCTCACGTCAGCGGCGCACCCTCATCTCACGTTCATTTCACTTGGCTATTTATGCCTGCTATAGTTAATATAGATAATAATTGCCTGATATAGATAATAATTTTTTTGATAACAGTAGTCCACCGGGTTAAGGTTGTTTTTCGATCGATCCAGGCAGTGCACACTGCTGTAGTGTTAAGCGCTGGCTAATATAACACACACTATCCTTGCTCCCCATGCTGAATGAGAAAATGACCTCGGTTTATGATCAAATGGTAATGAGAGAAGGTAAACGGGTTATAGCTGATTATTATGAAATGGGAAGGGATGAGGGAAAGATATCTTAAGCGATGATGTTGAAAATGTATTATTACCCCCATCGTACTACGGTAGGAGAGATTGTGTAAATAAAATTAGAGAGATTAAGTATAGAACGCATGGATTGAAGATGTCATTTTCTCCACAAACGATAGGGGATCATAATAACATTGCTCGACCGCGGTAGGGTCATACTCGGGTAAAAATTATTCTAGTCTGTATTCATTTCCTGCCTCATACCCTAGCGTTGGCTTTCAGGGAACCAAAATATCAAATTAAAGTAAAGGTAATGTAACCATTTACAATCATTAACGTTCTCACATTCCACTCCTCGTTTCTTCTATTGTTACAATTATGATATTGGCTGCCGACAACAAGATTACTTAATCTTATCCCATGCTGAATATTACAATAACTCGTTTTATAGCTCTGCATACTCCCTACATCCCTTAGTTTTATCCAAAATACCTATTCTTCTTCCCTGTACCTCGCTACCCCAGCATTCTCCCCTCTAATGTAGTTTTGTGCATTCAATTGCCTCACCTGCATTTAACTTCTCCCGCCTAAATCTAATTTCTCTCAACAACCTTTTCTCCTCCTCATGTATGTGTCATGCCCAAAATCTTATCATTTGTTTTCCTACCTAAAGTAATGTGCTGCGGAGGGAACGAGAGCCAAGAGGGGTTGCCATAATATTGATTAAAAAGGTAGGAAGAAGCGTAGTCTACATAGAGCAAGAAACGGATTGAGTATTTCTGGTAGAGATAAAAGCAGAACCGATGAACGTAATCATTCTTCAGCTATATGTACCATGCCACCAAGCAGTCAAAGGAGGAAGAATTCCATAGGGTATACGATCAGTTAGAGGAAATAAACGCGTGTATTTCTACAGGAAAACATTTGTTAGTAATGGGGTATTGGAATGCTGCAGGCGAAGGAAGAGCTGTGATGAGGTGGGGTTTAGGCTCAAGGAATGACGGCGGAGAGAAGGCGATTGTATTCTGCAGGACACAGGAATTAATCAACAAAAAGACTTGGTTTAGACGCCACAAAAGGTGTAGGCATACATGGAAAAAGCCAGGTGACTCAGAAAGGTATCAGTAAGCTTATATTACGATTGGACTCTGATTTAGGAACAGCGAGATCAATTCGCACAGTTTTCCCGGGAGCTAATGCCGGACTATGATCACAGTTTAGTAGTTATGAAGGATAGCGTTCGAATCAAAAAGATAAGGTAGGGGAGGAAGGTTAGGAAATAGAATGTGGAATCATTACTGGAATGATAATTAAGAAGTACCAGCAGGCTGCAAAGAAAATTATGAGGGACGGAAATTAAATGAGTGATTTCGAGAAAAAATTAAAATATATCAAAAAAGGGATAAAGAAAGCCGCAAAATAAACTATAGGAAGCGTTGATGGGAAAAGGACAAGGAAACCATGGGTCACGGATGAGATGATTGCAAAGATAGATGGGAGAATAAAATGGAAGAATTTAAGCAAAGAGTTAGGCAGAAGGAAGCACAAAGACTTAAATAATAAATTTAGACGGATAACAAATACAGCAAAAGAAGCGTAGTGAAAGACTACGCTGCGCGAGGACATGGAAAGTTTGCAGAGGAAGGGTGAAATTGGTGTGCTATGCAAGAACGCTAAAATACTATCGGGAAGGAAGACGGGAAAAACGTGCGTGAACGTGTGTTACAATTCGAGGTGATTGAAAGCATAAATTGAGCTTCTTACGACTTTTTCTAAGCCTGTCTTTATTGAATAATAATTCCTTAAGCCGTAAAGGGGTTTTTACAACACTGTAAAAGTAAAAAAGAGGAGGGGAATATTGGGATTTATGTGGTGTTTTACGGGGAAAGTTAATCCCCCATCAGTGAGGGATTAATTGTACTGATGAGGGCTTCACTTTCCCCTTAAATCATCATGCAAATCTTAATATTGCCCTTCATTTTCTTCCTTTTACAGTGTTGAAAAATCAATTTACGGCTTTAGAGAATATTAATCAATATCGTCAGAATCAGAGATAAGTCGGGAAAATTATTATTTGAACCAGAAAATATCCAAGAGAGATGGAGGGAATATACAGGAGAACTGTATGATAAAGAACTTAGGCCAACAAGCTTAGACATACAAAGAGGAAATGATGTAGATGAAGATAGTTTAGGTCCAAGCATACTTCATAAGAAGATAGGAAGGGCATTAAGGAAATTAAATCAAACAAGGTTGTGGGGGTAGACAAAATTTCTGTAGAACTACTTCATGGTTTAGAAAAATGTGGGAGGAAGATTCTTTATGGACTAATTTGTAGCATTTATGAGAAAGTAATTCGGCGGGAAGACTTAGTCAAACCAGTGTTATTTCCTATTTCAAAAAAGCAAAGGCTACATGATGTGAGGACTAAAGAACAATAAGTTTGATTTCGCACCTTGACTGGTTCTCTGGATCATCAACAAGAAAATGGAGAGCGGGGCAAATGATTACAAAGGAGATGATCAGTTTGGGTTCAGGAAAGGGAGTGACATGATACCATGTTGTAATGTGATCACTAATCATGAGCAGCATAGAACACAATCAGGATATACTTGCCTGTTTTGTAGATTTAGAAAAGGTGTGTGATTGAGTGAGGTGGGAAAACTAATGAATATATTGCAGAAAATAGGAATAGATTGGAGGGATAAGAGACTAATCCACAACCTGTACATGTCTCTGACTGCTAAGGTGAGAGTGGGAAATGGAGTGTACGGATGGACAGTGTTAGGGAGAGGTGTAAGGCAGGGTTGTCCATCATCACCGGAGCTGTTCAACATATAAATATGTAAAGGAAATAATTAAAGATGCATGGGGAGAACTCGAGGAAGGAGAGAAAGTCAGAGGGGAATTTGTAAAATCAGTTAGGTTTGATGATGACCAAGCTTTAGTTTGTCAATCCACCAAGGGGTTGCAAGTATTGCTGAGTGATTTGGAAATTCGGCACAATAGATATGGAATAAGAATCAGTATTAATAAAACATGGGTTATGCGATGTGATTTTCCAGAAAGAAAAAGGCTAAGCTAAACATTAAAATAGGAGGGCAGAAACTAGAGCAGGTAGAACAGTTTACATATCTTGGGAGTGTTTTGGACGAAAATGGTCTAAGTGGGAGGGACGTAAGGAGGAGAATTGACCTAGACAAAGAGGCTTTCACAAGAGGGAAGGAGTTGATGAAAGGGACGTTGAGTAAGGATGTTAAGAGAGGCTTCACAAAACTATGATATAAAGCATGATTATGTACTGAACATGGTCATTGCAGCAGGATGATAGGTGTAAATTTGATGCTTTTGAAATGTAGGTCTGGAGAAATATGGAGAAGGTGAAATGAACAGAAATGAAAACAAATGAGGAAGTGCTGGGAATGTTGGGGAGGAAAGGGGATCACTAGGAGAAATCCTAAAGAGACAGAGAAAATAGATGCAAACCATATTGATTGGAAATAAGATGCTGAAGACTGGGATAGATGTTTAATGACAGATGGATGGATTTACAGATAGATGACTAGGATATGAATACTGGACCGAATGAAGACATGGAGGAAGTGCAAGCATATGGAGATGAAGACGGATTTTGTTTTTTAGTAGGATGTTAGGTTGTGTTTTGTTAGAATAGTCAGGGTATTTAATTGGTGGTTCTGTTCATCCAAAAAACTACTATAAGCAGTATATTACCAATATTAATAATGATTTGATAATGGAAAATGCAGTAATTCAAGGGTAGAGCATTGGCCTACTGACCAGAGGGCCCAGGTTCCATCCTCGGGCATGCCTCTCTGCACACCCTCAGCTTCACCCAAGCTGTATGAATTGTCGGTAACCAGATCTTCCTGGGAAACCATAGAGGGCACAGGGAAAGGAACTGGCCCTCCTTACCCTGATGTGTGAATTTCACATACAGTTTGGCTTAATGTTGGGTGAACTCTACCATTACCTTCCGAACCAACCTTTAAGTTGATCATGATGTTAGTGGTTTTTTATTTGTTAATGATGATAATGGAGTTTGTTGAGCCAAGTACCTATGCCAAGAGAATTCTTTGCAGACTGCCTAAAACTTGGAAAACTTACTCACAAAAAATGGTCTTAACCTTATGTAACTGTTCACTGCTGATGTCCCTCCTTATATGTCTTACTGGATCCATTATTCAAGATAATATTTAAGGATAAAAATAATTTGAAAGGTTCAAAAACATACCTTTACACACAATGTTAAGCAAAAATATTTTATTTATCTTAACGAACTTTACTAATATTTACTTAATTTACAGAGACTGAATGAAAAAATAGTAAATTAAATAATATATATGAATAAAAGCGCCTCAAACAAATCAATTGTTTCAATTTTTCCACAGCGCATGGAAGAGTAATCTTGCTTGCTAATGATTATGCAAATAAATCACCACAGTTTCCATATAAAGAATATAACTTACGTCAACCAAGGAAAACTGGAATTGAAAACTTTATGTTAAATTTTGTGTGGATAAACATTTTTTTAGATCATGGAATCATGTAGGCTAAGACATTTTCATTAGAATTCAAAAAGTTCCACTTCAAAAGATCTAACGAAGTGGGCTTTTTAATGAATAATTTCATTAAAAAAAAATACTTTGGAAATCCCAGTCCCTGAGCTGATATGGTTTTTAAGAGAGAAGTTCATATTTCTGTTAACAAACTCTCACCATTTTGCTGGATGTAAATTGAATAAACTGATACAAGTCACTGAAATCCTTCACACCATCACAATATAGTCTTAGGCCCATTTACTTCCTATCAAGCATCTAGGCTTCACTGAGTCCACTGACTTATTGATCCCTACATCCTTAGGTCTTCTATATCTTCATCTACTCCTAAAACAGCTCCCTTATCATCTACTGGACTCCCTTCAAGCTCCTCTTCACTTGGAATTACTTCTGGTTCTTCAGCAAATGCAACAGATTTCTTTCTCTCTGGAGAAACTGCCTCCGAAAATGGCATTTCATCCTGGAATCCATCCAGCTCACCTTTTACAGAACCTGATTCTGATCCAAAAACATTCAAACTGGAAAAGGAAAGAATACAGGTACATTTTACGTAAAGGATGAAATATAAATCACTTTCACAGGTACTATAACTCACAGGCACATAAATAATCAAACTTGTCTTTAATATAAAATGTTTGACGAGCCAAAATAATTCAGTTGAGCTTCAACGGCATAAGTGGATACTTCCTATACCCAAAAGACTTCTGATAGTATTTCAAAATACTTAATGTTTCTTAAATTATAGTTTCCATTATTGAGATAGAAAGAAAGACTTGTACTTTTCCACAGATTTTATTTTACGGTACAACAGTCTGTATAGACCATATAATTTCTAATGATTCCGCACACCACTTTTCTCACAAACACGCAGCCCTCCACTCCATGATCCACTGCCTCCTACACATCCCCCTTTCCCCCAAAAACTTCAAAATTGAACTCGTGAATATCACTAATATAGCTACCAACAATGGTTTCAACCCCAAACTAGTTGGCACATTACTACAGAAAAAACAAAAAGCAATGGCCATAAAAAGCATTTTCGTATCTCAGCCCACAGTATCTAAAGATTTTAAGTGGTGCTCGATCCCGTTTCTGGGAGATCTTTCATATAGGATTTCCAACTGCCTACCCACCTCACTCAAAGCAGCCTTCTACCCACCCATAACCCTCTCCAAACTTCTAGCCAATGGAAAAGACACCCAGGATAGCCTTCTCAAATCAGGCATTTATAAACTGAAATGCGAGGATTGCAACAGCGTTTATGTCGGTCAGACCGGCAGGAATATCAAGTTACGAGTCAAGGAACATGCTAGGTGTCACAAAAATCAGAATAACAACTCTCTCTTCGCCAAGCATTTACTAGAATTCAACCACAGCAGTGACTTTGTCCCAGAGATATTACACACACTCCCAAAAGGATTAAAAATGGACGCTCTCGAGCAATTAGAGATTAGAAGGCACTTGGTGAACCCCAACACGACACTTTGTAATGAGCAATTATTCCCATACCCCTCCCCACTCCTCTCCGAGAAATTAGCCTGGAAATGGTAAAAACAATCCATCAACGCACCTGCGAGCCCCCACCCCCCTCAAATCCTTCCAACCCTCCCCGCCCCCACTCTGTCCTGAGGGTATATATGCTTGCTCTGTCTGTTTTGCAAATTTGTACCTGATGATGCTGCAAGTCGGTGAAACGCGATGTACTGTATAATAAAATCTGTGGAAAAGTACGAGTCTTTCTTTCTATCTTAATAATGGATATTAATTACTTCCACGAAGTGAAGCCTGAAACTATAGATATAGAATATAAATTATAGTTTATTCATCCCATTTGGTTTAAGGCCATATTTGGCTGGGATTATAAGGTCTTTATAATCAACAATCTTTAAAATAATTCTGATTTTAAGGGCATGCCATGTTAAGATTATACAAATGTAGTCAACATTTAAATTATGTCCAACATGGGAGACTTTATAACAGTGAAAAATGAGAGGAATGAAGATGGCACGGCATTACCAATTTATCACTGAATGTTAGGTACATATGAATAAAAGACAGGATGTCTTTTTAACACAATGAGGTGTTTCACATGCCTCCTACACCAACCATAAGATTGTGGGAGATGATTAAATTGTTACTTTAATCCCTAAATATATGAACGCAAAATGATATTGTCATGCATCATTTACACTAGAGCAAAGGATGCAGTCTGAAGCATTACTCAATTTTTAAAGTGTTAACTTAGTACCAAAGCAAAACCAGCCAGGTATGGCCATTTATAATTGGACTGTAAATATGAAATAACAACAATGGCCACAAATATCCAGACCTGGGGGGTGGAGGGGGATGAAATCATCACCTGAGTGGGAATCAAACCTGCAACCTATGGATTGTTAGGTGCGGATGTTACCCTGCCACTATGGAGATATTTTTCTGATTTCATTATTTTTATGGCTACTTTTCAAGGTATTGCATACGATAATAAGCAACTTCTTTCTGCAACAAAATTCTTGCACTATCTTTAATTTCCTCCTAGGAAGTAGTTCACATTTTTCATTAGGATAGAACTAGGGTCAATTTCTATTTCTAGCTTTCTATGTCATAAAACACCAAACTTATATTCAACACAATATTGATGTCATACCTATAGATGCAATTAAGTGCATAAAATATGTTCATTATAAAAATCTATGAGCCACAAACTCTTTAAGGATCACTTATACAAACATAATTGTCAAAGCTCATGCATAGTTTATTAATTGTCAACAACTTTTAAATAAGACAAATATTAAACCAGTTAAAAAATAAAAAGTTTTCAACATTGTCATTGTGAAATAAATAATACATTACTCTTAAGGAAATGCATTAAATTGCATTACATGTATTTAAGGTACTACCTAATTTTTTAATCATCCACATTTCTGAGTGAGTCTGGCAGTTGCCTATTGAAAAAACATCCAAAAGAGACAATGCTTCTTTTGACGCAGCTGGCAAAGTAATTCATTGCAGGACAATTGCAGCACTTGATGTCTCACAATGCTGCTCTATTCAAAGTTTGGGTCATTCTCACAAAATATAAAAAAGTGAGAAGTTATTTTATCAAGCCCTTTAGCTTCTTTTTTCTATTTACCTTTCCTATAGTTTTGTTTGAGACTTCTTATATGTTGTTCCAGTTAATGCTTGTATATTCTATCACCTTAATGGCCTTCCTTCTTTTGTCTTTTTGAATCTAATTTTACACTTAATGATTACTGAATTGTATTTAGAGTCCTAAAATCTCATTTCACGTCCGTCGGATGGGATGTTAAACCACAGTCACCTTGGTGCCTTTCGACAAGAGTAGGCTAATGCTGATGCTGGGTTTCTCTCCACCCTTCCTTTCCCATCCAACCTTTATGGCGTAAATGACCATATCTGTGGGTCACCTCCCATAAAAACTACTACAATGAAGCGAAAGGAGTACCAAGAAGCAGTTGAAAAGCATATGAGTGAGGACAAGGAAATGGGTATAGTAGAACAAAAATGGAAACTTATAATAAAAAAAGAGTATTAAAAGCTGCAACCAAAACCATAGGAACTGCAGGTGGGAAAAGGACAAGGGAACCATGGATTACTACTACAGTGGCCAGATGAGAAAAACTGAAAATGTTAAAAGGTATTTTATGAGGAAAAATAAATTTCAAACCCATATTAGGAGGCATTAATTGTAACTTGTTAATTAAGTTGCGGTTTTTCTGGCCTCCCCATACCAAAACTGGTAACAAAAATTAGTTTCACATTGAATCATTTGACGATAATTCAATATGAATCAACATTAATGAATTTTACTCAAACACACTTCCTTGGAAGGTCAAGAAAGCAATGAATAAAAAACCGATATGTTGAATTTTTAAATACCCAATTAAGATTAATATCCATCACTCCTGAAAAGTTTCAACTCAGGAGATTAACATTTCTGGAAGACTCAAAAATCAGTTGAAGTCATATTTATGTTTGACTCAATGCCTACCATAAATTTTCCAGCATCTAATATACATTTAAAAATATTGTTATACCAACCTATAATGACACTATATAGCCACTGAAAGAGATTAAGCATTTATCTAAAAGATATAATGTGACAAAATAGCAAAAACAATGTTGTTTTCATTTCAACACATTTTTTATTATCGTCTAACCAAATCAACTATCTGAGGTCTAAGTGGTAATTGTAAACTATTTTATTACCCATTATCTTTCCTCTCAGCGTTACTGCTATTATCAGATTCACTGCTTTGGTCCACTAAGCCCTTCTCAAGGCTGCCTCTCCCATTGCCCCCGTTGGCTCTACACTTTCTGAAGTAAAATATATGTAAGACATATGTTAAGTAGCAAATATATAGCAATAACATACAGTTACATGACAATATAATCACTAACACCATATATATATATATATATATATATATATATATATATATATATATATATATATATATATATATATATATATATATATATATATATATATATTTTATGGGTATGGGATGAGAATCAATATTAATAAAACAAAGGTTATGCGATTTTCTAGAAATAAAAAGGCCAAGCTTAACATTAAAATAGGTGGGCAAAAAATAGAGCAGGTAGAACATTTTACGTATCTCGGTAGTGTTTTGGACCAACAGGGTCAAAGTAGTAGGGACGTAAGGAGAAGAATTGCGCTAGGCATAGAGGCTTTCACAAGGAGGAGGGAGTTGATGGCAGGGACTTTGAGCAAGGATGTTAAGAAAAGACTCGTAAAAACTTTGATATGGAGCGTAGCTATGTACGGTGTGGAAACGTGGTCATTGAAGCAGGAGGATAGACGTAGATTGGAGGCTTTTGAAATGTGGGTGTGGAGAAGAATGGAGAAGGTGAAATGGACAGAGAAGAAAACAAATGAGGAAGTACTTGGTATGGTGGGCAAAGAGAGGGGTTTGTTGGGAGCAATCCTATGGAGGCAGGAAAAGTGGATGAAGGGGGTGTTGACCGGCAGTGGGATGTTGAAGACTGTGATAGAGGGGAGAATGTTGGGCAAAAGGGGAAAGGGAAGGAACAGGATAGGGATGTTGGACGGGATGAAGGGAGGAAGAAAGTACTCAGAGATGAAGAGGGACCTGATATAGAGTAGGATGATGGATTTTGTTTTTTGTTAGGAGTAATAAAATATTTGTTTGGTAGTTGTGTCCATCCAAAAACCCACCTTAACCGGTAGATTACCTTAAATATGTGTGTATATGTATAAATATATATATATATATACACACACACATATTCTAACACGAAATCCCACCATATAGCGAGAAAATATTCATTAACATGGAAATAGATATAAGGAAAAGGGATAGGAACACATATAATGGACGAATACAAAAGAGATGGGGAAGGCAGAATCAAGCAGATCAGAAGTGTATAAATATTTCCTTGACCAGGACTTGAACACTGGATCTTTAAACTTGCCAGGCAGATCTTCTTACCGGAGCTGAAAATGAAACATGCCTTACTAATGAAGCATTAATAAGTATACGGTTTATGAATACTTGATTGTCAGTGAGAAAGTGAAACTATTTATCAGGCTTTCTATCCTTGTATTTTCTATTCTTTCCTTTTGTATCCTGTTTTTCTTCAGCTGAAAAATCCTATACATGCATGAAGTTTATGCATTGTGTCTGGAAAATGAAATCATTTAAATTTAAATCTACCTGTAGGCAACAAATCCTGCAGTCCCAAAAATGATAATTCCAAGAATAGTGCCCAGAGCAATTACAGCTGCCAAGAGACCTTCAGATCCAGATCCTGAGTGGGTATCATTATCATTTTCTTCATGGTAGTGCTGTAAATTCCATTTTGATGATGAGGAGTTTCCATTAAGTGATCTGAGGGAATATCAAGGAAAGTAATATATTTTAAAAAATTTAATTTAATGAGTAATAGTTATTTTAAATGTGCAAACTGCATGTATTTGTACACAGTAAACCATTGCTAATCCAGACTATGCGGGGATATGAATTCTCCAAATTAGGTGGTCCAGTTTATTTTTTTAATAATTCAGAAACAATGACAACATAGAGCAACACTGCCAACTTATAGTGGTACATATGACAAAACATAGAGCAAGAAATACATACATACAAACATAAACAAGAATAATGGTAACACAATAATGATGAATTTAAAATAGCCGGTTCTAATTACTTATTGAAGAATTGAAATAGGACTTTGTGGTAAAGGTGTTTAAAGGTAAAGAGAAACGATCAATGCCATTAGGAATTGGATTTGGGAGATAAGAGAGATGTACATATTCTATGTTTTGACAATATGACTCCATGAACTATTTCCCCCATAATCTGTAGATCAAAGGGGGAACTGTTAGTCCCTGATAACTTCTAATGATACCACATGATGATGAATTAGAGTCCCAAAGTTTAAAAAGATTCAATGTAAATACAAAGTAAAATTATTTCAATAGCATATATCACCAATTTCATCTAAATATTAAGTCCGTGATAATTTATAAATATCTTTGAACAAAACAATAGTAATGTTTACTCAAATATATTATCCATTTTATATGATCTATTTCCATAATTAGCACTTAATCATGTTTTTATTAAAGAAAAGGAGGGTTTCACTTCAGCAAAGGGCACGAGTCTCCTTTTGTATGTTCTGTGGTGACCCAATGTAAAGTTGCCAATTTTTTGGCAAAATTCAATGTTACCCTCCACCTTTGAAGTACAAATATTCCCACATATAGTTTGTTGATATTAATAAAAAATTGAGAATATTACAGCTGATATTGTAAAACAATATGACCAGTATCAATTGAATTTTATTAAATTTTTGTGAAGCTTCTATGGATGAATGTAGTTAATGGAGTTGACCAATGAATTACGCCATGAGAGAATATTTTTGACATTTATTGTGAGGAATCATTTTGATAAAAATAAATGATTTCTAGTATTCTCGCATTTCTGGGAGTTCTAAAAAATGCTTCTATTTCTTCCAGAGGAACTCTCTCAGCATTAACTCGGTAGTTTTCAGGTTAGGGAACAACATTATTATGGAGTCAGTTCATTGTTATAACCACAATAAACTATACATTTGTAAAATTCTTTCTAGGAAGAGAGAGGTCATTCATTATCTTCCTCAGAGTTTGAGGCTGTTGATGGTACCCATAGCAACACTGTTTACTCATGGTTACATTCAGTATTAGAATATAGAGGTATAGACACCATTTCTTGACCAATTTTTCACCCAGGAAACTTGGATTCACTTGGTAAAGTTTGCATGTTTTCTGTCGAAGCTCTTCAGTATAGGCCTATTTCTTCTGTGGGATAAATCTGACATAACTGTAAATGGTTTAATGGCATTGCTATCAGCACTGGCGATATACATTATCCATAAATATTGTTTCATCTTTAATCACCGTAGCCACCACTACCTGCGGTAAAAATCTCTACATGCCAGCATTCCGCAAGCTTTGCATATTGTGTCTTGTATGTTACATGTTTCCATTTCATGGATTGTTTATGCACATGATACCCATGGACTTTTCTTTTACTCCTAATTTTCTTTGGTGAGATAGTCAATAGTTACTTTAGTTTGCCTGCTAAAAGAACCCATAATCATACAATATCTAGGTAAATGGAGATTCAAAAAATCAATTAAAATTAAAAATGCCATAAAATTACAAAAAATTGGCATTTAGATGGATTTATCCATTATGTTTCAAGAAGAAATAGTTAAACATTTTTTCAAATGTACAGCTGGAATATTGATAAAAATATTAAATTATTTTCAATGATATTTGCATAAGCTGCAACCTAAATGTATTATTTAGCAGAATACAGCTGTACTGCCTCTAATGAACCCTTAATAAGCCACCAACACTACATGCCTGGACTGTGTGGATTACAAGGGAGTCCAAATTGGTTGGATTCTGATTAGGGAGGGTTTTGGATCAGCAAAGGTTACCTGTAATTTGTTGTATATGACTAGCATAATTCAGGAAAACCAAGATGCATTCATGAAATATAACTAGAACTTATAATTATCATTTTATGAATTAATATCTCATCTTCCATCTTTCCATAAATAATTAACTATAATTCATAGGAATTGAGGGACAAGTAATTTAATAAACTGAGATTAATTAATTTTAGCATGTGCTATACTTTTGATTGGAAAAATTACAGTCATTTTGGCACAAAATGTAGACATGTGGGAATGTTGCATGGTGTTAAAATCCTTAATGTAAAAGTAGTCCAACTGTTTTCTTAGTAAATAATTTACCTGTTGAACAGATCTACGCTAACAGGGTCACTTCCATTAAGGGCATAAATGACCAGCCTAAGATAAACACTATCATCTTCATCTTGTCTTGCACCAACAGCATCAGTTTTTGAGTTAATCCCTTGACTGAGAAAACGATTCCTCAACTCAAAATTGTCTGGGATGAACAAGAATCTTGGTCCAATTTTTTTTGATTTTACACTCTCCATGCGAGCAGATATAACTCCAATCTGTAACCCAGTTTCTTCGGAAATCATTTGGGTTAGCCTTGGCACATTTTCCACCGTTGAATTTCCAATATTCAGAACTGTGATATAATTGCGTGTTAAAATCTTGACCTAATAACAACAGAAGGATTAAATTTGAATACCATATTACAAGGATTGAAAATCTGTACTGTGATTTACACATACCAGAAAACAATTTCAGAAGCAAAACAAAATATGAGAAAAATATTAACCTCAACTTACCAATACTGTCAATGTATTTTGATTATTAGACCTATCTGAAGCAATAATACTGAATGATGTGTTCTCATACTGAAAATTTTTTGGATGTGGATAAATTATGCCAGTTTCTGAATCAACGATCACCTCATTAGTTCCGTTCAAAGAGTAAGTGACTACAGCATTTTCTCCAACATCCTTGTCAAAAGCCTGAAATACAGAAATTGAATAAGCTATAGCTAAAGCTATAACTCACTATAGGTATCAGTATTAGGTATTTTTAATTAGTAAAACCTCATTATTTCCATCAAACATATTTCAAAATATTGCAACATAAAGCAGTGTAAATCATTTTGTTTCGAAAGAAGATTATTTGCAATACTAAGGCATTTTTACTCAGCATCTCAAAAACATGAACTGGCTCCATGAACCACAAATATATCTCAGACTTAAGTGAAAAATCTTTTGATTTTAAATTTTATTTTCATGCTACAGCATTTTTGAAAGTTTACATGCTCTCATGATAGCAATATCAAAATTTTCTTTTACATTTCTAATCAAATAAAAATCATTTCACAAAAATACTTTTTGCTTCTTTTAATGATCAACATTAATCAAAATCAAAGGTGACATTAATGCAAGCAGTTGTGTTTAGCCTGGTAGGCAACTATGTCCACTACTAATTAGAGGATGCCACGTTATGGCCTCCATTATGACGGTAAGATTGTTATGAATAAGCTGTGCAGATATCTGTGTATCAGAAGTGAACCATTTACTCTAATATGTTAATTTCATATGCCAAAGGGCTTAGTACAAGGAGAGCTTTACTATTAAATCTACCCTTACATTGAGTGCTAGTTTTTTTCGTAGTTTAAGGAACAGCATCTTAACCAGAAATAACAAAACTTGTGACTAAACTTTGCTTATGTGCAAATTTACATGTATACTTTCAGAGTTTACATGTAGAAGATGTACATATATAAATATTATATATATATACCCATAAACACAGTAATCAACCTGAAGATCAGTTGCAGTTACATTGAGCGTAGATGTTAAGAAAAGGCTTGTCAAAACCCTGATATGGAGCATAGTTTTGTACAATGCCTAAACAGTCATTGAAGCAGGATAATAGGCATAGATTGGAGGCTTTTGAAATGTGGGTGTGGAGAAGGTTAAGTGAGCAGAAAGGAAAACAAAGGAGGAAGTAATGGGTATGGTTGGGAAGGAGAGGGTATATTTAGGAGCCATCATAATGAGGCAAGAAAAATGGCCGTAGAGCATATTGATTGGCAATAGGATGTAGAAGGCTGTGTTAGAGGGGAGAATGTTAGGCAAACAGGGCAGGGGCAGGAATAGGATATGGATATTGAATGGAATACAAAGTTAGAGCTAGATGTAAATAAATTTTAAATAAATTTCTAATCTGAAAAAGAAATTGTAAAATGCAGGTTATATACTCACTACAGCAGTTCCCATAGAGGATGGCTTCTCCTTATCACTAATGTCCTGATCTGGATACCCAATAATCATTATGTCTGTCGTAAATTCAGGTGGATTATCATTTTCATCTTTGACACTGATTAAAACTGTTAAAATATCATTGCCACTCGACACATCATTTGATGGCTCCGTCAAAAAGGAGAAATCCTTTGTTTTATTATTTTTAGAACATGTGGCACTCAATTCTGCTACAATTGTAGGAGTAATGGCACCTTTAAATATCTGCAGCTCTCTGTCAATAGGCATCACACTAATGACTATTTTCTGACTAGATGCTTCAATGTCAATCATTCCTGAAAAGTTTTATAATCAATTAGAAATCACTCAAAAATTTAAAGGCATTGAAGTGCACATATTTGGCCTATGAACTACATGGGATTCAGACTGCATTATCTAGTCAAATACTTGCCACTGCATTTATTACTCTTATTGCAAAGTTCAAAAATGAATGCTGGGGTATTAGCAATATAGTATTACTGTCTATCAACCACAGAATTCTACTTAGTCCACGGTTTTTAAGACTGACACTAGTTATTTGCTTTTTTAAATGGATAATTAATAGAAATATGAATGCACATATGTTCTGTACAATAAGTTTGTAATATTTGGACTCTATTTAATGTGATAAATTACTGTTTGCTGATATAAATTTTGACTTTAATATTACAGCTTCTTACACCCATAAATTTTCGTCTCATTTAAACCTTGCAGTGGGCTGAAATCAAGTTCAAGGTTATATTAATTAAGCATCTTATCCCTTTCACACTGATTCACAAGAGAGCATTCCCTACACCTAAGCATTGTGTATACTTAATGGGGGTTGTGCTACCCAAGGAAACACGTTGTGTTCACGTGACAGTGATTTAGGTAGAAAAGAGAATTCCCAGGCATACACACGTACGTATGTATGGTATTTCATCACAACATCTTGTTCCTTTAAAGCCCCCTTAAATTTCAGAATTTAAAAGGAAGGCTTGATAGCTTAACTGGCTAAAGCACTCGAACCGGACATTGAGGGATCCAGGTTCGAATCCCGGTCAAGGCAAATGATTTTTACACTCTGAAATTGTTGCCTTGAAATGCACATTAGCGGATGACTCCGTTAAAAGTTACTGTTGTGGCATCTTCTGCAGTTCCTTTGGAATTTGTCAAGGTGTAAACAGACTAAGTGTTTAAAAGTTGGCTTTAACCTCGTGAACTGTGGTGAATCGCTCATGACTACAAATGTCTGTAAAATTGTATGTACAGTATTTCGTCACAATATCTTGTTCCTTAAAACCCCCAAAATTTCGGAGTTCAAGAGGACACCTCGATAGCTTAACTGGCTAAAGCACTCAACCGGACATTGAGGGATCTGGGTTCCAATCCCAGTCAAGGCAAATGATTTTTACACTCTGAAATTGTTGCATTGAAATGATTAGTTAATATTTTAGGTCAGGACCTTGTTCACAATTTTAGAAGTAACAGATTTTGTATGGTGAGTTACATTACATAAGATGAAAACAATACTGATTAAAGATTACCCTGGGAAACATGAATTTCATGAGATACACTTCAGCAAGTACGCATTATTTTGGTCATAATTCAGCAAACTTAGAAAAGGAAATTTTTGTTTCATGGAATATATTTCCCTCTTTAAAAAGATCAAAATTTTTCTTTGAGCTACCTTGTACTAATCGCTTCCATGCACTCAAGTCTCATTCTTATATTCTCATGGTGTCTTTGAAGACAGTCTTTTGCACTTAAATTTGGCCCTGAATAAAAGTAAATAACTTTGAAATAGGAAAATAAAACTTTTTAGTTCCACCGTATTTTACTAAAAATGACCAGTTTCCTCAATCAGTCAACATCATCTAGTCAAATTGAGCCTAGTACCATAGAATTCAGAAATAACTTAGTTCCCCAGTCCTTGACATTTTATCTTCCCAAATATTGTATTGGGTTTGCACAGAATTCTATAATCAGAAATGAACTCATTTTTGCACTCCTGAATTGAGTGGCACCAAAATTCTCTTGATTAAAAGTGAGGACTAAGATTAAGTATGAGATCTTTTCACCATAATAATAAATCATATAAAAAATTCTTCCTTGAATTTAGGACCATTTCTTTTCCCATAGCAATGTCTTCATTTTTTCATTTAGTGTTGTCTTTCATGAATATCTGCTCTCTTCATTCTTTAATACCTCATTTGAATATCTTATGGTTCTAAACTTTCTGAATAAACTTGGTCTTTATTAACTTGTAATTAGGGTTTCTTAACTCTTCTTCAAGGTAAAAAATTCCAGTGACATTATATGTATCACTATCATATTTCCATAAATATTTGAGATGCAAAGATAGATGGACCAGGTTCATTGCATGCAATGGCAACATCAATTGATTTTATTGGAGGGAGATTAAGCGCCTGTGGCACATCCAGGCTTGATTTTGTTGGATCATCGGCAACTTTTTCATAAAAACATTCTACTATTTTATCCCCCACTTTCATACCAGATTATTCTAGATTCAGTGTGCAATTCAGTTCCTTTTTGCATGCAGGATACAAATTTTTCCCCAGAATAGTTATGGGAAAAATTTCAAGCTATTCTCCCGTTTCCTGCCAAGCTTGGGGCTAAACCATCCACAAACGGCAATTGGGTTTTTCCTTTTTTTAAGGTAATCTACCGGTTAAGGTAGATTTTTGGATGGACACAACTACCAAACAAATATTTTACTACTCCTACAAAACACAAAATCCATCATCCTACTCTATATCAGGCCCCTCTTCATCTCTGAGTACTTTCTTCCTCCCTTCATCCCGTCCAACATCCCTATCCTGTTCCTTCCCTTTCCTCTTTTGCCCAACATTCTACCCTCTATCACAGTCTTCAACATCCCGCTGCCGATAAATACCCCCCTCATCCACTTTTCCTGCCTCCATAGGATTGCTCCCAACAAACCCCTCTCTTCGCCCAACATACCAAGTACTTCCTTGTTTGTTTTCTTCTCTGTCCATTTCACCTTCTCCATTCTCCTCCACAACCACATTTCAAAAGCCTCCAATCTACGTCTATCCTCCTGCTACAATGACCACGTTTCCGCACCGTACATAGCTACACTCCATATCAAATTACGTACGTACTGTTACATAAACTATTCTATTCCATACGTAAACTGTTCTACCTGCTCAATTTTTTGCCCACCTATTTTAATGTTAAGCTTGGCCTTTTTCTTTCTAGAAAATCGCAAAACCTTTGTTTTATTAATATTGATTCTCATCCCATACCTGTCGCACTGAATTTCCAATTCACTCAGCAATGCTTGCAGCCCCTTGGCTGACTGACAAACTAAAGCTTGGTCATCAGCAAACCTAACTGATTTTACGACTTCCCCGCCCACTTTCATCCTACCTTGAGTTCATCCCATGCCTCTTTAATCATTTCCTCTGCATACAGGTTGAACAGCAACGGTGATAATGGGCAACCCTGCCTTACACCTCTTCCTAACACTGCCCAACCGGACTCCCTGTTCCCCACTCGCACCTGAGCAGTCTGAGACATGTACAGGTTGCGGATTAGCCTCCTTTCCCTCCAATCTATTCCTATTTTCTGCAATATACTCATTAGTTTTTCCCAATTCACTCTATCAAAAGCTTTTTCGAAATCCACAAAACAGGCAAATATCTCCTGGTTGTGTTCTATATTCCTTTCGATTAATAATCTCATTACTGCAATGGCATCACGCATACCTCTCCCCTTCCTAAACCCAAACTGATCATCCCCTAAGTAATCATTTGCCCTACTCTCTATCCTTTTGTTTATGATCCTGAGAACAACTTTAGCTGCGTGGGATATCAAACTAATTGTCCTATAGTCCTCACATGACGTGGCCTTTACCTTTTTCGGAATAGGAACTAAAACTGATCTCACAAAGTCTTCCGGCCAGATTCCCTCCTCATAAATACTACGGATCAGCCCATATAGCCTCTTCCTCCCACATTTTCCTAAGCATTTTAAAAGTTCCACGGGAATGTTATCTACCCCCACGGCCTTATTTAGTTTCATCTCCCTTAATGCCCTTTCTATCTCATTGTCTAGTATGCCTGGACCTAAGCCTGCTTCCTCTACGTAATTTTTTTTTCAATGTCTAACTGTGTTGGTCTGAGTTCTTTACTATACAGTTCTTCTATATACTCCTTCCATCTCTCTTGTATCTTTCCTGCGTCAAGTATTACCTTACCCGCCTTATCTCTAACTGTTAGCATAGCTCTTCCTTTCTTACTTCCCGATAACGATTTAACTTTGCTGTACAACGCACCGATTTCACCCTTCCTCTGCAGACTTTCCATATCCTCGCACTGCGTCTTCCACCATGCTTCTTTTGCTTTATTTGTTGCCCGCCTCAATTTATTGTTCAATTCTTTGTACTTCATTTTGCCTAATTCTGTATTTATATTCTTCCATTTTCGCCGCTCATCCATCTTTGTAATCATCATCCGTGATCCATGATCCATGGTTTCCTAGTCCTTTTAGCGTTAACGGTTCCAATAGTGTCTTTTGCGGCTTTAGACAACCCTTTCTTGATCATTTCCCATTTTTCTTCGATAGTACTAAGCCCTTTGCCATCCTCCATGATTTCCTCTACCACCTGTTTGTATTCCTTCCTTTTCAACCCATTTAATGCTTCTACATTCCATTTTCTAACTCGCCGCCCCTGCCTTATCTTTTTGAAACGTACACTACATTTAATAACAACTAAATTGTGGTCTTAGTCCGCATCCGCTCCCGGGAAGCTGTGGCAATTTATCACACTGTTCCTAAACCTGTGTCTAACCAGGATATAATCTAGCTGATACCTTTCTGAGTCACCTGGCATTTTCCATGCATACCTGCATCTTTTGTGATGTCTAAACCAAGTGTTGGTGATGACTAGCCCCTGTCTCCTGCAGAACTCAACTGCTTTCTCCCTGCGGTCATTCCTCGTGCCTAAACCGTAGTCCCCCACCTCATCACCATCTCTTCCCTCCCCTACCGTCGCATTCCAATCCCCCATCACTATCAAATGTTTCCCAGCAGGAACACACGCGATCATGTCCTCTAACTGATCGTACATCCTATCGACCTCTTCTTCCTTATGGTTGCTCGGTGGCATGTATACCTGAATAATAACTAAGTACGTCGGCTCTGCTTTTATCTCCACTATTGTTATTCTATCCATTACCTGCTCTATGTTGACTACGCTTCTTCCTATCTCTTCATTTAATACTATGGCAGCCCTTCGTTGGCTCTCGTCCCCACCGCTGTATATTATTCTATACTTATCACTCCAGTAATCCCCGCTATCTTTCCATCTCACCTCGCATAGACCTAAAATATCTATATTTCCCCTTTCCATCTCTCGCTTAACATTCTCCAATTTCCCTGTCCTCATCATTGTCCTAACATTCCACGTTCCTATTCTAACTAATGTGGTCTTCTTCTCCTGCGTCTTCTGTCCTGCTGCTGCTGGTTTTCCCTTGCAAGGGTTTCGTTGGATGACGACCGCGGAAGCCTTGCCTCCCCCGCTGCCGGGCACGACACGCGGCCGATTGGGCCGAGCCCCGTAGTTGCCAGGACTCAAAATATCTGTATAGTCCATCATATTTTTCTTGGGAATGATAATTGAGGTGGTTTCCCGTTGCCTTCCTCAGGGTTTTTCCTTATGCAATTTGAAAAGGTCTGAGTGCATTTTATGTCTAATGAGGTAAAAATAAGAATAGAATTCCTCATTGTTAGTACAAAGAATTCCAACGGATGATCTCTACTCATGATCTCTACGGATGATTTCAGTTTTCTTTAAAAACATTCACCAGTTTTCTAATATTTTCCTCTGTCAGAATTCTTCACATGGAAATTCCAAATACCAAAGTGTAACACAAAGAAACATTCCATGTTATGAATGAAACTAATGTATGGGATATTTACAGTTAACTAAATTTTTCTCTTCATAAAGACTAATCATTGAATGGGAAAGGCTTCTTTTCCAAAAGTGTTTCTGTACACAAGTTTTGTTTCCCTAGACCTCCATTTCTGTGACCTCCAATTTTTTTTTTAATTTCCCTATGAACTAAAAACTTATATCCAATATTTAGGTATGTTAAAGAAAAGGCTTGATGAATAATTTAAAATAAAAAAAATGGGTGAGTATTGTGTTTTAAAAATTTCACCATTAATATTATTACTTCTGTTATTCTATCATTTAAGGCAGGTTTTAGATTGACATAGCTTACCCAACAATATATTTATTTGCCTCTCATAGCAAAACTACCTGATATTCAACAATACAATTAACCCCTTGCTTTTTAATTCTTAATACTACTTTCCTCCCTTTGTTCCATCCAACATGCTTATCCTATTTCTAACCCTTCCTCATTGGCCTAATGTTTTCCACAGTCTACAACATCCCTCAATTCACCAATTCCTTCTCACTGTGAAAGTTCTTTGCATAGTCCAACTCTTCTTTTAATGTCATCAATGCTTGGACCATTTTGGTCCAGAATATTTCTGAGATAGGTAAATTTCCACTTGCTATGGTTTACAAAATCCTATTTTAATATTTTATTTAACCTTCCTCTTTCTCAAAAATGGCATAGCCTTTGTTTTGTTTACATTTATTCTCATCTCAAATCCATCATACCAACTTTCCAATGCACTCTGCAATGTTCACAACCCTTTGCTGACTGGCAAGCTAAAACTTGACATCCACAAACCTAAATGATTTTTTTTTCCATTACTAAAAAGAAAGAAAGACTCGTACTTTTCCACAGATTTTATTATAATAAAATCTGTGGAAAAGTATGAGTCTTTCTTTCTTTTTAGTAATGGATATTAAATACTTCCACGAAGTGAAGCCTGAAACAATAGAATATACTAAATGATTTTATTAATTGTCCAATTGCTTTCATTTCCATCTCCAGTTCTTCCCATGCCCTATTCAACCATTTTCTCCACATACACTATGTTGAATAGTATAGGTGATAATGGACACCCCTGACTTACTCCTCTTCTCAACTCTGGCCATCCTGACTCTCCATCTACCACTAACATCCAAGCTGTCTGAGACATACAGGCTGCAGATTTATCTCCTATCCCTCCAATCTACTCCTATTTTTTATAGTGCATTCATTAGTTCCACCCAATACACTCTATCAAACACTTTCTCAAAATATAGGAAACAGACAAATAAATCCTAATTGTATTCCATATTCCTCTCTATTACTGCCTCAAGACTACTATGGCATCACGTGTACCACCTACCTTTCTAGACCCAAACTGATCAACCCTTAAAAAAATATTTACCCTCATATTCATTGTTTTTTGATGATCCTTAGTACTACTTTATCAGCATGTAAAATCAAGCTTAATTGATCTGTAGATTCACATATGGCCGCTATTCTCCTTTTTGTGATAGGAACTAATGTTGACTGATCTAAAAAATCTTCTTGCCCAATTCCTCTCCCATAAATGTTCTTCCTATCAGATTTTCCCAAACCTCTAAGAAAATTTCTTAGAGGTTTAGAAAATTTCTTAGAGGTTTAGGAAATTCTCTCCTTTCATTATTATGTAACCTGTGACTACTCATGTTCACTGCTTTCTTTTTTATTTGTGACAATCATTTTGCGTTCAAACTGCAATTGTATTTGTACTTGTGTCTGTCTGGAATATTTGCCAGCTATATGATGTGTTCCGTACCTGTCTCAAACATGACTTATAGGAACCAATAAATATCAATCAATGTTGTCTATTCTCATAGTCCTTTTGATCTCACTACAGCTAAACATTTAAAAATCAATATTTTATTTAATTAAATCTTATTGCATAAGTCTCACTTTCTTCTCATGAAAAATTCTTCTAAAAACATCTTTCCCGCACAATAATAATAATAATAATAATACTTTATTCATTTTAAAAATGGTACAACCATATTAAATGTCGTCAATCATAATATTACTTAATATATAAACATAAGTTCTTAAATGTGATGAAGATTGTCACAAAAGAATTCATCCAATGAGTAAAGTGGGTGAGCAAGTAACCAGGTATATACCCTATTCTTGAAACTCTGGATACCATCTGATTTCAACTGAGTAGGCAGATAGTTATACAGTCGTATGTTCATATTGTGAAATGTGTTGTAAGTTGATGACAATCTACAATAAGTAGTATTTAGATTCGATTTACCTCTTGTGGAATAGTTATGGAGGTTGGATCTTAATTGGTAAGTTTCTAGATTAACTTTCACATGAATCAGAGCCTTAAAGATATACAAACAAAATACAGTCATGATTCTATACCTAATAAAAAAAGGTTTGCAGGAATCACGTGGTGGTATATTAGCAAGAGAGCGAATAGCTCTCTTTTGCAGTAGCAAAATTTGTTTAACATGAGGGGAATGACCCCATAACTCAACACCATAATTCAAATGACATTGAAAGAAGGCATGGTAAAGTGTTAAATGATACTCATTTGAAATGATAAAGTTGAGCTTTCTTAACATATAAACAGCTTTACTAAGTTTATTACAGGTCTGACGGATGTGAGTCTCCCAATTAAGTTTTGTATCAATATAAATTCCTAGTATTTTAGCAGTTTCAATATCAGTTGTTTTTGATTTAAGACTGCACACAATATGCTGAGTTTTGTTAGTATTTAATTGTAAATGATTAACATCAAACCATTCCTTAGCCTGTTTTTGGGTAGCGCTAGAATGGCGTTATTGGAGTTATATTGGACCATTATTTTATGGCCTTCAGACAATTCGACGTAATGCTCAATTTTTGTAAAAACTGTACAAAAATTACTTATTTACAAAACTATTTCATAAGAATCAACTTTAAAAGGATATCAATTGGTCCAGAAATTGATAGTATAATTTGAGATGGGGATGGAAAAAATGTCACTTTTGTTTCTTGAACTGATATGGAACCAATTATATGTAAAAGCTCACTGTGCACACATGACAGTCTTAGAGAAGAGCTGAACATTCAACATTAAGCTACCACTAATAAAATAATAATAATAAAACAATAGCAATAAAATAATAATAATTCATTAATTAAATTCAATTCAACATCACAAAGTAATACAACAATTTAAGAGGGTAAATATTATTTGCCTGGTTAATTTGAATGATTTTTACACTCTGAAATTGTTGCATTGAAATGCATATTAGCGGAACACTCCGTTAAAAGTTACTGTTGCGGCATCTCCCTCAGTTTCTTTGGAATTTCACAAAGTAACTTTTGCCGATTAATATGCACTATAAGACAACAAATACCTGTAAATGAACATTAACATTTATTATTTACTTAATCCCATCCTACATGTTTTCTAACACCCTTACCTATTTCATGTGTCCATTCAGTTGCTCTCAGAGCACTAAAGTCTAACAGAAATAAGAAAAACACATTTCTTTCCTAGCATCCATAACAAGGTTTTTTTAAATCAACAAAATTTTTTGTGCATTGAACATTTTGCCTTGATCTTACCTTTAGTTGGTGTCTCCTTCTTCAAGACTAAACTGCAGTTCAAATCATCAGGAATGTCGATGGGCGGTAAAGTATACTTATGATTTTCCGCGATGGTTTTAGAAATGAATGAATATGGAAATACTAAACTCACATCAGTACCGTTTGGACAAAAATCCACCAGAGTCACAATCAGAATGAACTAGCATGAAAATGGAAGAAAATATATATCAATTATTCAGATAAAAAAATTCAAAACATTTAGGCAAGTTAAAAACAATATCAATAACAAAAAGGGCACACAGGAACCTAGGTAATGTAATTTCCCATACATGTACATTATTATTGTTAGGCAATCTACCGGTTAAGGTAGGCTTTTGGATGGACACAGCTACCAAATAAATATTTTGTGACTCCTAACAGAACACCATCCAGAAACCTAGACTACATCACATTTCTCTTCATCTCTGAGTACTTCTTTCCTCCCTTCATCCTGTTCAACATCCCTAACCTGTTCCTTCCCTTTCCTCATTTTCCTAACATTATCCCCTCTATTACAGTCTGCAACATCCCAATGCCGATCAATACGCTCCTCATCCATTTTTCCTACCTCCATAGGATTTCTCCCAGCAAACCTCTCTCTTTGCCCACCATACCAAGTACTTCTTCATTTGTTTTCTTCTCAGTCCAATTCACCTTCTCCATTTTTCTCCACACCCACATTTCAAAAGCCTCCAGTCTACGTCTATCCTCCTGCTACAATGACCACGTTTCCGCACCGTACATAGCTACGCTCCATATCAAAGTTTTTACGAGTCTTTTCTTAACATCCTTCCTCAAAGTCCCTGCCATCAACTCCCTCCTCCTTGTGAAAGCCTCTATGCCTAGCGCAATTCTTCTCCTTACGTCCCTACTACTTTGACCCTGTTGGTCCAAAACACTACTGAGGTACATAAACTGTTCTACCTGCTCTAGTTTTTGCCCTCCTATTCTAATGTTTAGCTTAGCCTTTTTCTTTCTTGAAAATCGGATAACCTTTGTTTTATTGATATTGATTCTCATCCCATACCTGTGGCACTGAATTTCCAATTCACTAAGCAATGCTTGCAGCCCCTTGGCTGACTGACAAACTAAAGCTTGGCCATCAGCAAACCTAACTGATTTTACGAATTCCCCGCCCACTTTCATTCCTACCTCCAGTTCTTCTTATGCCTCTTTAATCATTTCCTCTGCATATAGGTTGAACAGCAATGGTGATAATGGGCAACCCTGCCTTACAACTCTTCCAAACATTGCCCATCCGGACTTCCCGTTTCCCACCCGCACCTGAGCAGCCTGAGAGATGTACAGGTTGTGGATTAGCCTCCTTTCCCTCCAATCCATTCCTATTTTCTGCAATATACTCATTAGTTTTTCCCAATTCACTCTATCAAACAGTTTTTCAAAATCTACGAAACAAGCGAATATATCCTGTTTGTATTCTATATTCCTCTCGATTAGTTATCTAATTATTGCAATGGCATCACAAGTATCTCTCCCCATCTTAAACCCAAACTGATCATCCCCTAAGTTATCATTTGCTCTACTCTCCTACAATCCTGAGAACAACTTTAGCTTTATGGGATATCAAACTTATTTCCCTATAATCCTCACATGATGTAGCCTTTACCTTTTTCGGAATAGGAACTAAAACTGATCTCACAAAGTCTTCCGGCCAGATTCCCTCCTCATAAATACTACGGATCAGCCCATATAGCCTCTTCCTCCCACATTTTCCTAAACATTTCAGTAGTTCCGCAGGAATGTTATTTACCCCCATGGCCTTATTTAGTTTCATCTCCCTTAATGCCTTCTCTATCTTATCGTCAAGTATGCCTGGACATAAGCTGTCTTCCTCTACGTCATTTTCTTTTTCAATGTCTAACTTTGCTTGTCTGAGTTCTTTACTATACAGCTCTTCTAAATATTCCTTCCATCCCTCTTGGATCTTTCCTGGGTCAACTATTATCTTACCTGCCTTATCTCTAACTGTTAGCATAGATCTTCCTTTCTTACTTCCTGATAAAGATTTAACTTTGCTGCACAGTGCACCAATTTCACCCTTCCTCTGCAAACTTTCCATATCCTCACACTGCATCTTCCACCATGCTTCTTTTGCTTTATTTGTTTCCTGCCTCAATTTATTGTGAAACCCTTTGTACTTCATTTTGCCTATCTCTGTATTTACATTCTTCCATTTTCTCCGCTCATCCATCTTTGTGATCATCTCATCGGTGATCCATGGTTCCCTAATCCTTTTAGCGTTAATGGTTCCAATAGTGTCTCTCGCGGCTTTTGATAACCCTTTCTAGATCCTTTCCCATTTTTCTTCGATAGTTCTTAGCTCTTTATCATCCTCCATGATTTCCTCTACCACCTGTTCATAGTCCTTCCTTTTCAAACCATTCAATGCTTCTACATTCCATTTTCTAACCCGCCTCTGCCTTATCTTTTTGAAATGGACGCTACATTTCATAACAACTAAATTGTGGTCAGAGTCCTCATCCGCTCCCAGGAAGCTGTGCGAATTTATCACACTGTTCCTAAACCTGTGTCTAACCAGGATATAATCTAGCTGATACCTTTCTGAGTCACCTGGCATTTTCCATGTATACCTACATCTTTTGTGATGTCTAAACCAAGTGTTGGTGATGACTAGCCCCTGTCTCCTGCAAAACTCAACTGCTTTCTCCCTGCGGTCATTCCTCGTGCCTAAATCGTAGTCCCCCACCTCATCACCATCTCTTCCCTCCCCTACCGTCGCATTCCAATCCCCCATCACTATCAAATGTTTCCCTGCAGGGACACTCGCGATTATGTCCTCTAACTGATCGTATATCCTATCGGCCTCTTCTTCCTTATGGTTGCTCGGTGGCATGTATACCTGAATAATAACCAAGTTCGTCGGTTCTGCTTTTATCTCTACTAGTAATAATCTATCTGTTACCTGCTCTATGTTGACAATGCTTCTTCCTGCCTCTTCATTTAATACTATGGCAACCCCTTGTTGGCTCTCGTCCCCGCCGCTGTGTATTATTCTATATGCATATTATATATATTTTTTATAATATGCATACAAAATATGCATATTATATAAAATATATATAATATGCATATTTTGTATGCATATTATAAAAAATATATATATATTTTAATGTAAACATTGATAATAAATTTAAGGAGTATATTTCACATTGTTGCAAACTCTATATTTAGCTTCACATTTTAATGAATTTAGGTTAGCTTTGTTTAGGAAGAAATGTTAATTATGTGGCCAGAAGAGAAAAAACATATTATGTAAATCTCACTCAATTCAAGAAAGTATCATCACAACTCAAATTAATCCCTTTGCAGAACCATCACAACTCAAGGCCCCAGCTTCTAGTAGCATGCATTGTTAGAAATGCAAAAAATCAATTATCATGCAGGGATAAAATTCCTTGTAAAAGGTTTAATGCTGACCAAGATTCATTGTAGGGCTGTAAATGTGAATGGAGACTCTTCCCCTTCAATTTCCTCAGTGAAGAAATGAGTGGCTGAGTTTAACTGTGAAAGCCTTCAAGATAAACCATGTGAAGGATGCCCAAAAAGTGGAACCACACAGGAAATCATCGAAAAAGTACACAATATGATTTTGGAAGAATGGTAAACAAAGGATTCATGGAATTGCTAATATTGTAGAGACATCAAGAGAATGTGTTGGTTATATTCTGCACTTGACAAAGCTTTGAAGATGGCAGCATGCATATTCACTATATATCAAAAATGACACAGTTTCAAATAGTGCTTGGCACTATTAACAAAAAACAAGAGTGATTTTCTGCATTGATGTAACAATGGATGAAGCATGGATTTGCCATCACACAGTAAAATTGAAACAACAACCATTGCAATGGATAGAGGCCAGTTCTTCAGTTCTGAAGAAGACAAAGAAGGTGCCATTGGCTGGAAAGGTCATGGCATTGGTTTTTTGGGATGCAGAAGGATTTCTGTTGATCCACTATCTTGAAAAAGTTTAAAAAAAAGTAACTGAGAAGTACTATGCTAACCTTCTAATAAAACTGGATGTAAACATTTATAAAAGCAGACCCGGATTGCAGAGGAAAAAAAAGTATTTTCATTATTTTCCATTAGGACATTGTACCTGCCCACAAAAGTGTCTTGGCAATAGGAAATTAAGGGACTTGCATTATGAAGGGCTGGAAAAGTCAACCTATACCCTAGATTTGGCTTCTTCAGACACCTCCCTCTTCTGAAAAGTTTCTTTGCTGGTCAACCTTTTTTGTTCAATCAAGCAGCAATTGCAGCCCTGGAAGACTATTTTGCAGTACTTCTTGAAAACACTACAGAAATGGGATAATAGCACTCAAACATCTCTAGATGTAATGTATTATTATTAAAGGCAATTATGCTGATAAATAAATATTGTTTTAAAATATATATTGCCTTTTCCATCATCAGGGAAAGCACATTACAGTTAACCCATGTAAATACAGTCCACTGATTAAAAAAGATACGGCGAAAGGAAAAAATCCCAGTTTGCAAATCCCAAGGAACTTGTTTGGCTTAGAAGAAAATTAACGCTTCAATGACCCATAATTGATGGATTTGAATGAAGTTATCTAGCCATACAAGTCATACTATGAGGACTTGAGGAATTAAGAACTGCGGCATCACAACGACTTTGGTGTAATTGCACCAATGTCGTTCCCAAGACTAGTTTCAAAGCATAACCATTACTGCTGCAAACTGAATAAACTTCATATTTTCAAACCTACAAACATCTCCACTTACAACCACTGGGAACTGCAACAGTACTCGTAGAGGTTAGCACAGTGATGAAGTGGGAGTATGTGCGACAGCACACTCGGCCACAATTTGCATATATATATATATATATATATATATATCTCAGTCAGTGACATTGCTGATGGACAATTACTACTTGGTGGTGAGATTAGATGCCATCTTATAGGATAGCACTTGGTGTGATTACTGCTGAAATCCGTGACGTCTAAAGATACAATTTTACAGCATGGCACGTAATAACCAATCTTTAGGGCAATTATTGTACTTTTGTAGTATGTCTGATGCCAACTTATTGGCTATATTTTAGAAATTATCCACTTATACTAGTGCAGGGTTCCCTAAAGTCATATTTTTCAAGCCGACGTTGTCCCTGACCTCATTAATTTGCTGGCTCCGGTAGCAGTGGGGTAATGATCTCACCTGCAAACCAGAGATTGTGTGTTCAATTACTACTTTAATAGGTATTCCTTCACCTAGGGCTTGGGTGTTTGTTCCTGTGAATGTCGTTAATATTATACTCGGGGGCTATGCGGAATAAGGGACTATTAATCTCAATCTTGCCCTAATATAAAAAGGTACAAGATACAACATCTGTCCCAAAAGTAGTAGGTCTTATTCTTTCCTGGATAGACAGATCAACGGGTGGAGGTTTCTCTGGCTGATTCGAGGGAGGGAAGTCTCAGGAAAGGCTGGAGGCTAGTGGCAGTTGGCTCCCAGCCTTTTCAAAGTGCGGATCATTATTTTACAAAACTTCTATAACGTGTCCTTGTTATACTCCATCATGAACTGGTTATTGGGACAATCCTACACAATCTGTAACAGGTCAAAACTGGGAAAGAGACTCATAACATGCTCAAGGCGGCTTAAGGTCATAATGCCATGAGTAGGTTGGTTGTTTTTGAGTGGCACAAGTTGATTTGGGAGGGTAGAGAAGGTATTGAAGACACTGAATGTTCAGGATGCCCTTCAACCTCAAAAAGTGGCAAAAATCTCGCAAGAGTGAAGGCTTTGTTGGACAGGGATCACAGAGTAAGTGTTTGCATGGTTTCTGATGAACTTGGCATCCCTAAAAGTGATGTGCGTCAACTTGTGATTAAAAGGATGGGGATGGGAAAGGTGTGCGCAAAGTTAGTGCTGCGAGTGCTCTCGGAGAAACAATAGGAAACTCACACGTGGATCTACCAAGAGCTTCTTGACCATGCGAGTGAGGATCCAAATTATTTTATACAATGCCTCACCGGACTTCTTCCTCTTCCTCTGCCTCAAATCCATGCTGAAAGGCCATCACCATAGCTCGGTGGAAGCATTACAAAGGGCCGTGATGAGGGAGCTTAGTTGCATTTCGGACACTACCTTCCCGAAGGCATACGAGGCAAGGAAAACCCACTGCCAGCGATGTCAGGATGCACAAGAGTGCTACTTTGGAGACTTTTGAGTGAATGTATCAACTCTGGCAATAAATGTTTTCAACCAGACTCAATTCTAGTACTTTTGGGACAGACCTTGTATATAAAATTTAAAAAATAATTACCTTGACTAATCAAAGGTAAGAATTTTCCACGACAATAAATGCATTTGTCAGCATGACAGTCCTTTAGATGGATAACTAATCCTCTTCACATTCACTTTTTTCGTCAATATAAAATTATCCTAAACTTCCTCTCTCCACCAGCCATAAGAGCCACATGAGAATGGTTGGGGAAATTAAAATATGGAAATAGTAAATGTAAGAGATGGGGAGAAGTAATGGATCATTTAAGGTGCTGCTAGAATGAAAAATTAAGCGATGATGGAAGTACACAACAGGTTTTCTGACAACACATCAAAGGAGGTAGAAAATAAAAAAAGGCTAACATAGTGTGTTAACATAGGCAATAGGTGCTCATTTTGTACGTATGCATTTTGAAATACTGCAAATATCGAGTATCTAAATTACTTGCATTATCAAGTACATATTTCACATTAATAATGAAGTAAAATCAAGCTTACTTACTTTAACTGTTGCTTTGCTGGTAACACCAGGAACTTCTGCAGTCACATTGAATTGATAACTATCAGCCATAATTGGAGCTATGGAATATAGTTCACCATGATCAGTGATAAGCAATTCTCCTTCGAGATCTAAAAAGACAAGAAGAAATCTAAAGAGGCCGTGCTTAATGAGCAATGGCATGCCATTTTTGCAACATGCAGAATGCCATGAGTTATCAGCAATTTAATGAAAAATGCATAATTTGTAATGGTTTTTAGGATAAATTGAGCAAAACTTCAAATTTTTCAAAATTTTTCAATTTTTATCAACATCTTTTCTTGTCTCAATTAAGAAGTAGTTTTAACAACAAAGGACATCCAGGCACTAATTTGAAACAAGTCAAAGTGCTTGGTAGCCACTGGCATTCTCCCATCCACATGTTTCTTAGCTACTTTGATGTGGTTCTGGAATGATACTAATTCTTTGAACAAATCACATCAAGTAAATCAGTCAAAACTGTCAATGAAAAATATTTTATTTTTATTCCAAAAATATTTTTTTCTATTTTTTATCCATTACTGTAGTCAGTTTAGCTATCCTGAAACAGCTTCAAAACATTATAAAATATATTTATTTTATTTTCCATACATTCTTAGTCCTAGTGATAAGTTAGTATTTGATATATGATACAGAAATCTCAGAAACAAAGTACATGTGGTATTTGAGGGAATATTGTGGTATCAGTCTAATGTTTACATCAAAATATAATCCCATGAGTAGGTGCAGTATATGACATCAATAACAATTGGCATAGGAATAAATCTTGATGTTTGACCAATAAATATAACAAAAAAATGTCTAATTCACAACACCACAGGGTTATTCCATGTGATTGGGTAAATAAATGTCCATGTTTTATCCTTGATCAAAAGAAAAAAAGAGGCACACAGAGGAAAGGATGGTTAATAAATATTTTTACTAATGTGACAATGCAGGAGTTAGCAAAGATTATGACCAATATGATCTACCGAATAATGGAGAGGAAAGCAAAGAAGTATTAAAGAAAGATAATATTAACAGAAAAACAGGAACAGCTATTATTATATAAATATTATTTTCAGATTGGAGGGCAGAAAAAGACTGACCTTCTACTACAGTCATGGATCTAAAGAAAGTTCTTGACAACATACCAGCAACCAGAATATGATTATATCTTTCAAGAAATTGGAATGAATTACATTGAAAGAAGATTGATACATAATCTAAACTACATGTGGTGAGAACAAAAAGAAGGTGAATCAAAGAAAAGGATGTCAAATTTACTCATTATCATTCCTCAAATTGAATTGCATGGAACTTACTTTCGTAGAGCTTTGAGATATGAACGATTAAAGAAACAAAAAAATAAAATTATGAGCAATGGAAATGTGGTTCTACAGAATACGAATGAAATAAAATGGACCAAATAACAATTAAAGAAATGGACCATATAACAATTGAAGAATTGTTTTAGAGTGAGTGAAGGCAGAAATCAGTGAAGGAGACTTTGATTTTTGAACTGAACCAGAAGAATGTTATTTTCCTGAAGACTCTGACAATGGAAGCATAGAAAGGAAAGATAACAGGGGAAAGCCCAGGATCAATAACAAAAAGCAGGTTGTGGGAGATGTTAGTCCAAATAACTGTGAAGACATGAAAATATTGGTAGGATAACAGTATAGTTTGGAGAGATATTACAAATTTCTCCTGATTAATAACCTGTGATGATGATGGCAACAAGACACTCCTGGAAATGAGGGAAATAGTTCAGAAAAGGGCTTTATTCTTATTGGGCAGCAAGTTATGCCATAAAGGCTATGAAGTAGTTGAGATGATTCATTATGGAGACCCTGGGCTAGGGTTCAAGGCAAAACAATGGCGTGCCAACTCACATAGTAGAAGTTTTAGGGGAGGTGACCGACAACTAAGGTCATAAGTGCCTTTGGGGATGGATGGGAAAGGAAGGGTGGAGAGAAATCCAGCATTGGCATTCGTCTACTCATGTCAAAAGGCAAGAAGGGGTCGGGAGTTTAACACCCTATCTGATAGACATCGTACTCACTCAAAGTACTCTCCACAAAGCACCTCAAGTAGGGATCGAGATATCACTGAAAAATATCTGCTGCCTCTGGGATTCGAACCCAGGCCCTCTCCATGGGAAGCCTGTACATTAGCCACTGCACCATCCCGATCCCCCCTAACTTACATTTGCGGCAGCCGGAGGGTATTGAAATACAATTAAAATATGTCTGCTTTGCTGATGTACCTATAAGGACAAGGCTGGCATGTTATTCAGGAACTGGCCTTAGTCAAATACTGCAACACAAAAGCCCTCATATTTTTAGATGTTTTTAATGTCAAGATTTGATTACATATTAAAGGTTACAGTATTAATTAAAGTGGATAGGTTATTGGCTGGAAAGTTTATCATTGAAAAAATCCATAAGCAATATTTGATGTTTTGGAAAATAGTTTCAATGGCTTTACTTGTATTTGGGTCATCTACGTAATGATCAATGGGGAAGGGGCATAAAATGTGTAAGGGGTCACTTGGTATCATGAGAAAACACCTGAATTAAATCACTGGTAATGATTAATTGCTAGTTACAGTAGATGGATTTAAGATTAGGTAGGGCTTGTAACTAATGTATCTAAGGACATAAGGGAATGCCCAAGTTCATGCTTTGTTAGGTTTTAGAATCCAGAAACCATATTCTTAGATAATGATCCTCCTTTATCTCAACTGTAAAAAGCTATCTGATCATAAACATCTCAATGCTATAAATACTGATAGTTGGTGGGCAATGTCTATAAGTAGGTCTGTCCACATTATTGCCAAAACAAAATAATTTTAATTTAGGCACTAAAACCTCAGAGGCCTCAAAAGCAAAAAGGCCTATGATATCTCAAGAGCCAAGAGCTGTGTGGAATATTTTATTTTTTTATACAGTTAAATTGTGACATAAGACAAAAGAAAGTGATACATTTAAACTTTATATTTTGTCTACTTTTATATGGGTGTGAGATATGAATGATAAGTCAGCATTGCAGAGGCATAAGTAGGTTGGATGCTATGGAAAATATGGTATAATCAAAGAATGGTTAAAATAAAACAGATGAACAGTTTCACAAATGAAGAAGTACTCAAAAGGAAACATGAAGATAGTAACCTAAAGAGGACTCACAAGAAGAAGAGGTATATAAATTGGACAATTCCTGATGCATGATAGATGACTGAAGAACATATTCAAAGAAAATTTGGGGGGTAGATATTGCAGAGGAAGACCAAGAGTTAACTATAAGGAGCAGGTAATGGAAAATGTTGGTGTTAGGAGCTGTGAAAGAATCAAGAGATTGGCAAGGAACAGAATTGTTTGGAGAACTTTTATGAATCAATCCTTGAATCAATAAACAATGTTGATGATTGTATTATGAAGCACAAGCTGTGACATTGTGGTGGTAAATGGACTGATGTCTATTGTATGCTGGGGCAGTTCTGTAAATAGCATGGGAAAACAAAGGAAAAGTGGTATTCATAGAGTAAATATAAGGGCTGGTGGTCAAACAAGGTCAAGTCAGTTATATGCTGGGAAGAGAGTAGCTTGAATAATTTGAAATATAATCTGCTTACAGATGTTTGAGTTTACTGTCATTCAAATAAGCTTCAAATTATCTTTTGAAAAGAATGCAATTTTACTTTGATTTACTCTTACACCATGCTGCAGCCAAAGTCGTGCAAAAATTGGTATTCTAAAGTGAACACACACATACAAGCAACCATTCAGTGAGAGGCATTTATTTTAGTTTTTAATGATGCTTTGGAGTATCAGCTAGTTTAAGAGTTGAAGGAGTAAGATTTCAATTTTCATTATTAAAACAATTTATTGCTATACAATAATAATTCATTAGCACTACATACCATCAGGGAGATCAAGTTTATAATCAATAAGATCAGATAAATATGAGGGACTGCAGTAAACCAATATACGAGATATAAGTCCTATGTCGCCAGCTTTGATTTGCTTTTGGTAATATGGCACTGGGAAAGTGAGGTTGGCATTCATTGGCAGAGTAGTTGACATTCCAGGACACTAGAAAAAGTCCAAAAGTATCTCAATGCACTGACAATCAATCTAAAAACTTTATTTTTACATGTCATTTATTTGCAACTTACAATTTATTTTCTAAAACTGTTAATTGTTAAATATTATTTGAATATAAATCCCTTTGATGCATGGGCTTCAAATTATGAGGGCTGTCCAGAAAGTAACCTATATTTCCATGTAGCAAGTGAAGTAGCGGGGGTGCCAAATATTAACTCATGCACTGGGGCAGTATGCCTCAAGCTGCTGTGTTTGGAAAGATTGTCGTTTGTTTACAGTAGTGATTCGAAGGAAAAAATACAATTGGATATCTCACCCGATGTAAAATCTGATTAGTGATAAGGTTTTTACTGGCAATATACTACAAAGCTGTTGACATTCATCAGGAAATTTATGTTGCACACTGACTAAGTGATGAGTGATAGTGCTCAGCAACAGTGGTGTTGTTAGTTTAAGAGTGAATGGATCAATGTCCATGATGCCCAAGAACTGGCCATCCATCAGTTCATCTGTCACAAGGCTAGGCTGACCACTGCAGTCCTCGTCATGAACATTGGTTCGACACAGATCACACTAAACAACTCATGGGATTTTCTATTGCAATGTACAATTTAAGTTTGCAGTGAGCGCAGTAAAAGAACCACAGTCTGCACACCAGCACAGCAGCATGCATACTAAGTGTAGGGACATTAAGACACCAAGATGGTGACTCTAGCCTTAGCCACCGCCACACTTGGTTGAAACGTAGCTTACTTTCTTGACAGCCTCTGTATCATTAATAAGCTTCAAATCAAAATGGAATCATCACATGATTTACAATGCTTCCATGAAGGCTCACATTTATGTATGTTAACAATGGGCCTTAGAATATTTTCATAACAAAATTACCAATCCTAGGTATAAAACAGAGAGCCTGAATTTTATCAATTTACAGCTTGTGAAATAGAGTGCTAAGTCTCCATACAGTAAAGGTTTAACATTTAATCAACCACCACTTGAGCCGGCTCATCTGCAATTCACAAGGTTCATTTCAACTTCAAACTTATTCACATATTCAAATTAAACTACATATTTACTCTCTTAACATTTCATGACTCCGCATACACTTCTATTTTGTTTCATATGGCTCTCAGCTGGTTGGCTAGGAAAACCTTAGATATCTGGAAATAAAGCCTTCTAACAGCAATTTAATACAGTGGAACCTGCTGCAATGAGCATAATTTGTTTCGGAATCATTCTCATAAGGCAAAACACCCATTAAGTAAAGCAATTTTTTCTATGTATTTAATGTAATATATGATAATGCATTCCATGCTGAAAACAAATCATATATAAGATTTATTCAAAGAAATATATACATTGTTTAGGATATTGAGTCACATTCATCCTTTCTTCAACTTCAGAATGAACCAACTAGGAATACAAACTCAATCTATTTGTAGAAAAAATAATTGAAATAAGGAGTTCAATAGTTATCATATTTTCCCAAGTCTTTTTTATCTGAAAGCTATCTAGAGGCATTTGCTTTTGCTGATGGTTTAAAATTTTATGAAAATGTGACAGCACTATCATCAAATAAATTTATAGTGTGCATAACCTCAGCCTTATTAGAGTGATGATTCTCAATATATTATGCAACAGTTTTATAGGCTTCCCATGACCTTCACATCACATTTTATCTACTCTTTTGATTGCACTTCTTGAAGGCTCATGGAGTTCTGAATTGTAAATGGGTAGGGGTTTATTTATCAAATCCCTGCTTACATTGACACCAAACATCAGCATGGACAGTTTTTCGTTGGTTTATGGGCAGCCAATGCATTTCCCTCTTCTGCTATACAAGTTCACTCCAGCATTTTTTGTCAGAAGAGATCTGTTTAGTCGCAATAAAAAAACCTGTTGTTGAAGGTAACCCTCAGAATATATGAGCTCCTTGAAGTCACCGATTAAGTACTCTACTGTCTGTTTTTCCAGAACTTGTTCTCAAACCATGCTTCATAGCATTGCGGATGCTGGTTCTTCTTTAAAATTCTCGAATCATCCATAGCTTCCCTTAAATAATTCTTCTCCAGCCATTGATAATACAGGCATCTTCTTAACGAGGTTGATGATAATCAGTTTGTCCTTCTCACAAATAAATTTTTTATCGAAAGTATCACAATGCAATTGCTTTTCATTTATCCATATGAGAAGCAATCTTTCAACACTATGGAAATTACATAATTGTTGCACAGATGTTCTTGTCACACCCTTTGAACCATTTATCTCCTTACGTTGTCCTTGTTCTTAAAAATAGTACATATGCATGCTAGATCTGCCTCACTCACACCATGTTCTTACTTTTCAATGATTTTACTTTTCATTTCTACAGCTCTTTTTATTCTCTTATGGCTGTGTGCTTGTGGCTTTTCCTTTGAGGACAAATTTGCAAGAGCTCTTGAATTTGCAGTTATAAACTCACTACTAATATATCTGACACTGGTTTAGAAAATGCATAACCACAAGCAACACTTAGATTCCCACAGAACTTGTACTAAACACAGACTGATGCAGTAGGTGCACTATCCAGACATTCTCCAACCTTGTCATGAGAAATGCCGCTAGTTTAGTGAGTGAGTTCTTTTTACAATATTTTTACTCAGCATGCAAATTACTGGATATGCAAGGTACTTTTTAAGTGAGGTTCCACAGTATTTGAGATGAGCACAGATTATTTCCGCAATATTTCATCTCAAATGAAAACAAACCATTGCAGTACATGTATCTCAAATAAGTAAAATAATATTGCTATCTGATTCAAAGAAGCATTGCCTCAAATAATTATGATAGCAAAAAATAAGATTTAAATTTCTTTTACCTCTGGGCAGGGTGTGCAATTTGCTTCTGGAGTTGAAGGTTCTGTCATTGGGGTTGAGTCTGAGATGCTTGTAGTGAAATTACACTGATCACATCACGTTCAAGTCACCAGAAATAAAGTCAGCCACAATAACATGGAAAATAAAACTAAAATGTAAAAGAAGCATTTTATAACCAAAAGAATGAGGCAATTGGTTGACTGAAGGCCACTATCAGTGTTATTATTTCCATGCTCTCCTTGTGCTCTCAGCAGAATGTAAAGTGTGAGGGGGAAAAGGAGTATAGCAATGAGTATGATGTGAGGTTTGACAGCATCCCTCTCACATTTCTAAATAAGAGTCATGAATGATATGCACATTTCACCCACCGTTGGTATTAGTACTAGATGATTTCCACCCTAACATATCAGAATACTTACTTATTTGAGAGTTATCAGAACATTACAGTTATATTTAAAACTATTGTAACTTATCCCAGTAAATCATCTCAGATGAAAACCTTTGCAGTTCGTGCATCTCAATGAAGTATCAATTTCCTCAAATTTTGCCATTAGATAAAAATAAATTTTGCTCTAAATAAATAAAATAGAAAAGAGAATTTAAAATTTAAAAAGTGAATTTTGTTACATTTAAGCTTTTCATATAATGCATTGGGCTAACATGGATGTCACCCCTCTGCTAACACATATATGTATGAATTATCTCCCAATAAACTTGGAGCCACAGGGTATTCAACATTAACTAGTATTAGAGCTTCATTAAGACATAAAAATGGTTGCTTTTAATACAAATTTCAATAATATCAAAGTAATAATAGAAACTAAGAGTTGCATAACAAGTTAAAATGATAATAAATACTAGGGATTTAAAGATAGAAGATTATCATACAATATTGCATTTAAACTTAAATTCCCTAATTATGCTTCAGAACATGGAAACAAACACCTTAAAGGAATAAAGACCCAGTGATGATGAATTCCCAGGATTCTTTACTGAAAACACTTTGATTTATGTATAGCCACTACATTTTTAATACAATTAATTCAATTTTTTTCCACCCAAATGTCAACATACAAATAAGTTGATCTTTTCTGCTGTTCCAATTACATATTTTTTTTATAAATTCTCATCTGAAAAATCAGGGTGTATCTTATGAGCTGGGATATATTATAGTTAATAGATCAGCAAGTGCTAGCATGCTAATGCATATTTAAACATAAACACTCAAAAGATAAAAGTGTACCATGTAAATCCAGAAAAATTGTTCCAGATTCACTCATAAGTATGGAGTGGATAATTAACAAGTGGGAAATTTATTGTTGGGATGTCACAACAGCTTTTCTTAAAGGAGATATGAAGGATAATGTACACATGTGTCAATCTTGAGGATGCATTGAAATAGTGAATGAAGGAAAATTGATTAATTTCAAAGATCTTCAAATGAATTAAAGCAATCTTCACAAGCATGGAAAGCTAAAATAGATAAAGCATTGCATGAGTAAGGGTATACAATGGAACTTCACCCTCATGAACTTTTTGTGGTTTGCGATATATAATGTTAGAGAAAGGGAATGAAAGACTAGCATTAGATTTAAAAAACATGCTTAAGATAATAGAGCTTAAAGTTGCCCCAAATGTGCTATGAATACATGTCAGGAGGGAGGAGTATAATGCACCTAGACCAGAGTAAATACAATAAGGAAATCCTAACCTAGTATGAAAGGGATGATTCCAAATCAGCATGTAAAAGAATGAACAAGGGGATAAGATTTGTTTGGTTGCTAGCATACAGGCTTCCCACCCAGATCTTATTTGTTTGCTTCATTTTTTAAGACAATTTCAATATCACCTTCACATTAGACTGTGTAAAATTTATTGTAACCACACATTCCTTTTGTGCTCTGACCTGGGGGCAAATTGGGCAGTTGCAAATAGATGTGCTGCTGGCGTATTGAGTTGCTTTTGAAAACCATGTACTAGTATATGTTGTAGTTCCACTTGAAACAATAAGAATTATCTACTGAGCTACTAGTTGTGAACACAGGATGTTGTGTTACAAGTGAACTCCCAGGCTGACCTGATGTCGGTGAAGTGTTCTTTGTGTGATGTTCCATAATTGTTCAAAATAAAATATTTTGCAAAAGAATGCTTTACCATAATAAATTGCTGCACATGTTTGAATATTTACCATCATTTTATGAAAATTTGTGGTTAATTTTTAAATGAGTGGAAAATGATAGAATAAGCATGAGTCAATCTTGGATATATCTCAAGAGTTGAACAAATTATCTCATTATTATCTATTTATTATTAGGTAACCTACCTGTTAAGGTACGTTTTTTGATAGACACAGGTACTAAATAAATATTTTGCGAATCCTAACAAAACACAAAATCCAGCATCCTACTTTATCAGGTCCCTCTTCAGGTCTTATATTAGGTCCCCCTTCATGTCTAAGTACTTTCTTCCTCCCTTCATCCCGTCCAACATCCCTATCCTGTTCCCTCCCTTTCCTGGCTTGCCTAACATTCTCCCCTCAATTACAGTCTTCAACATTCCACTGCCGGTCAATGCACTCTTTATCCGCTTTTCCTGCCTCTATATGACTTCTCCGAACAAGCCCCTCTCTTTGCCCACCATAGAAAGTACTTCTCCATTTGTTTTCTTCGCGGTCCATTTCACCTTCTCCATTCTTCTCCACGCCCACATTTCAAAAGCCTCCAGTCTACGTCTATCCTCCTGCTTCAATGACCAAGTTTCCGCACCGTAGATAGCTACACTCCATATCAAAGTTTTTACGAGTCTTTTCTTAATATCCTCACTCAATGTCCCTCTCATCAACTCCCTCCTCCTTGTGAAAGCTTCTTTACCTGGCGCAATTCTTCTCCTTACGTCCCTACTACTTTGACCGTGTTGGTCCCAAACACCACCGAGATACGTAAACTGTTCTACCTGCTCTAGTTTTTGCCCCCCTATTCTGATGTTAAGCTTGGCCTTTTTCTTTCTAGAAAGTCGCATAACCTTTGTTTTATTAATATTGATTCTCATCCCATACCTGTCGCACTGTATTTCCAAATCACTCAGCAATGCTTGCTACCCTTTGGCTGACTGGCAAACTAAAGCTTGGTCATCAGCAAACCTAACTGATTTTATGAATTCCCAACTGACTTTCATTCCTACCTCCAGTTCTTCCCATGCCTCTTCAATCATTTCCTCCACATATGGGTTGAACAGCAACAGTGATAATGGGCAACCCTGCCTTACACCTCTTCCTAACACTGCCCATCCGGACTCCCCGTTCCCCACTCATACATGAGCGGTCTGACACATGTACAGATTGCGGATTAGCCCCCTTTCCCTCCAATCTATTCCTATTTTCTTCAATATACTCATTAGTTTTTCCCAATTCACTCTATCAAATGCTTTTTCAAAATCTACGAAACAGGTAAATACCTCCTAGTTGTATTCTATATTCCTCTCGATTAATAATCTCATAACTGCAATGACATCACATGTACCTCTCTCATTCCTAAACCCAAACTGGTCATCCTCTAAGTAATCATTTGCCCTATTCTCTATTCTTTTATTTATGATCCTAAGAACAACTTTAGCTGCATGGGACAAAAAATTTATTGTCCTGTAGTCCTTAGATGATGGAGCCTTTACCTTTTTTGGAATTAAAACTGATCTCACAAAGTCTTTTGGCTATATTCCTTCCTCTTAGATACTACAAATCAGCCCATATAGCCTCTTCCTCCAACATTTGCCTAAAAATTTCAGTAGTTCCGCAGGAATGTTATCCACCCCAATGGCCTTATTTAGCTTCATCTCCCTTAATGCCCTTTCCATCTCCTCATCGAGTATGCTTGGACCTAAGCTATCTTTCTCTGCAAACTTGATTTGGAAAATAAAAGATCAAAATAAGTAATTTATTGGACATTCTTCATTATTTTTTACCAGGGCTACTAAAGCTGTGACTATGTGCTCTAAAAATTTATATAAAAATAATGCTGAGCTATATTTTCATAAAATTTGAAGCTGTCAAAAGAAAATGTCTCTAGAGAATATTCTGATAAGAAAGGAATTAGGAAATTTATTGTCACCACACATTCCTTTGGTTCTCTGACCTGGGGGCAAATTGGGCAGTTGCAAATAGTTGTGCTGCTGGTGTCTTGAGTTGTTTTTGAAAACCATGAACTAGCATGCATTGTAGTTCCATGGGAAACACTTGACTTATCCACTCCGCTACTAGTTGTGACCACAGGATGCTGTGTTGCAAGTGAACTCCCAGGCTGACCTGATGGCGGTGAAGTGATGTTTGTGTGATGTCCCTCAGTTGTTCTTGGGGTGGAAGGCACCTAAAATTGTCCAAAATAAATATTTTGCAAAACAATGCTTTGCCAAAATAAATTGTTACACATTTTGGATATTTACCATCATTTTGTAAAAATTTGTGGTTAATTTTTAAATGAGTGGAAAATGGTACAATAATCATAAGTCATTGTTGGAACTGTCTCAAGAGTTGAACAAATTATCTCATGTAATATTAAATATGACAATGGATTCAGTGGCAAAAAATAAATCATTTTCAAGTTTTATTCATAGAAACTTGCTTGTACAACATTGAGGGCCACGGAAAACACTAATGATTCCTTCTATCACGAGATGGGGAAACTAGGAATGCAAACTTGATTTGGAAAATAAAAGATCAAAATAAGTAATTTATTGGACATTCTTCATTATTTTTACCAGGGCTAATAAAGCTGTGACTATGTGCTCTAAAAATTTATATAAAAATAAGGCTGAGCTATATTTTCATAAAATTTGAAGCTGTAAAAAGAAAATGTCTCTAGAAAATATTCTGGCAAGAAAGGTATTAGAAAAGTATCATAAATCATAAACTAATTATTTTGTTTATTATTTTACAGATCGAGTTTGTATTCCAGATCCATTCATTTTGCAGTAGAATAAAGATGAAATGACTCATTCATAATCAGAAAAGATATGAAAATGATCCACAATTCTAACTTATGTTTACATAATTTTCTTTGAATACACCTTTTTAATAATTCATTGTTTTCAGCGTTAAATGCATTATTTTATTTTACATTAGAATATGTGGGTAAGTTGTTTCACCTAATTAATATATGGCTTTACTACAGTGAGCATGAAACCAATTTTGCTTGTTTTACTAGGTTTCACTATAAAAATCTATAATCATGAATTCCAAGGCCAAGAGTGGATGAAACTATGCATAAATAATGTTTCAGCTCATGGACTATATTTGTCTTTCTTCTATCCATCAATGAAGCTATCAGGTTTTTAAACTCATTTGTAAAAGAAAAACAATATCAAAAAAATAGTTACCTATTTATGATATATTGCGTATTCTGTTTCCTGGAAACCTTACTGGAGGCATATTTTTATGTAATTGTGTGCAATGAACTCAGCATTTTCATTAAATAAATTAAAAGCTTGTATAGCCTACGCCTTATTATAGCAATTCTTCATGTGTATGGTGTGAGGCAATAGTTTTCCATGGCTTCCACCTTGGTGAACCTTTTAGATCAAAAGTTTCCAGAGGACACATACCTATCCTAACTGGCAGTTGATATGGGTCTCCCATATCAAATATGAGTGAAAACAAATGCTAGGAAATTTTGTGTTTGAAATAAACTCTACATCTCTGCTATTCACTGTTATTTGGGGACTGGTTTGTGATGGGTAGAGATAAATTTGTAACATAAAGATATTTGATCACCAAATATAACTAATGAGTAAATTAATACAGTAGGACCTAGCTTAACAAATAAACCACATAGCGAGTCATATGCATAATTGACAAAAATGGTTTCCTAAAAACCCACTCGCTTTACAAGCAACTTTTCTTGTGCTGAGTGGTGAGGAGAGAAGAATTCCTAGAATGATGGCATACCTGCTACTTCAGTTTCTATGCAGCACTTATTCTGTTAGTCTTTATCTTAAGTATTATATATCTCAATAAAGTAGCAGTTTGCATGTCTCCAGGAGTATCTCTCTCCTCATCACTCGTTATGTGAAAAGCCATTTGTTAAGCAAGTCATTTTGGGGCCAATAGTTTTGCTTGTAATCTGAATTACTGGCTATGCGAGGTACTCGTTAATCAAGGTTCCATGGTAATTATTTTCCAACATTCCTCTGTATATATGGACATGGTCTATTGAATCCATAATGCTTCCATGACCTATGAAATTTATTAGAGAAAAAGAACATTCCATGAACAGTTGGGATAATAGAATTTTAATACTTTCTGGTAAAAAGTAAGTTTTCGGCACAGTTATTTATTGAAAACTAACCTCTGCAGTCGTTGGGCAATTACATTCTGCTTTAGTTGGGCATTGACTGCATGGATCAGTCATTGTAGTTGCTGTTGTAGTAGGGAGCATAGGAGCTGTTGGTGGATGAGTCGGGCATGTTACCTGAAAATAAATGAATGGAGTGTTTATTATCTAAAGTCTTCCCATTTGTTGGCTACTTACAACTATTCTCAATTGCTCTTCAAGGAACATGACAGATTATCCTCCCTAGCTTTTAAACTAATACTCCCTCTTCCATGATCAAAGCTAATGATATTTATTGCACCACAGACAGATTTCACTAACACGACAGGTTAGTGGGCACAAGAAGGTAGGGAGAAACATTTTAAGAGGAACTCAGATTTCAGAGAGGGACCAATTTACCATGTATGACGTTAAATTTTCAGTTGTGTATCTCTCGGATTTACCTAATTTATGAAAATTTGTCCTAGATATTGAGTTCATTTTTATGTATCTGTTTTAAAATTGCAAACTTTCTTTACTATCTCTCATACATATTTTGAATTTCAAAACAATCCAAATGCAACAGGAGTCTTTTCTTAGAAATTAGGCAGCTAAGTAACAAGTCCCTTTTTACTTCCTGATTGTATTTTTACCTTCTTGCATAAGGCACCAATTTCATCCTTCCTCTGTAAACTTCTGATATTCTCTCATTGTATCTTCCACTATGCTTGTTTTGCTTTATTTGTTACCATCTCAATTTATTATTGAACTGTTTATGCATCCTTCTGCCTAACTCTGTGTTTACATTCTTCCATTGCCTTCTCTCAATTATTTGTCTAATCATCTCATCCTTGGTCCATGGTTTCCTGATCCTTTTCCCATCAACAGTTCCTATAATTTCGATGCTGGCTTTCGATATACCTTTTTAGATATATTTTTAATTTTTCTCAATAGTACTCAGCTCTTTTCCCAGATTCATGATTTGCTCTGAGAGCCAGCTGATACATGTTCCTTGTCTATCCAGTTAATCCTTCTACATTCCATTTCCTACACCAAAAACCGTGCCTTATCTTTTTGAAACAGATGCTTTACTTTAGATCATAGGTAAATTATAATCAGAGTCCGCCTTAGCTCCCCAGAAATTGTGTGAATTGATCACATGGTTCCTAAATCTGTGCCTAAACATAATATAATCTAGCTAATACCTTTTTAAGTCTCTTGGCTTTTACCATGTATACTTACACCTTTTGTGGCGTCTAAACCAAATGTTGGTGATGGCTAATCCCCGTGTATTGCAGAATTCAGTTGCTTTCTCCACGCGGACATTCCTCACACCTAAAGCATAGTCCCCACCTTATCACCAGATCTTCCTTTGCCTACCTTTCTACTTTGAACGATGACTAAGTTTATCCACTCTACTTTTATCTCTGCAAGTAATATTCTATCTGTTGCTTGTTCTATGTTGACCATGCTTTTTCCTATCTTTCTATTCAATATTATGACAACGCCTTGTTGGCTCTCTTTCCCACCGCTGTATATTTTTCCATAACTATCACTCCAGTAATCCCCGCCATCCTTCCATCTCACCTCGCATAGAGCTTAAATATCTATATTTCCCCTTTCCATCTCTTGCTTAACATTCTCCAATTTCCCTGTCCTCATCATTGTCCTGACATTCCACCTTCATATTTTAACTGATTTAGTCTTCTTCACCTGCGTCTTCTGTCCTGCTGCTGTCGGTTTTCCCCTGCAAGGGTTTCGTGGGATGACAACCGCGGAAGCCTTGCCTCCCACGTATCTCAGTATTGTCCATCATTAAAATCTTGGGAATGATAATTGAGATGGTTTCCCGTTGCCTTCCTCAATAGTGTTTTTAATGTGATACCATCACTTACTGGCCACCCCACTGGGGTCAGACGCCATTGCAGCCACCTCAATGAGGAACAGAGGCTGCATGGACTACCTTTCCTCTGGCTCCTAACCTTCGATTTATATGGCATGGGTGACCCTACCAGGAGGAATTATTATTACTCCCATTAGCACAGCTCTAGGGGTCATCTGAGCGTGCAAGTCCTTCCACCACGTCAATGTTGTAAATATCTCATATAATATAAAATATGACAATGGATTCGGTGACAAAAAATAAATCATATACAAGTTTTATTCATAGAAACTTGCTTGCACAATATTTAGGACCATGGAAAACATTAATGTTTCCTTCTATCACGGGATGGGGAAAATAGGAATGCAAACTTGATTTGGAAAATAAAAGATCAAAATAAGTAATTTATTGGACATTCTTCATTATTTTTTACCAGGGCTACTAAAGCTGTGACTATGTGCTCTAAAAATTTATATAAAAATAATGCTGAGCTATATTTTCATTAAATTTGAAGCTGTAAAAAGAAAATGTCTCTAGAGAATATTCTGTCAAGAAAGGAATTAGGAAATTTATTGTCACCACACATTCCTTTGGTTCTCTGACCTGGGGGCAAATTGGGCAGTTGCAAATAGTTGTGCTGCTGGTGTCTTGAGTTGTTTTTGAAAACCATGAACTAGCATGCATTGTAGTTCCATGGGAAACACTTGACTTATCCACTCCGCTACTAGTTGTGACCACAGGATGCTGTGTTGCAAGTGAACTCCCAGGCTGACCTGATGGCGGTGAAGTGATGTTTGTGTGATGTCCCTCAGTTGTTCTTGGGGTGGAAGGCACCTAAAATTGTCCAAAATAAATATTTTGCAAAACAATGCTTTGCCAAAATAAATTGTTACACATTTTGGATATTTACCATCATTTTGTAAAAATTTGTGGTTAATTTTTAAATGAGTGGAAAATGGTACAATAAGCATAAGTCATTGTTGGAACTGTCTCAAGAGTTGAACAAATTATCTCATGTAATATTAAATATGACAATGGATTCAGTGGCAAAAAATAAATCATTTTCAAGTTTTATTCATAGAAACTTGCTTGTACAATATTGAGGACGACGGAAAACAATAATGATTCCTTCTATCACGGGATGGGGAAAATAGGAATGCAAACTTGATTTGGAAAATAAAAGATCAAAATAAGTAATTTATTGGACATTCTTCATTATTTTTTACCAGGGCTACTAAAGCTGTGACTATGTGCTCTAAAAATTTATATAAAAATAATGCTGAGCTATATTTTCATAAAGTTTGGAGCTGTCAAAAGAAAATGTCTCTAGAGAATATTCTGATAAGAAAGGAATTAGGAAATTTATTGTCACCACACATTCCTTTGGTTCTCTGACCTGGGGGCAAATTGGGCAGTTGCAAATAGTTGTGCTGCTGGTGTCTTGAGTTGTTTTTGAAAACCATGAACTAGCATGCATTGTAGTTCCATGGGAAACACTTGACTTATCCACTCCGCTACTAGTTGTGACCACAGGATGCTGTGTTGCAAGTGAACTCCCAGGCTGACCTGATGGCGGTGAAGTGATGTTTGTGTGATGTCCCTCAGTTGTTCTTGGGGTGGAAGGCACCTAAAATTGTCCAAAATAAATATTTTGCAAAACAATGCTTTGCCAAAATAAATTGTTACACATTTTGGATATTTACCATCATTTTGTAAAAATTTGTGGTTAATTTTTAAATGAGTGGAAAATGGTACAATAATCATAAGTCATTGTTGGAACTGTCTCAAGAGTTGAACAAATTATCTCATGTAATATTAAATATGACAATGGATTCAGTGGCAAAAAATAAATCATTTTCAAGTTTTATTCATAGAAACTTGCTTGTACAACATTGAGGGCCACGGAAAACACTAATGATTCCTTCTATCACGAGATGGGGAAACTAGGAATGCAAACTTGATTTGGAAAATAAAAGATCAAAATAAGTAATTTATTGGACATTCTTCATTATTTTTACCAGGGCTAATAAAGCTGTGACCATGTGCTCTAAAAATTTATATAAAAATAAGGCTGAGCTATATTTTCATAAAATTTGAAGCTGTAAAAAGAAAATGTCTCTGAAAATATTCTGGCAAGAAAGGTATTAGAAAAGTATCATAAATTATAAACTAATTATTTTGTTTATTATTTTACAAATCGAGTTTGTATTCCAGATCCATTCATTTTGCAGTAGAATAAAGATGAAATGACTCATTCATAATCAGAAAAGATATGAAAATGATCCACAATTCTAACTTATGTTTACATAATTTTCTTTGAATACACCTTTTTAATAATTCATTGTTTTCAGCGTTAAATGCATTATTTTATTTTACATTAGAATATGTGGGTAAGTTGTTTCACCTAATTAATATATGGCTTTACTACAGTGAGCATGAAACCAATTTTGCTTGTTTTACTAGGTTTCACTATAAAAATCTATAATCATGAATTCCAAGGCCAAGAGTGGATGAAACTATGCATAAATAATGTTTCAGCTCATGCAGCACTTATTCTGTTAGTCTTTATCTTAAGTATTATATATCTCAATAAAGTAGCAGTTTGCATGTCTCCAGGAGTATCTCTCTCCTCATCACTCGTTATGTGAAAAGCCATTTGTTAAGCAAGTCATTTTGGGGCCAATAGTTTTGCTTGTAATCTGAGTTACTGGCTATGCGAGGTACTCGTTAATCAAGGTTCCATGGTAATTATTTTCCAACATTCCTCTGTATATATGGACATGGTCTATTGAATCCATAATGCTTCCATGACCTATGAAATTTATTAGAGAAAAAGAACATTCCATGAACAGTTGGGATAATAGAATTTTAATACTTTCTGGTAAAAAGTAAGTTTTCGGCACAGTTATTTATTGAAAACTAACCTCTGCAGTCGTTGGGCAGTTACATTCTGCTTTAGTTGGGCATTGACTGCATGGATCAGTCATTGTAGTTGCTGTTGTAGTAGGGAGCATAGGAGCTGTTGGTGGATGAGTCGGGCATGTTACCTGAAAATAAATGAATGGAGTGTTTATTATCCAAAGTCTTCCCATTTGTTGGCTACTTACAACTATTCTCAATTGCTCTTCAAGGAACATGACAGATTATCCTCCCTAGCTTTTAAACTAATACTCCCTCTTCCATGATCAAAGCTAATGATATTTATTGCACCACAGACAGATTTCACTAACACGACAGGTTAGTGGGCACAAGAAGGTAGGGAGAAACATTTTAAGAGGAACTCAGATTTCAGAGAGGGACCAATTTTGAATTTCAAAACAATCAAAATGCAACAGGAGTCTTTTCTTAGAAATTAGGCAGCTAAGTAACAAGTCCCTTTTTACTTCCTGATTGTATTTTTACCTTCTTGCATAAGGCACCAATTTCATCCTTCCTCTGTAAACTTCTGATATTCTCTCATTGTATCTTCCACTATGCTTGTTTTGCTTTATTTGTTACCGTCTCAATTTATTATTGAACTGTTTATGCATCCTTCTGCCTAACTCTGTGTTTACATTCTTCCATTGCCTTCTCTCAATTATTTGTCTAATCATCTCATCCTTGGTCCATGGTTTCCTGATCCTTTTCCCATCAACAGTTCCTATAATTTCGATGCTGGCTTTCGATATACCTTTTTAGATATATTTTTAATTTTTCTCAATAGTACTCAGCTCTTTTCCCAGATTCATGATTTGCTCTGAGAGCCAGCTGATACATGTTCCTTGTCTATCCAGTTAATCCTTCTACATTCCATTTCCTACACCACAAACCGTGCCTTATCTTTTTGAAACAGATGCTTTACTTTAGATCATAGGTAAATTATAATCAGAGTCCGCCTTAGCTCCCCAGAAATTGTGTGAATTGATCACATGGTTCCTAAATCTGTGCCTAAACATAATATAATCTAGCTAATACCTTTTTAAGTCTCTTGGATTTTACCATGTATACTTACACCTTTTGTGGCGTCTAAACCAAATGTTGGTGATGGCTAATCCCCGTGTATTGCAGAATTCAGTTGCTTTCTCCACGCGGACATTCCTCACACCTAAAGCATAGTCCCCACCTTATCACCAGATCTTCCTTTGCCTACCTTTCTACTTTGAACGATGACTAAGTTTATCCACTCTACTTTTATCTCTGCAAGTAATATTCTATCTGTTGCTTGTTCTATGTTGACCATGCTTTTTCCTATCTTTCTATTCAATATTATGACAACGCCTTGTTGGCTCTCTTTCCCACCGCTGTATATTTTTCCATAACTATCACTCCAGTAATCCCCGCTATCCTTCCATCTCACCTAACATAGACATAAAATATCTTTATTTTCTCTTTCCAGCTCTTGCTTTGTTTTCTTTAATTATCCTGTTCTCAACATTGTCCTAACATTCCAAGATTCTAATTAATTCTGTCTTCTTCTTCTGCGTTTTCTGTCCTGCTGTTATCAGTCTCCTGCACAAGGTTTTAATGAGATGATAACTGCGGAAGCCTTGCCTCTCTCGCTGCTGGGAACGATACAAGGCTAATGTGGTCACATCCCTTAGTTGCCAGGACTGAATTCTCTATACTGTCCATCATAAAGGTCCCTGAAAATAATAATTGAGGTGGGTTGTTGCCTTTTTAATAGTTTTTTTAACAAGTTACCATCACTCAATGGTCACCCTGCTAGGGTCAGACCCCTTTGTAGCTGTCTCACTGAGGAACAGAGGCTGCAAGGACTACCTTTCTTCTGGCTCCTAATTTTTGACCTATCAAGCATAGATGACCCTACCATGAGCAGTTATCATTGTTCCTGCCAGCACAAATATAGAGGCCATTGGAACAAACAAGCTCTTTCATGACATTAAGGTCCTTGTGACATTAAGGTCCATGACAATAGTCCTTGCAAGGGTTTTATAGCATAAGGCCCTATTATTTACATTATCAAGAGAACGCTTATATCTTCCAATCAACAGGTGTAACATTTTTGACAAAAAATTATAGACTGTACTAGTATTTCTAAACTTTAAAATACTGATTCTCTTTATATCCACTTATTTTCTATGCTACCAATCTTTGCATATTGTGTTTTTAAGCAATTTTATGTATATTTAAATTATACACATTGACTAAACTTGTTTCTGATAACAGAGCTCTGGATGTAAAAAATTATTGCTGAACTACTACAAAACACCTTAGTTCAAAAGGAATGAGTTCACATATGTAAAGTTTGTATGTGATAAATAGTGTTTTATAGAGTGGGAATAAAAATTACTCATACCTTAGGGCAAGAAACAGTTGCTGCAGTGCTTGTAGAAGGGCAGACATAAGGAGGAAATTGAACATACACAACAGTATACCCTGATCTGTTTCCTTTCTCAATGTCAGCCTGAAAGCAAATAAACTTTTAAAAGTCAACCAATGCCATGGATATGAATGATTAGTCATTTCCAGTTCTCAGTTATAGCTATTTAATAAGTGTTACACTATTGACAGTCGTAACAGCAGACAAAAGTTCAATCACTTTCAAAGAAATAATCATCTCAATAGAAATTAATGAAGTTTAAGATGGAGTTTCATATAGCCACAAAGTCAAGGGTATTTTGAGTTTGTCAAGTTGAAGATGATTGTGCAAAATACATGTGCTAAATGAAACATCTTTTATAACATATTTTATAAATACTATTATATTATTGTTAGTTTCCCACATTTTCATAACAATGTTGCCTAGTGTAGGCAAAGATGATATTAAGTTTTATATATTTTTAGATGCCTAACAAGGTGCTACAAGTTCCTGTGCAGTAAATACATTTTTCGGAGCAAAACCATCGTCAGCATTTTCTAATCTAATAATCTGTGGTGTGTGAGTTTCAAAGATTACGACTTCACACAAATACCATATTTGAATATGGAGACATAATAGATATGTACAGAGTTACATGCCATTATGCTTATTATAACTCTTCAATGAGAATATATGCCACAGTTTTTGATGTGGCATTCCTCCATATTGCAAGAAGCCACTTGTTCAACTACAACATAAAGATGAGAGTTTCGCCACAGCAGACAATGAAAAGCTACATCATAGATTTAATTTTAGAGCACCATATGGCATAGATGAAATAACATGATTATGATTGGCTTTTGCACACCATACAAAATTGGGTGAGTTCTGCCAATCAAATTAAAATCAGCATACAGTAAAATTCCTCACAATGGAACCTCATACAACAACCATGATTCATTCCGTGATCTCTCTCGTAAAGAGAAGAACTCATTTAGCAAACAATTTTTCCCAGATAAATTAATGTTAAATACAATAATGCAGTCCATATCAAAAAAAATAAATTATGCACAAGGATTATAGAAAGAAAATTATATACACATTATTTAGTATCATAAATAATTACTTCTAGAATTCTGGTGAAGGTGGCTGGGACCACGGAAATATTAAAGTGAGAAGTTTTAGTTTTATTTAGTGAATTATTTATTTATTTGATGAGTTATTTATCTGTTTTGTGAGTTATGTTTTTTTAAACAATTTATTCATTGATATAGATGCATGTGCATCAAACGTTTAAGTGTGTGTGTGTGTGAATTTTGCATGGCATGTGAGATGCAACTAAATATGTTACATCGTATAAATTTGCGAGATATTTGGGAATTTCTTTAAGTACCTACTTTTAACAAAATATTAAATCCCTCTTGCTTACTACTGACAGAAATTAATAAAATTTTTAATCAAGGCAACCATTTTCCATGCCTGATGCAGGGATATAAACAGAAAATGAATTTAGATTCAATTGGCATTTGAACTAGCATGTCAATGGAATATAAATCCCATGTCAGATGCAAAAAACAAAAGGGTACTTGCATTAAGATTCCTCTCAATTTTCAATGCAATATGAATAGCATTCATAAGTGTTATAAAGTCACCGATAATATACATCTATAACCAGGGGAACACCAATAATATACAAATATGGTATAATCAACAATCAAATATAATACACATCTTCAATAAATATAATAATTATGTAGGTAAGATCACAACTCACTTGAATGATTAACAGTTCATATCGTTCATCATGATCTTCAATTTCTTTTTCTAATGTTATTTCAACACCTTTTCCTTGCATTTTGACAGAAAAGTATTCTGAAGACACTGGAAGAAATAATTTTTAAGACTTTTACACTTGGAAAATTCTATAATTATCTTTTTGCATTGTAACAAGCTTTCCTATTAAGATTTAAGTTCAAACAAGGTGCTACATATCAATTAGTTTCTTAAAAGCACTTGTCAACTAGTTCTTGTGGCAAATATGGATTGACCTTTTGGGAGAGTGGTCATTATGAAGGTGGCAGGACAGAGAAAGATTGGTCTCTGGGGAAGGAAGGAATTTTTCAATTCAAATTAATAATAACAATATATTAAACTATGCTTATAAAAATATCAAATAAATGAACTTCTTCAGTACAACATAATAAATGATTCAATGAACTTAAAATGCTTCTTTAAGGTAAATAGTGTTGTTTGTGAACTTTTAATAACAACCATTTCCCAACAGAGACTGTTGCAAACCATTGCTCACCAAATTTGAGTTTTCCCACACTTTCAATAATATTAGTTTGAATATTTACTTGTTTTTGATGGGACAATTCACCGACAAATTTATCACATTGAAAAATGAAAATCATTGTAACTGTACAGTGAACATGTTTGTAGAGTTGATTTGAATGCTGACTGACATCCAACTTAGGACGTATGAGAAGATAAAAATCAAGCATAAAACTTAACATTTGAAGTAAAAAATTCCCATCTTACCTTCATCAGAAAATTTAACATGAATGCTACTAGTGTCATGATTTTTAAATCCGATTTCCGCAGAACTCATTTGCAGGGCATCCCCAGGTTTCATCTAAATTAAATTAATAGAGAGTTACACATAATTTTGAAAAAAATGGAAACACTCAGATTCTTAATCAGCCACTGTGCAACCAAAACTCAATTGGTATAATTACTAATAAGATGATGAAAATGCGATCATTTACACCTTTCCTAATGAAAATCAGGGGTTTTCAGCAAATAAGGTATGGCACACTAAAGCACTAATGGCTACTCATGAAACATAGCGATGACTGGTGACATAATGCTTCTAATGTGCATTATTAAAATATTAACTAAAAAATTCATTAAACGAGTAACGGAAGTAACTTATTTAGTTAGTGTAGAGAGATCATTCTCAAAGTAAAGTTTTGACACAATTCTAGAAGTTATGAGTGTTCTATTTTAAGGGCTAAATTTATACTTATCTAAGGGATAAATCTTTAAAATAGTACTCTGGGAAATTACTCCTAACGATATGGAGATTTTACTACACAATACTTTGCTCTTACAAGTGATGCTTAACTCTACATTACTTAATATTTTTATCATGATCATGAATGATACCTTGTATTCAAGATTATGTATATAAATACATAACATTACTTGTATTCTTTTGCAGATGCCTCCTTTTGGACAATCACCTTGCAACTACAATATTCAACAGAGTTACAAAAACCATAGTGAATTCCAACTGGCCTTTGAAATGTGAGATATCAGCAACAAGAGCATAATTATTTATACCTGGAATAACCTTAAAATACGAAATTCAATCAACACTTGATCCAATCTTTAGATAATTCTGCACAACTAAAATAATTTACAAATACCTACAATGAATTTACTCATATTTTATATTTGTATTTATATTTTGAGCAAACGCCTCCAGTGAATCCACTTCAATAATCTTGATATAAATATGTTTGTTTCAACTAAGTATCTATCATTCTCCACTAGTAGTTGAATATGATAGGCTTAACTTTTCTGGGCAATCATGAAATAATTAATCAAATCTTAATGAATTCTGAATCATCTTGCATTATTAAAAAATCGATTAAAAATGTTTCATTTCAAAATTATCACTTGTTTTAAATATCTTGTTTTCAATGCAATTAAAAGATATAAATTACCCTCATTATCCCTATCATAATTAATATCGATACATACCGTATAAGTAACGCTGGTCTTGTATAATGGACTGTTGAATTCTGGAGGATTTGGCACAGAGGTGGAGTGGTTACTTTTAATTGTTACAGTCAATTTGGCAATTGAGTTTGGGCTCTTGCGATCCTGTCATCAAAGAAAAATGAATTACTCATGTGGTTTAACATTATATGGTTCAATTTTCATCCTAAACAAAACAAATGAAAATGAAAAAGACCAATGCATGTAAAAAATTGAGGAAAAATGTGAATGAGAGACTAATTTAATTTTTATAAAAATACATTTAATTATTTCCAACTGAAAAACTAAAATTTGTAAAAAATGCAAGTATTAAACTTACAGGATAACATTTCATTATTATTTCTGGCACTTCCTGCACTACTTTTCAACAGTGCAATACTTTTAAAGTGTAAAAATCATTCACCTTGACCAGATCGTAGTCAATGTTAATGATTTTTACACTTTGAAAATATTATGAGGAAATGTGCATCAGCCAATGACTCTTTTAGAAGTTCCTGTTGTGGTATCTCCCAAAATGTTTTAGATTACAGGTATGTCAAAGGACAAAATTTCCACGTACAAGTTTTTAACACCAATACATGTACCCACAATAGATACAATCTATGTCTCCACATATTTTACTGATCCAATTTGGAACTGCCACCATTTGCATGCAGGAACATTTTCATCAAACTTAATGCATTCAGAGCAGAAATATATTGAACTTTAAACAGGACAGCTATTTTTTCCAGATACAATAGGTAAAAAGTCACTTACTTTGTTATTTTCAAGCCCTAAGAAAACCAATTGAGCATCACACTTACGCTATGTGGGAATAATGGTGAAACTAGGTTTAAATAGATCAGATAAAAGAAGTGTAATTATTAATAACTGATATAATTGTATTAATACAAGACTTACATACATAATGTGGAAGTGTATATTGTAACTCTTATCACTGATAATGAGCTGCTGGCAGCGATTTTACCTAGCATCCCTCTACTGATTAAGTAGTCTAAAGAGGTGATGTTCTTCACTCAAATCAGTGTGCTAGAGAATTACCACATCAGAGTCTTATTGTCTTTAGAAGTTTCCATGGAGAACTCATCATAGGTTCTCACATTGATATCACAATTGCTTCAGAACAGTTATGTTGTGATTCAATTAGCTTTTCATGGAAGATGTTCCTTGACATTCTGTATTAGTACTTATGGTGACAATGGATCTTGGTAAATTGAGTATTTTTCCACAAAAATGGCAAGTAACATCGTCACATCCTCTTTAAAATCTGTATTGATACTAATGCAACCTCCTACAGCATACTCATAGATTATAGCCATTTAAAATGCACTTATCTTGCAGAATTTGAATCTTATTATGTGGAAACGCTTGCATGAAATTTGTTAGAAATGAATTGAAACGTTCTTTAAAACTCTCTGCAAACTTTCCTCATTATGAATGTGCATCAATTTTTTTCCCAAAATGACAACTCAAAAACACACTTACTCACAATCATTACAATATTTCAAGAGAAGGCAGTAAAAAATGGACCCCTATAGGTGAACTGGATAATTAGCATGATATTACCAGCAGGTAAATATAAGCAGCTAACAACTAAAACCATACCAAACAATCAAATGGAAGATGTCAATGAGATAGCACATCTACAACAAAAAATATTACTGTGAAAAACCTAAGATTGCACTAAGCATTTCTCTTGTGTACTGAATTTTGGACAAGACTGCATAGCATTCAGCCAGAATTCTATATTTCCATTACTCATCAGACTTGAACAAGTAACTGGGGTAATTCATCTCTGCAATATCACCTGTTTAATAAATTTGGAAGTAATGGTGCAGGAATACATCATACCTATTCTACATTTGTTAGTCAATGAATGGGTTGATTCCAACGATATGAATTCTCACACACAATATTGGTATGGATTTAAAAATAAAATCAGAGTATTAAATTCAATGTCTCTCCACCACAATGTGTGTTGAATTTAGCTGGAAAAATATATGTGATTCACTATAAAGACATAGCTGCTGCACAAAAAATATTATATTTATATCTGGCTCTAATATCAATCATAAATGCAGAAATCTCACAAGAAATTTAAAGGAAATGTACAAAACATTTGCCCTTCATATTAAATCTGAGCTTGTGTATTTAAGTTAATAAACATGGAAGTATAGGAGGGGGAGGAGAAAAAATTATTCTCACTTGTGGCAAAAAAATTCCTTGGGTCACCTTTGAAATTTCATATGCCCTATTACAAATAAAAAATCCACATTGAGGTTTACTCTACATTATAAATCACTATTGACAGAAGAATGAAAACAATAAAGAAAAATTTTGAAAGTAAAAAATGTAACCGTTTGCTTTCAGAGGTAGATTTAAATTCTTACCTTTGCAATAAGCGTGTATGTTATATTGTCATCAGTATTGAGTTGACTTTTACTCTGGATGTGGACACGATAGAAATATTTGTTGTCATGTTTAGGCCAAAATGGTCTCTCTTTAATTAACTCAATGGCAAAGTCCAGTAATGTACTGCTGCCATCTATAAGAAATGAAATGTTAGACTGCAGATAAAGGTGGCACTCTAATTATGATGGTTTGAATCAATGCAATCTGGGTGTAAAATGTTTTTTGCTTAACCGCAAACAAACATGTTGATTCAATGGTTTCTTTAAGATTTGAAAGCTGCAAATCACAACGAAATGCAATTAAAAACCCTGTAGCCTATCTCGATAAGATTCCTGGTGTGAACTAGGAAAATTATCCCCTCTCCCTATTTAGATGTGCATTTAGAAAGTAATGAGGAAATGCTCATTTTTGTTTGAAATTTTGACTAATTCATGAATATATGAAGGCAAAGAGCTGCTCTTGGCTGGCACAATCTTTTTTTTACCAGTCATGTTGGTAAACTGTTATATGTTATCATCATAAAAATTAATACAACTCTGCAAAAAACTTAATTTCTCATTAATAAGCGGTTAAGGTCAAAGTTATTTACCCATATGTTCATACAAAATATCAGACTCAAGTGACATTTGTAATAATAATAATTTTATTTTCCCAAGAGTTGGTGCGCAACCGTAATATGTCCTTGTCAAATAGTAATTCAGCAGGAGTTCAGAGAATCATTTATGTACAGAAAAAATGCGCATTTTTATCAAAAAATGGAACCTTGCTTCACGAGCACCTCATGCGATGAATAAGTTGTGTAGCAAAATTTTTTAATTTCCTTAACAAGTAATTTCTCACTTAACCAGTGACAAAGAGGAAGGAATTCCCAGATTGATTGTATGTCTGCTGTTTCAGTTTGTGCTTAGCATTCCCTCTGCTAATACCTTAGGGTTGCTAGTGATTACACATCATTCCAAGCTTGTGTTGTGACTAATTACTCGCATTCGAGATTCCATGTGCAAAGTTTTATAACCCTTCCAAATATGTCTCGTCAAGAAAAGGTTATATTTTGCAAAGTTATCTATTCTCAACAATATTGAAAGGTTGCTTCTCATATGGATAATTGAAAAGAAATTGTGATATAACGCTATTAATGAGAATATCATTTGTGAAAAGGCAAAAGTGATTTTTGCCAAACAGGTTTAGAAAATCCTAGGAACATCCACAGCCAAAGTAGAAGTATTTGAGAGAAGCTGTTGGTGGTTAAAGAGATTTAAATGAAGGATCAGTATCCATAAGACTGTGAGAGATGGTGAAGCAGCAAGCTTCAGGAGAAAGGAAGTAGAGAACTTCATTATTGGTTGCTACAAGAAGCTCATAGATTCTGAAGGTTATCTGCCCTCAGGTTTTTAATTGTGACAAAAGGGGTCTCTTTTGGGAAAAGATGCCAAATGAAACCTATATGACAGCAGATGGAAATACATTGCCTGACCACAAGACAAAGAAATACTGTCTCACACTGCTAATTTATAGCAATTCAAGCAATGATTTGAAAATTAAACCCATCCCTGTTTACCAACTTAGTAACTCCAAGATCCTTCAAGAAGTGCGAAGCCCAGAAGAGAAGTCTAAATATAATGTAGAGGTCATGTGAAAGAATTGGAAACTGTTTCATCGTGCATTGAGATACATCACTTTAATAAGGCAGTGGTTCTGAGTGCTCCAAATTTATTTCATGATGATGCTATGTTGCATTTTCACAAAATTTGAAAACATTAGTTAAAACAACTTTCCAGTAAAAAAGAAATAAGAGTGTATCATAAATAATAGACTAATTATTTTTTTTTTCAATAAATACACTTCACATTCTAGGTTGGTTCATTCTGCAATAGAAGACGATTTATTATCTTTCACAATGAAAATATTTTTGGAATAATTTCTTTGGATTAGAATTGGAGACATGTTTATTAAAATGTTTTTCAGCATGGAATGCATCGTCATATTTTTCATTAATTTATCTGGGAAAAATTGTTTTTCACAGTGAGTGTTTCACCTTGTGAGTAAGATTCGGGAATGAATTGCTCGCTAAGTGAGGTTCCACTGTATTAACATTCTCATAAGTCACTGAAGTAAAAATAACAATGTATCTTTCCACTCAATTTTATTTGGTAACTAAGAATGATGCTAATGCATCAAAACTGGTTGTACCAAATAAAATTGAGTGGAAAGATGCATAGTTATTTTTACTTCAGTGATAATGGATTTCCACAAAGGAAAGCCTGAAAACATCAAATATATACTTTTTGGTCTTATCTACATAGGCTATATTTCGCACTTACATGTCGTATTTTATCATTAATTAATTGTGACATGCTGTCATAACTTTTCTCAGTTAGGAACCTTGTTTTTCTTTTAAATAATATTTTTTGTTACATCTTTGTATTTCTGTGGTAATTTATTATAGAGGTTTAGCCAAATTGATTTTGGTCCTAGGCTTGCAGTTTAATTTCAATTGTATATGATAATTAGGTTTAACAGGGTTCTGGTATTTTGACTGAGGCAGTGAGAATTTGCATGGAAGTCTGGAAAAGTTGTTTCACATATGCTACAATGAAATACATTTATAAGGATGGAGGTGATACGAGCCCAAGACCATGAAAGATTAGATATGCAGATGAAATTTGAGGCTTAGATACAATAATACAAATAGCCTTCTTTTGCAGTTTAAATAAGACTCACAACTAAGGGGATGAGGCCAAAATAATTATACCATACATTATAGCCATTGTTAAGTATCAGTCTTGGGTCACTGTTTACTTTGAAGTTCTTAGGAGGAAGCATTTACAACTGAATCTTCTTGGAAGGCAGTTTATATGGAACTTTCATGTCAAATTTGACTCCATATGTATGCCAAGAAAATTTGTGGTTGTGATAAATTCTATATTTTGACTATTCATTGTTATTTGGGGACTGGGTTTTGATGAGATGAGAGAAAAATGTATGGCTTGCGATTTTTCATAGTTCAGTTTCTGACTGGAGTGTAACCTTGTATGATAAGCATAATTCAGTCCATTATGTTTCTCATAAAGCAAAAATCTTTTTTAGTGAAAAAATTTTTCGACTTAAGTTAATGTAAAATGCAATAATGCTTTCCTTGCCAAAAACATTAGGCAAAAGTTTTACTCAAAGAAAATGATACAGAAATTGTTCAGGATAGTGAATCATGTTCATCAATTCTTCTATTGCAGAATGAAGCATTTGGTTACCTGTATGTGAACTCGATTTATAAAAACAAAAAAAATTGAAAGAAATATTTATGATAAATACCCAATTCCTTTTCACTATAAAGATCTCTAGAGTATATGTTCTTTCTAATGCATCAAAATTTTGTAAAAATGAGACTCAGAATTATCATTTAAAAAATTTACGGCACTCAAAGCCACTACCTTATAATGGCAATGCTTTGTATGCATAGTATAATGCAAGTTTCCCATGACCTCCACATCACATTTAGCCTGATGTTTGGGACTTAACCCTTCTGTTGCAGTAGGTAACCTTCAAAATATAAGAGCTTCTTGAAGTCGCCGCTGAAGTTCTTTGCTACTCTTGTGCTAGAAATTTCTTCTTTGCCATGCCTCACTATGCCATGGATGATGTTTCTTCTCTTGACCATCTTGAACCATGCACAATATTCCTTAAATACTTCTTCAGTCATTCATGATCCTGGCATCTTCTTCAAAAGGTTGGGGAAAATTACGTTCCCCTTCCCACAAATGATATTCTTTTATAAATGTTGCATTGCAATTGCTCTTTTTAATCCATATGAGAAGCAAACTTTCAACTTTGTTGAGGACACCAAACTGTTGCGTAGATATTCTTGTCAAGCACTTCGAAGCATCTACCGCCTTAATTTTGTCCTTGTTCTTGAGGATAGCACCAATCGTTGATTTCAACTGATTTTATGTGCACACTTGCTAGAACAGCCATGCTCACAACTTGTTTTTGCTTATAAACGATTTTAATTTTCATTTTTACAGTAATTTTTATTCTCTTGCGGTTGTATTCTTTTGGATTTTTCTTTGGTGACATTTTTGGAGGGATTATTAAACTTTGTGCAAAAAAATCAAAAATAATGTCCAACACAATTTTAGAAAAATAAGTGATCACAAGCAAAACTCAGATGCTAGCAGAATGAGTGCTAAACACAGATAGATGCAGCAGGCACATAATCCAAGATTACTCTCCTGATCCCTTGTAATGCAAAATATAACTCATTAAATGAGTCATTTTTCAGCAATTTGCTTTGCTTGTTATGCAAATTAGTTGTTATGCACAATGCTCATTAAACAAGGTTCTACTGTATTCTCTCCAACTGATACAAACAAAAGTTATCAAAATCAGGGAATTTGAAAACCTAACCACATTATTCAAAAAGGGATATGGAAATTTTGTGAGCATTATCATGGGAATCATTTACCAATGAAACTTGAAGGAATGAGAAAAAAACTGAATAGAAAATAAATGACCTCTTCTTAGAATACTAAAACTTAAAATGTACACTAACCTTCAACAGTGATTTCTAGTGCACTGGTGAGATCAAAGTCATAAGCCCAAATGTCATCTTCATGCGTGATTTCTAAGCCAGGCGGATAGGGCATTGGCAAAGTATATGTTAAATTCATCTCATTGAATTTTGGTTTATGGTTGTCAGTGTCAGTAACAGTCACACTAATACTCTAATAAATCAATGTAGAGAAAAAAATAATTTATTAAGCAATCAAAGTAATGACTCACTTTTGGAGGACAGATATAATAATTTACAAACACAGTATAATAGAATATCAAGTGATTCACTTCTCAATAACAGCCAAGATTCTATCAAATCTTTATTGGCAACTTTTCTTGAAATACCAAGTCATAATTGAGAAAATATATACTGCCAGCAAATTGCCTATAAACATATAGCTTTGCAGGTAATCCTGATAGATAATACCTATTAAAAAAGGTCAGTTATAAAAATAAAATTAAGTTTCCAAACAAAAAAAACCAATCCTTTTTGAAAAAATACTCACTGCCTCATCAACAAGCATTTAAGTATGCCATTCAAAAATATCTTCCAATTAATTGGGCTAGTAATTTACCATTCAATGCAGAAATAAGATACATGTATTTACGTACTATTATTTCATTTACTACTGTTTAGGAAGGCTTTGGATAAACACAGACTGAGTACTGAAAAATTATAAGCCTCGCATAACATTGTACAACCTGCCTCTAAAATAAACTTTTCTTCAATTCCACATACATTTTGCCTCCCTTTATTTCAACTAACAGGTCTGACCTTTTCTTTCTGCCACCTTACTTGATTATCATTCTCCCCTCTATCAAAGTCTTAGACATCCCATCCTCAGTTAAAATATGTCCTCTACATCCACCTATACTGCCTACTTTAGACTTCCGCCAAAAATCCTAATTCCTCTCACACCATTCATAGTTTTTCTTCTTTTGTTTTCCTTTCCACCCATATTACTTTTTACATCCATCCCGATTACCACAGCTCAAAAAGCTTCCAATCAATGCCTAACATCTTGCTTCAGTTACCAAGTTTTCCCACTATACAAAAACCATACTCCATATTAAGTTTTCACTAATATTTCCTTTACAACTGAGCACTCTGTTCCCTCCTGCTTGTGAAAGTTTCATAACGCAATGCAATACTTCTTCTGATGTCCCAACTTCTTTGATCATTTCAGTGTAAAACACTTCTGAGTTTGGCAAACTGCTCCAACTACACTGGTTTTTGCCAAAACAATTAACTTAGCCTTCATTCTTCTCAAAATCTATTGACGTTTGTTTTAGTCAAACTAATTCTATCAATTGATACCTATCACACATTTTATAATTCAATCAATATTGACAGCAACATTTTAGCTAACATGATAACTAAAGCTGGATCATCTGCAAATCTAAATAAGTTAATAAAATCCTTAAAAACTTGGATATCCATCTTTAGTTTTTCTAATGCTTTTGTTACCATTTCCTCCAGGTACACATTGTACAGCACAGGTGATAATGGATACTTCTGTCATACTCCTCCTCTGAACCCTTCCTATTCCAACTCTCCATCTGCCTCTCACATCTGAGCAGATCATGACATGTGCAGGTTGCAGATGTCTTCTGTCCATTAAACAATCTTATTCTCTGCAATTCATTCATTAATTATAATCAATTTACCCCCATAAACACCTTCTCAAAATCTATAAAACACAAATGCTGTATTTGTCAGTGTATAGGTTACAGCCCTTCCTTTTGTACGTTTTTAAGAACAAAAATTCCACAATTCTCATGAATTTCCATAATGAAAATTTACCTGATAATAATCTAACTGAGGATAGGGGATTGAAACTGGTTGGGGAAAAGTGGCTGAATAAATAGACTAAAGAATAACAGGATAGAAAGAGCAGCAAAGTGAACAATGGGAATGGTAGAAAATAGGAAAATGGAAGAACTTAAACATGGAAATGCAGAGAAGAATGTATAAAGAGCTTAATAAAAAGCAGGTGAGAAACTAATAGAGCTATGCAAAATGTGGAAAGATCAGATTATCCATATATAGAAATACTAATGATAAGAGGGCAAGAGAATTGCCAGGAAGTAATTAGGAAAACTATCTACCAATAGAGTGTAGACCAGGAGGTTTTTGATGTAGTCAGAAGAGATCCAGGGATAGTAGAAAGAATATATAGAAAAGCTTTATTATATAGATATTTTGTCTGTCAGTTTAGAAATAGAAAGGGAATGGAATTTAGATTATGACAGTCTGGGTCCAGGAATACTAGATAAATAAATTGAAAAAGCACTAGGGAGGTTAAGCTGATCAAGGTAGTAGAAAAAATAATTGATAATTTCATAGATGATATCCCAGCACAATAACTGAAATCTGGGAGAGATGGGTTTATGGGCTTTTTTGAACTTGTATATAGTATTTATGAGAAAGAATTATGACCAAAAGATTTCTTTAGCACAATTTTCATCCCAAACCCAAAAAAGTGTAAAGTAACCATATTTTAGAACTATAGGATGGTAAGTTTAATTGCACTTGCAATAAAGGGAGTTCTAAAAATCATCACTACAAGGTAGCAAAATATGTAGAGCCAACAACTACCAAGGTGAAGATGTTTGGTTTCAGAAACGGAAGAGGAACATCTTATGCTTTTACAGTGATGAGAATTTGTTGTCTTATAAGAATGCATTCAAATTTGTTGAGAGAGTAGAGTCAAAAGAGATTTTGCAGAGTATGGGAGATTGCTGGAGGGATAGGTGACTCATCCAACACTTATCCATGAGTAAAATGGTGACATGTGAGGACAACTTGGTAGAATCATGAGGAACAGTCATTAGCAGGAGAATGAGACAGGATTGCTAGTACATATCTATATTTGTGATGAGAAAATTTAAAGGGTAGCATAGGAAGGCAAAAACTTTGAATGAAAGTGGGTAGAAAGATGATGAAGTCAGTTAGGTTTGCAGATGACCTCACAATAGTGAGTATGACAGTCAAGGAGTTCCAGTTATTACGGAATGATTTACAGAAACAATGCAATGGTATGGGTTGAGTATTAACCAAAATAAAACAAAAGTATTGAACTTAATGGTTATGAGGGAAGCTAAGTGAAGCATTAAAGCATAAGGGAATAACTGAAGCAGGTGGAGCAGTTCATTTATTTTGACAGTATTTCAAAAGAAAGGGTGAATAGCTAAAAGGGGGAGCAAACAAGACCTGAGGTCATTTCCAAGAGGCGTAGCAGAGGGGACACAAGGAGAAGAAAGGCAATAGTGAAAGAAGCATTTACAAGAAGAAGAGAATTGGTGAAAAGTTCACTAGGTAAAGTGGTGAAGAAAAGATTTGTATTTACAGGTAAAGGTACCTGTAAGTAGATGGTACAAAGAAATGAAATGGACAGGGAAAAATTTGAATGAAGCAGAGAAAGTGGGTAGAGGAAATACTGAAAGGTAATAGTATATTGAAGGCGATAATAGAAGAGAGCACATTAGATAAGTAAGGGAGAGGAAGAAAGAGAGTGGGCTTTTTACACCAAGATGGCAGGCAAAAGTTATGAAGACTTAAAGATATAAATAATGTGGAGCAACAAAAGAGGGAGTTCTCCTCATCCACAGAAATAAATAGTCATTTGGGATGCTTACCTTTGAAGTGAAACCATTAATGACTTGTTAGCTTAATGTATGCATGGTACAAATTTAGCTTATTGCTTGTCATGCATTTTGATCAACATTTGCATAGGCAGGTTGAACATGTATCTCTAGCAAAATTGCTGCTGATAAATAATTGAGTCTAGTAAATGAAAACTGTACCACACATGCAATTAGCATAAATCAGACAAAATAATATAAAATTAATTTTTGCACTATAAATTGTGGATAAAAAATTCATGAACACACATTTATTAAAATTCCTTGTATTTAAATATTGATGTGAACTTTGGTTATAAATTGCACATTTCTTGCTTTCATGCTTATGACAACTACTATGCTTGCCCTCCAAAACACTTCTCAAAAATGTGATCTGTTTCACCTGTTCTACCTTATAACCCCCAAATTTAATGTTCAGCTTAACCTTTCTATTTTTAAAGAATCTTATTACTTTCATTTCTATGGATCACCATATCATATTACCCATTCAAATATCAAATTCGATATAGATTTATAGGAGATATTGAGCTATTCCAAACCTTCATATTTTCCTGGACATGTGGCCACCATCTATGCTGATGGGGTTAGTATTACACAACCTTTAACTTCCGAACAAAACTTCAAGTTTATTACTCTGATGAGGGTAGAAAAAGAAACATTGCTCTTCCACATAAAGATTTAATACTTCACATGACCATGGTTTTGATGCAGCGCATCATCATCATATGGCAAGACCATGGTTGTGTGAAGTATTAAATCTTTATATGGAAGAGCATAGTTCCTTTTTCTACCCTTATCATTAAGAAATTCCACAAAGTTAAGCCTGAAACTGTTATGTTGATTACTCTGGTTTAGTAGCTATTAAAAATATACAAAGTCTGCCCAAAAAAAGATGAGACTGGTCTTTTTATGTGCAAACTGCTCGATAGATCATAATCAGTGAGATCATGCCTTTTACTGGCATTTGTGAGGAACACCACCTTTCTCATGGCCCTATCTCAACTTGTCTCCACAACAGCAATTCTTGCCTGAGTTTGCACTCACTTGCTGCACAAATTCTTATGTCGGTGATAATGAAAGTTTTAGAGAAGCAGTGCATGTGCATTGAATTTTGTTTTAACCTCAGGGAAAGTACAACTGGTGATTCAAGAGGCATTCTGAATGACTGAATCTATGAGTCAAGCACAGTATTTTTTTGGTACAACTACTTCCAGTCTGGATAAACCTCAACCAATGAAGAACCAAGAAGTGGATGGCCATCAATGTCAACAAGCAACACCCAAGTCAACAGTGTGAATGATTTAGTGAGTACAAACCATAGATTAACTCTCAGGGAGATTGCCAATGAAGTTGACATTAGTGTTAGATCATGTTTCACCATTTTCACAGAAATTTTGAGCAGAAGAGAGCACAAATGTGGAAAAATATGTCTTTGTGTTTTCATTAGGACAACGTACGAGTGCAGACATCATTGATTGTTACCAAGATTTCGGCCAAAAACAGCAAATTGGTGACCCCCAGGCACCCTACTCTACAGATCTTCCTCCAGTTGACTTTTTTCTATTTCCTAAGCTGAAATCCACCTTGAAATGATGCTGATTTGAAACTACTGAAGACATCCAGCAAATGTGCCTGGCAGACTTAAAGGCTTTCCCAAAAGAAGCATTCCAAGTGACATTCAAAAGATGGATAAAATGTTGGACGCATTGTACTGGCTGCCAAAGGCTGTATTTTGAAGGTAATAACAAGCATTAGTAAAGGCTAACTAATTAAGACAAGTATTTATGCAACAGTCTAATCTTATTTTGAACAGATCATGTAATTTGGGTTTTAGACCAATATAGGGCAAAGTTATAGTCAGGCGTATTATTATGACATTTTATAATACCATCTCTTACAGAATTTGCTTTTCCCTGAATATCATGTTGTTGCACTTAGTAAAGTAACAGCTATTTAATAATATACCTGGGTTCAAATTTTGGATGATTAGTGAATTAGCATTAATAAAAAACATTTTAATTAAATTTGTCCGGTACATCCTATTCAATGTACCCTTAGCAAATACTTACTCAATACTTGGCTTTTTGAATCAAACATGACAACTCCAAGCAAAAAATAAAATTTTGGAGTTATGGAGGTTTTTTTTTCCAAAGGCTAAGCCAGTTTCAATTTCTTAAACTTAAAACTATTAAACAAGGCTGAAAATCCAAACTCACCATAGTTTTGTTAGTTCTATCTTCTTGGCAATACAAGTAAGCATTAAATGACCATGAAGTTTTATTCTGAAAAATAGAGCACACGTTATTAAAAAAATTTCATCCAGGGAGTTTAAAAGGGAACAAAATAGTTCGCAGGACTGGCAATGTTGCTAAAATCATTATTTAAATAACAGTATGTAAAACAAGCAATAATGTCCTCTGACTGAATGTATTTACTATCAGCTTCTTCCTCTTTATGATTGCTCGGTGAATACCTGGACAATGACCACATATATATTTTATATACATGCATATATATATAAAACTTATGTGAAAATCTTACAGATGTGAATAATAATGTATATGAAGTTAGCACTAGCACACAAAGACAAAAACACATGAAGAAGAAAATATACAGGTACACACCTTTATTATTATTAGGTAATCTACTGGTTAAGGTAGGTTTTTGGATGCACATTATTACTAATTAAATAATTTGTGACCCCTAGCAAAACACAACATCCTACTCTACATCAGGTCCCTCTTCATCTCTGAGTACTCCCTTCCTCCCTTCATCCCATCCGACATCCCAATCCTGTTCCTTCCCTTTCCTCATTTGCCTAACATTCTCCCCTCTATTACAGTCTTCAACATCCCACTGCCGGTCAATACCCCCTACTTCCACTTTTCCTGCCTCCATATGATTTCTCCCAACAAACACCTCTCTCCGCCCACCATACCAAGTACTTCTCCATTTGTTTTCTTCTCTGTCCATTTTACCTTCTCCATTCTTCTCCACACCCACATTTCAAAAGCCTCCAGTCTACGTCTATCCACCTGCTTTAATGACCACGTTTCCGTGCTGTACATAGTAATGCTCCACATCAAAGTTTTTACGAGTCTTTTCTTAACATCCTTACTCAACGTCCCCGTCATCAACTCCCTCCTCCTTGTGAAAGCCTCTATGCCTAGCGCAATTCTTCTCCTTACGTCCCTACTACTTTGACCATGTGGTCCAAAACACTTCTGAGATACGTAAACTGTTCTACCTACTCTAGTTTTTGCCCTCCTACTTTAATGTTTAGCTTAGCCTTTTTCTTTCTAGAAAATGGCAAACCTTTCTTTTATCAATATTGATTCTCATCCCATATCTGTCGCACTGAATTTCCAATTCACTCAGCAATGCTTGCTACCCTTTGGCTGACTGACAAAGTAAAGCTTGGTCATCAGCAAACCTAACTGATTTTACAAATTCCCCACCCATTTTCATTTCTACCTCCACTTCTTCCCATGCCTCTTTGATCATTTCCTCTGTATACAGGTTATATGCAACGGTGATAATGGGTACCCTGCCTTACACCTCTTCCTAACACTGCCCAACCGAACTCCCCGTTCCCCACCCGCACCTGAGCAGTCTGAGACATGTACAGGTTGCGGATTAGCCTCCTTTCCCTCCAATCTATTCCTATTTTCTGCAATATACCCATTAGTTTTTCCCAATTCACTCTATCAAATGCTTTTTTGATATCTAAGAAACAGGCAAGTACCTCCTGGTTGCATTCTATATTCCTCTCGATTAATAATCTCATTACTGCAATGGCATCACGTGTACCTCTCCCCTTCCTAAACCCAAACTGATCATCCCCTAAGTAATCATTTGCCCTACTCTCTATCCTTTTGTTTATGATCCTGAGAACAACTTTAGCTGCGTGGGATATCAAACTTGTTGTCCTGTAGTCCTCACATAATGTAGCCTTTACCTTTTTTGGAATAGGAACTAAAACTGATCTCTAAGTCTTTCGGCCAGATTCCTTCCTCATAAATACTACGGATCAGCCCATATAGCCTCTTCCTCCCACATTTTCCTAAACATTTCAATTGTTCCGCAGGAATGTTACTTACCCCCATGGCCTTATTTAGTTTCATCTCCCTTAATGCCCTTTCTATCTCATTGTCTAGTATGCCTGGACCTAAGCTATCTTCCTCTATGCCATATTCTTTTTCTATGTCTAACACTTTTGGTCTAAGTTCTTTACTATACAGTTCTTCTATATATTCCTTCCATCTCTCTTGGATATTTCCTGTGGCAACCATTACCTTACCCGCCTTATCCCTTATTGCTATCGTTGATCTCCCTTTCTTACTTCCCGATAAAGAGTTAACTTTGCTGTACAGCGCATCGATTTCAACCTTCCTCTGCAGACTTTCCATATCCTCGCACTGCGTCTACCACCATGCTTCTTTTGCTTTATTTGTTGCCCGCCTCAATTTATTGTGAAACTCTTTGTAATTCATTTTGCCTATCTCTGTATTTACATTCTTACATATTCTCCGCTCATCCATCTTTGTAATCATCTCATCCGTGATCCATGGTTTCTTAGTCGTTTTAGCGTTAATGGTTCCAATAGTGTCTTTTGTGGCTTTTGAGAACCCTTTCTTGAAACTTTCCCATTTTTCTTCGATAGTACTTAGCTCTTTATTATCCTCCATGATTTCCTCTACCGCCTGTTTGTATTCCTTCCTACAAAAGTTCATTGACTGCCCAAGCGGGCAAGTATAAACCGTCCCGGTGAGTGAAGTCCCACCTTTACCGGTCATTGTACATAAGAAACGCATGGCATTGAAGAAAGAAACATGGCTGAGGTGGAATATTCCTTCCTTTTCAAACCATTTAATGCTTCTACATTCCATTTTCTAACTCGCCACCCCTGCCTTATCTTTTTGAAATGGACGCAACATTTCATAACAACTAAATTGTGGTCAGAGTCCGCATCCGCTCCCGGGAAGCTGTGGGAATTTGTCACACTGTTCCTAAACCTATGTCTTACCAGGATATAATCTAGCTGAATATCTCATGATAGCACTAGTTAAGAATTGGGATAGGAAAGTTTGGAAGTGTGAGATTGATATGGAAGGTTTTGGGAGTGGAGGGGGGATGGAAATATCTGGAGATTAGCGTAACCCTGTGCCTGATATTAATATATAGCTCATTCCAGAAGTCATGGAGTCAGGTAGACACCTGCTCTATTGTTTTGAGTATGAGTGGAGGATCTTATGGTGGGAGGAATGCTATAATGGAGACACTATATAAGATATCAAAGGGAGTGTTTTGGAATTGGGAGCATCCTATTCAGGGGAGAATCCTTGCATGAGGTATGGTTTCATTGATTCTAATATTTATGGGTTTGATACACTGCCCAATATAGAAGGCATGGCATAGTTGGCACTTAGGTAAACTGAATTTCTGGAGGTACACGAGGAGTAGGGAATTTGTTGGAGGGAGTTTAAAAAGTGGGTGGGAGAGGGGTGGGTTTTGGATTTTGAAAATAGGACATGTTTTGCATCTTTGTTTATTGCAGGGCATGAGAGTGGCTTTGGGATGGTGCAGGGTGCCTTTCCCTGCGCCGGTTATGGTTTCCTAGGAAGATCTTGTACCCAAAAAATCACATAGCTAGAGTGGAACTGCAGGTGCCCGAAGAGGCTTACCCGGGAATCAAACCTGGGCCCTCCGGCCAGTAGTCCGATGCTCCACCCCTGGACTACCGCAACTCAGTATATATCAGTTGAAATAAAAATGAGCACCTCAATCAATAGCTTTTAAATTGAAAATCACTTACATTATTTTCTTCGTAAGTCTCAAATTCTTTTTTTAATACCACAGTTACTGTGTTATTCTTGCCATCAAATTTTACATCAATATAATCATCTTGACTGAAGAGTTCTGTAAGAGAAAAATATAATAAATATAATTACATGTACAACACAATCACTTCTTTTGATGCAATATAAAATTTGCTCTTCACTCACTAAGTGAAAATAAATACCTGTCATCAGTACTCCTTGCTTATATAAGCAATGCCTTACAAGTATTAGATTTAACATGAATAAGTGTTAGTAATGTCATTGTGATGACCCACAGAATATAAATCATTACAACAATGGAAGCAATAAATTAAACTTAGTAGAACCCAAAGCAACTCATCTACTCTTTAGCAGACTGTCCCAGTTCTTGGCAATATAATCAGGTATGATTGAAATTATATTTGAATTTATTGGGAATGAAGAAAATATTAGCTCTGCAAAAGAAGAGTTTATAATGTTTAACCAAAGAAATGACTCGTTACCTTCTACCATAGTTTCAGATCAGGAAGGACTGCTGAAGTGAATTTATGCATGCATGCACAAAGAATAAGAAACATTGATAATAAAAATGCATACATTTGTCCAAAGATTTGGTTCATATTCACAAATACACAAATATAGGGCATGTTAGATATAAACGTCACAGTTTTAGAAAAAATATAATCAACATACATGTGTGTACATACCAATATAATACTATATTTACATATTAATTGGATAAGTCAGAATTGGTTTGCACTGATAACTCCAGAAATTCATTTACAGAATAGAACATACTGTTTTTAAAGAGGTTGAAATGCTTTTTCTTGAAAACAGGTGCTTTTGTTTCATATTTGATTTCATGAGAAAGTTTATCGAATAACCTTAAGTCCATTATTTGGGCTCAAGAGCAGTATTGTGTGTTCTGACAAATGGCTTTTGTAGGTCATCCTAAGTCCTTATATATGGATTATTGTAATCCCAGTTGGACCTGTACTGAGAAATATTACCCTTTGCATGCAAGATGACATTAAATATATACATGTACGATAATGTTAGTAAACCAATTCGTTTGAAGAGAGGTTTACATGGTGCATCACAAGTAGCATTGCTCATAATATGTGTTATCCTCTCTTGGATTTTGAAGATTATGCCTACATTAGGGAGAAACCGTGAAACAAAATACTAAAAGTAACATGAGAATTAAATTCGCCATAATAAATGGATGGAAGGTCCTCTAAATTTACAGAATATTTATTATTTCTAATGAGGAAGGATCGGTAACTTAACTTTTTACACAATTTGAAAATTTATTCCTCCCAGGACATGCTTCTATATAGGATAACTCCAAGGATTTGGGTGCTGAAATTTTGGGAAATGCTAAGACTTGTTGCATCCACTGAGATTCCAGGGAAAACTTTTTTTTGTGAAATAAATCAGGCTGGACTGGTTAATATTGGGTTTCAGGAAGTTAAGAAGACAGCATTCTTTTAAAATCTGTGCTACTTCAGCTGCTCTTTCTGTCAAACTGTCAACTGAGGAGGCTAACACAATAATATTTGTATCGTCAGCATACAGTAATGGTTCTATTCCCTTTATGGACTTAAGCTTATCTGGTAGCTCATTAATATAAATTAAAAATAAAATAGGGCCAAATGCAGAACTCTGGGGAACACCCAGTCTTACACCCAATAAGTACCTCACCATTTTTTATTCATTGAAATTAGCATTGCATATTTATTTTCTTCTTTACATGTTTTATTCATGGATGTCTATCTAATCGGGATGAAATGATTCTAACTAAAACAAATTTATTAGGAAATACCTTTGATCAGGCATAACACTTTACTTACATTTTAGATGAAATTGGACAAAATAGTATTGTCATCAAAAAATGAAAATGCTTGGGATTGCTTATAGCATAACTTTTGGTAAATTTTTCTATGATGTATTTGTTGCAGTTTTCAAGGATGAAAAAAATGTGTGCTCTTTCTCAAAATAATATTAATTAATCAAGGGACAAAGTGAAGTCAAATTACATATTTTAACATGAAATGCATGGTTAATCATGGTTATTTCAATTATTTCAAGATGCCCAGTTTTAATTTTTGATGGGACTCTCTGATAATTTTACTTGAATATGTCATCCCATATCACCCTGAAAGTTGAAGATCTTTATATCAGAACAACTATACAAACCTGTGATGCCAGAAGTTGTGTACTCGATCAGTTTTTCTCCAGCTAACTGATTATCCTTTGGATAAACATTTTGAAGTAACAGGTTTACTTCACTTATTTCTTCATTATCATGGAAAACTTTACAGCCTAAAAGACAAAAGGGAATTATATTCAGTTTAACATATTAGTGAAATGTTAAATGCAAGCCAATTCATCCTTTTATTTTCATTTCAATTTGTCAGTTCATAATAAGATTTGGTTTTGAATAATTCAGCTTGCCCTCTCATGGACTACAACCATTGTATGGTGGGAGGACTTGGGGGTATAGATGACCCCAAGAGATGTTCTGGGGGGGGGCGATGATAATTGCTCCTGGTAAAGTCACTAATGCCAAATAGTTCAAAGGATAAGATCTAGACATAAGGTAGTCCATGCAATGCCTGTGCCTCAGTGAGGCGGATGCAAAGGCATCTGACCCCAGAGGGGTGGCCATTGAGTAGTTGTGTCTCATTAAAAACACTATTGAGGAAGGAAATGGGAGAATGATGGATAGTACAGAGAAAATGAGTCATGGCAATTATAGGACTTGACCTAATAAGCCATGTGTTGTACCCAACAGCGGGAGAGGTAAGGCTCCTACAGTTTTATCTCATGAAAGCCTTGAAAAACAAAACCAACAGCGGTAGCACAAAAGACCCAGAAGGAGAAGACCAAATTAGTTAGGGGGGGATCTTGGAATTTTGGGACAATATTGAGGACAGGAAAATTAGAAAATATAAAGTAAGAGATGGAAAGAAAAAATAAATATATTTTAGTCCTATGTGAGGTGAGATGGAAGGATAGTGGGGATTACTGGAGTGATAGTTACAAGGCAATATAAAGTGGAGGGAAGGAATCAAAAGCCGCAAAGGAAACTTTAGGAACTGTTAATTGGAAATTGGCGAGGAAACCATCAATAATGGTTGAGAAGATTAGAAAGATAGATGAGAGAAGGAAATGGAAGAATGTAAACACAGAGTTAGGCAAAAGGAAGTACAAAAAGTTAAACAATAAATTGAGATGGGTAACAAATAGAGCAATAGAACCATGGTGGAAGACACAGTGTGAAGATATAGAAAGCTTGCAGAGAAAGGGTGAAATTAGTGCGCTATTAAAGAAGGTTAAAATACTATCTGGAAGTAAGAAGGGAAAATCTGTGTTAAAAGTTGGAGATACGTCAGGGTGAATGCCAGTTGAACCAGAAAAGATCCAAGAGAGATGGAAGAAATATGTGGAAGAACTGTATGGTTATGAACTTAGTCCAGCAAGGTTAGACATAAAAAGAGAATATGACGTAGATTAAGATAGCTTAAGTCCAGGCATACTCGATGATGAGATAGAAAGGGCATTAAGGGAGATGAAATCCAATAAGGCCATGGAGGTAGGAGACAACATTCCTCCAGAACTACCTAAAAGTTTGGTAAAATGTGGGAGGAGGAGTATTTATGGACTTACTTGTAGCAATTATGAGGATGGAATCTGGCCGGAAGACTTTGTGAGATCAGCATTAGTTCCTATTCCAAAAAAGTTAAAGGCTAGGACATATGAGGACTACAGAACTATAAGTTTGACTCCCCACACAGTGTAAGTTGTTCGGAGGATCGCCAACAAAAGGATGGAGAGCTGGGTAAATGATTACTTAGCGAATGATCAGTTTGGGTTTACAAAGGGAAGAGGCACGCGCGATGCCCTTGCAGTAATGAGATCACCAATCAAGAGAGATATAGAATACAATTAGGACATATTTACCTGTTTTGTAGATTTCGAAAAGATAATTAATAAATTGAATTGGGAGAAAATAATGAGTGTAATGCAGAAAATTGACATAGATTGGAGGGACAGGAGGCTACTCTGCAACCTGCACATGTCTCAGACCGCTCAGGTGTAAGTGTGGAATGGAGAGTCCAGATGGGCTAGGAAGAGGTGTAAGGCAGAGTTGTTCATTATCACCAATGCTGTTCAATGCATACCTGGAGGAAATAAATAAAGAGGCATGGGAAGAACTGCAGGTAGGAATGAAAGTTGGCAGGGACTTTGTAAAACCAGTTAGGTTTGCTGATGGCCAAGTTCTAGTTTATCAGTCAGCCAAGGGGTTGTAAGAATTCCTGTGAATTGGAGTGTTATAGATATGATATGAGAATCAATATAAATAAACAAAGGTTATGGGAATTTCCAGAAAGAGTAAGGCTAAGGTTAACATTGAATTAGGAGGGCAAAAACTAGAGCAGGTGGAGTTAGAGTAGAGCAAAACGTTGGCCATTGAAGCAGGATGATAGGCATAGATTGGAGGCTTTTGAAATGTGGATGTGAAGAAGATTGGAGAAAGTGAAAAGGACGGAAGCCCATGGAAGGAAAACAAATGAGGAAGTACTTGGTATGGTGGGCGAAGAGAGGGGTTTGCTGGGAGAAATCCGATGGAGGAAGGAGAAATGGATGAGAGGCATATTGATCGGCATTGGAATGTTGAAGACTAATAGAGGGGAGAAGGTTAGGCAAACGAGGAAAGGGAAGAAACAGGATAGGGATGTTGGATGGGATGAAGGGAGGAAGGAACTCAGAGGTGAAGAGGGACCTGATGTAGACTAGGTGCTGGATTGTGTTTTGTTAGGAGTCACTAAATATTTATTTGGTAGTTGTGTCCATCCAAAAACCTACCTTAGCCGGTTGATTACCTAGCAATAATAATAATACCGATCCCTAATTGAGGTGCTTCATTTAGAATATGCGTGGAAGGCACTTTGAGTGAGTACGCCGTCCGTCAAATGGGACGTTAAACTGCGCCTTTCGTTAACAATAGTCTAATGCCGATGTCGGGTTTCTCTCAAGCCTTCATCCTTTCCTATCCATCCCTAATGGCGCAAATGACCTCAGCTACCGGTCGCCTCCCCTACTGCTATTAACATGACGACGAGAATTACAGATTCGAATCGAATGTGTACACTCAATTAAATACCTAGACGTTACCCTCACTCACGATCTCTGGGTGAAACACATACGGGGAATATGTGGACAAGCTAACAAAAAATTAGGACTCATTAGAAGTGTACTAGGAAAATGTGATGAAAAGGTCACAGGAAATGTTATCTGTCGCTGGTTAGACCTCATTTAGAATATGCTGCAAGTATATAGGATCCTCACGAAGTTGGATTAATTGCCAAATTGTATCGCGTCCAGCGTAGTGGAGCTAGATTTGTAATCCATTGTTTTGATAAACTTAGTAGCGTATCCAAAATATTAGAGCAGCTAGGCTGGGAATCACTGACGGAGCCAAGGTTAAATTACAGATTAAAGCTCTTGCATAAATTGGAAGGTCTCTTTAGCAGTGATGTTGAAAATGTATATTACCCCGGTCGCACTAGGGTAGGAAAGATCATGCTAATAAAATTATAGATGAATTAAGTGTAGAACAGATAGATTTAAGATGTTATTTTTTCCACGAACGATAAGGGATTATAATAACATTGTTCGACCGCGGTAGGGTCATGTTCGGGTAAAATTATTATGGTGTGTATTCACCCCCTGTCACACACCTTGGCGGTGGCTTGCAGGGTATTTATAAATAAATAAATAAGGATTATACCGGGCTAAATGATTATTCCTATATTTATGGAATCAAGGCGACTACTATCCATCCGTAGGATTCTCCTAGATTTCTAAGAATATTTTAGTTTTCCACGACGCTGTATAAGTTTCATGAAAATAATGGAGGCAGCCTTTTATCGTAGTATCATCGAGTAACCGAGGGCCGAAAATCATGATTAGGCACCAAAAAATCATTTCGAGTTCACTAGTGGCCTAAGAACAAAAATGTGTCCTCTAATTAAAGAATCCAGCCAATCACGTAGTATCAAGATTATCCTAATTCAACTGAAAAAGGGCAAGAATTGCAAAAACATAACATCGTTGACATTGTATGGCTTCCTCTTTATCTAGTAGGGCTTTATTCCTTTTCAGTTTCAGAACACGTTTCTTTTCAGTTTTTCTAATTCATTGGGCACCCTGGTAATAAAACGCAAACGATAAGAATATTTATTTTGCTTATGGGAATATCTTGCCATCACCCGAATATGCCATCGTGTATTCTTTTGAGATTCTTCGAAAAATAGGTGAATTATTTTTGTAATTTCCTTGAAACTCTCGCTAAGACAACAGCTTTTATTAATACAAATTGAAAGTTGTGTCGGAATAAGTTTCTTAGTGAAAAACCTCGGATTTCTCTGGAAATAAGGCGACCGGGAAACCCAAGCTCATTCTTTACTTTGATGAAGATAACTCACAGGATAGGGCACAAATCAAACTTTTCATTCATAGGCAGTCTGGTACGTCTACAAATGGCACAGAATGTAAACCATGCAATGAATCGTAGGTTATTTATTATTGGCGGAATTAATTGCTTAGTCAATCATTAATTAATTGCACAAGGAAGAATCAATCAACTTTCTATTTCCACAGAATAGATTTTTTACTTTCAACTAGTTTCGCTACACCGTAGCATCATCTGGAATGCTGATACAACCTCTTGCACAGGCATTTCAAATGACGCTACAGTGTATCGAAACTAGTTGACAGTAGAAATTCTATTCTGTGGAATCGCAAAGTTAATTGATTCTTCCCTATGCATTTCAACAGAATTCCGCAAAGTGTTGGCTTCAACTATCTCTCATAGTAATTCATTAGCAGTATTGCTAACGTTGCTTTATGAAAACCTACTTTAACTTTGAGTAGGTTTTCTATGAGTAGGATTGTCTATAAGTACGATAGTAAGAGTAGGTAATATGATCCCTACCACTATACACTACTCAGTCCTTAAGCCCTACCTAACATGGCAGAAAATATCATCAAATCTCAAACTACATATTGTAATAACTCGTTCTTCACCTTTTCATTCTTTCTACCTTCCTCATATCATTCAAAATGCCTAATATTCTCCTCCTTCGAGCTCAATTTTGGAGCATTATATCCTCTATCATCATCTTCAGCATCCCATTGCCTCTCAATATCTCCTACGTCCATTTGTCCAGCTTCCCTCGTATATCCCTCAGCAATTTTCTCTCTACCCCTAACCATGTCTAGAACTTCAATGATGGTTTCCTTATCGTCCATTTTAACTCCTCCATTCTTCTCCACACTCACGCCTGAAAGGCATACAATCTACGCCTCTTTTTCCGAGCATTCCTATTATACTACAACGTCACATTTCCGGCCTAGCTACGGGAGCTAAATAAGTACGCCAATGAGACTTCGTTCAGCCGTCGACCGAGAAGGTTGTCTTTTGCCCTGCTCTCCGATGTGCCCTTCGGTTTTACGGCTCCACCCAGTTGGGCCGTTCGCGTGAAACCACTCTCCCTTCCCTGGGCCCGACCAGCGCGTCGCCTGCCCGGCTGTGCTCCCAGGCCGCCCGTCTGGGCGTCCCTTCTCCCTTCCCTTGTTTCCCCGTTTCGTCCAAGCCGTGATTCCTCCATGGAAGTATTACCAATAGGCGATGCGCTATAGACTGCCTATTCGAGGGCATCCTGTCGCCGGTCCTTACCTACATACTCGGAGCTCGCGCGACTCGGTATTGGACCATGGTGCTTCTAAACTGCGTCGCAGCACTATACGCCGCTCCAGTTCTGGACTCCCGACATCTTCCCAGCATCCACATGTGAATCAACGGTGCAGCGCTTCTGACCCTGCAGTCGTGAAACGTGCGGTCTCGTCCCGTTCTCCACCCACTAAACCTCCCCAGCCACCGCCAGTGCTTCCTCGTTGCGAACCTTCCGTCACTAGCATGGCGAATGCCGTGGATTCTTCGCTGGCAGCGGCGAGAGCGGCACTTGCCGCGCTATCGGTGAGTGAACGCGATGCCCTTCTCGCGGATTTTCGCGGATCCGATGCCACCACGTCCGTGACGGCTAAGCCTCCCTCTCGTGCGTCGACGCCTCGTGCTTCAACGTCTGGTACCCTTGCCTCCCATCGGAACTCCTCTACTTCCACGGCGACGCCTACGCCGGACACAGCCGCCTCCTCAGCATCCGGTCCGACCTGCTTTCCTCCTTCCCGCCCGGAGCCGATGAACATCAGCACCCCGGCCGCTGCTGCATCTGTGCCACCTCCGGTGAGTGTGTCCCACCCTGCCGGTCAGTTTTCCGCCGCAGAAATAAATTGTACGGGCGATGAACGCCCCGTTACGCATGGCTCCGCTGGTTTAGACACCGATGATTTCCAGTTGGTGTCGGGTAAACGTCGCCGTCACATGGCGTCTGGCGCTCTCTCGGCGATACCTGCCCCCTTAGTGAGCATGCAAAATCGGTACACGTTGCTATCCGATGCAGCTACGCCGCCTCCCACTGTGGCGAGTGCTCAGATTCCGTCTGTGCATCCTCCGCACCCTTCTTCTTCGGCCCCGGCTACTTCTCCGGGTAATAGAAAAGGCCGAATACCGCCTTTCCGCTTGGCAGACACGTCCAAGTGGTCGGAGATTCACGCGCGGATGACCCGGGCCTGTAACACTCCTCCGATTGCGCATTCCACCGGCGCCCATACCGCGGTGATTCGGTGCAGTAATCCGGAGGATTACCGGGCCGTCTCCTCTATTTTACGCGAATTGGAGGTACCGTTCGTGACATACCAACTCCCAGAAAATCGGCGACGCGAATTCGCCCTCCGAGGCGTCCTTCCTTCCATCCCTGAATCGGAGATCCTGTCCGACCTCCAGTCTCTTGGCTTTCCAGTGATATCGGTTCGCCGTATCACTTCCACTCGTCCCTCCGACATTGAGCGTGCCGACGGCACTCGCGAAGTTCCCCGATATCCGACCCGCACGTGCCACATCATGGCGGAGAGCACTATTGACTGCGAGGCTTTCCTCGCGATCTCTTCTCTCGCGGGTCTCCGTGTCTCCGCAACTATTTTAAAAAAAACCAAATCAGCCGGTGCAATGCCACCGATGCCAACGTATCGGCCACACCAAGAACCACTGTTTTCTCAACCCAAATTGCGTCCGCTGCGGTGGTGACCACCTAAGCAGCGCATGCACCAAATCCCCGACCGAGCCCGCAAAATGCTTTCTATGTGGTGACGTGCATCCGGCGAATTATCGGGGCTGCGAAGTCCACAAAGAGGCAAAGAGACTGCAGTTTGACAGAAAAAAGGGCGTGACATCTCGCCCTTCTCCGGCGGCAAACCCAAACCCTCCCCCCCTCTCCCGTCCCTTTGCCGCGGTGGCAAACCCATCTGCTGAGTTTCCTCCCCTCCCACAGACACCCTCTTCCCAGCCGCAAGCTACCCAGCCGTTCCCTACTCGCCCTCCGCCCCCTCCACTCCAACCTTCTCCTGCGGACGCCCCGGAACTTTTGCAATTGTTTCGTAGCATAATGGTGGAGATACAGAAGGCTCCTACCATTGAAGACAAAAAAGTTTTTATCCTTGAGCAGCTCCTTCGTATTTATGTCTAACACAGCACATACTAACACACCTGACACTCTTAAAGTCCTTGCATGGAACTGCCATGGCATTGCGAACAAAAAACATGAACTTTTTCACTACGCCGCCCAGCACCATATTGACGTCATACTTCTACAGGAAACATTGCTCAAACCCCACCTCTCATTCTATTCACCGCATTACTTTACACCCAGACTCGATCGTAACTCACATGGCGGAGGGGTTGCTGTTCTAGTTCGCCGCGATCTTCCGCACTCTCTTCTTGATGTTCCCATTCTCTCTTGTATCGAAGCTCTCGGTATTACAGTCCATACCACACAGGGTGACCTTAACATATACTCCATCTACCAACGCATAGGCAAGGCGTATTCTTTGAAAAACAAGTGATCTTACGCGGCTGGTTTCACCGCGAAAGAACGGTTTGTACATAGGAGATTGGAATTCGCATCACACGCTGTGGAACTGTTCAAGAACAAATACGAACGGTCGGACCCTGCATTCCTTCCTTTCGCACAAGTCTGCGTGCATCCTTGCTCCTTTGGAGCCGACGCACGTCACAAGATCTCCTTCCTCCGTGTCAATAATAGACTTCGGTCTATCGGTAAACCTTCCTTTCGACAGGCCGCCTTCAGTCGTACGTGATTTTTTCTCAGATCACTATCCAATTCTTTTTCACCTCCCCCTCTCCTCTCCACGGCTCCTTCCCCCTCCTATTCAGTCCTTTGACTGGCACCGCTTTCCCGACTCTCTCTCCGCCGTCCTGGCGCCAATCGCTCCTCTCATTTCCCCCTCTCCCGAGGACTTAGACCGCCGTGCCGGGGTCATTTCAGAGGCTTTTACTGAGGCGAGGCGCCTGGTTACTTCGCTAATCCCTCCCAAGAAGAGGGTAAGGAGACGCCCCCTCCCTCCTCACATTGTTGCCATGATTAAAGCGCGCAATACCGCCCGGCGGACTTGGCAAAGAGACCGTCTGCCGTGGGACAAGTCCAGATACAACCGCCTGGCGGCCGAAGTTAAGAAATCTATTGCGGCTTATTCATCGCAGGAATGGATGCGCCACGTTGCTTCCCTGTCGTTCGAGGATAACTCTCTCTGGCGTACTTCAAAATCCCTTCGCCTCTATCCCAAGCGTACCAACCCCCCACTCCAATTTAATGATGCCCTAATCTTCGATCCTAGCCGCAAAGCGGAGATACAAGCAACCCACCTGGAGTTAATCATGGCCGCCGATCCCGCTCCCTCTCCTGCTGACCGAAAAATTCGTAAATTCCTTTCCAACATTCCCCCGAATCCTCCTTTCCTCCCCTTGATTACGCCTGCGGCCGAAATTAAGGTTATCCTCACCTCACTCCCAAACCATAAGGCGCCAGGATTAGATAATGTTTCAAATCGCGAGCTCAAGCTCGCCGCCTCTGTCCCCGCTTTTCCTCTCATCCTTTCAGATTTAATTAATCACTGCTACCTCTCCTCCCATTTTCCTTCCCCCTGGAAGTCAGGGAAAGTTATTCTCCTCCCGAAACCAGGGAAAGATGCCACCATCCCGGGAAATAGTCGTCCGATTACCCTTCTTTCAAACGTCTCGAAAATTTTCGAGAGGGTCCTTCTGACCCTCCTAGAGACCCACGTCCGCGACCGCGGTATTCTCCGTCCTGAGCAGCTTGGCTTTCGTTCGCGTGTGTCCGCGTGTCATCAGATCCTTCGCCTCAGTGAACAAATTTCGCACGGCTTCAATCTTCGCCGTACGACGGACGCCGTCTTCCTGGACGTCGCCCGTGCTTTCGACCGCGTATGGCACAAGGGACTCATTTTCAAAATGCACATCCTCAACTTTCCCCCTCCCCTTCTCCTCCTCGTCCGAAATTACCTCTCCGATCGTACGTTCCGCGTGTCGTTGGGTGATTCCCTCTCTTCTGTAAAGAGAGCCGAGGCGGGCGTGCCGCAGGGCTCTCTTATCAGCCCTCTGTTATTCAACTTGTACGTCAACGATCTGCCTTCTATACCTCACACTTCCCTTTACATGTACGCCGATGACACTGCTATCGCCGCCACATCTCGAACACGCTCCGCGAACATCAGACGACTTACAGCACACCTTGACAAACTGCACCGGTGGACACGGACTTGGAAAATACGAATCAATCCTGACAAAAGCACACATATTCACTTTTCCCGCAGACGAAAACGCACACCCCACATTCCTCTTTTCTTCCACCAACACATTATACCGAGGGCTTCTTCGCACCGATTTCTTGGTGTCATTCTAGACAACCAGCTCACTTTTCAGCCGCACCTCGACTTTTGCCGTCAGAAGGCAATGGTTGCAAGGAGCCGTCTCGGCTGCCTTTCCTCCGTGATTTCTCCCCTGAATCACGCCGACAGGATGCGAATTTACAGGTCAATCATTCGCCCGCAGTTTCTGTACGCTTGCCCCGTGTTTGCCATCCGGAAAACCCTCTGGCGTCACCTTGAAACCATCCAAAACAAGGCTGTTCGGTCGTTACTCCAAGTGAGTTGCTTCACTAGGATGGCCGACGTGCGAGCGGCGCATAAACTCCCATCCGTCGCGGAATTCATTCGCTCGCAAGTCGCGTCTTTCAAATCCCGCCTCGCACCGTCTGGAAATCCGCTGCTACAAACCATCTGGGACTATGATCCCGGAGAGAAACACACTTAAACACTGCCTAAAGATAATACTCGCCTATGAGTCTTTACTATGTCTTTTAATTTTAAATTTTCTTCATAGTCTTAAGCCGCTTCACGGCCGGACGGATCTCTTCCTCCGTCCTCCAAGTTATTTTAGTATTATTTTATCCGCTTCACGGTCTTGCTGTCACCCGCTTCCTCAAGCCCAAGTGTAATTTCCCGCTGTGGGAAATGGGCGACCCTCGCCACCGCTTCCATTTTGTACCGCTCTATGCTCAGAGTGTGCCGGTGGGCAGTTAGTGCTGTTAGTGACGTACTTTTTTTTTTCTTTTTTGTAAAAAGCCGTTCCCTGTCGGCTTTCCTTTCTTTTAGATTAAGAATTCATATTTTATTCCTAGTTTTAAGTTTCACTTTCTCGCAAACCGCACTTCCACCTCAGCCATGTTTCTTTCTTCAATGCCATGCGTTTCTTATGTACAATGACCGGTAAAGGTGGGACTTCACTCACCGGGACGGTTTATACTTGCCCGCTTGGGCAGTCAATGAACTTTTGTATAAGTACGCCAATTGCACTGAATCAACGTAAGCGTCATACCAGATTTACAAGAACAGTGGAAAAAGGGAAAAGGCAAGAAGAAAACAAAATGAAAGCAATCGCATATGCGCCAAAAAATAGAAAATAAAAGCTTAGAGTAATCGCCGGAAGAAAGAAAAAACAATTTTTGGCTAATTAAAAAAACAATTACATCCAACAATTACATCAGAGCCTCAAACTTCGTCGACTCGGTCTCGGAGCGGGGAAGGAACTTAGTTCATGAATTTGATATTGAGAATTAAGAAATTTTGATGCATGAAATCAAAGGGATAGTCTCTTTAATATTGTTTTTCCTGAGATCCGCTTGAAAACTAAACCTCATTCATTACACATAGACATATAGCGGATTATAATATAAATGACCGTAAACCGAAAAATAATATTATTTATTCCTTCGGCATACCTAAATGTGTAGGGTATACTCATAAAACAGAAAACAAAACACAGATCGTAAGGCAATTAAAAGACAACACAAACCGATAATATCTACCATCACTACAATATTCAATAGCATAGTAGGTAATTATGAAGTCTACACATTCTATTTCGGTGTTCCCAATGCAGAGGCATTCGGGAGGGATTTGTTCTTTTTCCAAAAATGTATCACTATGCACTTTTTCAAGTTTAATTCTAATTGCCAAGTGTCGCACTAGCGTTGCATAGCATTAAGGTCATCTGATAAAGCTGCTCTGTCCTCAGGATTACGGATATCACGATAAACCACTGCATCATCGGCAAACAAAACGTATCTAACTAGTGACTACGGAGTCCATTTCGTTAACGTATGGTTGGAAGAAAAGAGGTCTGATAACACTTCCTTGGGGAACACCTGAAGTAACTTCTACTGCATTTGAGCTATCTCCATCTATCACTACTCTTTGTACCCAACCATTCAAAATATTTTTAATCCAACCCCGGATATTTTTATCTATGCCATATGCTTCTATCTGTGCGAGTAGTTAATTATGAGGAACTTGGTCTAAGGGCTTCTTAAAGCCTAGAGAAATCGCGTCCACTGCGACATTGCTCTCTCCCGAAGGAAGAATATCACGAACAAAAAGCGCAAGTTGTGTCTTGCAGTATCTACCTTTTCGCAAATTTTTCAATAATAACTGCTAATTATCGAGGTGTCTTACGATCGAACTGGCAACTAGTATATGTTCAAAACCTTGAACAAAATGGGTAATGGAAATAGGTCTGTAGTTGTGCGATTTCCGAAGCTAGATTTTTAAATATACGAGCGGGTTTTCATCGGGCCCAGAGGATTTATTAGGCATAATATTTTTCAGCCAACGTTCTATTCCATGAGATTTCAATTTTGGGGTTCGGTCGACCGGCACGATTTGGTAAGCTATCGGATGCATTCGGTGAGCTATTGATGTAGACGCTTTGAAAGGAGGAATTCAATAAATTAGCCTTTTCCCTTTATTTAAACATCGTCTAGGGCTCGAGCTGAACTTTGAGTTGTAAACGAAGTTCTTTCTATTGGTATTGAATTTAATAAAAAGCAAAGCTGTGGCATTTACTCATTTAATAATGTGCTTTTCTTTGAGTTCTCCTCACATGTATGTTGATCAACTGTTAAAACTTAACAATTAATTTTTCGTGCACTTGTCACTTCTTCGATTAAAGATTTTTGCAGCAATAGAAGTGCACATTAATTTTCAATTTCAATTTTTCCTGCTCCGTTTCATATTCGACTACTCAACGATGGTTGAATCCAGTGGTTGTGCAGAAAAACTTATGCTTAAGTACTAGATAGATGAAATTAAATTTGCAATGCGCATGTCTGTGAAAATATGCCACGAAATTTTAAAAAAGTTTCGGCGTGGTGGTACTATATCAAATCTTCGCATGTAAACAAGGAGCTATGCTCTCTAGCGATATTACTCATTGGAACCAATTATTTGCTTAGGGATTTTCAAGAAAAATGAATGCAGTGCCCACGATCTATTTAAAATCATTTTCCAATAACACCAATGAAAATGCTCTACGACATCACGCCTTACACTGTTGACTTGATTACCATTTTCACTTGAGTCTACCATTTTTAAGTACTCGCTATAGAATTTCTATCTTCATTTCTCATATTCCTTCTTAATTTACATTTGAAAAATGAAATAGCACTTGTATTCCAATAATTTCCTCATCTTTTAACATATACTTTCACACTCCTCCCCAAACCGCCAATGTATATGTAAGGTTTTTTGATGGACGTAATTACTAATTAAATAATTTGTGGCCCCTAGAAAAACACAACATCCTACTCCACATCAGGTCCCTCTTCAGCTCTGAGTACTTTCTTCCTCCCTTCATCCCGTCCAACATCCCTATCCTGTTCCTTCTCTTTCCTCGTTTGCCTAACATTCTCCCCTCAATTACAGTCTTCAACATCCCACTGCCGGTCAATACCCCCTTCAGCCACTTTTCCTGCCTCCATAGGATTTCTCCCAACAAACCCCTCTCTTCGCCCACCATACCAAGTACTTCCTCGTTTGTTTTCTTCTCTGTCCATTTCACCTTCTCCATTCTTCTCCATACCCACATTTCAAAAGCCTCCAGTCTACGTCTATCCTCCTACTTCAATGACCACGTTTCTGCGCCATACATAGCTACACTTCATACCAAAGTTTTTACAAGTCTTTTCTTAACATCCTTACTCAACGTCCCCGTCATCAACTCCCTCCTCCTTGTGAAAGCCTCTTTGCCTAGCGCAATTCTTCTCCTTACGTCCTTACTACTTTGACCGTGTTGGTCCAATACACTACCGAGATACGTAAACTGTTCTACCTACTCTAGTTTTTGCCCTCCTATTTTAATGTTAAGCTTAGCCTTTTTCTTTCTAGAAAATCGCATAACCTTTGTTTTATTAATATTGATTCTCATCCCATACCTGTCGCACTGTATTTCCAAATCACTCAGCAATGCTTGCTACCCTTTGGCTGACTGGCAAACTAAAGCTTGGTCATCAGCAAACCTAACTGATTTTATGAATTCCCAACTGACTTTCATTCCTACCTCCAGTTCTTCCCATGCCTCTTCAATCATTTCCTCCACATATGGGTTGAACAACAACAGTGCTAATGGGCAACCCTGCCTTACACCTCTTCCTAACACTGCCCATCCTGACTCCCCGTTTCCCACCCGCACCTGAGCAGTCTGAGACATGTACAGGTTGCGGATTAGCCTCCTTTCCCTCCAATCTATTCCTATTTTCTGCAATATACCCATTAGTTTTTCCCAATTCACTCTATCAAACGCTTTTTCGAAATCTACGAAACAGGCAAATACCTCCTGGTTGTGTTCTATATTCCTCTCGATTAATAATCTCATTACTGCAATGGCATCACGCGTACCTCTCCCCTTCCTAAACCCAAACTGATCATCCCCTAAGTAATCATTTGCCCTACTCTCTATCCTTTTGTTTATGATCCTGAGAACAACCTTAGCTGCGTGGGATATCAAACTTATTGTCCTGTAGTCCTCACATGATGTAGCCTTTACCTTTTTCGGAATAGGAACTAAAACTGATTTCACAAAGTCTTCCGGCCAGATTCCTTCCTCATAAATACTACGGATTAGCCCATATAGCCTCTTCCTCCCACATTTTCCTAAGCCCTTTAAAAATTCCGCGGGAATGTTATCCACCCCCATGGCCTTATTTAGTTTCATCTCCCTTAATGCCCTTCCTATCTCATTGTCTAGTATGCCTGGACCTAAGCAATCTTCCTCTACGTCATGTTCCTTTTCTATGTCTAACTTTGTGGGTCTAAGCTCTTTACTATACAGTTCTTCCATGTATTCCTTCCATCTCTCTTGGATCTTCCCTGCGTCAACTAATGTACCTACGTCTAATCGAGTGGCGTCCAGAAGATAGAAGAGTGACATACGATCTAATCTTTCCAAAATGTCAAAAGAAAAAGGAAAGCATGACTTGGAGACTTGATTTCCCCAATGCGAGAACTCCTTAAATAAATACATTCATGGGCTCAGAAACTAGGCTGCGCGGAAAAAGTGGCCACCGGCTGGATCCAAAGTGGGGCAGGATCTATGCGGCGAACCTCAACTCCGATAATGACTTTTAAAATCAAAATTATGACGTAACGGAAAGGCTACTTCACATTAATGCTATCACTTACTTTAATTCCATCGCATTTATAAAAATGTATTTACCATAGATTCTTAATTTTTAATTCAATTTTATTTTCAGTTTTTTCTGCTTTATATCATGCCTGACTACTCAAGTAATAACTTGAAAATAGGAAAGACGAAACCCTTAATCACTAAGCAGTGAAAAATCCGAAAAATAAATGTTTGAATGTTTCAATAATCGTTCTTGCAATCAATTGATCCACAGTTCCCCGAGGAAATCCAGGAAAAACACGGGGGAAATAGGAAGGAAATAAAGCTTAAGTTTGCAAAACATGTTTTTCTTATATCTAATCAGCACATTGATAATCGGTATGAAATCCATTCAATGACGAAAAGGACATTCCTGATTGAGTGGTGATCAATGCGAGCACCAAGCCAAGTCTACGACTAAAGCCGGCTTCACAGTGGAGAATATTGCCGGCACTCAAGTCGCAGATATTTTGCCGTTCGACGCCCAACAGCCGCGTCTGAAATTAACGCGGGGATAAGGAAGAGACGTCCAATAAAGCAACTAATGTCTCCTCCAATATCAAACTTCGCATGTTTGATTCACATTTCGAGGTATTAGTCGGACGCTAAATCCTACATGAGTAGCGGACGTAAGCTACGCGAATGCATCTGAGCCAAAGACTCCGCGGAACAACCATGATTGGATACTGGATACCACCTGGATTTAATTTAATACCCATCTCCGGAAAGAAAAACCCCAGGGGAAGAGTTACGTCTTGAAACCTATGCATTAGAAAACGTTACCGATCCCCGAATTTCAGCTAATCACCGGAATAATTCGATTACACCGAATGGAAGTTGATAATTTAAAGCGCATGGCATGTTTCTAGAGCCTCGGTAATGTTAGCAATACTTCTTCTCCACACCCACATTTCAAAGATCTATGCTAATGCATTGAGTGTTAGTCTATTTTGGTACCATACGCTAAATATGGTATAGATATTTTTATATTACATTTCGGAGTGTATTCAGCGAACTTATAAATCGACTTGAAGCTTGGAGAAATGCCACTGGTACATCATATAGGATGTGACATGTAAATTTCGATTTCTGATTGAGTCTTCCCACGCCTCTTTCCAAAATCAGAAAGGTCTGCAGAAGCAATGCGTGTTAATACCATCCCGTTCGAGGTTTAGCACTATTGTATCAGTAGAAATTATGAGAACCAAACAAAGAATTTTATCAGAGAACCATTTGATTTCCCAAAAAACTATAATGTATAATGTTGAGAGGGGTCGCTACATTAAGAAAATATTATCCCCGGTTCAATAGTCGCAATGGATATCAAAATTGTGCTTCTGGGAGCTTTAATGTTACGACCTGTAAGCAACGTAACATAAATGTCTAGAAAGAAGAAGTATCAGGCACACATTTGCTAATGTCACTAGACCGTTGTGACAGCTGGAAAATAATTTACAGGCACAATAAAAAACATAAAAAATGAACAGGCTCTTGAGCAAGGATATTAAGATAAAATTTGTGAAAACTTTAATATGGGGTGTAGTTTTATACAACGCGGAAACATGGTCGCTTAAGTAAAGTGATAGACGAAGACTGAAGGCTTCTGAGATGTGGATGTGGAAGACCGAAAAAGTTAAACGGATGGAAAGGAAAAGCATCGAAGAAGAAGAGGAGGAGGATAGAGGGTTTTTGGCAGAAAGCTAATGGATACAAGATAAGTGCATGCAGGAAATGTTGACCGGTCATGGATTCTGGAAGGCTGTTAGAGAGGAGAAAGTAGGGTAAGTAAGGAGAGGAAAAGAATAGACGCTTTGAACGGAATGACGGAAGGTAGTAAGGATACGTAATTGAAGGTATTGTCGTGCATGATATCTGGTTGTGTATTTTCAAGGGATACATAGAAATATAGCGGTGGTTGGACTGTTTTCATTTAAAACTTCCCGATTAACAAAGGGTTTCACGGTGTGTCGGGATACGAGAAGCTAAGAAATGTAGTGATGATGTGTCGATCCTAAACTTATCTTATCCATTACAAGATCATCACAACCGAAAAATACGGAGTGCTAAACCTACTTCAAAAAAGGTAAATATAATACAGGTCATTCTTCTCAGGTAAATAGGAAAAGGTTTTTCCCCTTTACAAAAACCAACTTCTCGTCGGAAGGTAAAATATAACTACGCGAGGCATACAGATGCTAGGCCACTTTTGACTGACTCCCTTTCTACTCAAAATCAAGTTATCCTGAGGGCATTGCATCGTTTAAAGTGGATGAATGGGAATGGCCCTGGAAGAGTATCGGAAGACTGCGAAATCAAGTACGACGGGCATATATTAGCAAAACTGTCCAAACCTTGATTATTGAATGCTCTCCGATAAAAAATTTTCGAGGACATTTTAGGACACTAGTTACTTGGTGTTATTTTAATATTACACAGCTATTTTCGATATATCTCCAACATTTCGACTTTTCCTCAACTTTAAAATTGAAGGTATGCGTAATACAGGAGTAGACTAGAGGCGGATAGTTTGAAATTTGAGAGTGAGGCGGCACAGGTAAGGGTAGCAGAGGGAGAATCACGATGAGGTTGAAAACTATTGAGGTCCATTTTATTTTTTCTTTAAAATGCATTTCTCTCAATCGCTACCTTCTTCACATTGCGGTAGCAGTAGTTATTAGAGGAGGCGACCGACAGGTAAGGTCATTTACGACATTAAGGAGAAATGAGCGATTTATTATGCCCGTTTCACTCGATTCCATCATTACTGAACGAGAAATTTCGAGCAAGTAATACTGAGCAATGAAAAGTTAAGAACGAACCACTTTTAAGATCATTCAAGACAAATATTCCAGAAAACTTGATAAAACTTTATATAGAGAATATAAGAATGATATGAGTCCCTTGCACACTATTAAAGAAAAATTGAGCATGCATAGGTTAAACATTTGAGATGAATGAAAGGCTACCCTTGGAAAAATAGCGGTCGTTTCGATGCACGAGAAGCAAAGGAAACGTCGAAGTTGTTGGTCGATGGAATGACCAAGGAGAAGACCAAGACAAATGATGGTATTTTTATATAAGTAGCTGATAGTAGAGGATCTCGTTATTATTAAAAACTTGTTTAAGCATGAGCGAGAAGAGTTATTTTAGTTTACTGGCTGCGATATTTAGTGCCTGACAAATCCTTTAAGAGTCTGAATTATTCCACTAGGGTTGCAAATTACACCATATTCGTGCCAGAAGTGTTAGCAAGTCACAACACGTCCCAAGAAGAACTTTTGAAGGTAATGTTTGGTACACTGTTCGGTGTAATTTCCAACTTTCATTGAAAGAAACCCGCATTTACTAAAACATTTTATAATGTATTAAGAAAAATATTATGATGTAATAATTGATCCCGCCATTTTTATTTGAGAATTTTTCCAAGGTCCTATGCTGCATAAGGAGCAAATATTTACATTGCCATTACTAATGCATTGCATGTGCCAAATACAATTGTGGAATGGGAAATATTGCGAAGGTTTTCAAAAACATGAGGTATTTTATTCAATTTATAGGCAACATTAATGAGAAACATTAATTTTAGAGCTCCAAGAGCAATGCTTACAGGAGCTCAATTATGATGTATTCCCTGACTCCTATATGAGAGAGGAAGCCTTACATAGGGTAGTCGTGTAGCTCAACTCTTCATCAGACCATTTCCTTTTTCTTCCTCACTTTCTATCCGGTATCGCTAGTGAATCACCACATAAAACCACTGAAATATCAATAATTACAAAACCAAGGTAATTAGTTTCCCAATAAACAAAAAGGAAATCAACTTTGAATTCGGAAGGTAAAATAGAATATAAACTGCTTAGAAAGAAGAATACGAGTACATTTTTTATTTTTCAAGCCTGATTTCAGATATTTATTAATTGTTTGGACAGAAATTGAATCTTCCGATGCGAGGTAAACTGAGCATTGAGTATTGGGGAAACGTGATGAAAAATTGTAGAGAAATGTTATCATTCGCTGGTTAGGCCTCATTTGGAACGAACATGGGGTCGTCATAAAGTTGGATTGATTGCCGAATTAGATCGCTTTCAGCGTAGATGAGTTAGATTCGCAAAACGTTACTATTATAAACTGAGTAGCGTATCCAAAATATTAGAGGAGCTAGACTGGGAATCATCAATGGAGCGAAGGTTAAATTATCGATGAAATCTCTTGCATTAATTAGAAGGATATCTCTTAAGGGATGATGTTGAAGTTGTAATATTAGCCCCATCGTGCCACGGTAGGAGATATCATGTTCATAAAATTAAAGGAATTAAGTATAGAATAAATAGATTTAAGCTAGCATTTTTCCCACGAACGATAAGGGATCAGAATTAAGTTATTCGGCCGCGCTAGGGGGAAAACTATTTTGGGTCAAAAGTAGTCTGGTTTTTAATCACCCTCAGCCAAACACCCTAGCGGTGGCTTGCAAGGTAATTGCACGGATGCTTGTAAATTAATAAATTAAAATCCTGCCTCCTCTTAGATTTGATCCTGAATCTTTGAGATGGGAAGCCAGAACATTAGCTAGCCACCACACCATCGCGATACCTCACATCACGTCTACGCGAAAACTGCAGATATTCTAATGGATGACTATCGACGAATGCTCCTAACATTTTTAAATAAACCCAAAACAGTAACCTGAATGTCTGTTTGCTAGGTGAGAGTAGCGCTCAACTAACAGGGCATGTGGAACGCACACATCAGGGTAGGGAAAGCAATTCGATTCCCTATGACGACACTTTTTTCCCAAGATATTATACCCGAAAAATCACACAGCCAGTTGAGGATGCCCAAGGCGTCCTCGGAAATCAAACACGAGCCCTCCCATCCCAATCGAGTGTTCTAAGCTAATGGATTTCCATTCAGACTCACGTTAAATAATACGTGGCTCGTTCAATAGCTCCTTAGAAAATACAAGAGATTGCGCTCGAATTATCGGAAAAATTTGATTATATCGTAGCAAGCCTCATCTCTTTCTAGACTGTTGTTTAATTTTCAGTAAATTTCATCACGCGTTTTAATTCTCATAGGAAATTATGTGAAACTTTTGTTCGTTTATAAAAATGGAAAAAATTAGTTTCGTACGGTAATTAAACACTTCTATTAAAAGGATTAATACCGAAATTAATCAAAGCTTAGTAGGATGAAAGTCATGGCATATCTGCTCTTGTGTTTGCGAGTGTTTACGATTGGGTAAATAAGTTTAAACTTTGACCTATATCCAGAAATGATGAATATCTTTTTGGACGTCCAGTGAAAGTGACTTCTTTCGAGATTGGCTATTTTCCATCGTAATCCTGACGATTTTCTGCGTCTATACAAAAATTACAAGTGACTACAAGTGACAAGGAACTGTGGACCAAAGATAAATGCACTAATATGTACACTCGAGTGACAAAGGAACAGCCAAAACATAGGGTTTCTAAAGGTTCCGAAGCCGACAAGGTGATTGCCACGATTTATTTGAGTTGCACATGGAATAACTTGTATCGAATACTTGCAAAAAGGACGAACAATAAATGGAGAGTATCAAGTTTCATTCTTTCACCGGCTGAGCCGAGAAATCAAGAAAAACGTCCTCATTTGGATAAGAAAAAAAATGTATTCCATCAAGATAATGCACCTGCACAGTTTCAATGGTGAATGTGATGGAATAAATGTTCGAATTACAAGTATTATAGTTTTCACCGTATTCACCAGAGATGACCCCAAGTGAGATTTTAATTCTCAAACATGAAAAGATAGCTCGGTGGAAAAATATTCACGTCGAACGAGGTCATCGCCAACATAGATGCCTATTTTGAGGACCTTCCGAACCCTATTTTATGGACGTCTTAAAAAGTGTGGGAAACGCTGGGAGAAGCATACTGAGTGAAAAGAAGATAGAATGAACAATAAAATAAATCCACCCAAAATAATTTGTCTTCTATTTTTTCAAAGGAATTATTGAACAAACCTCGTATCATCAATGTTTAGGTAATTCAAATTATGAGAACTGAAAAAATGACTATCCGAAAATTCATGATTGATTGAAAACACCAACACCATCAGCAACACTTTTAGAGTTGTCCTTTCTTATTTTCCTGTCAATAAATTAAGTGTGCATATGCTCGCTTGCACTGGCAAACGAATGAATATTCGAAGGGTGAGATAATAGTTCAGAGTGAACAAATGAAGTGTAGGAACCATTTGGGCTAAGAATATATGAGAAAATATTATTGAGATACTGAAATGAACATTATATACACAAGAAGTCCTAGAAACTTCGGAGCTACGGTGAATAGCGAAATCGATGCAGTCTGCACAGCAGCGGGAGAGGCGAGTCTTCCGCGGTCGTCATGTCACGAAATCCTTGCAAAGAGAAAGCAACAACAGAAGAACAGAAGACAAAGAAGAGGTAGAAACTAGTTGGAATCAGGACTTGGAAAGTTAGGTCTATGTTGGGAACAGGGAAATTAGAAAATATAAAGCGAGAGATGGAGAAAGGAAACAGATATTTTAGGCATGTGCGAGATGAGATGTGAGGAGAACGGATTTCACTGAGGAAAAAGTTATGGAGTAATACACAGAGGAGTAGAAGAGAGCGAGTGAGGGGTGGCAATAATACTGAATAAATCGTTAGGTAGAAGAATAGTAAGCAAAGAGCAGGTGACTGAAAACAAATATTTGTAGATGTAAAAGATAAAACCACGAACTTGGTCATTGTTCAGGTCTGCATGTATACCACCAAGCAATCATAGGGAGGAAAAAGTTGATAGGGTATACCATCAGTTAAAGTACATAAACGCGGGTGATCCTGGAGGGAAACATTTGATAGTTATGGGAAATTGGAATTCGACGGTAGGCGAAGGAAGTGATGGCAGCGAGGGGGCTAAGGTTTAGGGACGAGGAATGACCGCGGGGAGAAAGCCATAAAGTTAGAGGATGCCGATACATATTGTAATTTTGTAATAATGAAGTGCAACGTCCGATTTTAAAAGATAAAATAGGGAAGACCGTTAGTAAGTGGAATGTAGAAGAATTTACTGGAAGAATGGGAAAGGAGAATAAACGAGATATAAAGAAAATTATGGGTGAGGACAGGGAGCTGAGTACTAAAGAGGGGAAATGGGAATAAATCAAAATAAGGATATTGATACCTGCGCAAGAAATATAGAAAAAGTACGAGGAGTATACCTAAATTGGAAAGAGACAAGGAAACCTTGGATTACGGACGAGATGATTAGAAATAGACGAGATATGGAAATGAAAAATGTAAACACATGGATATATAGAAGGAAGTTTGAAGAGTTAAATAATGCACTAAGGCGGGAAACTAAGTAGGCGGAGAATTCATTAAATCAGTTAGGTTTGCTGATGACCAAGCTTTAGTTTGTCAGTCGGCGAAAGGGTAGCAAGCAGTGCTGAGCGCATTAGAAAGGCAGTGCGATAGGTATGGAATGATAATAAACTTAAAAAAAAAATTTTACGCTGTTTAAAAGAAAGGGGAAGTTGAATTATATATTAAAATAGTAGTTCATGGACGACGGCAGGTGAGACAGTTTACTTATCGCAAAAGTATCTTGGATCAAAATGGGGAGGAGAAGGGATTTTGGGTAGAAATTCAGAGGAGACAGGAAAGATGGGCGGAAGTTATCTTATTTGGGAATGGTATGTTGAAGACTCTGATAAAGGGGAGAGTATTAGGTTGGCGAGGAAGGGGCAGGAATATGATAGGTATGCTGAATGGGATAAAGGGAGAAAGGAAGTATGCGGAATTGAACAGGGACTTATTGTAGTGTCGTTTTACCGTTGTATATGATGTCTCCGTCCAAAACCTACATACATTGACCGGTAGATTATCATAATTATAGTATTCAGATGCCTACTTATATTTGAAAAATCATATTTATTAGACAAGTAATAGAAAATAATTCTTATTCTAATAAGTTTAATACAAGTTATCCACATTGTTTGTGGAGTTGTAATAGAAGAAGAAAACATAAATTGTATTAAATGTTGTAACCTTTACTTTAATACACCCTTAAAGAAGCTGCTGACGCGTGATCATGCCCGATGGCTACTCTTCCTATTAGACATAAGTATCATTAACATTCTACCCTTCGGAAATGGATCTTTCATTTCGACGGTTTGAGGCTTTGGTATGCGAAAATCCATGATCACTGAATAAATAAACTTGGTATCTTTTCACATATTTTTTTGTGTGCAATGCCCAAATTATTTTCCGTGGATCTTTCATATCTCAATACCTCTTTAAAGTTTATAATTTATACCATAGTGCCACATATTTCCCAATGCGATCGGAACCGGTACTGCTTAAAGAAAACTAAAATGGCAAACAAGAGTGGATGTCCTCGTCTAAGTTCGGTGCTACAAAGGCAACAAACTCGATGAACTATATTAGTAGTTCGTACAGGTCGGTGTTGAAAGGTCGAATAATGTTCGCTATCCTTGGCACTCGTCAGTGAAAAAGAAAATATATTCCTAAAACCTTCAAATTGTAAATCTCATGTCTCAATTCAAGACTGTATTCGAAACAAAGCCTTCGCTTTTCGGCCACATTGGAGCGCTGGCGTCGCAATTAACCAACAGAAAGCGTGATGAACGATCAAGGGGGCTCCTAATATTAGTCGGCGGCTGACCTGGGCATAGATTAACGCAACCGAATGTCGACCTGTGTGCGTGGCCACATTAACAGGAAACACTTCCAATAAAATACGAATGTGAAGCGTGTCTGAACAATCTCATTTTTAATAGTGATATCCGCGGAAAGTTAACTCGAGCTTATAGCGCCGAATAGGATGCCAATTCTAATATTGGTCGATATATAATCGAAGCATTAAGAACGAACAAAATGACTGTCACCAATCTGTCTTATACTTGGTATCGAGGAATTTGTTGACGGTTTTACTATTCGCTTTACGCATGCATGAAAACTTTCGGCAGCGGTCGCTGCAAATGTGATCCGACAGTGGCAAGCACGGTTTCAAACTATTTACGCAGCAATGATAGAATCACGAGTCATGGAGGCATTTATCTATATGAGACATGTCCATTTATAAGTCCGCTCGTTTATAATAATGAATAACTGATCGTAGCACTTTTAGGACATTATATTATATCACAATTCCACTGAATAAAATTTGCCCGCATGGCATACATTCCATGTAGTATTCATGCGTGCAGAATAAACGACTGATCGAGCGAAAAAACGCGAACGTAATCAAAGGCATTTATTCCGCATTTCTCAGGTGATTGTATAATGTAGGCATGCATTCCTCCAACCGATTTATTCGAAATTATGGAAAGAAAAATATTCACAAACAATTCAAATAAATAAACTGAGCATCATTAACAAAAAACATGCTATACATCGTGGCTATACAGCCTTTGCTAAATTGAAATTTAGCGGGGAATTGGGCTCGAAATTTATCTCTGAATCTGGAAAGAGGGACATTAAAAGACCATACTTATTTTGGCGAAGATGGTCGACTTAAAAATCTGGAAATAAGAATAGTCAACATGTCTCTCGCGGTCACTTCGGAAACGATTATTTTTGCTTAGTGACCGTCGACACGCATCTTAAAATTGTCCCCAAGTAGGTAATCTGAGCCCCGTTAGTGTTGCATATTGAGGAAACACTCGTAAAATAACTCACGCACATTGGTCACCGGAGGCTAGGCATAGCACCAAAAATAATATTGAGGTAGGTGATTCCATCCCACATGTGATGATTTGGCTCGTTGGCAATCCTTTGCGATTCAGAGTTCGCCACTTATTGGATCTCCCGGCACAATACTCTCCCGTTCGCTGGGCGAAGATGGTTCCGTTGACCACTTCGTTTAAAGAAGCAGAGGTTTCACTGCTGGCTATAGAGCAACTAACTGCCAGATTGTCTCTTTCTGGTTAGATACTCCGATATCAGCCCTATCTCGATTTCAATGCCAGCTTCCTCTTATCTCTGCTGAAAACGTCTTTAGTGATGATCTCACGCAGATTGTCTACTTTCATGTAATGCCGTGATTTCACAAAATTAGGGTCAGTCATTTATCGATTTGAGACAATCATTCAACACTCGAAGACAAATTCTATGCCTGCGCCAAGGTAGCAGGTCAATTTGATTTCCCGATGTGATTACGGAGGGGTATGGGGTCGATAGATGCTGAAATGTATCTCCACCATGTAAACCTTCTTAAGAATAGAAAAAAAGGAATCAAATTCAGACATTTAAAATATATTTGGAAGCCGGGAATCAATTTTAACGGCACACTAATAATCCAATAGCGATGTGAATCAAACTAAATTATTCTTTGCTTTATTGATATTTGTCGTTGGACATTTAAGTACAGGTATACAGGTATCACAGGAGGATTAAGGAGCAGGCGATCAAGAGCGTACCATAGAGACCCACGGATCTCAAGAAATCAGCATCCAGGATGCCGAAAATCTCTAATTTATGGGCATATAAAATTTGTTTTACGGAAAATTCTCTTTATAAAAACGTAAACTTTCTATCCAAAGCAGCCACTAATCGCAAAAGAGCACTCCCATGATACAGGATTCGGAAAGCCGAGCTGCCTAGAAGAGCTTGCACCTTCCAAATAAGCCAATTATAAACAACTTTATTTCATTATGCTTGATTAAGGGGAAGTGTATAAAATATGGAGTGTTTAGTATTGTTGGAATTTTACGGAAATACCTGATGCCAAAACTTTCATTATTTTTCAGCCTGTGGTGCAAGTTCAGTATGCAGGAGTGTAGAGTTCAAAGTTATCAGCGATCTAGTGTAGAGAGACCTACATAACAAATATTTCATCTCCACCACTTTTTATAGCATTACCAGTCGTAAATTTTGAAGAACTGAACTGTCAAGTTTCCCACTCCGTAAATGCTATGCTCAACATTCTATCTACAACACATATGGGAATGCCATAGGTTTTAGCTGAGGTTATCCGATCTTCTGTCAGAGGTCACAAACTAATGATGGCTCCATGCTCAAGACTGTGTTGCATCAATTTTCCATTCCAATCTCAGGTCTGAAAGTACAATATATATCCACTTCAGGACGTGAAGAAAACGGCAGGGACTCCGGAGAAACGTCGTAAAAAGGTATGAGAAACGATTTAAAAACGAGGAATACTCGTACAATATAAAGCAGAATTACCGCGACGGCTTCTTAAAGATACTTATTACTCACTGGTATACAAAATGAAATGCAAATGGTTAAACTGAGAGGCAAATTAAACGTTTTGTATTGTTCCAAGGAAGAATTCAACTTTCGTAGGGGGGTGAGGTTATGAGATACCTTAACTATCCGTGGAAGAAAATAGCCGCTAGGGTCATAGGTCCATAAGTACTTTGGATAGATAAATAGCACACCTTGATTGTTTGGTATATTGTGTATAGGTATTATACATCTACATAATACCCCGCAAGCCGCCACAAGGGCGTGTGGCGGGGGGTGCCAGATCACCACCAGTGAAAGAGAATAAAAACACATGCAAAACCAACATATGTATACATACCTACAGCCACAGTGGCATATATATTCATGCAAAAAACGTTTTTGACTTAAACGCATGCAAATACATATATTATCAGCTAACATACACATGCGCCTTAGAATATAGTAAAAATGTATCCAATAAAGTGCAAATTATTATTGAAAAGTAAGAAGAGGAAATTCCACTATCACAAGGACATACAACTCATGGTCTCCACCGCCAAGGACACAGGTAGGGAATGTGAAACATCGCTACATGCAGTGGAAGCGTCCCCTCCCCCCCACAGATAGAGACGAGGGATGGAAGTAGAAACTTTAAAACAAACAAAGTAGGGCAAGTAATACAGTAAATAACACTTACATACTTTAATGACAGTCCCATACGGTCATGCGAGAAGGTTTTTTGGCAACAAAACGCGAAATTAGTGAAAGTATTCTATTACAAGCATCTTTATTTCCATTTTTAGTTTTATGCATCTTTATTTTCCACTTTCACTTTCTTCTTGTACAACATTCGCCCAAAAAAATCAATTTTATTCCTGAGTTCTTGGACATTTTACATGCCTGTGCACCATATAGGAGTAATGGAAATAGAAAACAAGAATGTGAATTTTCGACAGACATTCATCGCTCATTTGCCGTACTGTATTTTACAATATTTAAGGCTTTTTCGGCGAAAATAAAATGACAGAGTTTTCTCTGCTACCAAGCTGAGGCCATGGCAACGACAAACGTAACGTAAAATAGGGAAATCGGCACAAAAACAGTGAATCTAAGGTATTTGTTCGAAAATGACAAACATAAGTTAATACATGTTAAGGTGAGTTGGGCTGGACTGATGAGGTATTAAAAATCTACTGGTAGACTCGGTTGGCACATTCTGAAGGAAAGTGAGCAAAACAAAGAAGAATAAAATGTATAAAATGAAAGAAACATTACTTATGACTGGAGACTGAAATGGAGGAGAGACAAGGAGAACCGGTAGGAAAACATAAATTGGAGAAAACTGGTGAAAGAGGAGAAAGGTCACTGGGAGCACAATAAAAGTTGATCGTATCGTATAAGATGTATTATTTTAACTGCCTCACAGAGTATAAACCCATGGAAGATACATAAGGACATCAAAAATCCTAAATCCTTACCCTTACCCTTAACGGAGTCCTTTTACCCCTGTGAAGGATCCCATTTGGGTTAAGTTTGTGTCTGTAGTAGATCACCTGCGAGGATGTAACATTCCAGAACTACTATAGAAGGGTATTCTAGTTGAGAGGTTGTGGTTGGTCTTTGTTGTGTAATTTCTTTTCCCAGAAACCATCACAACAAATTAAGTTATCTTTGCGGGACGAGTGGTGCTAACTTATAACGACAACAGTTTTCCTTTAATTTGTTATTTTACGAGGCCGCAGAGCTCTAGTTTTCAAGATTGCTAATCGAATCGGATAGGGATTCTAGGATGGTTAGCGACTTCGAAAGGTGGTGGCAATTAACGTGTGAAGGGACAGGAAGAGAAGAGGGGGAGGCAGAATTACAGGAGTGAAAGGGAAACGCTTCGAGCGCAGAGTTGAGCTTGAAGTAGTGGTAAAAAACGTAAAGGGTAAACGAGGCATATGAAATAGAAGAAAAAGCATAAATATTATCAAAAAAATCGGTAAATAAAATAAAGGAGATGCTAAACAAACTAATCAGCAGTTTCTATGAACATGTCAAAAACTGATGCATATTCATTATGTCAAATCATTTTCCTGCTTTAATCATAAAGACAAAAAAATATGAAAACTTGATAACCTGCCTGACGACACATAGAGTGAAGATAATGGCGAGAATAATATCTCTAAGCCTAAAGAGAAAAGCCGATGACCATTGTAATGGAGAAAAATCCGCATTTTAGATGAGAATAAAACAAGAAAAGACACTTATGATAGCATTTTTATCAAAAAGTAGATAATACAAAAAGATTAATCGACTCTTAATGTGATATTCTCTCTTTATAGAAATATTTTGACGACCTAGAATGCAATGCTAGAATATTCAGGTGAAAACAATTTCTGGGAAGTTCAGCAACATTTAATGAATACTTTAAAACACACATATAACAAAGATGCTGATACTTTTCCTAGCGGCAGTTAAGTATACGGATGATAAGAAAAATCGATATCGAGTTGAGGAGAAGTCTAGGAATATGTTTTTCAAAGAATGACATGAGTCATTGGCACGGCCACTTAGGCGCTATTTTGACAACAGGAGTGAGCTAAGTGCCCCAGTGGCGAGGGGAAAAAACAAGACTGTAACTTTCGTTTTTAACAATTGAATGAATTCAAAACATTAAATTATCACGGATTGAAATTATCTCTGCATAACTGAAGAAAAAAATTGACGCCGAAAACACAAGGGAAACGATAAGGTTGTTTATTCAAGTTATGTCTCTCCAGTCCATTCAAGTCAGTAAAACATGGACATTTCACACGCTAGTTTGGTGATTGAGTACCTTTAAACATAATTTGTAGTGCCTTATGGTTTGCAACTAATTATATTTGTGAACGGCAGTAAATTTCGCTTGGTTTCCCGTTGTGGTATCGCCTACTAATATAATGCGGAACTAAAATTGTTCCCTCTGCGCCAGGGTCTAACCCGCATGATTTGCAATGATGAAAGCTTAGGCGCACATGTGATATTTGTTAGGCTAATAGATGTCCGGGTCCATAAAGGGCCGGGCAGGGATGTGCCATTGCTGCAGAGATGTCACCCTCTATGCACGTGTGAAATATCACACACGTGAAATTTTATCATCCGGTGAGCTCTACCTTCGCCTATCAAAAGAACTCTGCGCTTGAGAACCAGTGTGGTTTATCATTTCGAAGATCTATTTCTCAATGCTTATGCTTCCTCTACAAATGTATACGCCATTAAATAGATGTCTTTTGACGATTTCGTGCCGCGCTTTACACATTTGGACGTTTTCATCACACTAAGGTTCCTCCAGATTCTCCTCAGACCTCTCTCAGACATTTTTCAAAAAAAGACATCTAGTTTACTTATGAAGGGCCTTTTAAAGATAATGAATCTATTCTGAAATTATTATGTCCAGGTGTAACTGAATACTTCTAAAATGCCTCACATTACGACTGCATTGCAAGGAACTTGGAAATTCTTCGTTGCATAAAGAAACATGTCTTCGAATGCGAACAATGTGAAATCAACAAAGAAGACATCGTTCATTACTCTCAGATGCATGGAGCAGTCATGGGGAAATCACTACAATTCTAAAATCTTATATATACACACGACCTCTTCAGTTTATCACATGAAGACTTATTTAGCAGTTTAACATATTTCATATACCATACATATTTATCCCTCCCCGGACTACAACCTCGACGTGGTGGACGGGCTTGCGCGTTCCGATGACCCCTACAGCTGTGCTGGTGGGAGTAATAATAATTGCTCCTAGTAGGGTCACCCATGCCAGATAGGTCGAAGGTTAGGAGCCAGACGAAAGGTAGTCCACACAGCCTCTGTTCCTCAGTGCGGCGGCTGCAATGGCGTCTGACCCCAGTGAGGCGGCCAGTAAGTGATGGTGTCACGTTAAAAAAACTATTGAGGAAGGCAACGGGAAACAACCTCAATTATCATTCCCAAGATTTAAATGATGGACAATACAGAGCTTTGAGTCCTGGCAACTACGGGGCTCGGCCAAATCGGCCATCTGTCATGCCCAACAGCGGGGGAGGCAAGGCTACCGCGGTCGTCATCCAACGAAAGCCTTGCAGGGGAAAACCGAAAGCAGCAGGATGGAAGACGTAGGTGAAAAAAAAACCGGTTAGAATAGGAACGTGGAATGTCAAGACAATGATGAGGACAGGGAAATTGGAGAATGTTATGCGAGAGATGGAAAGGGGAAATATAGGTATTTTAGGTCTATGCGAGGTGAGATGATAGGATAGCGGGGATTACTGGAGTGATAATGATAGAATAATATACAGCGGCGGGGACGAGATGCAAAGAGGGGTTGCCATAGTATTAAATAAAGAGGTAGGAAAAAGCGTAAACAACATAGAACAGGTAACGGATAGAATTTTACTACTAGAGATGAAAGCAGACCGACGAACTTGGTTAATATATCAGGTATACATGCCACCAAGCAACCATAAGGAAGAAGAGGTCGATAAGATATACGGTCAGTTGGAGGACATAATCGCGTGTGTTCCTGCAGGGATACATTTGATAGTGATGGGGGATTGGAATGCGACGGTAGGGGAAGGGAGAGATGGTGACGAGGTTTAGGCACAAGGAATGACCGCGGGGAGAAAGCAGTTAAGTTCTGCAGGAGACAGGGGTTAGTTATCACCAAGATTTGGTTTAGACACCACAAAAGACGCAGGTATACATGGAAAATGCCAGGTGACTCAGAGAGGTATCAGCTAGATTATATTATGGTTACACATAGGTTTAGGAACAGTGTGATAAATTCCCACAGCTTTCCGGGAGCGGATGCGGACTCTGACCACAATTTAGTTGTTATGAAATGTAGCGTTCGTTTCAAAACGATAAGGCAGGGACGGCGAGTTATAAAATGGAATGCAGAAGCATTAAATGGTTTGAAAAGCAAGGAATACAAACAGGCGGTGGAGGAAATAATGGAGGATGGAAAAGGGCTAAGTACTATCGAAGAAAAATGGGAAATGATCAAAAAAGGGTTGTCTAAAGCCGCAAAAGACACTATTGGAACCGTTAACGCTAAAAGGACTAGGAAACCATGGATCACGGATGAGATGATTACAAAGATGGATGAGCGGCGAAAATGGAAGAATATAAATACAGAATTAAGCAAAATGAAGTACAAAGAATTGAACAATAAATTGAGGCGGGCAACAAATAAGGCAAAAGACGCATGGTGGAAGACGCAGTGCGAGGATATGGAAAGTCTCCAGAGGAAGGGTGAAATCGGTGCGCTGTACAGCAAAGTTAAATCGTTATCGGGAAGTAAGAAAGGAAGAGCTATGCTAATAGTTAGAGATAAGGCGGGTAAGGTAATAGTTGACGCAGGAAAGATCCAAGAGAGATGGAAGGAGTATATAGAAGAACTGTATAGTAAAGAACTCAGACCAACACAGTTAGTCATTGAAAAAGAAAATGACGTAGAGGAAGACAGATTAGACCCAGGCATTCTAGACAATGAGATAGAAAGGGCATTAAGGGAGATGAAATTAAATAAGGCCGTGGGGGTGGATAACATTCCTGCGGGCTGATACCATATAGGCTGATTCGTAGTATTTATGTGGAAGGAATCTGGCCGGAAGACTTTGTGAAATCAGTTTTAGTTCCTATTCCGAAAAAGGTAAAGGCTACATCATGTGAGGACTACAGGACAATAAGTTTGATATCCCACGCAGCTAAAGTTGTTCTCAGGATAATAAGCAAAAGGATAGAGAGTAGAGCAAATGATTACTTAGGGGATGATCAGTTTGGGTTTAGGAAGGGGAGAGGTACGCATGATGCCATTGCAGTAATGAGATTATTAATCGAGAGGAATATAGAACACAACCAGGAGGTATTTGCCTGTTTCGTAGATTTCGAAAAAGCGTGTGATAGAGTGAATTGGAAAAAACTAATGAGTATATTGCAGAAAATAGGAGTAGATTGGAGGGAAAGGAGGCTAATCCGCAACCTGTACATGTCTCAGACTGCTCAGGTGCGGGTGGGGAACGGGGAGTCCGGTTGGGCAGTGTTAGGAAGGGGTGTAAGGCAGGGTTGCCCATTATCACCGTTGCTGTTCAACCTGTATGCAGAGGAAATGATCAAAGAGGCATGGGAAGAACTCGAGGTAGGAATGAAAGTGGGCGGGGAATTCGTAAAATCAGTTAGGTTTGCTGATGACCAAGCTTTAGTTTGTCAGTCAGCCAAGGGGCTGCAAGCATTGATGAGTGAATTGGAAATTCAGTGCGACAGATATGGGATGAGAATCAATATTGATAAAACAAAGGTTATGCGATTTTCGAGAAAGAAAAAGGCTACTTAACATTAAAGTAGGAGGGCAAAAACTAGAGCAGGTAGAACCGTTTACGTATCTCGGTAGTGTATTGGACCAACACGGTCAAAGTAGTAAGGACGTAAGGAGAAGAATTGCGCTAGGCAAAGAGGCTTTCACAAGGAGGAGGGAGTTGATGACGGGGACGTTGAGTAAGGATGTTAAGAAAAGACTCGTAAAAACTTTAGTATGAAGCGTAGCTATGTATGGCGCGGAAACGTGGCCATTGAAACAGGAGGATAGACGTAGACTGGAGGCTTTTGAAATGTGGGTATGGAGAAGAATGGAGAAGGTGATATGGACAGAGAAGAAAACAAACGAGGAAGTACTTGGTATGGTGGGCGAAGAGAGGGGTTTGTTGGGAGAAATCCTATGGAGGCAGGAAATGTGGATCAAGTGGGTATTGACCGGCAGTGGGATGTTGAAGACTGTAATAGAGGGGAGAATGTTAGGCAAGCGAGGAAAGGGAAGGAACAGGATAGGGATGTTGGACGGGATGAGGGGAGGAAGAAAGTACTCAGAGATGAAGAGGGACCTGATGTAGACCAGGTTGCTGGATTTTGTTTTGTTAGGAGTCACAATATTTTTATTTGGTAGTTGTGTCTTTCCAAAAACCTACCGTAACCGGTAGATTACCTTATAATATATATATATATATATATATATATATATATATATATATATATATATATATATATATATATATATATATAACTTGGACAGCAACAAACAATATAAGAATAAATAAAAAGATCACTCACACGTTTTTTCTTGAACATTTTGACGGAATTCAGCTCCGTCTTCATCGGAAAAAATAGAAGTAATCAGAAGTTACTTCTTTTTCCTCTAGTAATCTGTTTATGTATTCTTATATTGCTTGTTACTTTCTAAGTTTGTTATTCAACACTACTGTGTTACTTCGAAGATAATATATAAATATATGTATGTGTGTATATATATATATATTTATATATATATTTATTAATATATATATATATATATATATATATATATATATATATATATATATATATATATATAATTTAATTCCACGTGTATTTAACAAACCATAAGTCACCATCTCTCAAATTGTGTTTGAACTTTCTGCACCCATTGATGTCAGTCCAAAACTGAGCTCCACGAAATGGTTTTGTGGATTGACAGTTTTTAATGATTTTAGGAATAACTTTTAATGCTTTTAAATTTTCATCATGGCCCTAAATGATCTTACAGTCTCTTTTTTTACTTCATCTTGCGGAAGGTTGGCCGCTGGTGTGGAACATACGTACTAAATCTAAAAAAACCGCGCCAACATTTTTGTTTGTTAAATATAAATGGTCCCTCTATAGTTAGAACTTTTTATAGAATCATTTTTTTAATATTTCATTGTTTTTTTAAAACTTCAAAATAAATGTAAATTATAGTGCACATATATTTATTACCCTTTTATAAGATGATAAAGGTTTTTTAATAATTTTGACATTCATAATAATGCCAAGATTGACAAGAGTGCCATACTGATTCTTTTGGGGCTTCTAAAAACATTAGATGTTTTCGAATGTTCATTAAATGTTGAGCGGATTTCCCTAACCCAATTAAAATATTTCATAGGATTCAGTTTTGGATGGGTATACATTGTTGCAGATATTTTGGAAAAAATTTGATAGGGCGATGCCGAAAATTGCACTTTCATTGGTTGAATTAACGTGGAATGACTCATATACAAAGGAAATGTTTCTTATCAAGAAAACGAATTTTTGTCAATGCCTTAGTGGAACGCCAACATCTCCCGTAAATATCTTCTTGTTACTTAGAGCCGTACTGCCGGCCCAAAACCTTTATTTATATCACAAGCAAGCTCTTAAGGCAATGAATGATTAAGTAGGAAAGATTCTTTTTCAGACTTTTTTACAGGATTCCTCCAACCTATTCGACGTGATGATACCATTTAATTGCCTGATAGTGGTATTTGACGGAGCACTCTGTTGTGATAGCTCGGCACTACTGATATGAACGCATTACCTGAATCTGGGAAGTCCCATTAAGTTATTATCTTCTGGGGACTTAAAAGAGTTTGAGGAGAAAACCGACTTCTGAAATGCAACGCAAAGGTATTCCATGCCACGCCACGATACGCAGTGCAAATTCAAGCGTCTGATTTTTCCAAAGTGAATCCGTGTTTCGTTGAATAGCCAAAGGGTTCCTTTTCTCTAAGTTAAACGTGCGGGAAAATGAAGTTTGGAACAGAGCTGGAATGAATGAAAAGTAATTGTGTCGCGTAATATGAGTTGGATACATTCATCGCTTTCCCATTTGCGGCTGTCTTAAAAACCTTCAGCGATTTTCCCGCCCAGGGCTTGAGTCGACCATAGCGCTATTTACGTTTTCTAACGTTTATAACGTAACTAACGTTTATAAATCCATAATTTGATGCATATAAATTTCAGTGGAAATATTGTTATTTATTTATAATTTATCACTTAATGTCATAATGCGCATTTTAAAGAAATGCATTTTAAAAACCAAAAGAAAAGGGTCATCTGGACTTATTAAGTAACTATATTAGGGTATGAATCAAGCTTATGAGACCCTCGGAAAATTTTTGTGAAAAACCGAACACCGAAAAGCACTCGAAATATAAGATCGCTGGTTTCATCCAAATATTCCACACCAAAGAGCCCACCATTTTTACTCCCCTATTGAAGGGCTGTTTAGGATGTGAAATGACAAAAATTAATTTGAACGCTTGAATAAAAATTGCTCCTAATTTTTTACGATGGTATATTAAAGCGTAAATACGTAAAGCATGGTTCTACCAATGCCTGTATTGGGAGAACTTAAGTCTATAGTGTGTGTTTATCCTTGTGAAATAATTTCCAAATAATAGGAAGGAGCGAACAGAAGAACATAATCACCATGGAAGCGCAAGCGATGTTTATTATTTCCGTTACACGCGAGGGTTCGTAATAACAAATAAAAAAAAATATGTACTTCAATTCTCATGGACGCACATACGACTTCCGAGCATTTCAAAAAAATATAATACTGACGCATTAACACGCATTTTGATTAATTGAATGTTGAGAAAGTACGCACTAAAGTTGCATTCGCTGGATAGTGTTACATAATCTCTTTATTTTTAAAGTGGCCCATACCGATTTCAGTCACTCCAAAAGACTCGTATATACTGGATCAACCTTCTCATTTATGAGACCAAAATAAACCTTTAAGTTAGGTTTACGGTGGACATGGCGGAGAAGATTGAATCCAACAGAAAATGGAGAACAGTTAATCAACGAGAGTTCCCACGAGATGGAGCCACAGCTCTTGAAAACTGGGAACATTGGATGGCGGAGAGGAGAAATATTCACAGCCGCTTGTCAAGTAAGTTATAATAGATTCAAGTGCGGAAAGCATTTCGAAAAAAGGGAACTTCATGGGAAAAACACATTTTCATAATTCCAAACGACATTCTCATTATCCGTTATGAGATCCAATTGTGTAAAAGATTACCAATATCATACATTTTCATGAAATATTTTAAACATTTGTGAAATGTTAATATTGGTTTCCCTTCTCCTGGAATAAAACATCCACATGGCGGAAGGGCTAGTGCGTTCTGATCACCGCTAGGACAGTATTGACGGGAGATATGATAATTGCTCGTTGTAGGAGGATAATAGATAGGTTGAAAGGATAGGAACCAAAGGAAAGGTACATAGTTGCGCAGCGTATGTTCCTCAGTGGCGTGGCTGCAAAGGCGTCTGATCCCATTAGATTACGAGTCCTGAAAACTACGAGATTCGGCCCACTACACTATGTGTCGTTAACGGCAGAGGGAGAGGCAAGGCTTCCGCGGTCGTCATCTCACAAAATCCTTGCGTAAAGAAAGAAACAGCAGCAGCATTGAAAAAAATGAAATTGCGCGCCATTTATAAAAAAAGACTCGGAATATTAGGGCAATATTGTGCTCAGGGAAACAAACAGAAAAAGCAAGAGATGAAGAGAGAACATATAAACATTTTAGGACTGCACAGAAAGCAAAACTGAAATGCACAGGCAGTAAAACAAGCGGCGAAGTACTAGGCATGGTGATAGAAGAGATGGAGACTGACAGGAGAAATTTAAAGGAGCCGAGAGAGATGAATACATTAAGTTTCAACTAGCGGACGTAGGCCCCGAAATGTCAAAGTCATATCGCTCATGTTTAGTAAAGACACCAGAACCGACACACAGAAAGGCACCCCGCACCGTCCCAAAGTCACTCTCATACCCTGCAATAAACGAAGATGCAAAACATGCCCTATTTTCAAAATCCGACGCCCACCCGTCTCCCACCCGCTTTTTAACTCCCTCCCACGAATTCCCTACTCCTCGTGCACCTCCAGAAATTCAGTTTACCTAAATGCAGACTATGCAATGCCTTATATATTGGGCAGTGTATCACACCATTGTATATTAGAATCAATAAAAACAATACCTAACGCAAGGATTCACCCCTGAATGGGATTCTCCCAATACCAAAACACGCCTCTGAATATAACATTCCCTTTGATATATAATACGAGAGCGGTTCAAAAAGACCTGTGTTACAAATGAAGAAACCAAATTTTCATAAACATTTTTTTATTTTTCAACATAGTCCTCTTTTAAAAAGATACACTTTTCCCAACGTTCCGGCCATTGTTTTAACCCCTCCCAAAAATGAGATTTGTCGAATTCTCCAAAATACGCCTCTGTCTCGGCGATGACGTCCTCGTTTGAGCTAAAAAAATTTCCCGCGAGCCATTTCTTCATGTTAGGGAATAAGAAAAAGTCGTATAGTGTCCCCATTATAGCATTCCTGCCACCATCAGATCCTCCACTCATACTCAAAACAATAGAGCAGGTGTATACCTGGCTCCATGACTCTTGGAATGAGCTAGATATTAATATCAGACACAGGATTACCCTAATCTCCAGATATTACCATCCCCCATCCACTCCCAAACTCTTCCATATCAATCCCACACTTCCAAACTTTCCCATCCCAATTCTTCCACTACCTAACCTTTCCCCGCCATCTCCTCCCATCAAACGTCCTACCTCCTAATAAAACTTTCTTAGTACCTCTCTCCCTAGAGATAGGTCGTTTGATCACCGAAAACTCGGAATACGTGTGAGTCTCATTTGTGTGTTCTTCTGTATTTTCCATTCGCAAGTGCTAGTTTGCTTCTTCATTTTGAATATATATATATATATATATATATATATACTACTATTTTGACCGTGTTGGTCCAAAACACTTCTGAGATACGTGAACTGTTCTACCTGCTCTAGTTTTTGCCCTCCTATTTTAATGTTTATCTTAGCCTTATTTTGATGCGATTTTCTAGAAAGAAAAAGGCTGAGCTAAACATTAAAATAGGAGGGCAAAAACTAGAGCAGGTAGAACAGTTCACGTATCTTGGAAGTGTTTTGGACCAATACCATCAAAGTAGTTGTAAGGAGAAGACTTGCGCTAAGCAAAGAAGCTTTTACAAGGAGTAGAGCAATGCTGATCTACACCACTTTCATTGACCCAAGAACTACCCCTACATCATATGATCAACTGGTTCGTGGATATCTCCCTAAAATCCAAAAAAAAAGGACATTTGAACTCACAGTCATCCTCATAGAGGAACAATCACGAGAGAGACTGAAAATACCAATAAAATTAAATCTAAATGAAAATGTGTTCACAGTATCTGCCTTGCTAAAGATACATTAATTATCACAGATTGGAAAAAATACACAAATAAGATGCTAAAAATACTTTCCAAATTCTTAGCAGTTTTCCATTGAAGATAAATAAGAAAAATATTACAAAAATTATCATAAGAAAGAGCAAATAAAATCCTAAAATTGACATTACAATAGAAAAAACAATCCCAGAGTAATGTAAAAATTTTTGTTACCTATGGAGCATTATTAACAGTGAAAATGAAAGCAGCCAAAAGCAACAAGCCTTTCACACCAAAAATTTCACTGATTTACAGTCATATGGGTGGAAAAGTTCAAATGGAAAGAAAGGGAAACAAACGAGAAAGTGCTACATATGATGGGAGATATGAAGGAATCGTTGACAGAAATTCAAAGGAGGCAGGAAAGGTGGTCGCAGTTAATTTTAATTTGCGATGGGATGTTGAAGACTCTGATAGGGAGGAGAACATTTTGAGAATGAGTGGAATTGAAGAAGGATTTACAGTAGTGTTGGTTGGTAGAAGATTTATTGTTCGGTCTTCGTCCGACCAAAATCTACCTTAAATGATTAGATATCAGTAATAGCAAGTATCAAGACCAGGAAACCTTTCTCCAAAATGTTAGTTTGGAGATTATTATTACATGGATATGTGAGATGGACCATCAAGAAAGTGGAAAGAATCAAACTTGAGACAATGGAAAGGTGGATCTGGAATAAATTAACAAAAATAGCTGAATAAGGAGAAAATGCAATGAAAAAATAGAAAAATATTTAAAGTGAAAGAAAACGGATTTATTTTCAAATCAAAAGGGCAAAGCAGAGCACAACTGACTGTATGTATGTAAGTCATAATCTTTACCTAACAAAGACATAATATTCAAAGGTTATGTGATAGGAAAGAAACCAAAAGGATGACCAAGAGCTGCATTCTTTCAAAATATGTAGCAAGAGATAGAGAACTTCACGTTGCATGCTAACTTGAAGAAATCGACAATTAAAAGAGAAATGCAGCTGTGACATCAAGCCATAGCCTTTAGAAGTTGTTGATTTCCCACGGTGTATAAAACTGCATTCATAGGAGAATGTCAATTCATGACATTCCCCAAGTGATAATAAAATCACAAACTTTATCTTACCAAATGTACGACCTAAATTAGAATCAGGTTTTGATTCAGCTCTTTCTCTCACTACACTGCAGTCACTACATGTGTGCAGCTTAGAAAGTGTTGGCAAATTTTAGCCCCTGCATTAAACTTCATGCATCAAATGCACCACATTTGTTTCCTGAAAAGTACAAATTGAAAATTTAAACTGATGCACAAAAATATTGTAAGAAACGCTCCTAAAATTAGCATTGCAGTTTTCTGGGAGGCTTTAGAAGTTTCAATTCAGAAATTTGAGGCTTCACTACACAGGCTTCACTCTGATAACAAAGAATATAAAGATACCTTATGTAGCAAAAGTGTTTAGTGTGTTTTCATGATTTAATTAAAAGCTAGATATTTCTATCTTTGTAATGATACTACCAGGCACTTACATGGGCAAAATACAAAAAAGCATTTTTAAGTATACAATTTATCAAACTCCTATTCCCCAAAAATCAAACTAATTACTAACTCACAGAATTCTAAATAATTCAGAAAATCAATGACATCCTCATTTTTGCAATATTTCAATGAAATATCAGTAGCTTTCTTTTTTCCAAGACAAGCTAGGAGTAAGCCCAAGGGACTTACTAATGAACTCTGATGAGTTTCGCCAAAGGAAAATTCTCCATAAGGCAGTTTTTGAGAGAGCAGAAGAACCTTTGGCTTACGACAAATATCGGGTAAGTATCTATTTTGGCAGAATTTCAACACTTTTAAATTAAATAAAATTGGGTGATATTTATTAATAAATAATAACAGATCAGTAAGTTGAATTGAATATCATACAACAAATGTAAGCAAACACACTGTGAAATTCAAAATCAAAATTAATCCAATTTACCATAAAAAATCCACTAAACCTTAATTCGTACTGTCCATCAGAGAATACTCCTTCTGATTGTAATATGAGGCAATTATTTCCATGTTTAAAGGAGAGTTTTGTACAATTTTGGTGTAAGGATCTAAATAATAATACTTGTGGAGAGGAAATACTCATATTTCTTGCCTGCTCAGAAAATATGATAAATAATACACTAAAGAATAATTTTATATTGCTCTCTTTTAAAACTCGCCAGATGAAATCTTCTATCAGGAGAGCTATTAATATCTTTGGCAGGCTAGCAATTTTACAAGTGAATATCTTAGAGACTCAGAATTTATTTGAATTGCATATGTTAACTTATTCTTTGCAATCAAGGGAAATAATTTGTATATGAGATTGGTTTGGCACTCATCCAAGTATATCTTAACACATTTCTTTGTGTCAGATCCAGTGATTGGGTATTCATGTTTGCATCAAAGGTGTGCAAAGAAGAATTAACAACATAATGCAATTACAAAATGAAATTTAATAGTTTTTTTAAAAAGGCAACTCACTGGAATGAAATTCTCTGATGTTCCTTGCTAATCAATGGTTTGAATGTCTCAATAGTTTGTCAAATGTCTCAATAGTTTGAATTGCTTGAGGCAATTCAAACTATTGATACGTTTACTGATAAAAATTCCTGTAAAAGGGAACTATGCAAAATAATAATGACTCAAAATCGAAGAAACAATTTTTCCCAAGTCATTATTGATGCATTACATTATGTACCAAAAGCATTGACTGGTCCTATTACAATTATCTTTTTACTTTAGTTAAAACTTTATGCCATTTTATAAAAAAATTCCAATCAGTAGGATGATGTTTGAAACAAAATAGAAAGGAAAAGATCATGGGACATTTTTGTACTCTCGGGGTAACAACGATTGCATAAGAATAAAAAATAGGCTCAATTTCACAGAGAAAATATTGCCTCCACCTCAAGCTGCATAAGGTAATCAATTTTTCCTTAGACTAATATATTAACATTTCCCATTAATACAGCATTCTAACAAAATACAGGACTTTTAGAGGCCAATAGAAATTTAAAATTTAAATAAAAATACTAATGTTATGCTCCAAGAAGAATTACCATAGTTGGTCACAATTAATTCTACAACATCTACTTAGTTTATATTAATTTGATTGATTTATTTCTGCATTATACAGGGCTCTCCCAACTTCTGGATAATCCCTGAAGGACTCAGCAAACATATCATTCCAAAAAGCAGACTCAAATATTGTGCAGAATCAGGTGCTGGAATTATATCAGAAGAAGAAAAACTTCCCATGATTGGCCCATCCAGTACAGGCAAGAAGTTTGATTACAAAAATCCAGAATACCGTGGGACACCAAGAAATGTTTTGTTAGAAAAAGGTAAGAAAAAAGGATAATTTATGATTCACGGAAAAGGTTTTAAATGATGCAGTTGCATTGTACAACCAGGTGCTATGATCGTAAAAATGGAAAATTAACCCTTAATCCCAAATCTATTATTTTAATTTATACATATGCCTTCAACTTCATTCATTGTTAAATTAATGAAAATATTATCAAATTTTTAAATATGCACTCGTTGGATTATTTAATCAGCTTGTGTTTTAATAACAAGTTAGAATTAGAGAATTTTCAAAGGCATCAATGTGCAGAATAATTGCCATCTGTGTCTCGAAAAGGAAGAATCCTTACCCTTATAGAAAACTACAGAGGCTTCCATGATTGGACTGATAAAAAATGTAACTGTGGGCATTGATCTATCAGAGTAAAATCAACTAATTTCAAACACTAAATTTTATAATTTTAGGTAAACTTATGCTTCATGATAAGATAGTTGGGAAAACAGTATTCTACAATTCCTGGATCAAGAGAAAAATTCATAATTTATACTTTTTTCATGGTGTTCAAAGTTCATGGCAAAATCTTAGTTTCTTTAGTTAGTTTCAGAGGTTGGCATTGCTATTACATATAGACAATGAAAATGTTTGAGATTTTTAAGGCAAAGTAAAAAATATTAAATGGATTTTCAAATATACAAAAAGAGGCCAGCACATAAAAATTCTTTCATTTGGACGAAAAATATGACAGTCATACTACAGTTTCGATTTAAATTTTAAACCTCTGAGATTTCACTGCCAGAGTCTTTGGTTTTACTTAGCTCTCTTCAAAGAAATACGTTTTGAGAAATTGAACCATGTTGTATTCACTGGATTTAAGATATCTTTGAGAAAATATTTTCTATAAAGCCTCCTTTACCTCTAAAATTGCCTCATTTGATCCAGAACTTTTGGAACATTGATGATTCAGCATAAGTGGGTTTTACTTCTTCTTTCCAACTGCACTCTACTATATGAATCAATTATACCCTCATTCGCTCAAAATTCAATGTGCCATTTGTCCTCAATCCATTTTATTTCCTCTTTCATTTACCCCCACACCCTTGCAGGGCATTTAAAATCCAAAAAAAAGCTAGCATTGAGTCTCTTCATGAGTCTTCTTTTATTGGTGGCAAAGCATTCATCATAAATCTATCCATGGTTGTAATCTCAATTGTTGGGGGTAAAATCTTTTTTTTTTATTATTCCATTATCAGGAGGGTTATATTTTTTAAGGGAAAGTGATTATAATTTTAATACGAGCAAATAAAGTTATAGCTATAATGTTATTAATGCTGACTAGTGGGCCTGGACCCATTGCTCCCACCAGGCTACAACAAAACATTTTCATACGAAAGAAAAAGAATCAGGATCTCAGCAATTTGGTTTTTGGTAGCTTTTCATATTTTTTAACTAACTTCCTAATGCATTAATATTTGCCAATCACCTGGCTTTTTCTTGATATAAAATGTAGATTCTGCTCTTAAAAATTTAAGCTTCATCACTTGAACCTTCAACTAAAATGACAATGACTTTTTGGGACATAAGTATTAAATGTTTCCATATAAACTTCACAAAAATGTTCAACCTTAAAAATTGTTAACATTGATTATTTGATTGAATGTTCAATGTAGTAACAGACATTTCTGCATTACATCCCAGGCTGTCACTGACCAGTCAGATTCTCCCCTGATATCATTCCACATTTCAGATTCCAATTAATATTTTAGAATTTAAATAGGACATGTTTTCAATTGATGCTTTAAAGAGAAGTGATCACATATTTCAGAAAAAGTATTTTAATTTACTACATATCTAATAATATAAATTGAGTAAAAACTTATATGGTGGCATTCTCAAATATTAAAGTGATTGAAAAAATTGTTACCATAGACCATATTTATTTTTTGTTTTCACATAGGTATTGATGTTAGAGATATCAGTGAACACGCGAGAAAAAATGAAGATGAGCGCTGGATAGATACCCCTTACTTACAAGAGAAAATAAAGAAACTACCAAAGAAATTGAAAAAAATTGTTTGCAGTAAACCGGCAAGTTACCTACAGTCATGTATGATTGAAATAATTTCATTTACTTGGAACTATGATGTAAATGAGCATAAGTATGGAATGGAAATGTTATTTTCTCATTAATTATTTAGGTATAACTTAATAGAAGAAAAACAGTAATAGAATTATCAATTTTACTTTACATACTCTTGGTGAAATTTTCGGAACCATTTTTATGCATAAATTATGTTTCCGATGTAAATTAGTGTTTCAGGTGTAAATAAATCTATGGTTAATGACCAAATATAAACACTTTTTTTCCTAAATGAAATACTTATTTAGGTATTATGTACAACATAAAAAATGATCCTAAATTTCAGTTCCTTTCTCCCAATTCTGTTCATTACATTGTCTTGATTGGAGCTGGCAATTGTTTGGCAGGAAAGAGACTAACACAAATAATTGAAAAGGTTTATTAGCCTTGCTGCTACAGGGAAAAGCCAAAGTTAGGCCCTGTCTCTTCCAGAACTCCTTTGCTTTTTCCCCATGGACATTCATTATTCCTAAACTGTACTACCATCTCTTCCTTTGCCCACAATCATGCTTCAATCCCCCATCATTATCAAATGTATCCTTCCAGGAAAACGAACAATTATTTTCTCTGACTGATTGTATGCCCTGTTGAATTCTTCCTCCGGATATTTGTTTGGTGGCATATAAATTTGAACATTTACAAAGTTAGATCTGGTGCTTTCCCAGTGTATTTGCTTGATGAAGTTTTCTTGGGTCTTCCACTGGGTCAGGGGTTCCAAAAAAAATTACGAAATTCATTTTTTCAGCTTTTACTCCTTCCAATAAAATCCTATCAGTCACTTATTCTATGATTGCTACACTTCTTCTATCCTTTTTGTTCAATATTATAGACACCTTGTCTCTCTCAAGGTAAGGTCGCAATAATATTGAACAAAAAGGTATAATAGAATATTTATTGTCAGTACAAGTAAAAGCTATACCAACAAAATTATTTTTAGGGATAAGGAAGGAAATATTTGATAATGATACGAAAGAAAGGGGAATTGTTGCTGTACTGTTTGGTAGCTTTTGTCCCTCAAAAACCTACTTTAACTGGTAGATAAATGATAATGATAACAATTATTGAGATCCCTCGCAGGCTCTCTTCTCCTCCACTGTGTATTATTCTATAACTATTGCTCCCTTCCCATCTCACCTAGCACAGTCCAAAAATATCTAGTATACCTATTCCCTCTCTCCATCTTTCACTTTATATTTTATAACTTTCCCATCCTCAACATTGTGGAGCAAGATTTGATTAAACACGTAATGTGAATAATAAACAGCCGTCAATGATTTCAGCAATTGTTAGGAAGAAATTTTCTCAAATGATCACTAATGTTACTCTCTCTTCATAGCCAACTACTTCCCTATAATATTTCTCTCCTCTCCTCATGTCATCACCTGCATGTCTCCAAATCCAAAATCACCACACCTCTTCTTTTTACTTCCCACCCTCTTGCCTTGGTTTGTATTCTTATCCATAACTACATATACATCTGTGGAAAAATTCAAAGCCCTACTAATTCACTCTGGATAAACATATTTTTATACATTATGGATAGGTTTGATCAGTTTTAAATAAAAAATTATGCATGCATTTATAATTTTTAAACAGTATTCATTACCTTCAATGAATTTGTTCCATAGGATATAGAAAATGTATATGTCACTGGTAAATATATCACCCAAAAGGAGACAACACAAGAGAATGATTATGATGGGTCAATGATAACTAGATCAACAGCGGTGTAAGTTCTTCCTTCATTCTTAATAATCCAGCGCTATGATTTCTTCAGTTATATTAATAACCAATTATGCAAAATATATAGTTCCTCTTATGTACTAACTCCACATTTGCACGAATGTTGTCAAATATCAGACTTTTCTAAAAATCTATTTTGGGGTCAATGTTGACAAATTCATGTATAACCGCACTTAAATTCTTTCCTCTCAAATTAAAAGACAATATTATTTATTTACTAAGAATAAATCTTTTCAGCAATGATTACAAACATGTACAAGTTTAGATTCTAATACCAACATCTGTATATATATATATATATATCCTTGATATCCATCAAGTGAATGTCAGAGTGGGGCTAAAGAAACTTCTGATGAGCCCAATGATCCAGATAAAGAATATGAGAGATCTGGAGATGGTGTATCTAACTCTGGCAATGAGAAGGATGGTATAGATTCCCTTTCAGAGGAATTGGAATATGTGAAAATCAACGGAGAAGTGATGCAAGTCAGAGGCATGGAAGAAGAGGTTAGAAATATGAGAAAACAGATCATCTTCTACTGATTCCATTAGAACTCTTTAGGATCTAAACGACAACAAATAATAAACTGGAGGGAAATTATTACAAATGGGTACAGTCATCACAGGCCTTGAACACACTTGTGCAGATACCCTTTTCAGTAAAAGGGTTTATCTTCTAATAGCACAGAGGCTATAGGCAGTCATTACATGTACTCCAGTTTTCCTGCAGTTGTATTATTTTTGACAACTTTGAAATTCACTTTCTCTTTTCCCCTTCAACTGAAATGTCACAAAAATCAAATGCAAGTGATTTGGTAGCCCTATTTTTAATGTGCTTACTTATCCCTCAGCCAACTTGTAGCGAGAGGCATCCAGTTGTTTGGTTAGGAGAGCCTAGGAAATGTATCGCTGTACTGTTGTGTAAGCTTGCCCATCCAAAACCTACCAAAATAGGTAGAATATCAATAATAATGATAAGTATTCATCACAGCAAAGTGAATATTAGTAGATAGTACAACAGTTATTATATTAATCAGATTGAGGTAACACACAACTTGAACTAGAATTCCTAAACAAAAATTATTATTGTTGACATTGGAATGAAATTACCACCTATCACTATTATAAGTAGAAGATAATTTAAAATATGTTTAATTGTGACTTTAAAGAGAAACAGAGTAAATTTTGAAGTTAAGTACTATCTAAAAAATTCTACATCTATTTTTCCAATCAGATATCTAGAAATCATGAAAAAAAGGTAGAACTGGCCTTTGATGGAAATAAAAGGGAGATAATCCAGAAAACATTGACAATTGAAAATATTTGCTCACTAGAAGTTCATTATGGCTGGCACAGACAACAGAAGAAAAATTTTCCTAATGCCAGCCAAAATTTCCCACAGTGTGAGAAGGGGTTAGTATAATAGACGTTAAAATGAATATTATATTTAGGCTCTAGTAAAATCATTTGAAAAAAGTATTTTTCTTCTAAAAACTCTTTAAAACCTGCATCTAGGAAGTCACAAGCTCTAAAAATCAAGAATTTGATAGAATCAATTAGACCTGAATTTTATCTGACTTCAAAGTTTTTCTTTAGCAAACTAAAGGGTAAGTAATATGCAGAAAAGAACCATCTTAATTTCATATTAAATAATTAAAATTCTTTCAACTTTGTGCAACTTTAGGAGTTTTACTCCCAAAGCAGATAGTACAAATACCAATATTTTTCTGCTCAAAAGAATATGGTTTGTTCTCTGAGAGATGGATATTATACACAAATCCTCCACTCAAAGGAAGAAACAGAATGGGTGAAATAGAAGTATTTCTAGTTGGATTTGTTCCCTTGCCAGCAAAAGAAATCTGCCTACATCCTATCCAGGTACCTATATATTATTAAGTACATATTACACAGAATACCATAATTCACATGGTTTACTTTTCAGATAAGTCAAAACTCAGGACTGTTAAAATATTTCACTTTTGACCCTAAAGAAAATAGTGGTTGCCTAGGTTCCCAACTTGTTTCTTGAACAAATTCACTTGTTAATGCAAATATAGGATAATTTAGTGAGAGTAGTGTGCCCAAGTGTACCCACGTATTAATGAACTTCATCATTTTACTTCATACAAACATCTCTCAAAAGGGGCTTAATCTTCTATGTGCCAAAGCACAGTTTTATTATTCTAACAAATACCCTATGTGGACCAAGGAAAAATTTGTGGTTTCTTTCTGAGCCGTGTCAAGTTCTCAGGAAGGCACATGAAAATAAAGTTAGCAGGGGAGATGAGTTAACGAAGATCAGAGTTAAGCAGGAATGAGAATATGCTTTGAAATGTCAACATCTGGTGAAAATTATATCAATGAGATGATAGAATTGCATGACAGCACTTTATATTTATATCCATGCACATCATCCATCAATACATGCAAATTTTCTTTGGCTCTAAACTTCTTTTATGGCTTTCACCTTATACGCCAACTCTTACAATAAAAAGAAACAAAAATTCCCTGTAATGGTGTATTTATTGAAGTATTATACATATCATTCTACCAATCAAGATGTGAATTTTGGAAAAAAGATGATATAAGAGCAAGGCATAAGGACAATATAAGTGAAAAACCATAAAGCAGAAGACATGCATGAGATGCAGTCAGGATAAAGTCAAAAGGAAGAAAGGTCAAGATCAGAGAGGTCAAATTTAAAATGTCATTTTATTTAATTTAGGTGCAATGAAATGGTTGCATCAAAAGCTTTACAGCACTAAATTCCCTTTCTAATACTGCCATGTTTAAATCCAAGGTGATTTTAATCGTCATTTTATTTCTAAATTTTGTAGAAATATGAAAACATAAAAAAGCCTAAGGTGCATCCATGACACTCAAAACCACACCCTACTAATGTGAACCATTATCTCTGTAGAAATTGAGTTGGGGAGGGGAAATGATGGCAAAATGACATTGTTTCTGGCAACTTTCACCTGATTAAGTTTTACTATGCATCTTTTAAAAGTACTTTACATATCCTTATTTGTATATAGTAGACTACCAGTCAAGGTAGGTTTTTGATGAACCCTTAGATTAAGCAGTGTTATTTTTCTAAGCACTTTATTGCAAAATCATAATTCCCCAAAAACATAATCTATAATAAACCATTGACAATGGAAATAAGCCAAAATTAATTTACATAATAAGTACATATTTTGGACCAAGGTATCAATAATCAAAATGTTTAATCATTTTTATTTCCTTAATATCTTTCAAATAGCAATGAAATTGCATGAATATTTGAAAATAAACCAATAATCCTTTCATTTCTAATTTCTACACAATTTTCAATCCCTAAAATTACCTTTTTTTATAGTTGGAAATTGAGTTAAGGTGTGTAGAATTAATGGCAAGAAGGAAGCTAAATAGCATAATAGAAAATGTCACCCAACCTAAGGAACAGTACGGTAATGGACTAGTTGGACCTTCATTAATGCTTATTAACTCCAAAAATAATATTGAACAAAGAGATATATTTAAAGAAAGGGAGATCTTTTGTTGGGCAAACCCACCTCAATACCATTATCATCCTTCCACAATTAAGAATTTAAAAAATTTGCACACTGAAATAACAAGGAAGAATGGCAGAGAGACATGTTGGAATTTGTCTATTAGTCAGCTGAGAGAGGTGAGTAATAATCACATTCTGTTGAGTAATTTGGTGGCCATGTAATACATTACATCCCAAAGTATTTAGTGCTTTTGAGCTCAATAGAATCCCAATTGTCATATAATATACAAGTGTAATCACACTAATAAAGCTTGACAGCTTCATGACATTTGTAAATTGGCGGAAAAGGCCATTTCACCATTTTCGTATCAATTCATATTGGGTTAAAAAATGAAACCAATCATTACACACAATAATTACATATGGGTAGCCCACTGAAGAGATGTACACTTGAGACAGCCCCCATAAATTAGTACAAATGCATGCTTCAGGGCTTCCGAGAAATAAAAACAATTTTTTACTTGGCATCAATGCTTCATAAAATATTCTTAAGCTTTCTTCAGCTCTTCATAAAATATTCATAAGTTCATACCATCATAAATAACTATATACCCCTTTCTTTCTCATTTGTTAGCAAATATGTCCCAATTGTATTCTATATTCCATTCAATTAGTGATCTCATTACTGCAATGGCATCATGTGTGCCTCTCTCCTTCATAAATCCAAACTCGTCATCCCTTGAGTAATCATATGCCTTGCTATCCATTCTTTTGTTGATGGTCATGAGAACCACTTCAGCTGCATGGAAAATCAACTTATTCCTCTGTAGTCCTGATATGGTGTAGCCTTTGCCTTTTTTGGAATAGGAACTTCCAGTGTCTTACTAAGTCTGCCAGACAGATTCCTTCCTCATACATGCTATGAATTAGTCCATATAGCCTCCTCCTCCAACATTTTGCTAAATCTTTTAGTAGTTCCACAGGAATGCCATCTACCACCATGGCCTTATTTAATTTCATCTCTCTTTTTTCATCTATCTCATCGTCGAGTAAGCCTTGACCAAAGCTATCTTCATCTACTTCATGTTTTCTTCCTATGTCTAACCTTGTTGGTCTAAGTTCTTTACCATTTAGGTCTTCCATATACTCCTTCCATTTCTTTGGATATTTTCTGTGTCAACTACTATCTTTCCCGACTTATCTCTAAATGTTAACATACATCTTCCCTTCTTACTTCCCGATAGAGCTTTAACGTTATCGTATAACACACCAATTTCACCCTTCCCCTGGAATTTTTCCATATCCTCGCACTGTGTTATGCTTCTTATGCTACCTTTGTACTTCCTTTTGCCTCACTCTGTGTTTATATTCTTCCATTTTCTTATCTCATCTATTTTTCCAATCATCTCATCCATGACCCATGGTTTCTTTGTCCTTTTCCTATCTATGGTTTCTTTTGCGGCTTTCGATATCCCTTTTTTGATATATTCCCTTTTTGCCTCGATAGTACTCTGCTCATCCATGATTTTTTCTACAGCATGCTGATACTCCTTTTCCAATCCAGTTAATGCTTCTACATTCAATTTGCTCCCTCCCCGGACTACAACCTTGACGTGGTGGAAAGGCTTGTGTGTTCCGATGACCCCTAGAGCTGTGCTGGTGGGAGTAATAATAATTGCTCCTAGTAGGGTCACCCATGCCAGATAGGTCGAAGGTTAGGAGCCAGACGAAAGGTAGTCCACGCAGCCTCTGTTCCTCAGTGAGGCGGCTGCAACGGCGTCTGACCCCAGTGGGGCAGCCAGTAAGTGATGGTGTCACGTTAAAAACACTATTGAGGAAGGCAACGGGAAACCGCCTCAATTATCATTCCCAAGATTTAAATGATGGACAATACAGAGCTTTGAGTCCTGGCACCCACGGGGCTCGGCCCAATCGGCCGTGTGTCGTGCCCGGCAGCGGGAGAGGCAAGGCTTCCGCGGTCGTCATCCCACGAAACCCTTGCAAGGGAAAACCAGCAGCAGCAGGACAGAAGACGCAGGAGAAGAAGACCAAATTAGTTAGAATAGGAACATGGAATGTTAGGACAATGATGAGGACAGGGAAATTGGAGAATGTTAAGCGAGAGATGGAAAGGGAAATATAGATATTTTAGGTCTATGCGAGGTGAGATGGAAAGATAGCGGGGATTACTGGAGTGATAAGTATAGAATAATATACAGCGGTGCGGACGATACCCAACGAGGGGTTGCCATAGTATTAAATGAAGAGGTAGGAAGAAGCGTAGTCAACATAGAGCAAGTAACGGATAGAATACTACTAGTGGAGATAAAAGCAGAGCCGACGAACTTAGTTATTATTCAGGTATACATGCCACCGAGCAACCATAAGGAAGAAGAGGTCGATAGGATATACGATCACTTAGAGGACACGATCGCGTGTGTTCCTGCAGGGAAACATTTGATAGTGATGGGGGATTGGAATGCGACGGTAGGCGAAGGAAGAGATGGTGATGAGGTGGGGGACTACGGTTTAGGCACGAGGAATGACCGAGGGGAGAAAGCAGTTGAGTTCTGCAGGAGACAGGGGTTAGTAATCACTAACACTTGTTAAGAAACCACAAAAGACGCAGGTATACATGGAAAATGCCAGGTGACTCAGAAAGGTATCAGCTAGATTATATCCTGGTTAGACACAGGTTTAGTAATAGTGTGATAAATTCCCACAGCTTCCCGGGAGCGGATGCGAACTCAGACCACAATTTAGTTGTTATGAAATGTAGCGTACGTTTCAAAAAGATAAGGCAGGGGCGGCCAGTTAGAAAATGGAATGTAGAAGCATTAAATGGGTTGAAAAGGAAGGAATACAAACAGGCGTTAGAGAAAATCATGGAGGATAGTAAAGGGCTTAGTACTATCGAAGAAAAATGGGAAATGATCAAGAAAGGGTTGTCTAAAGCCGCAAAAGACACTATTGGAACCGTTAACGCTAAAAGGACTAGGAAACCATGGATCACGGATGAGATGATTACAAAGATGGATGAGCGGCGAAAATGGAAGAATATAAATACAGAATTAGGCAAAATGAAGTACAAAGAATTGAACAATAAATTGAGGCGAGCAACAAATAAAGCAAAAGAAGCATGGTGGAAGATGCAGTGGGAGGATATGGAAAGTCTGCAGAGAAAGGGTGAAATCGGTGCGCTGTACAGCAAAGTTAAATCGTTATCGGGAAGTAAGAAAGGAAGAGCTATGCTAACAGTTAGAGATAAGGCGGGTAAGATAATAGATGCCGCAGGAAAGTTCCAAGAGAGATGCAAGGAATATATAGAAGAACTGAATAGTAAAGAACTTAGAACAACAAAGTTAGACATAAAAAAGGAACATCATGTAGAGGAAGATAGCTCAGGTCCAGGCATACTCGACATTGACATAAAAAGGGCATTAAGGGAGATGAAACTAAATATAATAATATAATAAACTGTACAGCAAAGTTAAATCTTTATCAGGAAGTAAGAATTATGCTAAGAGTTAGAGATAAGGTGGGTAATAGATGATGCAGGAAAGTTCCAAGAGGAAAGATAGAAGAACTGCATAGTAAAGAACTTAGACCAACTAAGTTAGGCATAGAAAAGGAACATGATGTAGAAGAAGATAGCTCAGGTCCAGGCATACTCGACATTGACATAAAAAGGGCATTAAGGGAGATGAAACTAAATAAGGCTAAGGGGGTTGATAACATACCTCTGGAACTACTAAAAGGTTTAGGAAAATGTGGAAGGGAGAGGCTATATGGGCTGATTCGCAGTATCTATGAGGAAGGAATCTGGCTGGAAGACTTTGTGAGATCAGTTTTAGTTCCTATTCCGAAAAAGGTAAAGGCTACATCATGTGAGGACTACAGGACAATAAGTTTGATATCCCACGCAGCTAAAGTTGTTCTCAGGATAATAAGCAAAAGGATAGAGAGTAGAGCAAATGATTACTTAGGGGATGATCAGTTTGGGTTTAGGAAGGGGAGAGGTACGCATGATGCCATTGCAGTAATGAGATTATTAATCGAGAGGAATATAGAACACAACCAGGAGGTATTTGCCTGTTTCGTAGATTTCGAAAAAGCGTGTGATAGAGTGAATTGGGAAAAACTAATGAGTATATTGCAGAAAATAGGAGTAGATTGGAGGGAAAGGAGGCTAATCCGCAACCTGTACATGTCTCAGACTGCTCAGGTGCGGGTGGGGAACGGGGAGTCCGGTTGGGCAGTGTTAGGAAGGGGTGTAAGGCAGGGTTGCCCATTATCACCGTTGCTGTTCAACCTGCATGCAGAGGAAATGATCAAAGAGGCATGGGAAGAACTGGAGGTAGGAATGAAAGTGGGCAACGAATTCGTAAAATCAGTTAGGTTTACTGATGACCAAGCTTTAGTTTTTCAGTCAGCCAAGGGGCTGCAAGCAATGCTGAGTGAATTGGAAATTCAGTGCGACAGGTATGGGATGAGAATCAATATTAATAAAACAAAGGTTATGCGATTTTCTAGAAAGAAAAAGGGCAAGCTTAACAATAAAATAGGAGGGCAAAAACTAGAGCAGGTAGAACAGTTTACGTATCTCGGTAGTGTTTTGGACCAACACAGTCAAAGTAGAAGGGACGTAAGGAGAAGAATTGCGCTAGGCAAAGAGGCTTTCTCAAGGAGGAGGGAGTTGATGACAGGGACTTTGAGTAAGGATGTTAGGAAAAGACTCGTAAAAACTTTGATATGGAGCGTAGCTATGTACGGTGCGGAAACGTAGTCATTGAAGCAGGTGGATAGACGTAGACTGGAGGCTTTTGAAATGTGGGTGTGGAGAAGAATTGAGAAGGTGAAATGGACAGAGAAGAAAACAAATGGAGAAGTACTTGGTATGGTGGGCGAAGAGAGGGGTTTGTTGGGAGAAATCCTATGGAGGCAGGAAATGTGGATCAAGTGGGTATTGACCGGCAGTGGGATGTTGAAGACTGTAATAGAGGGGAGAATGTTAGGCAAGCGAGGAAAGGGAAGGAACAGGATAGGGATGTTGGACGGGATGAAGGGAGGAAGAAAGTACTCAGAGATGAAGAGGGACCTGATATAGAGTAGGATGATGGATTTTGTGTTTTGTTAGGAGTAATAAAATATATGTTTGGTAGTTGTGTCCATCCAAAAACCTACCTTAACCGGTAGATTACCTTAAAAAAAAAGAAATTGACTTTACACTTCATAACGACTAAATTGTGGTCAGACTCTGCATCCTCTCCGGGGAGGCTGTGCAAATTGATCACACTGTTCCTAAATCTGTGTCTAACCATAATATAATCTAACTGATACCTTTCTGCATAACCTGGCTATTTCCATGTATACCTATGCATTTTTGGTGTCTAAACCAAGTGTTGGTGATGACTATCCCCTGTCTCCAGCAGAATTCAATTGCTCTCTCCCCGCGGTCATTCCCCATCCCTAAATCCAAGTCTCCCGCCTCATCACCATCTCCTCCTTCGCCTACTGTCACATTCCAATCTCCTATCACTTTCAAATGTTTCCTTGCAGGAAAATTTCCTATTATGTCCTCTAACTGGTTATATACCCTGTTGAATTCTTACTCCTTTTGATTGTTTGATGGCATGTATACCCAAACCCTCATTGGCTCTCGTCTCCTCCGCTTTACATAGCTCTATAACTATCACTCCATAATCCTTGCTATCCTTTCATCTCACCTTAAATTAACCTAAAATATTTATATTCCTCTTTCTACCTCTTACTTAATATCTCTAATAATCCTGTCCTCAACATTGTCCTAACATTCAAAGTTCCTATTCTAACTAATTCGGTCTTCTTCCGCATCTTCTCTTCTGCTGCTGTTACTTTTGCATTGCAAAGTTTTTATGAGATGATGATCGTATAAGCCTTGCCTCTCCCACTCCCGGGCATGACACACGGTCGATTGGGGGTAGTCTCATATATGCCAGGACTGATATTTACTATACTGCCCATTATTAAAGTCTTAGGAATAATAATTGAGGTGGTTTCCTGTTGCCTTTCACTAGCCGCCCCACTGGGATCAGATGCCTTTGCAGCTGCCTCACTTAGGAACAGACTCTGTGTAGACTACCTTTCGTCTGACTCCTAACCTTCAACCTACCTGGCATGGGTAACTTTTCCGGGAGCAATAATCATTGCTCCCGCCAGCACAGCTCTATGGGTCATCAAAACACACCAGCCCTTTCACTACATCAAGATTATAATCCATTGGAGGGTCACCATTGTCATGTCTCAAATTCCTTTAACTCTACATTTACCCTCTGTTGCCAAAAATCAGTATGGTACCATTCAGCACCAAACTCTAAATTCAAGACCTTAAGTTGCAGATTAGCCTCCTATCCCTCCAATCAATTCCTATTGAAGAGAATAGGAAAAGATTGGAGGGACAGGAGGCTAATTCACAACCTGTACATGTCTCAGAATGCTGAGGTGCGAGTGGGGAACGGGGAGTCCAGATGGGCAGTGTTAGGAAGAGGTGTAAGGCAGGGTTGCCCATTAGCACTGTTGTTGTTCAACCCATATGTGGAGGAAATGATTGAAGAGGCATGGGAAGAACTGGAGGTAGGAATGAAAGTGGGCGGGGAATTCACAAAATCAGTTAGGTTTGCTGATGACCCAGCTTTAGTTTGCCAGTCAGCCAAAGGGTAGCAAGCATTGCTGAGTGATTTGGAAATACAGTGCGACAGGTATGGGATGAGAATCAACATTAATAAAACATAGGTTATGCGATTTTCTAGAAAGAAAAAGGCTAAGCTAAACATTAAAATAGGAGGGCAAAAACTAGAGCAGGTAAAACAGTTTATGTATCTCGGAAGTGTTTTGGACCAACACGGTCAAAGTAGTAGGGACATAAGGAGAAGAATTGCGCTAGGCAAAGAGGCTTTCTCAAGGAGGAGGGAGTTGATGACAGGGACATTGAGAAAGGATGTTAAGAAAAGACTCGTATAAACTTTGATATGGAGCATAGCCATGTACGGCATGGAAACCTGGTCATTGAAGCAGGAGGATAGATGTAGATTGGAGGCTTTTGAAATGTAGGTGTGGAGAAGAATGGAGAAGGTGACATGGACCGAAAGGAAAACAAATGAATAAGTACTTGGTATGCTGGGGGAAGAGAGGGGTTTGTTGGGAGAAATCCTATGGAGACAGGAAAAATGGATGAAGGGCAATTGATCGGCAGTTGGATGTTGAAGACTGTAATAGAGGGGAGAATTTTGGGCAAACAAAAACCCTGCAGTAACCTTACATTGATTTTCCTCAAAGTAAAGAAAATAGGAAATGCTTAGAATTTTTATGAGGGCTATTTTACATTCTCAAAGACTGGCCTTTCAGTGAATGCATATGACTTTTCCCCAAGTAATCAACAACTCCTGAAGAGCCAAGCAGAAAGCAAACAAAAAACTTGTAAAAAATGTTAACAGTTCTAAACAGATATTGATAAATCTGAAAAAAAGTGTAATGATTCATGCATTTAATGGGGTAGTTGAATATTATAGATTTTGGATAAAATTTCAATATTCTCAGTTAAAAGTGCATGTTGAGGGAGGAGAGGGAAATGTTAGGAGGAATCCAAAGAAGGCATGAAAAAGGAATACCAGGTTTTGATTGGCGATGGGATGCTGAAGTTGAAATAGAGACAAGAACATAAGGCAAGTTAGAAAGGGATAGGCATAGGTATAGTGTGTTGGATGGGACGAAGGAAGGATATATGCACAATTGAAGATTAGCTTATAGCAGTGTGAGGTGTCAGGTTATATTTTGCCAGGAGAGTCTAGGTTATATTTGAGGGAGGATGCCTGTATTAAATTGACCAATGGAATCATGCACTCAAAAAATATACAAAGACTAGCAATTCAAGGCCTAGGATGCTTCATCCATGTGTTCTATGTCTGCGATATTTCATGTTGAATATTGACCTAACTAAAACAGGTTAGTTTTTCAGAAAAAGAAGTGTACCTGTAAGATATAAATTGGATCAATGTAAATTAATCATAATACATATTTGCAAAAATGTATCTTTGCAGCATGCAAAGAGCATGTAACATGCTATTTCCTAAGGAAAATTTTGCAATAATAGATATGCTTGCCAGTCTCAAGGCAAGATAATGGATCCAAATGCAATTGTAGACATTTTTAATTTCTCATTTCCACTAAAAAGCATACCAAGTCCTCTACGGCTAGGCAGGGAATGCCCTTACCTTCAAATTAAGCACCAGTTACTATGAATTAGTTAGATCTAAACAAAAAGGTTTTACTGTGAATGTTCCAGTACTTGATGAAATATTATCTAAATTTTAGCAGGAATACATTGAACAATTTATTTTATTACCCATGCATTTGTAAGAAAATGTTGTTGTCAAAGATAACTATTTATACACTTCTAGATCATTGTGAAGATGACAAATTCAGATGCAAAATCATACTATTTAGAAATGCTTTGCAACAATGTAGATGTCCTTCTGGAACCTTACATTGAAGATATTTCAGATGACAAGAGATACTACTATGTGTAAGTAATGATCTTAATAGTGAATACAATTGAATGAATACATTAATTTCCAAATCTAAAAGAAGAAATGAGTATTGATTGATGTTGTGTATGATCAATCTATCATCCATCTCTAAAAATAGTTGCACAGAAAGCTCTAGTAATTTGTGAATTAAGAATTATAGATGATACTAGCTGCAGGAACCAACTCTGCCCAGATAAATATCAGAGTGCAATTTTAATAAGCAATTGGAAACTTACATTATTCACACTGATTATCAGCCTTTCCATAAAACAAATTTCTCCATTTATTTCAAGATTTTATAGAACTCACATTTTTTTTTAATGATGGTCCATATACTTTCAAATCAAGCTCTAATACACTTTATTGATACCCTTAAATTAGCAGAAGGAAAGTCGGGGCGGGCATTGTTTGGTAGAGCAGTCAGGCAAGGATGTCCAATATCATCCATGCTTTTGAACTTTCATAATGAGCACATATGTACTTATGTACAACTTATATAGAATCAGTGAGGAATTCATAAAATTGGTTAGGCTAGTTGATGATCACAAAATAGTTACTCAGTCAGTCAAGAAACAACAACAATTGCTAAGCATTTTAAAAAACCAATGTGATTGTAATGGGATGAGAATCAATGTAAAAAACAAAGACTATTTCTTGGTTGGGTCCATATAGGTTGTATCTTGTTAGGTAAAGCTAAGGAATGTGGCAATTGTTAGTCTGTGTCCATCCATAATCTACCTTAAGCAATAGAATGCAAAATAATAATGGCATTTGAGTTTCATAACTGGAAAATGATTAAATAGGATGATCCTCCTTCGCATCATAAATGTAATGTAATATGTAGAAGAAATATGATATAGCAGCTTACATTGAAATCAAGCAAAGGTATATAACATATTTCACAAGGATTGAGTAAATTATTTCAATAATTTACTATTTAAGAAAGAAATGGCAGGGTGTTTTGAGTAAAAATCATTGGATTTTGTTGAAAATTCTCTAGAATACCAGACAACATTCTGTCCATATCACATCAAAGCTATTATTTGGTCCATTACACTCTTATGATATAGAAAAAACCATAAATTAAGAGCTTTTCTATACTTATGCCCAGAGAGATTTGCTCAGGCACAGGAGTGTCTTTTTGGACAGAGTGACCATCTGTTTTTAGTGCCAATTAACGTAAGTTGAGGTCTACATAATTTTGGGATCACAAGTACTAATGTTAATACACGGTGGAAAGGGGAAAAACACACCACTGCATTCATTCCTGTTCTGGTTCTTTTAAAAATAAATAGGAGCTGCTTAATATACAAACTGTTAAGAAAATCTGGCTTACATAGAATTCCAACTATTTGCCAGGTACAGTCTCTTGTGCAGATTTATTGATACAATCGACAAAGAAATTGAAGGCCTTCAAGCAACTTATGGAATCCCTCAATTTACCACAAAGGCTGAACTTGTAAGTACAAAAAAATGGAAACAATTTTGCAGGCAGGTTTGCCACTGAAATTTAATTTCAGAATTCCTTGACTTTTCTAGGGTTTCTTGGTGACAAAGCCATTTGTTTTAGTGCCACATTGTCAGAAACTCCTAGTTCTGTCCCTAAAGTAGTAGGACTCAGTCGATTAAAAACATTTATTGCCAGAATTGATATACATACTCCAAAGTCTTCGAAGTAGCACCCTTGTGCATCCACACACGACTGCCAGCAGGTTTTTGACATCTCATACGCCTTCTCAAAGGCGGCTACTGGAATGCTGCTAAGCTCCCTCATCACAGCCTGTATTTATGCTTTCACCAAGGAGTGGTGATGGTCTTTCAGCATGGATTTGAGACAAGGGAAAAGGCAGAAATATGGTGGGGCATTTTCTAAAAAATTTGAATCCTCACTCACATGGTCAAGAAGCTCTTGGCAAATCCGCATGTGAGTTTCCTTTTGTTTGTCCGAGAGCACTCACTGCACCAACTTCGCACACACCTTTCTCATGCCCGTGTGCTCAGCACAAGCCAATGCACATTACTTATACAGATGTCAAGTTTATCAGAAACCATGAGAACACTTAATCGGCAATCCCTGCCCAAGAAAGCCTCTTGCAAGATTTTTGTCACTTTTGAGGTCGAAGGGTGTCCTGAATGTTCAGTGTCATCAACATCTTCTCTATCCTTCAGAAACAACTTGTGCCACTCACAAATACGCAATATGCCCATGACGTTATCACCTTAGGGTGCCTTGAGTATGTCATGAGTCTCTTTCTTAGTTTTGCCCAGTTTCACACAAAATTTGATGGCATAGTTCTATTCCAATAATCTGTTCATGTTGGAGCATAACAAGGTCACGTTATAGAGAATTTGCAAAAAAATTATCTGCATTCCACAAATGCAGGGAGCCAACTGCCGCCAGCCTCCAGCATTTCCCAAATATTCCCTTCCTTGATCACAGCCAAAGAAACTCCTGCCAATCTGTCTATCCCGGAAAAAATAAGTCGTACTACTTTTGGGACAGACCTTGCATTACTGACTTTCCTTCTGTTCAACATTTTTAGTTCAAACATAACACCAGATACAGTGATTGAATGCCTTCTCTAAGAGAGCCAATCACCATAAATGTAGCCACAATTTATGTAAGGGTAAGTGGGTCAGGACATCCATCTCATCACCCAATGCCTTACTCTGTACAGCAGATTTGGAATGAAATTTTTCTACAACGCATAAATTTCACTTCTCCCTTTTGAACCTATGGGCTCCGAAAAATCTGCCAAAATATTCAGGATTTTAGTCAATATTACTTTCATGAGGTTACCAAGTATTTGCAAAATAAAAAATATCTTTCTTCATCTTAATTTTTTTTTATTCACACCACATAATTTTTTGATACAGAACTACAGAAAGATTTCAAACTGAGACAAGTTTTCCCAGATACAAATCATTCTTTCTTTTTTTCCTTGCAGACCAAATACCCAATTCTCTTTCTATAAATTTCAAATAATTATCCTAATTGTGGCCACATCATACAGACAATGAAAAAATAATCTATGCCCTATTAAAATAAAAATTAACGTAAAATCACAGGAAGATATATCAAAAACTAAGTGAATACAGAAATGGCAACATGTTCCCTTCTTTAAATTATAAAAATTCTATTTCAGGTTAAATATGGACCAAGAACAAATTCTTATGGTTTACCTACCATCCTTGTGCACATGTCTGAGGTGCTTGATGAAAATCCTGACAATAAATCTAAAAACACAGGCATCTCTCTAAAGTCATACCGAGAAGCTGTACATGCAATGGTAAGAACTAATGTTAAATATGTAAAATATTTTCATTTACGATATTGTTTGAATACATTTAATCAATTATTTACATCTTCAGGTTTATGGTCACCTCTCGAGGACTGTTGATAACATCTGCATCTGCTTGGAAACCACCAAAAATAAGTACTTGGTAGAAAATAAATGGGATGATCAAAAGCTTAAAAGATTTTGAAAATTCAATTCATTACCAAGGGTACGCTTTAATTTCAATGCCTAATTAATGCTACAACTCGAGATATGAGCTTCATCTGCTCTATTCAAACGTGCCTCAGAAATATGAAGATGATCATTTTCAATTATTTGCTGCACCAAAATTGTTCATTGCTCATTATACCATCAATCGGTAAATCTCTGAAGAATCAATTTGTAAAATAATAATTTTCAAAAATTACTGAAAACAGTTACTATACACAAAATATTTCAACATTGTCAAAAATTATGCACCATTGGTGAAACTCTATGTGAATTCTTTATAACCTTTCAAGAAATAAGATGAAATATTTTTTACACATTTCTCCTATTTACTCTGATACATCAATAACTAAATGAATACACAATTTTAATCAGAGAATTAAGAACACATTTTAAAAATATTTTCAGCCACTGTATGTGCCATTAATTTATTTAATAATATTGCTGAGTTGAATTATCAACATATTTCGAAGCGTCAGCAAAACAAAATCTTGAGTAAAAAAAGATTTCTGAATGTATCATTCATAATTAAGTAATTGTAAATATAAAATGAATGTACCTACGGTTGTGCAGCAATAAAAACAAGATAGCTGTGACCATAAACTTGATTGGCACTAGATTTGTAAAGGGGGGGAAGTAAAACAAAGGTACGAGTAAGAGGAAAGATTGGGAACACACACTTGGGTCTGCTTGGGAAACAGTGACCCACATATACCTCAATCACACACAAAAAGTCAAAATTAATAAAAAAAAACAAACTCACAATCACACGGTCACTAGGTTGTGTTAAGGAATAACAGTCACTCTTGTGAATCGCATTCACACACACACTCAGGGTTTACAAGGATTCCTCCTATACCAGGAACCCATTAATCACACAGAAATACAAAACAAAACAGGAAGGACTTACATAAACAGGCAATTACCCAGGTGTATAAGACCTTTGTGAATTGCACATACCTACTCTAGGCACTTACCCACCCTCGATACTTATTTCCCTGTTTTTTGTTTGTATTTGTGTGATTGACAGGTCCCTGGCATAGGAGGAATCCTTGCAAACCCTGAGCGAGTGAGTGTGTGCGATTCACAAAGGTCTAACACACCCAAGTGTTTGACTGATTGGGAACGGGAAAGTGGGCTTTTCCTTTTTAATTTTTATTGTTTTTATTCTAGTGTGAGTACAACAGGTCCCTGGCATAGGAGATATCCTTGCAAATCCTGAATGTGTGTGAATGAAATTCATGAGTGACTTATTCCTTAACACAACCTAGTGGCATGTATAGAGAACGTGTGATTGAATGTTCACCATCCTTTGGCATCCCTAGTATAATATAATAGTAGCCTTGCATACATTTTTCATTACTCACAAAAGACAAATTAATGGTTTATTGGCCAAAGAAATTGTGGGCCAAAAGGCCATATAAGATTGCTTTATCAAGAGAAAAATGCAGATAACAATGTTTCATGAGCTGCTGATACTTGAAATGTGTGAGCTGTGCATGGAAGAGGAAAACTTTGTGTGATATAATTGGCAAAATGAATTATGTCATTTGAGGCAAGGGAAGCAAAGCACAAGGGATGTTATGTTCAATCAGCACTCTTAGCATTGTAATCAGGAGTTGATGATTGTATACATGGTAGTCAGGGTGATGCCTTGATTATGAATAATAGGTCTAGGATACATGTAAAAAAATGCAAGTAAGATCATTTAAGGTTCAAGTGAAATTTGTTTTACAAATAGATTGTTGCAATTGCTACTGGGTATGCTACAATGGATGGTGAGATAGAAAGCATGAAGGATGAGTTGAAGGGAAAATTTTACAGTAGTTTTCACGTGTGTCTCTTTAGTGAAGGAATAATAGTACACACTAGGTGGTATGCATAGCGCGGTTGGTCTATAAGGGATGGTATTGAGGAAGTGTTAGGACCATTTGATTACTCCTGAGTGAATCATCATGATCAAAACTTGCAAAGTGTAGGTTTTAAAAAAAGATTGACTCATGACTTAAGCATAAAGGCAAATCTGGGGGAAAATACAAAAGTGTTTGAGAACCACAGGAGAAGATCAAAGCATTACATTTTTTAGTAACATTTTGATTCATTGGGACTTCAAGTATGCCTTTGACCAGGGACTGCTATAGCTTACAATTACATATTCTGAATGAGAAATTGGATTGAAAAAGTATAATGGTATACAGATTTCTTATTTTTTTAAGGATCAACATGACCTACAGAACACTTTTTATGATGATGATTTTTTTCATTTTCACTTTATTGCACTCCTTCGACTGTTATGTATATATTAGCTAATCATGACATGAATTCAATTAATGAAATGAAGGGAGGCATATATTACTGTCCTGCTATGTGGAATTTCGTTTTGAGAGTATTTTCTTTATATCTTTGTCTGTAATTGGTATATTTTTGTGATATACACAAATGTATAATATGTATGAAATATTGCCAAAAAGAAATTTTTTTAGATTAAAAGATGATTTCAGTTTATCATAATACATATAATTTGTTAAAAAAGCATAACTAAAAATGCCCAGTGATAAGCCATATACCTTTAACATTCTCTCTCACCATGTGCTCCATTTATGAACTAATGCTGAAAAGCCTTATCTATCTTTTGAAAATGATCAAAACTCGACGTTTACAGTCAAATACAGAAAGAGAACTAAGAAGCATTGTAACTGACACGTCTTGAATGAATCAGAATGTTGTAATATTTTGAATTTCACTGAGATAACTTATTTATTTCATTTACACATTATAACAAATAATTTTGTCCATTAAAGTCACCTATAAACAAGAGAAACTTGGGATGGAATTTGGATTCAAGTATTTCATTGAAATTCTTGACTCTAGATTCTTGAAGCCAGAAACCCTTACGGATTAATTCATTTTGCATTGTTGATTAGGAATTTTCCAAATCAACAATTTACCAATATATAATACAATACATATTCCCCTAATGGTTTAGCATGTCCATGTTAAGGAATTTGCCCGAAAGTTTCAAAGCTAAATGAAAGAAAAAGTGATGATACAGAGATAGATTTATTGACCAAAGCAAAATACATAATTTTATGGGCTTTGCTAGAGATTCAATCAAATTTACAGGTGCATTAGATTAACATATATGCCAAGTCATACACATTTGGATGGATTTGAATTTCATAATAACAGATATTCAAGATTTTAAAAACAGATTTCCCCGCATTAGCTCTTTCTATATATTCATGGACACTATAAAAAACATCATTTACAAAATCTTTTAACATTTATTTGAATTTATTTTAATGGGAAAGTATTTGTTTTAGCTCTTCAGGAAGTCAATTAAAGAGCAGTTTACCTGACACTTATGGGGTTTTTTGTAGTACTGCTATCCGGCAATGGCCATTATAAAGATGATCCTTACCCCTGGTGTCGTGCTTGTGAATATGCATATTTCTGACCAGAGAAGGGGGTTTGTTGCAGGCATACAGAATCACATTATGCATACATATACAGGGAATGTCATGATTTTGTGACATTTGAAATACTACCGGCAAGATTTTCTTGCATTTAGTTTAAATATAACCCTTAATGCACATTTTTGAAGGGTGAGCATTCTATTGATGTTTCCATATGCTGAACTCCCCAAGCAGACAATGCCATATTGAGCTATGGACTCAAATATACCATGGTATACTGAGATTAGTACTTCTGCATTATAATGGTTAGCAAAATTTTTGAAAGGAATAGGGCTAGGCATAATTTTTTTCTACATATTTCCATTTGGAACCTCCAGCTTAACTTGTTGTCTATTTTTACACCAAATGAATTGGTATGTTCCAACTCAGAAATCAACTGTTTTCCTATTTCTACAGAAATATTTGACTGAAGGTCTTGTTACCAGATACCAAGTAAACTGCTTTTCTTGCATTTAGTTGTAAATTACTGTCATGCAGCCATTAAGACTGAATTCATCATAGGACACCTATCTATTTCCAATTGAGATGATTTAGTATGACCTGCTATTAGACTTATGCCATCTGCATAGAGCACGATGTTATTATTCTCTGGCTTTTTCAATACCGTTCACATACACCAGGAAAAGTCAAGGCCCTAGTACAGAACCTTGCGTAACACCATATTTAGGAATTTTCATTAATAATTTGTCGGTAGCAACCTTTTCTCTGACAATTTCTGCATACTGTTTCATGTTTTCCACAAAAAAATGTAAGCCAAAGATAAGCAATTCCCTTGGCAATTTTAGTTGCATAACCACTGCACCATAGGAATCGTTAACGGAAAAAGGACCAGGAAACCATGGATCACGGATGACATGATTGCAAAGATGGATGAGAGAAGAACATGGAAGAATGTTTACACAAAGTTTGGATGAAATGAAGTACAAAGAATTAAATAATAAATTGAGACAGGCAACAAATGAAGCAAAAGAAGCATATTGGAAGATGCATTGTGAGGATAAGGAAAGTTTGCAGAGGAAGGGTGAAATTGGTGCCCTGCACAGCTAAGTTAAATCTTTATCAGGAAGTAAGAATTATGCTAAGAGTTAGAGATAAGGTGGGTAAGATAATAGATGATGCAGGAAAGTTCCAAGAGGAAAGATAGAAGAACTGCATAGTAAAGAACTTAGACCAACTAAGTTAGGCATAGAAAAGGAACATGATGTAGAGGAAGATAGCTCAGGTCCAGGCATACTCGACATTGACATAAAAAGGGCATTAAGGGAGATGAAACTAAATAAGGCTAAGGGGGTGGATAACATACCTCTGGAACTACTAAAAGGTTTAGGAAAATGTGGGAGGGAGAGGCTATATGGGCTGATTCGCAGTATCTATGAGGAAGGAATCTGGCCGGAAGACTTTGTGAGATCAGTTTTAGTTCCTATTCCGAAAAAGGTAAAGGCTACGTCATGTGAGGACTACAGGACAAGAAGTTTGATATCCCACGCAGCTAAAGTTGTTCTCAGGATCATAAACAAAAGGATAGAGAGTAGAGCAAATGATTACTTAGGGGATGACCAGTTTGGCTTTAGGAAGGGAAGAGGTACGCGTCATGTCATTGCAGTAATGACATTTTTAATCGAGAGGAATATAGAATACAACCAGGAGGTATTTGCCTGTTTCGTAGATTTCGAAAAAGCGTTTGATAGAGTGAATTGGGAAAAACTAATGAGCATTTTGAAGAAAATAGGAATAGATTGGAGGGAAAGGAGGCTAATCCGCAACCTTTACATGTCTCAGACTGCTCAGGTGCGGGTGCGGAACGGAGAGTCTGGATGGGCAGTGTTAGGAAGAGGTGGAAGGCAGGGTTGCCCATTCTCACCATTGTTGTTCAACGTATATGTGGAGGAAATGATTAAAGAGGCATGGGAAGTACTGGAGGTACGAATGAAAGTCGGCAGGGAATTCGTAAAATCATTAAGGTTTGCTGATGACCAAGCTTTAGCTTGTCCGTCAGCCAAGGGGGTGCAAGGAATGCTGAGTGAATTGGAAATTCAGTTCGACAGATTTGGGATGAGAATCAATATTGATAAAACAAAGGTTATGTGATTTTCTAGAAAGAAAAAGGCTAAGCTTAACATTAAAATAGGAGGGCAAAAACTAGAGCAGGTAGAACCGTTTACGTATCTCGGTAGTGTATTGGACCAACACGGTCAAAGTAGTAAGGACGTAAGGAGAAGAATTGCGCTAGGCAAAGAGGCTTTCACAAGGAGGAGGGAGTTGATGACGGGGACGTTGAGTAAGGACATTAAGAAAAGACTGGTAAAAACTCTGAAATGGAGCGTAGCTATGTACGGCACCGAAATGAGGGTATGGAGAAGAATGGAGAAGGTGAAATGGACAGAGAAGAAAACGAATGAGGAAGTACTTGGTATGGTAGGTGAAGAGAGGGGTTTGTTGGGAGAAGTCCTATGGAGTCAGGAAAAATGGATGAAGGGCATATTGATCTGTGATTGAAGTTGGATGTTGAAGACTGTAATAGAGGGGAGAATTTTGTGCAAATGAGGAAAGGGCAGGATCAGGATAGGGATGTTGGATGGGATTAAGGGAGTACTCAAAGATAAAGAGGGACCTGATGTAGAATAGGTTGCTGGATTGTGTTTTATTTTGCTAGGAGTCACAAAATGTTTATTTGGTAGTTTTGCCCATCCTAAAACCTACCTTAAGTAGTAGATTACCTTATAATAACCACTACACACAGTTTCTATACTTTTATCTTTGGTGAAACCATGATGCTCTTACAGAGAAATAACTTTATTTTTTTGAGGAATTTTAAGTCTTTCTTCCGTCAATTTTTCAAGTATTTTTGAAACACATGCAATTAGTGTGATTGGCCTGTAATTATCCAGTTGGTCTTTGGCTACCCATTTATGAAGTGGCATGACTTGGTTATTCTCAACTCTTCCGGAAACTGCCCAGTTAGAAACAATTCATTGGCTATATTTGTAATAGATAAAATCAAATATTCCTGACAAAGTTTGATGAGATAATTTCACATGCCATTATGACCACTGTATCTTTTTGTTTTGGAGGCTAAGTAGATAAATATTATTAAGACCAATTAATATCAATAAAAATTTAATGAACACTGATCTTGTGACAACATTAAAAATACAATACTGCTAACTTAATTACGGACAGTTCCTCAAGAAAGTTAGGGAAAAGAATAGTATACATAGCACTGGTAACATCATTAGAATAAGTGAAATTTCACCTGACTCAATTCAAGATTGATGTGTCAACATCTAAAATTCCAGTTTGGACTAAGGGAAATTAGCAGTAAATCCTCAGGTACCTAACTTGGGTAAACTTTTAATTATGAAAGAAATAAAATTGTGTATTCTAATCCTAAGCACATGTTCCTTTTAAGAAGAGGAAACAAATGTACTATTCCTTTGATGATTTAATGGAAAAGGAGTGACTTAAATACCTAAACATCAAGTGAGCTTTAAGGTCCCAGACACTTTATTCTGGCTTTAATGGCCTTCAAAATGTAGATATTTTGTATAATCTTTGAATAAGAAGAATATTTTTGCAACTTAAGCTATTTTTATCAGCAGTTGATGATCAGGTCCTTTCATGAAGGAGGTTGCTCAGATTATCAAAAAGCCGAAAAAATGCCAAAAAAAACACTAATGAAAAATAACCATTATTTTTACAACAGATATACCAGAGAATGAAACGCCTGGGATATCAAAACAGAGAACAAAATATGCTAGGAGATCTTTAGAGAGACCTTTTAAACAAATTGATTTAGTCACAAGTTAAATTAAAACTAAGTAAATTATTTACTTCCCAATTTCACAGTAAACTGTGGATGATAACCAGGTACTCGACTAGCAGCAATAAAAATCTAGCTGTTTCACTAATTCAAGCCTGAGGGGGTAGCCAATACTGCCAGTACCTTCCGTGAACAAACAGTTCTGTGTTTGTAAGTGTTAAACATCTACTCAGCATGAAATATTAAGGTCCCAGCAAACGTCCAAGCAAAAACCATTAAAAAGACAAAGAGCATTTTGACGTGGAATGAATGTTAATTTAACCAAGAAATTTTATTTGGCTCATTCACAGGATACAATTCTCAACCCAACAATTAATATAGGTTCATCTCCAAAATTCCTGGAAATTCCTCTAATATCCATCTCAAAATCCTGAATATGGATAGGGGCATACTGTCAACTCATACTCAATCAAAATTCTCTCAAAAATTTTATAAGAACGGAGAAAGAAGGGAAAAGATAGGAAAATAACATGAAGCACTTTCAAGGAACCTTCCTATGTACATCTCGTTGTGTAACAAAATTCTTTTTCAAAATTTACATCATGCATGCATGATGTTCAAATAACTGTGTGCCACAAAAGAAACTTTTAACTGAATAATCAGCTAATATCCATTAAAATGCAGAAATTTCAAGGCATAGATATTCCTCATCTCATAACAATAACCCTGCACCATAAAAATATATTGAAATATCTTTCAACATTTCTTCCTTGAATATGAACATCATAATCAAATCAAGATGATCAAAATGGGTTACTACAAAGAAATGCTGAGTTAAAACGATTGTTCTATTGTTCAAATACTGTTTATTCACAAACATAAAAAACACACTCCAAAATCTATATTCAATACTTGCAGCAGAAAATATTTTCAATTCAGTATGATAGGAATGAAATGGTATAAACCCTTGTACTTAACATTCATTACTACAGCCCCTTTAATTATCAGTTATATTTAATTCATCGATTCCCCAATCCTCATAACTTCCATCAGGCAAGTATCTCCTAATAATAATAGGTATCTTCCTTTGCTTCAATTCTTTCATTGCTATTTGCAGAGGATCTGTCTCACCATCCAACTCCACCATTACGGGGGCGCACATAGCTATCTGTAAGGCTCTTGTTCCCAAAACCCTGGCCCGTTCATACCTATGACAGAAACAAAAAGTATGCTTAGTAAAGTTTCACTAATGAATTACATTCAAATTTCAATGCAATTTTCTAACAGTTAAAAAAATTATTCAAATTTCATCCTCTTGACACAAAATTACCTCAACCATTATTAAAAAATTGAAGAGTTCTATGAAATCATATATTGGTGATGCTTATTATGATGTACCATTTAAAGTTAAATTTGTTTTATGATTTCATTCGTGCATTTTTAAATGTGGATTTTCCTAGGAGACCCACGTTTGAAAACCCATTAAAGAGATTCAGCAATAACTATGGTTACTCCTGATGTTTGTCAGTATTCTGCAAGAATTAATACATATTTTCTGGAAAATTGCACCAACCTAATGGCTCATTATTTTTTTCCCCTTTCTCATGATGTTTAGCAACCATTCCAAACTCATTTCATCTACTTTCTAAACACACGTGGTCCAAGTGAAGGCTTCTCATGCACTGATTTTGACATTCTTTCCTATCAAAAACCCATGAACCTAATTTTTAATCTGTTACCTAAAATCTACAAATCTTAGGTAGTTCATTGTCTCTAGCATCAATTTTCAAACTGGACAGATCTCCGCATTCATACACCATTACCTTGAACTATGGCCATGCCCTTCCCTTCTTTTACACAAGTTTTCCGTGACTTTCTCAACTTGCTACATTCAATAAAAATTCTTCCAGACACCAAAACACTAATGGCCAGACATTTTCCTTAACACACGCACTCCTAACATAGAAGGCCTACAGACAATTTCTCCCATAAAGACATGCACCACAAATTCCTTCCACCTACTTCCCAGTTCAGTTTTAATCTACAGACTAAAGTCACCTTGATGGGCACTCGCATGGCCCCAGTCTATGCCAACCTATTAATGGGCCATCTAGAACAAAGACAAACTTTCCAACCTCTCCTCTGGTTCCACGATGTTGATGATATTGTCCTCTTTTGGCCCCATGAATATAATATAATATCAAACTTTATGTCTCCTTTGAACTCCTTCAGTTTGGTAACCCCTTACTTCTCATACTTCAGGCTCATCCCATTTTTCCTCTCCATTTGCAGCAACGTTATTTGCAACGATTCCATCTCGTTACAGAAATACACTAATAAAGGGTACGGCAGCATAACTTGCTGCTTTTAAGGGTATTTCTATCCAAATCAGCAAATTATGCTGCCGCACCCTGCATATTACAAGAGGCCCCTGAGGTGGATAGCTGGAATCACTTCTTTAAAAAAATAATCTTTCTCCCATCTCCACTTCAAGACCAAAACATTATGCAATGAAAACTTTAACTGCCATCTACTTTTCTAATGCATATAAAATCTGAAATATTATAAAAGAATTGGACCACCTTCTTAATGACCAAGAGTCTATATCACCCCCCTCACAAAATTCCCCTCAATCTCACATTGAAACAAACACCAAACTGGGATGATCCACAAGACCCTCAACACCACCACCAATCCCACATTGCTCCTCTTTAGGTAACTGCCCATGTTACAAGTGCTACCCTCTCCTCTGCCTCACACACTCCGATACCCAATATTTTTTCTCTGGCACATTGCACATTGGTGCATGCTAAACCATTAGTTTTTAAAGTCTTTCCATCCAGGATTCAGCAACTGCTACTAAACAACAGTCTCCATTTCTTAAAACAATGGTCTAACCCTTAATTACATTATTTCCCTTTCCTTATATCACACTTTACCTTTTGTGGTCACATCTCCCTGCTTAACACAAGATAAGGGACGTTGCTGTTAAGAGTGGCCACAAGAGGTTAAATATCGCTCCTGCCCACCCTAGCAGGCTGCCTATGTGAATGACAACATCATGGGTTTTCTCTGCATGCAAAAAAATATTTGAATTCTTATAAATTACTATTTTGACACAAAACAGAAATATAATGCTCAGGAAGCATTAGCAAATAAAATTATGTCAATAACAAACATGTTTTAATTTCACTTGCTAGTACCAGAAAATTCTTATACTTACATAATCATGCACATTTTAATTATCACGATCATTAAAAGGCCAACTAAAACACATGTAACCAAGATTTTCTAAACCCAAAATCTCAAAATAATTTTTTTAATTTGCCTTTAGAACTCTAGTAATAAGTCTCACAAAAGTAACCCAAAGTAACAGAGAAATAGGACGATAAATTATATAAATTAGCAATGACGCATACTGCATTAAATATACGCTAGGAAAATTTACGAAAATCATATTAATGCTGACAGAAACAAAGTCGCAAAATTTTTGCTTCCCGTAATTTTATTTCAACTTGAATTCACTTAACTGAACTTGGCCCACGACGAGCTAGCCCACGGCTATCCACCGGCCGTTGGAGCTCTGGATTTTTCAGTCATACCAACGTAAATATTTTTGCACGACGTAACTAAGTAAATCCCCTAAACCATTGCAATAATCCGACTACAACGGACACACTAAACCCAGTGAGACTCCCTGTAACCACTTGCAATTGTAAGACCGGGATGAATTATGTAGTAAACGATATAGGGCCCTAGAATGAACTCTACACTGAAGGTAGCCCAAGCGGGAAGTCGTCTTTCATATCAAAAACTATGAGGTCCTAACGAAAACGTTTTCGACAATATCTGCTGAACTACAGAAGTACCTTTCTTGAAAATCACCAAAAACACTCGGCAATCCCTGCTCTATCACGGCATAGGCATAAAAACCACATCCATAGGCTAATGTAGCATCCAGGGCCCAGTGCAGTCCAAAGGGTCGTCATCTCACACGAAAAAACACAAAGTACTTCACAATATCTCCTAAACTAGAACATTTTTTTCTCTAATTTTCACCATACACCCTGAGCTACACATGTACTTCAAGCAGTCTTTCGCTTACCCCATGCTCCTGGCCTAGTTTAGTAACCAGGGCCCAATTACCTCACCTCAGTCGTCATCTCACACGAAAAAACACAAAGTACTTCACAATATCTCCTAAACTAGAACATTTTTTTCTCTAATTTTCACAATACACCCTGAGCTACACATGTACTTCAAGCAGTCTTTCGCTTACCCCATGCTCCTGGCCTAGTTTAGTAACCAGGGCCCTATTACCTCTCCTCAGTCGTCATCTCACACGAGAAAACACAAAGTACTTCACAATATCTCCTAAACTAGAACATTTTTTTCTCTAATTTTCACCATACACCCTGAGCTACACATGTACTTCAAGCAGTCTTTCGCTTACCCCATGCTCCTGGCCTAGTTTAGTAACCAGGGCCCAATTATCTCACCTCGATCGTCATCTCACACGAGAAAACACAAAGTACTTCACAATATCTCCTAAACTAGAACATTTTTTTCTCTAATTTTCACCATACACCCTGAGCTACACATGTACTTCAAGCAGTCTTTCGCTTACCCCCTGCTCCTGGCCTAGTTTAGTAACCAGGGCCCAATTATCTCACCTCAGTCGTCATCTCACACGAAAAAACACAAAGTACTTCACAATATCTCCTAAACTAGAACATTTTTTTCTCTAATTTTCACAATACACCCTAGGCTATACATGTACTTTCAGCAGTCTTTCGCTTACCCCATGCTCCTGGCCTAGTTGAGTAGCCAGGGCCGATTAAAAGTGACTACGACACGACACTGAACTTGGCCCACGGCAAAGGGTTATCTCAGCTGATTTTCTAAGAATTTCAAAATATCTCCTAAACTAGAACATTTTTTTCTCTAATTTTCACAATACACCATACGCTACACATGTACTTTCAGCAGTATTTCGCTTACCCCATGCTCCTGGCCTAGTTTAGTAACCAGGGCCCAATTATCTCACCTCGGTCGTCATCTCACACGAAAAAACACAAAGTACTTCAGAATATCTCCTAAACTAGAACATTTTTTTCTCTAATTTTCACAATACACCCTAGGCTATACATGTACTTTCAGCAGTCTTTCGCTTACCCCATGCTCCTGGCCTAGTTTAGTAGCCAGGGCCGATTAAAAGTGACTACGACACGACACTGAACTTGGCCCACGGCAAAGGGTTATCTCAGCTGATTTTCTAAGAATTTCAAAATATCTCCTAAACTAGAACATTTTTTTCTCTAATTTTCACAATACACCATACGCTACACATGTACTTTCAGCAGTATTTCGCTTACCCCATGCTCCTGGCCTAGTTTAGTAACCAGGGCCCAATTACCTCACCTCAGTCGTCATCTCACAAGAGAAAACACAAAGTACTTCACAATATCTCCTAAACTAGAACATTTTTTTCTCTAATTTTCACCATACACCCTGAGCTACACATGTACTTCAAGCAGTCTTTCGCTTACCCCATGCTCCTGGCCTAGTTTAGTAACCAGGGCCCTATTACCTCACCTCAGTCGTCATCTCACACGAAAAAACACAAAGTACTTCAGAATATCTCCTAAGCTAGAACATTTTTTTCTCTAATTTTCACAATACACCCTAGGCTATACATGTACTTTCAGGAGTCTTTCGCTTACCCCATGCTCCTGGCCTAGTTTAGTAGCCAGGGCCGATTAAAAGTGACTACGACACGACACTGAACTTGGCCCACGGCAAAGGGTTATCTCAGCTGATTTTCTAAGAATTTCAAAATATCTCCTAAACTAGAACATTTTTTTCTCTAATTTTCACAATACACCATACGCTACACATGTACTTTCAGCAGTATTTCGCTTACCCCATGCTCCTGGCCTAGTTTAGTAACCAGGGCCCAATTACCTCACCTCAGTCGTCATCTCACACGAGAAAACACAAAGTACTTCACAATATCTCCTAAACTAGAACATTTTTTTCTCTAATTTTCACCTTACACATTAGGCTACACATGTACTTTCAGCAGTCTTTCGCTTACCCCATGCTCCTGGCCTAGTTTAGTAACCAGGGCCCAATTACCTCACTTCAGTAGTCATCTCAAACGAAAAAACACAAAGTACTTCACAATATCTCCTAAACTAGAACATTTTTTTCTCTAATTTTCACCATACACCCTAGGCTATACATGTACTTTAAGCAGTCTTTCGCTTACCCCATGCTCCTGGCCTAGTTTAGTAGCCAGGGCCGATTAAAAGTGACTACGACACGACACTGAACTTGGCCCACGGCAAAGGGTTATCTCAGCTGATTTTCTAAGAATTTCAAAATATCTCCTAAACTAGAACATTTTTTTCTCTAATTTTCACAATACACCATACGCTACACATGTACTTTCAGCAGTATTTCGCTTACCCCATGCTCCTGGCCTAGTTTAGTAACCAGGGCCCAATTATCTCACCTCGGTCGTCATCTCACACGAAAAAACACAAAGTACTTCAGAATATCTCCTAAACTAGAACATTTTTTTCTCTAATTTTCACAATACACCCTAGGCTATACATGTACTTTCAGCAGTCTTTCGCTTACCCCATGCTCCTGGCCTAGTTTAGTAGCCAGGGCCGATTAAAAGTGACTACGACACGACACTGAACTTGGCCCACGGCAAAGGGTTATCTCAGCTGATTTTCTAAGAATTTCAAAATATCTCCTAAACTAGAACATTTTTTTCTCTAATTTTCACAATACACCATACGCTACACATGTACTTTCAGCAGTATTTCGCTTACCCCATGCTCCTGGCCTAGTTTAGTAACCAGGGCCCAATTACCTCACCTCAGTCGTCATCTCACAAGAGAAAACACAAAGTACTTCACAATATCTCCTAAACTAGAACATTTTTTTCTCTAATTTTCACCATACACCCTGAGCTACACATGTACTTCAAGCAGTCTTTCGCTTACCCCATGCTCCTGGCCTAGTTTAGTAACCAGGGCCCTATTACCTCACCTCAGTCGTCATCTCACACGAAAAAACACAAAGTACTTCAGAATATCTCCTAAGCTAGAACATTTTTTTCTCTAATTTTCACAATACACCCTAGGCTATACATGTACTTTCAGGAGTCTTTCGCTTACCCCATGCTCCTGGCCTAGTTTAGTAGCCAGGGCCGATTAAAAGTGACTACGACACGACACTGAACTTGGCCCACGGCAAAGGGTTATCTCAGCTGATTTTCTAAGAATTTCAAAATATCTCCTAAACTAGAACATTTTCTTCTCTAATTTTCACAATACACCATACGCTACACATGTACTTTCAGCAGTATTTCGCTTACCCCATGCTCCTGGCCTAGTTTAGTAACCAGGGCCCTATTACCTCACCTCAGTCGTCATCTCACACGAGAAAACACAAAGTACTTCACAATATCTCCTAAACTAGAACATTTTTTTCTCTAATTTTCACCTTACACATTAGGCTACACATGTACTTTCAGCAGTCTTTCGCTTACCCCATGCTCCTGGCCTAGTTTAGTAGCCAGGGCCGATTAAAAGTGACTACGACACGACACTGAACTTGGCCCACGGCAAAGGGTTATCTCAGCTGATTTTCTAAGAATTTCAAAATATCTCCTAAACTAGAACATTTTTTTCTCTAATTTTCACAATACACCATACGCTACACATGTACTTTCAGCAGTATTTCGCTTACCCCATGCTCCTGGCCTAGTTTAGTAACCAGGGCCCAATTACCTCACCTCAGTCGTCATCTCACACGAGAAAACACAAAGTACTTCACAATATCTCCTAAACTAGAACATTTTTTTCTCTAATTTTCACCTTACACATTAGGCTACACATGTACTTTCAGCAGTCTTTCGCTTACCCCATGCTCCTGGCCTAGTTTAGTAACCAGGGCCCAATTACCTCACTTCAGTAGTCATCTCAAACGAAAAAACACAAAGTACTTCACAATATCTCCTAAACTAGAACATTTTTTTCTCTAATTTTCACCATACACCCTAGGCTATACATGTACTTTAAGCAGTCTTTCGCTTACCCCATGCTCCTGGCCTAGTTTAGTAGCCAGGGCCGATTAAAAGTGACTACGACACGACACTGAACTTGGCCCACGGTAAAGGGTTATCTCAGCTGATTTTCTAAGAATTTCAAAATATCTCCTAAACTAGAACATATTTTTCTCTAATTTTCACAATACACATTAGGCTACACATGTACTTTCAGCAGTATTTCGCTTACCCCTTGCTCCTGGCATAGTTTAGTAACCAGGGCCCAATTACCTCACCTCAGTCGTCATCTCACACGAAAAAACACAAAGTACTTCACAATATCTCCTAAACCAGAACATTTTTTTCTCTAAATTTCACCATACACCCTGACCTACACATCTACTTGAAGAAGTCTTTCGCTTACCCCATGCTCCTGGCCTAGTTTAGTAACCAGGGCCCAATTACCTCACCTCAGTCGTCATCTCACAAGAGAAAACACAAAGTACTTCACAATATCTTCTAAACTAGAACATTTTTTTCTCTAATTTTCACCATACACCCTGAGCTACACATGTACTTCAAGCAGTCTTTCGCTTACCCCCATGCTCCTGGCCTAGTTTAGTAACCAGGGCCCTATTACCTCACCTCAGTCGTCATCTCACACGAAAAAACACAAAGTACTTCAGAATATCTCCTAAACTAGAACATTTTTTTCTCTAATTTTCACAATACACCCTAGGCTATACATGTACTTTCAGGAGTCTTTCGCTTACCCCATGCTCCTGGCCTAGTTTAGTAGCCAGGGCCGATTAAAAGTGACTACGACACGACACTGAACTTGGCCCACGGCAAAGGGTTATCTCAGCTGATTTTCTAAGAATTTCAAAATATCTCCTAAACTAGAACATTTTTTTCTCTAATTTTCACAATACACCATACGCTACACATGTACTTTCAGCAGTATTTCGCTTACCCCATGCTCCTGGCCTAGTTTAGTAACCAGGGCCCAATTACCTCACCTCAGTCGTCATCTCACAAGAGAAAACACAAAGTACTTCACAATATCTCCTAAACTAGAACATTTTTTTCTCTAATTTTCACCATACACCCTGAGCTACACATGTACTTCAAGCAGTCTTTCGCTTACCCCATGCTCCTGGCCTAGTTTAGTAACCAGGGCCCTATTACCTCACCTCAGTCGTCATCTCACACGAAAAAACACAAAGTACTTCAGAATATCTCCTAAGCTAGAACATTTTTTTCTCTAATTTTCACAATACACCCTAGGCTATACATGTACTTTCAGGAGTCTTTCGCTTACCCCATGCTCCTGGCCTAGTTTAGTAGCCAGGGCCGATTAAAAGTGACTACGACACGACACTGAACTTGGCCCACGGCAAAGGGTTATCTCAGCTGATTTTCTAAGAATTTCAAATATCTCCTAAACTAGAACATTTTTTTCTCTAATTTTCACAATACACCATACGCTACACATGTACTTTCAGCAGTATTTCGCTTACCCCATGCTCCTGGCCTAGTTTAGTAACCAGGGCCCAATTACCTCACCTCAGTCGTCATCTCACAAGAGAAAACACAAAGTACTTCACAATATCTCCTAAGCTAGAACATTTTTTTCTCTAATTTTCACAATACACCCTAGGCTATACATGTACTTTCAGGAGTCTTTCGCTTACCCCATGCTCCTGGCCTAGTTTAGTAGCCAGGGCCGATTAAAAGTGACTACGACACGACACTGAACTTGGCCCACGGCAAAGGGTTATCTCAGCTGATTTTCTAAGAATTTCAAAATATCTCCTAAACTAGAACATTTTTTTCTCTAATTTTCACAATACACCATACGCTACACATGTACTTTCAGCAGTATTTCGCTTACCCCATGCTCCTGGCCTAGTTTAGTAACCAGGGGCCCAATTACCTCACCTCAGTCGTCATCTCACACGAGAAAACACAAAGTACTTCACAATATCTCCTAAACTAGAACATTTTTTTCTCTAATTTTCACCTTACACATTAGGCTACACATGTACTTTCAGCAGTCTTTCGCTTACCCCATGCTCCTGGCCTAGTTTAGTAACCAGGGCCCAATTACCTCACTTCAGTCGTCATCTCAAACGAAAAAACACAAAGTACTTCACAATATCTCCTAAACTAGAACATTTTTTTCTCTAATTTTCACCATACACCCTAGGCTATACATGTACTTTAAGCAGTCTTTCGCTTACCCCATGCTCCTGGCCTAGTTTAGTAGCCAGGGCCGATTAAAAGTGACTACGACACGACACTGAACTTGGCCCACGGTAAAGGGTTATCTCAGCTGATTTTCTAAGAATTTCAAAATATCTCCTAAACTAGAACATATTTTTCTCTAATTTTCACAATACACATTAGGCTACACATGTACTTTCAGCAGTATTTCGCTTACCCCTTGCTCCTGGCATAGTTTAGTAACCAGGGCCCAATTACCTCACCTCAGTCGTCATCTCACACGAAAAAACACAAAGTACTTCACAATATCTCCTAAACCAGAACATTTTTTTCTCTAAATTTCACCATACACCCTGACCTACACATCTACTTCAAGAAGTCTTTCGCTTACCCCATGCTCCTGGCCTAGTTTAGTAACCAGGGCCCAATTACCTCACCTCAGTCGTCATCTCACAAGAGAAAACACAAAGTACTTCACAATATCTTCTAAACTAGAACATTTTTTTCTCTAATTTTCACCATACACCCTGAGCTACACATGTACTTCAAGCAGTCTTTCGCTTACCCCATGCTCCTGGCCTAGTTTAGTAACCAGGGCCCTATTACCTCACCTCAGTCGTCATCTCACACGAAAAAACACAAAGTACTTCAGAATATCTCCTAAACTAGAACATTTTTTTCTCTAATTTTCACAATACACCCTAGGCTATACATGTACTTTCAGGAGTCTTTCGCTTACCCCATGCTCCTGGCCTAGTTTAGTAGCCAGGGCCGATTAAAAGTGACTACGACACGACACTGAACTTGGCCCACGGCAAAGGGTTATCTCAGCTGATTTTCTAAGAATTTCAAAATATCTCCTAAACTAGAACATTTTTTTCTCTAATTTTCACAATACACCATACGCTACACATGTACTTTCAGCAGTATTTCGCTTACCCCATGCTCCTGGCCTAGTTTAGTAACCAGGGGCCCAAATTACCTCACCTCAGTCGTCATCTCACACGAAAAAACACAAAGTACTTCACAATATCTCCTAAACTAGAACATTTTTTTCTCTAAATTTCACCATACACCCTGACCTACACATCTACTTCAAGCAGTCTTTCGCTTACCCATGCTCCTGGCCTAGTTTAGTAACCAGGGCCCAATTATCTCACCTCAGTCGTAATCTCACACGAAAAAACACAAAGTACTTCACAATATCTCCTAAACTAGAACATTTTTTTCTCTAAATTTACCATACACCCTTACCTACACATCTACTTCAAGCAGTCTTTCGCTTACCCCATGCTCCTGGCCTAGTTTAGTAACCAGGGCCCAATTACCTCACCTCAGTCGTCATCTCACAAGAGAAAACACAAAGTACTTCACAATATCTTCTAAACTAGAACATTTTTTTCTCTAATTTTCACCATACACCCTGAGCTACACATGTACTTCAAGCAGTCTTTCGCTTACCCCATGCTCCTGGCCTAGTTTAGTAACCAGGGCCCAATTATCTCACCTCGGTCGTCATCTCACACGAAAAAACACAAAGTACTTCAGAATATCTCCTAAACTAGAACATTTTTTTCTCTAATTTTCACAATACACCCTAGGCTATACATGTACTTTCAGCAGTCTTTCGCTTACCCCCATGCTCCTGGCCTAGTTTAGTAGCCAGGGCCGATTAAAAGTGACTACGACACGACACTGAACTTGGCCCACGGCAAAGGGTTATCTCAGCTGATTTTCTAAGAATTTCAAAATATCTCCTAAACTAGAACATTTTTTTCTCTAATTTTCACAATACACCATACGCTACACATGTACTTTCAGCAGTATTTCGCTTACCCCATGCTCCTGGCCTAGTTTAGTAACCAGGGCCCAATTACCTCACCTCAGTCGTCATCTCACAAGAGAAAACACAAAGTACTTCACAATATCTCCTAAACTAGAACATTTTTTTTCTCTAATTTTCACCATACACCCTGAGCTACACATGTACTTCAAGCAGTCTTTCGCTTACCCCATGCTCCTGGCCTAGTTTAGTAACCAGGGCCCAATTATCTCACCTCGGTCGTCATCTCACACGAAAAAAACACAAAGTACTTCAGAATATCTCCTAAACTAGAACATTTTTTTCTCTAATTTTCACAATACACCATACGCTACACATGTACTTTCAGCAGTATTTCGCTTACCCCATGCTCCTGGCCTAGTTTAGTAACCAGGGCCCAATTACCTCACCTCAGTCGTCATCTCACACGAGAAAACACAAAGTACTTCACAATATCTCCTAAACTAGAACATTTTTTTCTCTAATTTTCACCTTACACATTAGGCTACACATGTACTTTCAGCAGTCTTTCGCTTACCCCATGCTCCTGGCCTAGTTTAGTAACCAGGGCCCAATTACCTCACTTCAGTCGTCATCTCAAACGAAAAAACACAAAGTACTTCACAATATCTCCTAAACTAGAACATTTTTTTCTCTAATTTTCACCATACACCCTAGGCTATACATGTACTTTAAGCAGTCTTTCGCTTACCCCCATGCTCCTGGCCTAGTTAGTAGACAGGGCCGATTAAAAGTGACTACGACACGACACTGAACTTGGCCCACGGTAAAGGGTTATCTCAGCTGATTTTCTAAGAATTTCAAAATATCTCCTAAACTAGAACATATTTTTCTCTAATTTTCACAATACACATTAGGCTACACATGTACTTTCAGCAGTATTTCGCTTACCCCTTGCTCCTGGCATAGTTTAGTAACCAGGGCCCAATTACCTCACCTCAGTCGTCATCTCACACGAAAAAACACAAAGTACTTCACAATATCTCCTAAACTAGAACATTTTTTTCTCTAAATTTCACCATACACCCTGACCTACACATCTACTTCAAGCAGTCTTTCGCTTACCCCATGCTCCTGGCCTAGTTAAGTAACCAGGGCCCAATTACCTCACCTCAGTCGTCATCTCACAAGAGAAAACACAGAGTACTTCACAATATCTTCTAAACTAGAACATTTTTTTCTCTAATTTTCACCATACACCCTGAGCTACACATGTACTTCAAGCAGTCTTTCGCTTACCCCATGCTCCTGGCCTAGTTTAGTAACCAGGGCCCTATTACCTCACCTCAGTCGTCATCTCACACGAAAAAACACAAAGTACTTCACAATATCTCCTAAACTAGAACATTTTTTTCTCTAAATTTCACCATACACCCTGACCTACACATGTACTTCAAGCAGTCTTTCGCTTACCTCATGCTCCTGGCCTAGTTTAGTAACCAGGGCCCAATTATCTCACCTCGGTCGTCATCTCACACGAAAAAACACAAAGTACTTCAGAATATCTCCTAAACTAGAACATTTTTTTCTCTAATTTTCACAATACACCCTAGGCTATACATGTACTTTCAGCAGTCTTTCGCTTACCCCATGCTCCTGGCCTAGTTTAGTAACCAGGGCCCAATTACCTCACCTCAGTCGTCATCTCAAACGAAAAAAACAAAGTACTTCACAATATCTCCTAAACTAGAACATTTTTTTCTCTAATTTTCACAATACACCCTAGGCTATACATGTACTTTCAGCAGTCTTTCGCTTACCCCATGCTCCTGGCCTAGTTGAGTAGCCAGGGCCGATTAAAAGTGACTACGACACGACACTGAACTTGGCCCACGGCAAAGGGTTATCTCAGCTGATTTTCTAAGAATTTCAAAATATCTCCTAAACTAGAACATTTTTTTCTCTAATTTTCACAATACACCATACGCTACACATGTACTTTCAGCAGTATTTCGCTTACCCCATGCTCCTGGCCTAGTTTAGTAACCAGGGCCCAATTACCTCACCTCAGTCGTCATCTCACACGAAAAAAACACAAAGTACTTCACAATATCTCCTAAACTAGAACATTTTTTTCTCTAAATTTCACCATACACCCTGACCTACACATCTACTTCAAGCAGTCTTTCGCTTACCCCATGCTCCTGGCCTAGTTTAGTAACCAGGGCCCAATTATCTCACCTCAGTCGTAATCTCACACGAAAAAACACAAAGTACTTCACAATATCTCCTAAACTAGAACATTTTTTTCTCTAAATTTCACCATACACCCTGACCTACACATCTACTTCAAGCAGTCTTTCGCTTACCCCATGCTCCTGGCCTAGTTTAGTAACCAGGGCCCAATTACCTCACCTCAGTCGTCATCTCACAAGAGAAAACACAAAGTACTTCACAATATCTTCTAAACTAGAACATTTTTTTCTCTAATTTTCACCATACACCCTGAGCTACACATGTACTTCAAGCAGTCTTTCGCTTACCCCCATGCTCCTGGCCTAGTTTAGTAACCAGGGCCCAATTATCTCACCTCGGTCGTCATCTCAAACGAAAAAAACAAAGTACTTCACAATATCTCCTAAACTAGAACATTTTTTTCTCTAATTTTCACAATACACCCTAGGCTATACATGTACTTTCAGCAGTCTTTCGCTTACCCCATGCTCCTGGCCTAGTTGAGTAGCCAGGGCCGATTAAAAGTGACTACGACACGACACTGAACTTGGCCCACGGCAAAGGGTTATCTCAGCTGATTTTCTAAGAATTTCAAAATATCTCCTAAACTAGAACATTTTTTTCTCTAATTTTCACAATACACCATACGCTACACATGTACTTTCAGCAGTATTTCGCTTACCCCATGCTCCTGGCCTAGTTTAGTAACCAGGGCCCAATTACCTCACCTCAGTCGTCATCTCACAAGAGAAAACACAAAGTACTTCACAATATCTCCTAAACTAGAACATTTTTTTCTCTAATTTTCACCATACACCCTGAGCTACACATGTACTTCAAGCAGTCTTTCGCTTACCCCCATGCTCCTGGCCTAGTTTAGTAACCAGGGCCCAATTATCTCACCTCGGTCGTCATCTCACACGAAAAAACACAAAGTACTTCAGAATATCTCCTAAACTAGAACATTTTTTTCTCTAATTTTCACAATACACCATACGCTACACATGTACTTTCAGCAGTATTTCGCTTACCCCATGCTCCTGGCCTAGTTTAGTAACCAGGGCCCAATTACCTCACCTCAGTCGTCATCTCACACGAGAAAACACAAAGTACTTCACAATATCTCCTAAACTAGAACATTTTTTTCTCTAATTTTCACCTTACACATTAGGCTACACATGTACTTTCAGCAGTCTTTCGCTTACCCCATGCTCCTGGCCTAGTTTAGTAACCAGGGCCCAATTACCTCACTTCAGTCGTCATCTCAAACGAAAAAACACAAAGTACTTCACAATATCTCCTAAACTAGAACATTTTTTTCTCTAATTTTCACCATACACCCTAGGCTATACATGTACTTTAAGCAGTCTTTCGCTTACCCCATGCTCCTGGCCTAGTTTAGTAGCCAGGGCCGATTAAAAGTGACTACGACACGACACTGAACTTGGCCCACGGTAAAGGGTTATCTCAGCTGATTTTCTAAGAATTTCAAAATATCTCCTAAACTAGAACATATTTTTCTCTAATTTTCACAATACACATTAGGCTACACATGTACTTTCAGCAGTATTTCGCTTACCCCTTGCTCCTGGCATAGTTTAGTAACCAGGGCCCAATTACCTCACCTCAGTCGTCATCTCACACGAAAAAACACAAAGTACTTCACAATATCTCCTAAACTAGAACATTTTTTTCTCTAAATTTCACCATACACCCTGACCTACACATCTACTTCAAGCAGTCTTTCGCTTACCCCATGCTCCTGGCCTAGTTAAGTAACCAGGGCCCAATTACCTCACCTCAGTCGTCATCTCACAAGAGAAAACACAGAGTACTTCACAATATCTTCTAAACTAGAACATTTTTTTCTCTAATTTTCACCATACACCCTGAGCTACACATGTACTTCAAGCAGTCTTTCGCTTACCCCATGCTCCTGGCCTAGTTTAGTAACCAGGGCCCTATTACCTCACCTCAGTCGTCATCTCACACGAAAAAACACAAAGTACTTCACAATATCTCCTAAACTAGAACATTTTTTTCTCTAAATTTCACCATACACCCTGACCTACACATGTACTTCAAGCAGTCTTTCGCTTACCTCATGCTCCTGGCCTAGTTTAGTAACCAGGGCCCAATTATCTCACCTCGGTCGTCATCTCACACGAAAAAACACAAAGTACTTCAGAATATCTCCTAAACTAGAACATTTTTTTCTCTAATTTTCACAATACACCCTAGGCTATACATGTACTTTCAGCAGTCTTTCGCTTACCCCATGCTCCTGGCCTAGTTTAGTAACCAGGGCCCAATTACCTCACCTCAGTCGTCATCTCAAACGAAAAAAACAAAGTACTTCACAATATCTCCTAAACTAGAACATTTTTTTCTCTAATTTTCACAATACACCCTAGGCTATACATGTACTTTCAGCAGTCTTTCGCTTACCCCATGCTCCTGGCCTAGTTGAGTAGCCAGGGCCGATTAAAAGTGACTACGACACGACACTGAACTTGGCCCACGGCAAAGGGTTATCTCAGCTGATTTTCTAAGAATTTCAAAATATCTCCTAAACTAGAACATATTTTTCTCTAATTTTCACCATACACATTAGGCTACACATGTACTTTCAGCAGTATTTCGCTTACCCCTTGCTCCTGGCATAGTTTAGTAACCAGGGCCCAATTACCTCACCTCAGTCGTCATCTCACACGAAAAAACACAAAGTACTTCACAATATCTCCTAAACTAGAACATTTTTTTCTCTAAATTTCACCATACACCCTGACCTACACATCTACTTCAAGCAGTCTTTCGCTTACCCCATGCTCCTGGCCTAGTTTAGTAACCAGGGCCCAATTATCTCACCTCAGTCGTAATCTCACACGAAAAAACACAAAGTACTTCACAATATCTCCTAAACTAGAACATTTTTTTCTCTAATTTTCACAATACACCCTAGGCTATACATGTACTTTCAGGAGTCTTTCGCTTACCCCATGCTCCTGGCCTAGTTTAGTAGCCAGGGCCGATTAAAAGTGACTACGACACGACACTGAACTTGGCCCACGGCAAAGGGTTATCTCAGCTGATTTTCTAAGAATTTCAAAATATCTCCTAAACTAGAACATTTTTTTCTCTAATTTTCACAATACACCATACGCTACACATGTACTTTCAGCAGTATTTCGCTTACCCCATGCTCCTGGCCTAGTTTAGTAACCAGGGCCCAATTACCTCACCTCAGTCGTCATCTCACACGAAAAAACACAAAGTACTTCACAATATCTCCTAAACTAGAACATTTTTTTCTCTAAATTTCACCATACACCCTGACCTACACATCTACTTCAAGCAGTCTTTCGCTTACCCCATGCTCCTGGCCTAGTTTAGTAACCAGGGCCCAATTATCTCACCTCAGTCGTAATCTCACACGAAAAAACACAAAGTACTTCACAATATCTCCTAAACTAGAACATTTTTTTCTCTAAATTTCACCATACACCCTGACCTACACATCTACTTCAAGCAGTCTTTCGCTTACCCCATGCTCCTGGCCTAGTTTAGTAACCAGGGGCCCAATTACCTCACCTCAGTCGTCATCTCACAAGAGAAAACACAAAGTACTTCACAATATCTTCTAAACTAGAACATTTTTTTCTCTAATTTTCACCATACACCCTGAGCTACACATGTACTTCAAGCAGTCTTTCGCTTACCCCATGCTCCTGGCCTAGTTTAGTAACCAGGGCCCAATTATCTCACCTCGGTCGTCATCTCACACGAAAAAACACAAAGTACTTCAGAATATCTCCTAAACTAGAACATTTTTTTCTCTAATTTTCACAATACACCCTAGGCTATACATGTACTTTCAGCAGTCTTTCGCTTACCCCATGCTCCTGGCCTAGTTTAGTAGCCAGGGCCGATTAAAAGTGACTACGACTCGACACTGAACTTGGCCCACGGCAAAGGGTTATCTCAGCTGATTTTCTAAGAATTTCAAAATATCTCCTAAACTAGAACATTTTTTTCTCTAATTTTCACAATACACCATACGCTACACATGTACTTTCAGCAGTATTTCGCTTACCCCATGCTCCTGGCCTAGTTTAGTAACCAGGGCCCAATTACCTCACCTCAGTCGTCATCTCACAAGAGAAAACACAAAGTACTTCACAATATCTCCTAAACTAGAACATTTTTTTCTCTAATTTTCACCATACACCCTGAGCTACACATGTACTTCAAGCAGTCTTTCGCTTACCCCATGCTCCTGGCCTAGTTTAGTAACCAGGGCCCAATTATCTCACCTCGGTCGTCATCTCACACGAAAAAACACAAAGTACTTCAGAATATCTCCTAAACTAGAACATTTTTTTCTCTAATTTTCACAATACACCATACGCTACACATGTACTTTCAGCAGTATTTCGCTTACCCCATGCTCCTGGCCTAGTTTAGTAACCAGGGCCCAATTACCTCACCTCAGTCGTCATCTCACACGAGAAACACAAAGTACTTCACAATATCTCCTAAACTAGAACATTTTTTTCTCTAATTTTCACCTTACACATTAGGCTACACATGTACTTTCAGCAGTCTTTCGCTTACCCCATGCTCCTGGCCTAGTTTAGTAACCAGGGCCCAATTACCTCACTTCAGTCGTCATCTCAAACGAAAAAACACAAAGTACTTCACAATATCTCCTAAACTAGAACATTTTTTTCTCTAATTTTCACCATACACCCTAGGCTATACATGTACTTTAAGCAGTCTTTCGCTTACCCCCATGCTCCTGGCCTAGTTTAGTAGCCAGGGCCGATTAAAAGTGACTACGACACGACACTGAACTTGGCCCACGGTAAAGGGTTATCTCAGCTGATTTTCTAAGAATTTCAAAATATCTCCTAAACTAGAACATATTTTTCTCTAATTTTCACAATACACATTAGGCTACACATGTACTTTCAGCAGTATTTCGCTTACCCCTTGCTCCTGGCATAGTTTAGTAACCAGGGCCCAATTACCTCACCTCAGTCGTCATCTCACACGAAAAAACACAAAGTACTTCAGAATATCTCCTAAACTAGAACATTTTTTTCTCTAATTTTCACAATACACCCTAGGCTATACATGTACTTTCAGCAGTCTTTCGCTTACCCCATGCTCCTGGCCTAGTTTAGTAACCAGGGCCCAATTACCTCACCTCAGTCGTCATCTCAAACGAAAAAAACAAAGTACTTCACAATATCTCCTAAACTAGAACATTTTTTTCTCTAATTTTCACCATACACCCTAGGCTATACATGTACTTTCAGCAGTCTTTCGCTTACCCCCATGCTCCTGGCCTAGTTGAGTAGCCAGGGCCGATTAAAAGTGACTACGACACGACACTGAACTTGGCCCACGGCAAAGGGTTATCTCAGCTGATTTTCTAAGAATTTCAAAATATCTCCTAAACTAGAACATTTTTTTCTCTAATTTTCACAATACACCATACGCTACACATGTACTTTCAGCAGTATTTCGCTTACCCCATGCTCCTGGCCTAGTTTAGTAACCAGGGCCCAATTACCTCACCTCAGTCGTCATCTCACAAGAGAAAACACAAAGTACTTCACAATATCTCCTAAACTAGAACATTTTTTTCTCTAATTTTCACCATACACCCTGAGCTACACATGTACTTCAAGCAGTCTTTCGCTTACCCCATGCTCCTGGCCTAGTTTAGTAACCAGGGCCCAATTATCTCACCTCGGTCGTCATCTCACACGAAAAAACACAAAGTACTTCAGAATATCTCCTAAACTAGAACATTTTTTTCTCTAATTTTCACAATACACCATACGCTACACATGTACTTTCAGCAGTATTTCGCTTACCCCATGCTCCTGGCCTAGTTTAGTAACCAGGGCCCAATTACCTCACCTCAGTCGTCATCTCACACGAGAAAACACAAAGTACTTCACAATATCTCCTAAACTAGAACATTTTTTTCTCTAATTTTCACCTTACACATTAGGCTACACATGTACTTTCAGCAGTCTTTCGCTTACCCCATGCTCCTGGCCTAGTTTAGTAACCAGGGCCCAATTACCTCACTTCAGTCGTCATCTCAAACGAAAAAACACAAAGTACTTCACAATATCTCCTAAACTAGAACATTTTTTTCTCTAATTTTCACCATACACCCTAGGCTATACATGTACTTTAAGCAGTCTTTCGCTTACCCCATGCTCCTGGCCTAGTTTAGTAGCCAGGGCCGATTAAAAGTGACTACGACACGACACTGAACTTGGCCCACGGTAAAGGGTTATCTCAGCTGATTTTCTAAGAATTTCAAAATATCTCCTAAACTAGAACATATTTTTCTCTAATTTTCACAATACACATTAGGCTACACATGTACTTTCAGCAGTATTTCGCTTACCCCTTGCTCCTGGCATAGTTTAGTAACCAGGGCCCAATTACCTCACCTCAGTCGTCATCTCACACGAAAAAACACAAAGTACTTCACAATATCTCCTAAACTAGAACATTTTTTTCTCTAAATTTCACCATACACCCTGACCTACACATCTACTTCAAGCAGTCTTTCGCTTACCCCATGCTCCTGGCCTAGTTAAGTAACCAGGGCCCAATTACCTCACCTCAGTCGTCATCTCACAAGAGAAAACACAGAGTACTTCACAATATCTTCTAAACTAGAACATTTTTTTCTCTAATTTTCACCATACACCCTGAGCTACACATGTACTTCAAGCAGTCTTTCGCTTACCCCCATGCTCCTGGCCTAGTTTAGTAACCAGGGCCCTATTACCTCACCTCAGTCGTCATCTCACACGAAAAAACACAAAGTACTTCACAATATCTCCTAAACTAGAACATTTTTTTCTCTAAATTTCACCATACACCCTGACCTACACATGTACTTCAAGCAGTCTTTCGCTTACCTCATGCTCCTGGCCTAGTTTAGTAACCAGGGCCCAATTATCTCACCTCGGTCGTCATCTCACACGAAAAAACACAAAGTACTTCAGAATATCTCCTAAACTAGAACATTTTTTTCTCTAATTTTCACAATACACCCTAGGCTATACATGTACTTTCAGCAGTCTTTCGCTTACCCCATGCTCCTGGCCTAGTTTAGTAACCAGGGCCCAATTACCTCACCTCAGTCGTCATCTCAAACGAAAAAAACAAAGTACTTCACAATATCTCCTAAACTAGAACATTTTTTTCTCTAATTTTCACAATACACCCTAGGCTATACATGTACTTTCAGCAGTCTTTCGCTTACCCCATGCTCCTGGCCTAGTTGAGTAGCCAGGGCCGATTAAAAGTGACTACGACACGACACTGAACTTGGCCCACGGCAAAGGGTTATCTCAGCTGATTTTCTAAGAATTTCAAAATATCTCCTAAACTAGAACATATTTTTCTCTAATTTTCACCATACACATTAGGCTACACATTGTACTTTCAGCAGTATTTCGCTTACCCCTTGCTCCTGGCATAGTTTAGTAACCAGGGCCCAATTACCTCACCTCAGTCGTCATCTCACACGAAAAAACACAAAGTACTTCACAATATCTCCTAAACTAGAACATTTTTTTCTCTAAATTTCACCATACACCCTGACCTACACATCTACTTCAAGCAGTCTTTCGCTTACCCCATGCTCCTGGCCTAGTTTAGTAACCAGGGCCCAATTATCTCACCTCAGTCGTAATCTCACACACGAAAAAACACAAAGTACTTCACAATATCTCCTAAACTAGAACATTTTTTTCTCTAATTTTCACAATACACCCTAGGCTATACATGTACTTTCAGGAGTCTTTCGCTTACCCCATGCTCCTGGCCTAGTTTAGTAGCCAGGGCCGATTAAAAGTGACTACGACACGACACTGAACTTGGCCCACGGCAAAGGGTTATCTCAGCTGATTTTCTAAGAATTTCAAAATATCTCCTAAACTAGAACATTTTTTTCTCTAATTTTCACAATACACCATACGCTACACATGTACTTTCAGCAGTATTTCGCTTACCCCATGCTCCTGGCCTAGTTTAGTAACCAGGGCCCAATTACCTCACCTCAGTCGTCATCTCACACGAAAAAACACAAAGTACTTCACAATATCTCCTAAACTAGAACATTTTTTTCTCTAAATTTCACCATACACCCTGACCTACACATCTACTTCAAGCAGTCTTTCGCTTACCCCATGCTCCTGGCCTAGTTTAGTAACCAGGGCCCAATTATCTCACCTCAGTCGTAATCTCACACGAAAAAACACAAAGTACTTCACAATATCTCCTAAACTAGAACATTTTTTTCTCTAAATTTCACCATACACCCTGACCTACACATCTACTTCAAGCAGTCTTTCGCTTACCCCATGCTCCTGGCCTAGTTTAGTAACCAGGGCCCAATTACCTCACCTCAGTCGTCATCTCACAAGAGAAAACACAAAGTACTTCACAATATCTTCTAAACTAGAACATTTTTTTCTCTAATTTTCACCATACACCCTGAGCTACACATGTACTTCAAGCAGTCTTTCGCTTACCCCATGCTCCTGGCCTAGTTTAGTAACCAGGGCCCAATTATCTCACCTCGGTCGTCATCTCACACGAAAAAACACAAAGTACTTCAGAATATCTCCTAAACTAGAACATTTTTTTCTCTAATTTTCACAATACACCCTAGGCTATACATGTACTTTCAGCAGTCTTTCGCTTACCCCATGCTCCTGGCCTAGTTTAGTAGCCAGGGCCGATTAAAAGTGACTACGACTCGACACTGAACTTGGCCCACGGCAAAGGGTTATCTCAGCTGATTTTCTAAGAATTTCAAAATATCTCCTAAACTAGAACATTTTTTTCTCTAATTTTCACAATACACCATACGCTACACATGTACTTTCAGCAGTATTTCGCTTACCCCATGCTCCTGGCCTAGTTTAGTAACCAGGGCCCAATTACCTCACCTCAGTCGTCATCTCACAAGAGAAAACACAAAGTACTTCACAATATCTCCTAAACTAGAACATTTTTTTCTCTAATTTTCACCATACACCCTGAGCTACACATGTACTTCAAGCAGTCTTTCGCTTACCCCATGCTCCTGGCCTAGTTTAGTAACCAGGGCCCAATTATCTCACCTCGGTCGTCATCTCACACGAAAAAACACAAAGTACTTCAGAATATCTCCTAAACTAGAACATTTTTTTCTCTAATTTTCACAATACACCATACGCTACACATGTACTTTCAGCAGTATTTCGCTTACCCCATGCTCCTGGCCTAGTTTAGTAACCAGGGCCCAATTACCTCACCTCAGTCGTCATCTCACACGAGAAAACACAAAGTACTTCACAATATCTCCTAAACTAGAACATTTTTTTCTCTAATTTTCACCTTACACATTAGGCTACACATGTACTTTCAGCAGTCTTTCGCTTACCCCATGCTCCTGGCCTAGTTTAGTAACCAGGGCCCAATTACCTCACTTCAGTCGTCATCTCAAACGAAAAAACACAAAGTACTTCACAATATCTCCTAAACTAGAACATTTTTTTCTCTAATTTTCACCATACACCCTAGGCTATACATGTACTTTAAGCAGTCTTTCGCTTACCCCATGCTCCTGGCCTAGTTTAGTAGCCAGGGCCGATTAAAAGTGACTACGACACGACACTGAACTTGGCCCACGGTAAAGGGTTATCTCAGCTGATTTTCTAAGAATTTCAAAATATCTCCTAAACTAGAACATATTTTTCTCTAATTTTCACAATACACATTAGGCTACACATGTACTTTCAGCAGTATTTCGCTTACCCCTTGCTCCTGGCATAGTTTAGTAACCAGGGCCCAATTACCTCACCTCAGTCGTCATCTCACACGAAAAAACACAAAGTACTTCAGAATATCTCCTAAACTAGAACATTTTTTTCTCTAATTTTCACAATACACCCTAGGCTATACATGTACTTTCAGCAGTCTTTCGCTTACCCCATGCTCCTGGCCTAGTTTAGTAACCAGGGCCCAATTACCTCACCTCAGTCGTCATCTCAAACGAAAAAAACAAAGTACTTCACAATATCTCCTAAACTAGAACATTTTTTTCTCTAATTTTCACCATACACCCTAGGCTATACATGTACTTTCAGCAGTCTTTCGCTTACCCCATGCTCCTGGCCTAGTTTAGTAGCCAGGGCCGATTAAAAGTGACTACGACACGACACTGAACTTGGCCCACGGTAAAGGGTTATCTCAGCTGATTTTCTAAGAATTTCAAAATATCTCCTAAACTAGAACATATTTTTCTCTAATTTTCACCATACACATTAGGCTACACATGTACTTTCAGCAGTATTTCGCTTACCCCTTGCTCCTGGCATAGTTTAGTAACCAGGGCCCAATTACCTCACCTCAGTCGTCATCTCACACGAAAAAACACAAAGTACTTCACAATATCTCCTAAACTAGAACATTTTTTTCTCTAAATTTCACCATACACCCTGACCTACACATCTACTTCAAGCAGTCTTTCGCTTACCCCATGCTCCTGGCCTAGTTTAGTAACCAGGGCCCAATTATCTCACCTCAGTCGTAATCTCACACGAAAAAACACAAAGTACTTCACAATATCTCCTAAACTAGAACATTTTTTTCTCTAATTTTCACAATACACCCTAGGCTATACATGTACTTTCAGGAGTCTTTCGCTTACCCCATGCTCCTGGCCTAGTTTAGTAGCCAGGGCCGATTAAAAGTGACTACGACACGACACTGAACTTGGCCCACGGCAAAGGGTTATCTCAGCTGATTTTCTAAGAATTTCAAAATATCTCCTAAACTAGAACATTTTTTTCTCTAATTTTCACAATACACCATACGCTACACATGTACTTTCAGCAGTATTTCGCTTACCCCATGCTCCTGGCCTAGTTTAGTAACCAGGGCCCAATTACCTCACCTCAGTCGTCATCTCACACGAAAAAACACAAAGTACTTCACAATATCTCCTAAACTAGAACATTTTTTTCTCTAAATTTCACCATACACCCTGACCTACACATCTACTTCAAGCAGTCTTTCGCTTACCCCATGCTCCTGGCCTAGTTTAGTAACCAGGGCCCAATTATTTCACCTCAGTCGTAATCTCACACGAAAAAACACAAAGTACTTCACAATATCTCCTAAACTAGAACATTTTTTTCTCTAAATTTCACCATACACCCTGACCTACACATCTACTTCAAGCAGTCTTTCGCTTACCCCATGCTCCTGGCCTAGTTTAGTAACCAGGGCCCAATTACCTCACCTCAGTCGTCATCTCACAAGAGAAAACACAAAGTACTTCACAATATCTTCTAAACTAGAACATTTTTTTCTCTAATTTTCACCATACACCCTGAGCTACACATGTACTTCAAGCAGTCTTTCGCTTACCCCATGCTCCTGGCCTAGTTTAGTAACCAGGGCCCAATTATCTCACCTCGGTCGTCATCTCACACGAAAAAACACAAAGTACTTCAGAATATCTCCTAAACTAGAACATTTTTTTCTCTAATTTTCACAATACACCCTAGGCTATACATGTACTTTCAGCAGTCTTTCGCTTACCCCATGCTCCTGGCCTAGTTTAGTAGCCAGGGCCGATTAAAAGTGACTACGACACGACACTGAACTTGGCCCACGGCAAAGGGTTATCTCAGCTGATTTTCTAAGAATTTCAAAATATCTCCTAAACTAGAACATTTTTTTCTCTAATTTTCACAATACACCATACGCTACACATGTACTTTCAGCAGTATTTCGCTTACCCCATGCTCCTGGCCTAGTTTAGTAACCAGGGCCCAATTACCTCACCTCAGTCGTCATCTCACAAGAGAAAACACAAAGTACTTCACAATATCTCCTAAACTAGAACATTTTTTTCTCTAATTTTCACCATACACCCTGAGCTACACATGTACTTCAAGCAGTCTTTCGCTTACCCCATGCTCCTGGCCTAGTTTAGTAACCAGGGCCCAATTATCTCACCTCGGTCGTCATCTCACACGAAAAAACACAAAGTACTTCAGAATATCTCCTAAACTAGAACATTTTTTTCTCTAATTTTCACAATACACCATACGCTACACATGTACTTTCAGCAGTATTTCGCTTACCCCATGCTCCTGGCCTAGTTTAGTAACCAGGGCCCAATTACCTCACCTCAGTCGTCATCTCACAAGAGAAAACACAAAGTACTTCACAATATCTTCTAAACTAGAACATTTTTTTCTCTAATTTTCACCATACACCCTGAGCTACACATGTACTTCAAGCAGTCTTTCGCTTACCCCATGCTCCTGGCCTAGTTTAGTAACCAGGGCCCTATTACCTCACCTCAGTCGTCATCTCACACGAAAAAACACAAAGTACTTCACAATATCTCCTAAACTAGAACATTTTTTTCTCTAAATTTCACCATACACCCTGACCTACACATGTACTTCAAGCAGTCTTTCGCTTACCTCATGCTCCTGGCCTAGTTTAGTAACCAGGGCCCAATTATCTCACCTCGGTCGTCATCTCACACGAAAAAACACAAAGTACTTCAGAATATCTCCTAAACTAGAACATTTTTTTCTCTAATTTTCACAATACACCCTAGGCTATACATGTACTTTCAGCAGTCTTTCGCTTACCCCATGCTCCTGGCCTAGTTTAGTAACCAGGGCCCAATTACCTCACCTCAGTCGTCATCTCAAACGAAAAAAACAAAGTACTTCACAATATCTCCTAAACTAGAACATTTTTTTCTCTAATTTTCACCATACACCCTAGGCTATACATGTACTTTAAGCAGTCTTTCGCTTACCCCATGCTCCTGGCCTAGTTTAGTAGCCAGGGCCGATTAAAAGTGACTACGACACGACACTGAACTTGGCCCACGGTAAAGGGTTATCTCAGCTGATTTTCTAAGAATTTCAAAATATCTCCTAAACTAGAACATATTTTTCTCTAATTTTCACCATACACATTAGGCTACACATGTACTTTCAGCAGTATTTCGCTTACCCCTTGCTCCTGGCATAGTTTAGTAACCAGGGCCCAATTACCTCACCTCAGTCGTCATCTCACACGAAAAAACACAAAGTACTTCACAATATCTCCTAAACTAGAACATTTTTTTCTCTAAATTTCACCATACACCCTGACCTACACATCTACTTCAAGCAGTCTTTCGCTTACCCCATGCTCCTGGCCTAGTTTAGTAACCAGGGCCCAATTATCTCACCTCAGTCGTAATCTCACACGAAAAAACACAAAGTACTTCACAATATCTCCTAAACTAGAACATTTTTTTCTCTAATTTTCACAATACACCCTAGGCTATACATGTACTTTCAGCAGTCTTTCGCTTACCCCATGCTCCTGGCCTAGTTTAGTAACCAGGGCCCAATTATCTCACCTCAGTCGTCATCTCACACGAAAAAACACAAAGTACTTCATAATATCTCCTAAACTAGAACATTTTTTTCTCTAATTTTCACCATACACCTTGAGCTACACATGTACTTTAAGTAGTCTTTCGCTTACCCCATGCTCCTGGCCTAGTTTAGTAACCAGGGCCCAATTACCTCACCTCAGTTGTCATCTCACACGAAAAAACACAAAGTACTTCAGAATATCTCCTAAACTAGAACATTTTTTTCTCTAATTTTCACCATACACATTAGGCTACACATTTAATTTCAGCATTCTTTCGCTTACCCCATGCTGCTGGCCTAGTTTAGTAACCAGGGCCCAATTACCTCACCTCAGTCGTCATCTCACACGAGAAAACACAAAGTACTTCACAATATCTCTTAAACAAGAACATTTTTTTCTCTAATATTCACAATACCCCCTAGGCTACACATGTACTTTCGGTAGTCTTTCATTTACCCCATGCTCCTGGCTTCGTATAATAACCAGGGCCCAACATAAGTGACAACGACACGACACTGAACTTGGCCCATGGAGATAGGTTTTTTTATGGTTTGTTCTTTTATGCACTCAATATTATCTGAAATACGACCGTTTTTTTCTTCTTTTCAGTGTCACATAGTAGACCAATGTTGTAATGGAAACACACCAAGTCAGCAATCTGTTTTCTAATTCATTACTTACAGGTTTTTTTTCAATTTAGCACCATATTCCGGTCACAGATTCCTCACTTTCACACTTCATCCTGATTCTTCACTCCTCTCCATTTTCTTTCTCTGATGTCTTGAGCTGCGAAGATGGGATTGAATGAAAAGGTCTTAGAAGGTATGTATGGATAACCTTTTTTTTATATTATTGGTAGTGTTCATTTATACATCACGGTTTTAGTTTATCTGCAAGTTATTCCACATCACCCGAAGAGGTTACTCGCTAGATGCGTTTCTCTTTGTGCTTGGAGAAGAAACGAGCGAAAAAGAGATCCCCGGGAGGCATATGAGAAACCGCTCGCTCTTTCCCTTAATTAAAAAGGGAGCATCTCCCGCTCTGATTTAAGGGATTAACTTTTGTTTAATTTTTTTCAACAATATATTCATACCTTTGATGTTCAAATGAATTCCGTCTAACCGCTTCCTATTTGGGTGCCCTATCCACCTGAAAGAAATATTGTGAGTGTTGAACTTCTTATTCAAATTTTACGGAAGAATATTTAAGAATATCGATTACCTCTCAAAATATTGTGTTTTTATCGTTCCGTTGGCATTGACGAATAAGCTTGCCGCGTCAATCACCCTTATCCCCCCTAATAATGAAAGTAGCAGAAGATATATTTTTTATCTGTGTGAAAAAGGAATAAAAAACACATAAACACAGTAATCAACCCGAAGGTCGGTTTGGTAGGTGATGGTAGTCACCCATTACTAAGCTTGACGGCGTGTGAAATCCCCACATTGGGGTAGGAGGGCCAGTTCCTTTCCTTGTGCTGGCCGGTTATGTTTTCCCAGGAAGACCTGCTACCCGAAAAATTACTCTAGCTTGGGTGGAGCTGCTGGTGTCCATAGACTCGCCCGAGAATGGAACCCGGGCCTTCTACTCTGTAGTGAAACGCTCAACCCCTAGGACTACCGCGACCGTCGAAAAAGAAATATGTAAGGACATTTTGTGAACTTACTTTTTCGCCAATTCAAAATTGCTTTGTTTAATGCCTCCAGAAGTGCCCTATATTTGGAACAATGCCAAAACCTTGGTGCTGGTATCACGGTTAACAGTGTTATTCTGCATCCCCTGTTCCATAAAGTTCTCACTAAGGAGCAGTAGCTACCCCTTAATGAGTGAAACTTAGTCCCCTGTAATTAAATCAGTCAGCAATGGTGGGCATATTAATTAATGTTATCGTCTCTCAAGTTTAAATGGGTGAACATAATACCTTAGTGAAGTCATTGCAACCAATCAATACAATGACTTCTTCGTTTATCGCGTTAACAATTTGGGTCCTCCTCTTCAACTCCTCGGTTGTCTGTCCTGAGACACACATTCCAATACGGGCAGGATGAACTATAAAACCACGAAGTAAATGATATTAGAAATAAGCAAAACTACCGTATGAAAGAGTAATCCTCATAAAATCCAACGGACCATCTTGCAGCCTATACCCAATGTTTGAGGCGACCCTAACAAAGAAGGAGTCACCCAACATCTCCGCCCCGAACACTTTTGGTCTCTCATTCTGAAACGAAGGAAACAACATAGAAAGTACCTTAAATGTAGAAAGTGGAAAATTTGATGACACAAAAAAATGTAATTCGTATAACGGGGACACATTTTTACGATTGCATAAAGTACGTGAGAAGATGAAATGTGCAGGTCACTAACCACGGGAATCATTGTTGTAACTGAAGAAAAATGTTCACATCTCTTTGAAAGTTGACGGACGCGCCTAGATAAAAAATGTCACGTGTTTCTTTATTCGTGGAGAGGATTCATGGGTGGACAATCCCTATTGGCTTGAACGACGGACGAAAACGAATTGGGAGGCGAAGGGTGTTGGTCGACCATCGGTTAAGGGTAAATCCTGGTTAAACCCAAATAGGAGAGGTCCCACTGCGTCAATAATCAAGTGAAAGGGGAAATACTGCCGAGGACATCAACAATAGTCATCGCTCTCGAGGCGAACCCCGTCTCAGCGGGGAGCATGCCTTTGGGTTCAAGGTTGGTGCGTACTCGGGCACGAATTCTTCCATCGCGTATCGGTTTTCCCGGAGGTGATTCCAGTGCCATTCTTCAATTAATTGGAAAAGACAAAGCTTTTGCAGCAGTCGTCATGCCAACGTTGTTCCTTTAATGACACCAATCTTCCGATTTCCTGAAAATTTCGTTATCATCTAAACACAAGTGTACGCATGCAAAGCATTCCCCGCTAGCCACCGCGAGGACGTACGGTGGCGGGTGTGACGTCATCAGCCGCATAAGAACATTCCCGATGGTCACACCTGAACACAAAGATTTGTTTTATCGTGCACTGGAACAAGTTCATCACGCGAAAGAAGGGACTTACATGGATAAATATTCAATTACAGGATACGTATAATAAAATCATGCGGGAGAATATTAATGAAGATGGGTCTATTAAATACAAAAACATTCAGGTAGTCAGGGAAATATATGCACAGCCAATGGTATTTGTCTACGCGCTTGCGATCATATCTATTTTTATCTTCATTGGTCCAAGGAAAAAAAGACACTTTAAATCCATCCATCTACATTCCATCTACAATCTTTTTCCCTGATTTTACGTGATCTACCATTGCACCTGTAATTCAACCAACGGTGAAGTAGTGGCTCTCATGCTAATTATTCTAATAGTGTGTCGACGTTGCTACCTTGTTCGTTGCGGGTTTTCACTAACCTAGCTGCTCTACGTTGCACTGGAGCTTGTTCCAAAATTAAGGCAATGTCGTGAGGATGCCATACACCTGCGGTATTTTTTAGGTTGGGCCAAAATAATGTGGAATGAGAAAGCTCTTTAACCCTGTCATTATAATGCCCAAGCATCCTTTAGATGAATCCTAACTTTTATTTTGCAACTTTAACGATTGTCTTTCACCCAGGACGTATCCTTAGTTATCGTTACAACGAAGTTTTTACCGTTTCTAAGCTTGCTACGTCGTTTCCCTGTTTAGTGAGTTTTCGGGAGAAATTCTTTCGCTCCAAGAATTTATCGAAAGACATTTATTCATTTGTTATCCTGGCACCACTTTTGAATGGAATGATTCCCAGGTTCCCTTTGATTCCCCATAGTTCCCAATGATTGAATGATTCTTAATTATTCCCTATCTTCATTACTGGATATTTCCCTATGCTATTGGCACTCGTATATCACTGCATCGTCAGCAAATGTGGATCTCAAGTTTATAATAAACTTCGTTTGTAAACATCGCAGCAACGTGAGTGTTATTATTGCCAGACATGAAAACGAGTTGGGCGAAAAGAGGTAGTTGTGTCTCACAAGATCTACCTCTTCGTGATCCATGATGGATTGTAATCAATAAAAAAACGTTTTAGAAATGTAACCCCTGGATGAGAGTTGTAGAGGAAGGAAGACATTAAGCATGCTGGAAAGCATGAAGGGAGATGAAAAGGACGCGCAGTTATTTCAGGACCCTACAAGCCACCGCTGGGGTGTTTGGCTGAGGGTGAATACACACCAGACTAATTTTGAGAAGAATATGGCCCCTACTGCGGCGCGGCAATGTTATTCTGATCCCCTATCGGTCGTGAAAAAATAGCATCTTGAATCCATCTATTCTACACTTATTCATTCTAACTTTATTGACAAGATGCCTCCTACCGTAGTATGATGGGGGTGATAATAAATGTTCAACCTCACTGATACAGAGACATCCTTCCAATTTATCCAAGAGATTGAATATGTAATTTAATTTTCGCTATGTGAGTGATTCCCAGCCTGGTTCCTCTAATATTTTGGATACGCTACTAAGTTGTTGTTTTGCGGTATATGTGTTTGCATGAGTGTTGGATGAAGGGATTTTTGCATGATTGTGTGCGCTGCTGTGGGTGTAATTTTCCACGTTGTTGTTTTGCATGTGGTATTGTTCCTTTTTACGGTTGGTGAACTAACACCCCCCGCCACACGCCCTTGCGGCGGCTTGCGGGGTATTATGTAGATGTAGATGTAGAAGTTTATCATTGTACAAATCTAGCTCCTCAGCGATGAACGCGATCTATTTTCGCAATCAATCCAACTTCGTCAGGATTCCTTTTTGATGATTCATTAACGCCTTTCATGGGGAGCACATATCGGGACAATATGCGGATCGGCTTTAAAGAAATTGGCTTCATAACACGGGTGGTGGGGAAATGTAATTAAAAAATAAAAAAGTTAAAGGGAGGTGTTATTTGGCTCTGGTTAGACCCTCATTAGGAATATGCTGAAAGGGTTTGGGATCCTTGGGAGAAAATTTGGCAAAAAGAATTAGATGAAGTCCAGAGAAAATCCGCTAGATTCGTTCAAAATTGTTATGATAAGAACAAGCGTGACAGGTCTCTTAGGGGAATTAGGCTGGGAACCACTTGAGTTACGAAGAGAACAAGCGAGGCTTAGACTTTTATAAAGGTTCAGAACAAACGAGTTTAACTATGACACTGAAGGAATCATAATGGCCCCACACTACTTAGGTAGATCAGAACACAAAGATAAAATAAGGGAGATAGATTCCAAGACAGATAGGTACAAATACTCATTCTTTCCCCGAAAAATCAGAAATCATAATAGTAAGAAACCGAAGACAATTTAGAAATATTAAAAACATTGAATTTACAAGTCGGAACAAAATTAAACATTGCAAAGATGTTAGGTATACTTTCAGGTGCATGCGTATGTTAGTTTGTAGTTTGAGTGTTTGCAGGTGTGTGGGGTGTAAGTGTTCTTGCATGAATGTATGCCATTTTTGTGGATGTATGATTTTGTGGTTTTTGCATGCGGTTTTTTTTTCTTTTCTAAATTACGGGTGGTGTCCTAACACCCCCGCCACACGCCCTTGCGGCGGCTTGCGGGGTATTAAGTACATGTAGATTCCATATACTAGCAGCATATTCTAAACGAGGCCTAACCAGCGAAAGATAACATTTCTCTTTCACCTTTTCATCACATATACCCAGTACTCTTCGGATAAATCCTAACTTTTTGTTAGCTTATCCACAAATTTCCCGTATGTGCCACGAGAGGTCGTGAGTCAGGGTAACGCCTAGGCATTTAATTCAATTTACTCATCCCATGTCGGTGTTTCCAATGCAGTAGTCGTTCGTGTGGGAATTGGAATTTTTCTAAAAATTTATCATGACGCATATTTTGAAGTTTAATTTTAATTTCCAAGGGTCGCACCAGCATTGTATAGCATTATGGTAATCTGAAAATGCTGCTGTGTCCTCAGGATCGCGGATATCACGGTAAACCACTACATCGTCGGCAAATAAACGTATCTTACTGAGTAGGAATAAAAGAGGTCCCGTAACATTTCCCCGGAGGATAAGCTGAAGTGAATTCAACTGCATCAGATGCAACAGCATATGTGACCTCCCTTCGTACGCCGAGAATCAGAAAAGATAACCTCCATTCAATGCGTACATTTCAGATAATACATTTTTTATTTATTAATATATACCCAGCAAGCCACGGCCAGAGTGCTTGGCAGGGGGTGAAAACACACCAGGATAATGTTGACCCGGATATTTTTACCCTTACCGCGGTCGAACAATGTCATTATGATCCCCTATCGTTCGTGGAAAAAATGTCAACTTAAATCTATCTGTTCTACACTTAATCTCTGTAATTTTATTTGCATGATATCTCCTACCGTAGTGCGATTTGGCGAATAAAACATTTTCAACATCATTCCTTGAAGAGACGTCGTTTCAATCCTGCGAAAGGTTTAATCTTTTATTTCACCTTCGCTCCGCGAGTGATTCCGAGCCTAGCTGCTCTAATATTTTGGATACAGTATCAAAACAACGTTTTACAAATCTAACTAAATAAGGAGAATACAAATTTATCTGGAAACACATTAAGCGCAATATATTCCCTGGACCCGATGAAATATTTTCAATCATGTATTATTAGAACAATGATGTATGATTAATAATGACATTAATTATGTGCTATTAAAATAATATTATTACAAAATGTATAATAACCCCATCTTCCAACGGTAGGCGAAATCATGTCCACCAAAAAAGACGGATTATGTATTGGGAAGAAAAAATTTCGTGTGTCAGTTTTTCCAGGTGCGATAAGGGATCACAATTGCCTTGCCCGACCGCGGGAGTAGGAGAAAAAATCTGGTCAAAATAGATCTGCTGTGTATTAACCTCCAGCCGCACACCCTAGCGGTGGCTTGCAGGGCACTAATATTGTTTTTTAACTTTATATGTAACCATCCTCCACTTTCCACATGCTCAAACTGGATTTAGCCATGCCAACGCACTTCCAATCAAACAGAGAACAGCAGACTTATGTTCCGTATGTCGCCGTCATGCAAGGTCAAGGTATGGGAAATGTCTTAGTATGAAATAACTCATCCCGATAGTAAGGAGTTATTCATGAAGAATCCGCTCGGTCTCCTCCTGGGTCAATCTGGCGTCACAAAGTTGCAATCTTTGTTCACAATATTTATCGTTCCATCGAGAGAATATAGTGTTCCAAATAAGATTTTTACATCACTTTGAAAGAGCTAGTGAAAATTTTGGATAGATATTTTTTTACATATTTTAGTACCATACTCGTCATCGCTAGGCCGCGTGCCGGGGGGGGGGGGGGCAGATACTCTTTTAGGTGAAAGTATAGCAATTGAGACGGCACGGTAGCAGGCAACGAGTAATCGGACATGAGGTTAGTTGATATGTGAAAACCTATGGTTTATCGAAGTCTTTTCATTCTGTATTTGCTCTTTACGTTGCGTTCTTACTTGGGTTTTTTCCGACCAGCTTGGGATTTCCACTTTCCCCTCGCTTTCCCCATTTCCCTTGTCCCTGCATGACGGTGGCCCTCCCTTTTTCCCACCTTTGTGGACATTTAATGGTGTTCATTGTAAACATAAGCTTTCCTTGAAATGAAATGATGTTCTGTATCCTTTTTAAGCACGTAGGGCCGGGAGAGGGAAACAAAGGAATCCCCAAAGGTTCCCAATGCCTCCAAAGGTCCTCCTTGGCACACACCCCCTCCATAAAACTCCTAAGGCGAGAACGAAGGGAAAGATTCCTAATCTCGTCGTTTAAGGCCGACGAAATATGCTTTCCCGGGAAAAACCGGTGTCGTCTGTTTGCGCATTTCCTTTCATGGTGCCGACTGCCAACCCCACTTGTACTTCAACACCGTAGATAGGAGCAAGAAAGCACCCCCTTAAACGGGGTTTCCGTATTGTTTTTATTATATTTCAATGTATATTTTATCAATTCTTGTAAAACTGTGCTTTACGGAAATAAAAACCTTTAAACTGGAACTGAAAAACAACGCTGTCGCACTTATATTTTTAACTGGAGAAGTCATTAAGCTTTAGTGGGAAAAAATTGATACTATGTTGCCTTATGAATACCTTTATGTGACGCATACACTTGATTACTGAGAAAAACTGAGAAAATATTGTAACTTTTTTATTCATATGTAACAATTACTTGACGTGTTTTTCTTGATAATCAGTCAGACGCCGCCAAGACACGGAAATTGTCTTCCTTTAAATAAGAAAGAAACGGATCTTATCCGGATTCCATCATAAGTACTTCAAGCTCACGGGGCATATGAGTTTCCTTGCAGCAAAGTGAATGATGACGGCATCAAATGGTATTGTTAGATTCAACCACTGCAATAAAATAACAGAGGTATATGCACCGTCGCACTCAAGACTCAAGCAGTCGTTCGTCGTATACGTGGTCACAATAACCCTTCAAGTGCGTGTGGCTGGGGCTTCTAGTTCACAGGGCATTCCACTTATACTGTTATGACAATGGCAACAAATGGTGTCCAACGCAAAACTATTCATTACCGGTAAAGTGTCCTCATTAGTCACCACGGTAAGTTCTTACCAAAATACAATCAAAGCTTGCGTGTTGCTGGGTGGCTTTCGTGCTGCATCCTGGGGCGCAGTTTTTTTTTGGTTTGTGGTATATGTGTTTGCATGAGTGTTGGATGAAGGGATTTTTGCATGATTGTGCGATTGTGCATGATGCGGCGGCTTGCGGGGTATTATGTAAATGTAGAAAGTTATTCCATGGCAAAAGCAGCTTTTCGTAAAGTGCTCGCTGATTTCAGCAGAAAATGTTAAGGCTATTTCTAGGAAAACTTAGTCAACATTAATTTTTATCAAATATTTGGAGCCAAGTTACACAAAGATTGTGAAGTAGGTAACACAACGCCGGATTTAGTCGATAGAGGAAAGTACGCAGCAATTACAGGACAATCTACGTGACATCAATTTCAGGCAAGGATATAGAACACATAATCACCACGACTATTAGGGGGCAGAACGACAGTATTGTTTGATGAAGACTCGGAATGGCCCTACAGTGGACAGATTCCACTGCTTAAAATAAGGCCTTCTATTTATAACGGTTCCCTGAGCCTTCTTTTTCTGGGTAATCTGCACAATCAAACTGACATTTGTGTCGAGCTGTGTATTGGGATTGTGCATGTTTGACTGATGACCTCGGTTTTTCTTGGCAATATTTAGTATATTTATTTTTGACCCGAATATTTTTACCCCTACCGCCGCCGGACAACATCATTGGGATCCCTTTTCTTCGTGGGAAATTTGCACCTTAGTTCTATCTGTTCTACGTTTAACCTCTCTGATGCAATTCACTTGATCTTTTCTGCCGTAGTACGATGACAGTAATAAAACATTTTCAACATATTCCTTGAAGAGACGTCATTTCAATTCCTGCGAGCGATTTAATCTGTAATTTAACTCCATTCCGTGAGTGATTCCGAGCTTAGCAGCTGTAATAATTTTCATGCTCTACTCGGTTTGTCATTACAATGTCTTACAAATCTAATCCCTACCCACGCTGCACGCGATCCAAGTCGACAATAAATCCAACCTCGTGAGGATTCCATACTCTTGCAGCATTTTTTGAATGAGACCTAACCAGCGAAAGATCACATTTCTCTTTCACCTTTTCATCGCATTAACCGAGGACTCTCCTATTAAATTCCAATTTTTTTGTTAGCTTCCCACATATCCCTCGTTCATGTTTCACCGAGGAAACGAAGGACATTAATTCCGTAGTTAATCGGCCGATGATGTTTTGGTTCACAGAGATATCCGTAACCCTGAGGATATAGCAGCTTAACGCCTAGGGAAGCGTTTGCATTCGTATAAAATCCATTTATAGTAAGCTAGCAGCTTACAAACATCTAACAAAAATAACCATTACATGGTTATAATGCTTATCGTATTTTTCAATGTCATTTTTCTCACGGACGATAAACGATCAGAATAACGTGAGTAGTCACCCCCTGTCCCACACCCTAGCGGTGCCTTGCAGGGTATAATGTAACCTATCATTATTATAAATGAGTAAAAGCATTGTCAATCTAAAGACCCAATTAGGTTTGCCAACGTCTGCTCTTCTTTCTAAAATGACAATATATCTCACTTTGCCACTAGTTTCCGAAAGGAATTGTTACCCTATTAATGGGTGGCTTTATCCTCAAAAGGTAAACAACTATGCGCTAGCACAAAAACCCTGGCAAATGACGAAGACATATCTAACTTAACCAAGAAAGGGTTATGAGGAAATACTTGAGAGAGGAGCCTGCAAAATGTGATAACCATAACGAAAACTCTGTCATCAATATTGGGAAATAGAGCTACTGAATATCATGTCAATAACCTGTTTGCGCGTTAACATGAAATTCGTAGTAACTTGCAATGGAAAATGGCTATCCTCAGGTTACTTATTTTTATTTATCTTCACTAACGGTGACATTGGAAAAGCATATTATCCCCATTACGTGGAAATACATTGGTACAGAAAACTAAAAATGAACATATGTTATGAACGGAACTTAACTTAATATTATGCGTTCCTTTTGGAATTCTGGCACCCTTGCTAACGTCTTGAGAAATCGATTCGAATATACCGCAAAAGCTTTCGCTGAGCGTTAACTATGCTTGAGAAAATGCATCGCTTTCACCCTTGCAGGAGAGAAAAGGGTCGAGGGAGGAGGGAAGGGTTAGCCGCAGAATAACGGGCCTTAGAGGAGTAAAACAAATTGCTTCTGGCAGTAGGTGGTTTGGGTATTCCTGGAAAACGGGATTCACAGATTTTTCAGGGTGACTCGAATCACATGGCCCTGTGCGGACATGCTTCATTGCTCTTTCGCATACGGACGAGGAACATAGCTGTTTCTACCAACTGCTGCTTCGTCTAACAGAGAGAGTGCGCCATCATCTGCTGTATATCTCGTTGATAAGTTGATTATATCCCTTCATTTGTGTTCCTTAGAGAAATTGATTATTTGTGAAATCGAATAGTTCTGCTTATATGCATCAGCAGTCACCGATTTTTATCCTCATAATCACTTTTTCTTGTCAATTTTTTCTTTTCCCTTTCCTGTGCATGTTTTTTCGTATTAATCTTGTCACTTTCTCCTAATTAGTTCACTTTTAATGGTGGAAATGACGTCTCCGAACAAGTGTGCCCTTAGTCCAAGTGCTGTGAGTGATTTTTTTATTTCGCGGGGGTTGGATTTCATTACTTTGGAGACTGCTGGTTACATGGAAAGTACAATTTTTGGGGATGCCGCCTCCGAATTCCTTGGGGGTAACGACAAGACGAGAAGGCGTACGGTGTACTACTTTTGGCGAAGGAATAAACAAGTGAGGACTTTATTCAAACAAGGGTGTCCATTGCGCAGTAGCCAGGTAGTAAGACGTCCATCCTCTGAATTAGTTTGCCGTAGACAGAAAATCAAGCGATATAAAAGATTGAAAGGGCTTGCCATAAGAAGTGGGTGGGATATGGAAAAGTTTATCAAACGAGGTTCCACTATGGATAATAATAAGGAAGTGCTTGCGATTCCCCAAGATTCACGCATGCAAATGGAAGACGAAAGTTCAGTTACAGCCCAGAAAAGCATGAGAATAGGGAGAAATTGGATACCGGGAGGGGTATTTGAAGGGCAGTTTCATTTTTCCCGTCAGGAGTGGGAGGAAATATTTGTGCAAGGAAAATTTGTTAAAGGGAAATGGACTAATGTGCTAAGTAGAAAGTTCTTTACGATTAATTCGCGCTGTGTTCTTCTTGTCCGAGACTATCGCGTCCGAGGAGGCAACGGTAGTATTGTGATTCGGGCGTATTGTAAGCATAATGAGTGCAAGGTCTTTAATATAATGGTAGACGATCCAAGTATAAATGATAGTGGTGAGGTATTCTTAAGAGTTTTCAGCAAGGGCCAAGAGAAACATGGCACCGAAAAATTTTGTCGTCCTCTTCGTGGATCAGATAGAGATGCTGCAAAAGTAATTCTAAAGAAAGAGAAGCCATCTGTTTTCCGAAGTAGAGCGGTTTTATCTTCAGAAGAGGGTTCTTTGGAAAGTGGGAATTTGCAAGGCTTGTATTCTCTAAATGTTCTACAACGCGCGCGGATGGAGAGCAAAGCCGAAAAGGATTTCAGCAATAATCCCGTACATGATTTAATTCAAATGTTTATGGCACAGAAAAATGATGAGGAGAGATACATTCAATTCATAGGACTCCCTTTAACAGTATACTGTTTTTCAACGAAGCAAGTTCGCCTTGTGGCTTCCTTGTCGAAAGGAAGCCGACCATATCTCCACCTAGATGCAACGGGGTCTGTCGTGAAACGCCTTCCCGGTTTTCAAAAACGCGTTCTTTACTACGCAGGAGTTGTTAATATAGGAAATGTAATTGTTCCCATTTTGGAGCTAATTAGCGATAGGCACAATGTCAATGCGATAGCCAACTTTCTTTTTCAGTTCCGTCATTTCGCTAGCTCCGTCACAAAAGTAAATTCACCTTTATTTAATGGCATCGTGTGTGATTTCAGTTTTGCCATTATTAATGCTGTAATTTTGGTTTGGTCACGTTGCACCCTCTCTCAGTATTTGTATGATTGTTATGCTATGTTGATTGGTAAGACGGATGCCAAAATTGAAGTTCCCGTGTTCATCTGTTGCGCTCATTTCATGCATTTAGTGGCGCGACATCTTGCGAAGGCTTATTCCAAAAAAAAAATCAGGAAATTCTTGGCAGCTGTAATTGGCTTCATGGTTACGTCAAATTCCATGAGCGTCTTGGAAAATATTTTTAAAAATTTCTCCATTATATTGAAATGCGAGAGGCGTGGCGAGGCGGTGGATGCAGCTGTGTGTGAAATCCAAGGGATGGTTACGCAGAGCTCAGTGACTCCTTCAACTGTTTTCAGGAAAGATTTTTCCATTCCTCGGGTCCGTAATAGCCGCCTTTATAAGAGTAGTCCTTTTTATCTCCTTTTCACTGCCATTGCGGAAAATGCAAGCGTTGAGTGCTGTGGGGATCCAAATCCCTTTTTCAGTCCTAAATTTTTATCTACTTTCTTGAAGCATTTCCTACCGTTTGTACCTCTTTGGTCGAATATTATGAAGGGCATAGATGAATTATCTTCATTTGGACCACGATATAGTAACGCAAGCGTGGAAAGGTGGTTCGGAATCGTGAAAAACACGATTCTAGATTATAATTTACATTTGCCGTGCGGTAGATTTTTGAGGGCAATCCAACCCCATGTCTTCTCTCGAACAAAGGAAATTATTTTACAAATCCCCCCCACACAAAGTAAACGCCGCAAGGCCAGTAAATTTGAAAGTATCGATAATTTTATGGCGGAGGAGCCTTGGGGAAAACGGAAACGAAGAACAGGAAAATTAAGGGTAACTTCTTTTACTGGAGAAGGGATTACTGATTTCAAAGTGGAGACCGTGAAGCAGCCCGAAATCTTTGTAGATAAAGGGGGACCAATGGAGGAGGCAAGTGATTCCAGTTATTGGGTTAAGAAGGGTGACAGGGTAGCCATAAATCATCGGCCTCTTACTTTCCATGAAAATGGCATAGTTTCTGACAATAGTTACTTCGATAACTGTTCGGAATTAGGAAAGTCATACGTTTTAGGATACGTAGGCAAAGATACCCGCGTGTACTTGGAAGACTTCCTTTCGCTGTCCCCAAAACAATGGCTTTGTAATTTCATTATAGATATCTTCGCCACCGTAGTTCTTGAAAAAAACGAAAGGGACATTATTTATATCCCTTGCGAAAATTCTAGTTATGCCCTACGAGGGATCTTCACGTCCGAGGGTTTGGTCGCCAAGCTTAAATTCAAAGGGAAAATTATATTAATGCCGTTCAATAAAGATCAAAATCACTGGTGCCTATTCGTGGTAAACTTCCGGCAGTTTTTATTCAGTTATTTCGATCCATTGGGCAGCACGGATATGGATTATGCCAGGCATTACAATTTATTCACGACTTTCTTAAAGAAGCGGAATACGTTAAGTAAGGAAAAAATATGTCCAAGTAAACTGAGAGCAATAAGAGTGCCATTCGGCAAACAGAGAGATGGCTATAACTGTGGGGTTCATACGTGTTTTTTCATAAATCAGATAGCGAAAAATATGGGAACAGAACAAACGTTTGATGCCGACGAGTACCGGAACGAAATTAAAACAAATATATTACAATCCCTCCGTAAAGTTAACGAAATATGCCCTTTGTGCGATCGGGGTAAAATCCGTGGAAGTACATCGTGGGTCGCGTGCGATGTGTGTTCCCGATGGTATCACCTTTATTGCGTAGATAAAACTGCCACCGCTTCCGATTACGAAAATATGGCTTGGTCGTGTATACTGTGCACTAAATGGATAACATTAGATATTCAATTACCAGATGTGGATCACAGCTGATTAATTGGCCTTGTGGCTATCCCTTGGTTGTACATCGTTGACCGGCGATTATATTTTGTTGAATTTCCTCCAATACAAAGGTTAACCAATAGTTTATACGTTAAACTACTATCACAAGCACTGAGGTGCTTTCCGTCTATCTGAAGAAGCGGGGGACGGAAAGCCTCAGAAAAGATAGCGTAGGAACCAATAAAAATAGGAAAAGAGAAATGACAATGATTTTATAGTAACTGAAGTGCATTCCGTCTATCTGAAGAAGCGGGGGACGGAAAGCCTCAGAAAAGATAGCGTAGGAACCAATAAAAATAGGAAAAGAGAAATGACAATGATTTTATAGTAACTGAAGTGCATTCCGTCTATCTGAAGAAGCGGGGGACGGAAAGCATCTCAAGAGATAGCGTAGGAACAATTAAAAAATAGGAAAAGTGAGGCGGCAATGATGATATAGGATCTGCGGTCAATTCCGTCTATCTGAAGAAGCGGGGGACGGAAAGCATCTCAAGAGATAGCGTAGGAACAATTAAAAAATAGGAAAAGTGAGGCGGCAATGATGATATAGGATCTGCGGTCAATTCCGTCTATCTGAAGAAGCGGGGGACGGAATGACTTGGGAAAATTAAATATGCGTATTTAAAAAACGGCAATTTCATGCTACTGAAATGTTAAAGAAATTCGTAACGATAAAAAACTCAAAACAAATGCTGATAAAATTCCTCTGTTTTACCGTAGGTTTCGGGAGATGCTCCCTTTTTAATTAAGGGAAAGAGCGAGCGGTTTCTCATATGCCTCCCGGGGATCTCTTTTTCGCTCGTTTCTTCTCCAAGCACAAAGAGAAACGCATCTAGCGAGTAACCTCTTCGGGTGATGTGGAATAACTTGCAGATAAACTAAAACCGTGATGTATAAATGAACACTACCAATAATATAAAAAAAAGGTTATCCATACATACCTTCTAAGACCTTTTCATTCAATCCCATCTTCGCAGCTCAAGACATCAGAGAAAGAAAATGGAGAGGAGTGAAGAATCAGGAGGAAGTGTGAAAGTGAGGAATCTGTGACCGGAATATGGTGCTAAATTGAAAAAGAACCTGTAAGTAATGAATTAGAAAACAGATTGCTGACTTGGTGTGTTTCCATTACAACATTGGTCTACTATGTGACACTGAAAAGAAGAAAAAAACGGTCGTATTTCAGATAATATTGAGTGCATAAAAGAACAAACTATAAAAAAACCTATCTCCATGGGCCAAGTTCAGTGTCGTGTCGTTGTCACTTATGTTGGGCCCTGGTTATTATACGAAGCCAGGAGCATGGGGTAAATGAAAGACTACCGAAAGTACATGTGTAGCCTAGGGGGTATTGTGAATATTAGAGAAAAAAATGTTCTTGTTTAAGAGATATTGTGAAGTACTTTGTGTTTTCTCGTGTGAGATGACGACTGAGGTGAGGTAATTGGGCCCTGGTTACTAAACTAGGCCAGGAGCATGGGGTAAGCGAAAGACTGCTGAAAGTACATGTGTAGCCTATGGTGTATTGTGAAAATTAGAGAAAAAAATGTTCTAGTTTAGGAGATATTGTGAAGTACTTTGTGTTTTTTCGTGTGAGATGACGACTGAGGTGAGGTAATTGGGCCCTGGTTACTAAACTATGCCAGGAGCATGGGGTAAGCGAAAGACTGCTGAAAGTACATTTGTAGCCTAATGTGTATGGTGAAAATTAGAGAAAAATATGTTCTAGTTTAGGAGATATTGTGAAGTACTTTGTGTTTTCTCGTGTGAGATGACGACTGAGGTGAGGTAATATGGCCCTGGTTACTAAACTAGGCCAGGAGCATGGGGTAAGCGAAATACTGCTGAAAGTACATGTGTAGCGTATGGTGTATTGTGAAAATTAGAGAAAAAAATGTTCTAGTTTAGGAGATATTTTGAAATTCTTAGAAAATCAGCTGAGATAACCATTTGCCGTGGGCCAAGTTCAGTGTCGTGTCGTAGTCACTTTTAATCGGCCCTGGCTACTAAACTAGGCCAGGAGCATGGGGTAAGCGAAAGACTGCTGAAAGTACATGTATAGCCTAGGGTGTGTTGTGAAAATTAGAGAAAAAAATGTTCTAGTTTAGGAGATATTGTGAAGTACTTTGTGTTTTTTCGTGTGAGATGACGACTGAGGTGAGGTAATTGGGCCCTGGTTACTAAACTAGGCCAGGAGCATGGGGTAAGCGAAAGAATGCTGAAAGTACATGTGTAGCCTAATGTGTATGGTGAAAATTAGAGAAAAAAATGTTCTAGTTTAGGAGATATTGTGAAGTACTTTGTGTTTTCTCGTGTGAGATGACGACTGAGGTGAGGTAATTGGGCCCTGGTTACTAAACTAGTCCAGGAGCATGGGGTAAGCGAAATACTGCTGAAAGTACATGTGTAGCGTATGGTGTATTGTGAAAATTAGAGAAAAAAATGTTCTAGTTTAGGAGATATTGTGAAGTACTTTGTGTTTTCTCGTGTGAGATGACGATCGAGGTGAGATAATTGGGCCCTGGTTACTAAACTAGGCCAGGAGCATGGGGTAAGCGAAAGACTGCTTAAAGTACATGTGTAGCTCAGGGTGTATGGTGAAAATTAGAGAAAAAAATGTTCTAGTTTAGGAGATATTGTGAAGTACTTTGTGTTTTTTCGTGTGAGATGACGACTGAGGTGAGGTAATTGGGCCCTGGTTACTAAACTAGGCCAGGAGCATGGGGTAAGCGAAAGAATGCTGAAAGTACATGTGTAGCCTAATGTGTATGGTGAAAATTAGAGAAAAAAATGTTCTAGTTTAGGAGATATTGTGAAGTACTTTGTGTTTTCTCGTGTGAGATGACGACTGAGGTGAGGTAATTGGGCCCTGGTTACTAAACTAGTCCAGGAGCATGGGGTAAGCGAAATACTGCTGAAAGTACATGTGTAGCCTATGGTGTATTGTGAAAATTAGAGAAAAAAATGTTCTAGTTTAGGAGATATTTTGAAATTCTTAGAAAATCAGCTGAGATAACCCTTTGCCGTGGGCCAAGTTCAGTGTCGTGTCGTAGTCACTTTTAATCGGCCCTGGCTACTAAACTAGGCCAGGAGCATGGGGTAAGCGAAAGACTGCTGAAAGTACATGTATAGCCTAGGGTGTATTGTGAAAATTAGAGAAAAAAATGTTCTAGTTTAGGAGATATTCTGAAGTACTTTGTGTTTTTTCGTGTGAGATGACGACTGAGGTGAGGTAATTGGGCCCTGGTTACTAAACTATGCCAGGAGCATGGGGTAAGCGAAAGACTGCTGAAAGTACATTTGTAGCCTAATGTGTATGGTGAAAATTAGAGAAAAATATGTTCTAGTTTAGGAGATATTGTGAAGTACTTTGTGTTTTCTCGTGTGAGATGACGACTGAGGTGAGGTAATATGGCCCTGGTTACTAAACTAGGCCAGGAGCATGGGGTAAGCGAAATACTGCTGAAAGTACATGTGTAGCGTATGGTGTATTGTGAAAATTAGAGAAAAAAATGTTCTAGTTTAGGAGATATTTTGAAATTCTTAGAAAATCAGCTGAGATAACCATTTGCCGTGGGCCAAGTTCAGTGTCGTGTCGTAGTCACTTTTAATCGGCCCTGGCTACTAAACTAGGCCAGGAGCATGGGGTAAGCGAAAGACTGCTGAAAGTACATGTATAGCCTAGGGTGTGTTGTGAAAATTAGAGAAAAAAATGTTCTAGTTTAGGAGATATTGTGAAGTACTTTGTGTTTTCTCGTGTGAGATGACGACTGAGGTGAGGTAATTGGGCCCTGGTTACTAAACTAGTCCAGGAGCATGGGGTAAGCGAAATACTGCTGAAAGTACATGTGTAGCCTATGGTGTATTGTGAAAATTAGAGAAAAAAATGTTCTAGTTTAGGAGATATTTTGAAATTCTTAGAAAATCAGCTGAGATAACCCTTTGCCGTGGGCCAAGTTCAGTGTCGTGTCGTAGTCACTTTTAATCGGCCCTGGCTACTAAACTAGGCCAGGAGCATGGGGTAAGCGAAAGACTGCTGAAAGTACATGTATAGCCTAGGGTGTATTGTGAAAATTAGAGAAAAAAATGTTCTAGTTTAGGAGATATTCTGAAGTACTTTGTGTTTTTTCGTGTGAGATGACGACTGAGGTGAGGTAATTGGGCCCTGGTTACTAAACTATGCCAGGAGCATGGGGTAAGCGAAAGACTGATGAAAGTACATTTGTAGCCTAATGTGTATGGTGAAAATTAGAGAAAAATATGTTCTAGTTTAGGAGATATTGTGAAGTACTTTGTGTTTTCTCGTGTGAGATGACGATCGAGGTGAGATAATTGGGCCCTGGTTACTAAACTAGGCCAGGAGCATGGGGTAAGCGAAAGACTGCTTAAAGTACATGTGTAGCTCAGGGTGTATGGTGAAAATTAGAGAAAAAAATGTTCTAGTTTAGGAGATATTGTGAAGTACTTTGTGTTTTTTCGTGTGAGATGACGACTGAGGTGAGGTAATTGGGCCCTGGTTACTAAACTAGGCCAGGAGCATGGGGTAAGCGAAAGAATGCTGAAAGTGCATGTGTAGCCTAATGTGTATGGTGAAAATTAGAGAAAAAAATGTTCTAGTTTAGGAGATATTGTGAAGTACTTTGTGTTTTCTCGTGTGAGATGACGACTGAGGTGAGGTAATTGGGCCCTGGTTACTAAACTAGGCCAGGAGCATGGGTTAAGCGAAATACTGCTGAAAGTACATGTGTAGCCTATGGTGTATTGTGAAAATTAGAGAAAAAAATGTTCCAGTTTAGGAGATATTTTGAAATTCTTAGAAAATCAGCTGAGATAACCCTTTGCCGTGGGCCAAGTTCAGTGTCGTGTCGTAGTCACTTTTAATCGGCCCTGGCTACTAAACTAGGCCAGGAGCAAGGGGTAAGCGAAAGACTGCTGAAAGTACATGTATAGCCTAGGGTGTATTGTGAAAATTAGAGAAAAAAATGTTCTAGTTTAGGAGATATTGTGAAGTACTTTGTGTTTTTTCGTGTGATATGACGACTGAGGTGAGGTAATTGGGCCCCTGGTTACTAAACTAGGCCAGGAGCATGGGGTAAGCGAAATACTGCTGAAAAGTACATGTGTATGCCTATGGTGTATTGTGAAAATTAGAGAAAAAAATGTTCCAGTTTAGGAGATTTTTTGAAATTCTTAGAAAATCAGCTGAGATAACCCTTTGCCGTGGGCCCAAGTTCAGTGTCGTGTCGTAGTCACTTTTAATCGGCCCTGGCTACTAAACTAGGCCAGGAGCATGGGGTAAGCGAAAGACTGCTGAAAGTACATGTATAGCCTAGGGTGTATTGTGAAAATTAGAGAAAAAAATGTTCTAGTTTAGGAGATATTGTGAAGTACTTTGTGTTTTTTCGTGTGAGATGACGACTGAGGTGAGGTAATTGGGCCCTGGTTACTAAACTATGCCAGGAGCATGGAGTAAGCGAAAGACTGCTGAAAGTACATTTGTAGCCTAATGTGTATGGTGAAAATTAGAGAAAAATATGTTCTAGTTTAGGAGATATTGTGAAGTACTTTGTGTTTTCTCGTGTGAGATGACGACTGAGGTGAGGTAATATGGCCCTGGTACTAAACTAGGCCAGGAGCATGGGGGTAAGCGAAATACTGCTGAAAGTACATGTGTAGCGTATGGTGTATTGTGAAAATTAGAGAAAAAAATGTTCTAGTTTAGGAGATATTTTGAAATTCTTAGAAAATCAGCAGAGATAACCCTTTGCCGTGGGCCAAGTTCAGTGTCGTGTCGTAGTCACTTTTAATCGGCCCTGGCTACTAAACTAGGCCAGGAGCATGGGGTAAGCGAAAGACTGCTGAAAGTACATTTGTAGCCTAATGTGTATGGTGAAAATTAGAGAAAAATATGTTCTAGTTTAGGAGATATTGTGAAGTACTTTGTGTTTTCTCGTGTGAGATGACGATCGAGGTGAGATAATTGGGCCCTGGTTACTAAACTAGGCCAGGAGCATGGGGTAAGCGAAAGACTGCTTAAAGTACATTGTAGCTCAGGGTGTATGGTGAAAATTAGAGAAAAAAAATGTTCTAGTTTAGAGATATTGTGAAGTACTTTGTGTTTTCTCGTGTGAGATGACGACTGAGGTGAAATAATTGGGCCCTGGTTACTAAACTAGGCCAGGAGCATGGGGTAAGCGAAATACTGCTGAAAGTACATGTGTAGCCTATGGTGTATTGTGAAAATTAGAGAAAAAAATGTTCCAGTTTAGGAGATATTTTGAAATTCTTAGAAAATAAGCTGAGATAACCCTTTGCCGTGGGCCAAGTTCAGTGTCGTGTCGTAGTCACTTTTAATCGGCCTGGCTACTAAACTAGGCCAGGAGCAAGGGGTAAGCGAAAGACTGCTGAAAGTACATGTATAGCCTAGGGTGTATTGTGAAAATTAGAGAAAAAAATGTTCTAGTTTAGGAGATATTCTGAAGTACTTTGTGTTTTTTCGTGTGAGATGACGACTGAGGTGAGGTAATTGGGCCCTGGTTACTAAACTATGCCAGGAGCATGGGGTAAGCGAAAGACTGCTGAAAGTACATTTGTAGGCCTAATGTGTATGGTGAAAATTAGAGAAAAATATGTTCTAGTTTAGGAGATATTGTGAAGTACTTTGTGTTTTCTCGTGTGAGATGACGACTGAGGTGAGGTAATATGGCCCTGGTTACTAAACTAGGCCAGGAGCATGGGGTAAGCGAAATACTGCTGAAAGTACATGTGTAGCGTATGGTGTATTGTGAAAATTAGAGAAAAAAATGTTCTAGTTTAGGAGATATTTTGAAATTCTTAGAAAATCAGCTGAGATAACCATTTGCCGTGGGCCAAGTTCAGTGTCGTGTCGTAGTCACTTTTAATCGGCCCTGGCTACTAAACTAGGCCAGGAGCATGGGGTAAGCGAAAGACTGCTGAAAGTACATGTATAGCCTAGGGTGTGTTGTGAAAATTAGAGAAAAAAATGTTCTAGTTTAGGAGATATTGTGAAGTACTTTGTGTTTTCTCGTGTGAGATGACGACTGAGGTGAGGTAATTGGGCCCTGGGTTACTAAACTAGTCCAGGAGCATGGGGTAAGCGAAATACTGCTGAAAGTACCATGTGTAGCCTATGGGTGTATTGTGAAAATTAGAGAAAAAAATGTTCTAGTTTAGGAGATATTTTGAAATTCTTAGAAAATCAGCTGAGATAACCCTTTGCCGTGGGCCAAGTTCAGTGTCGTGTCGTAGTCACTTTTAATCGGCCCTGGCTACTAAACTAGGCCAGGAGCATGGGGGTAAGCGAAAGACTGCTGAAAGTACATGTATAGCCTAGGGTGTATTGTGAAAATTAGAGAAAAAAATGTTCTAGTTTAGGAGATATTCTGAAGTACTTTGTGTTTTTTCGTGTGAGATGACGACTGAGGTGAGGTAATTGGGCCCTGGTTACTAAACTATGCCAGGAGCATGGGGTAAGCGAAAGACTGATGAAAGTACATTTGTAGCCTAATGTGTATGGTGAAAATTAG